>NC_086444.1:82678540-83278540 GCF_028390025.1 Pseudophryne corroboree | reverse complement strand
ATGGACACCAGCCAACTAAGTGTGAGGTAAATTCTCAGCAGCCGCAGCTCAACTGCCTGGATTATCTTGCATTTAATGGGTCTGGATCCGACCAACTTCTGAAACCAGAAGATGCTCATGGTCAGGGTGGTCAGGATGCTGCTTGTGATGGAAAGGTTTCCAGTAAACAAAAATATCTTGCAGTAGTAATCTCCCAGAAACCAGGTGCCGTACATTTCCACCAGGATCCCTGGAATGTCCACCATGCAGTTGGTGAGTAGATCCGATAGTGCCAGGTTGATAAGAAGGATCTTGTAAGGTTCAATCCTGCAATTTATGGTGGGCATTGTGTAAAATAATAAAGCAGAATTTCCGAATATCCCGAGCAAACATAATAATATCCTGAAGCCAATCTCGGTGAGTTTAGATGCATGAGTGTCTACTGTGAAGTTACTGGACATGTAGAAATCCATAGCAAAATAATTAATTTAACTCTCAATCCATAGCAAAATAATTCCTTTAACTCTCAAGGCGTCTACCCAGGATATGTCATCCAATTATACATTTTCTGCCTATTTGTTGCTACAAATAAATCTAATCCATCTTTAAATCCGACAGATAATACACCAAAGGGATGCTATGTAGGCAATTAGGATAATTCACTGCCACACCTGAGCAAAGTCAAGATGCTAATGAGATTGTTAATGAGAAGCATGGTACCGGTGGTTTTAAGGTTGCCAAATGAGCCATTCAGCTCCACTGTCAGAAAGATGTCTCCATTCACTTCAATGACTGTGATAATGCCGGACAAACTCCGGTATACTCCAGAGCTTTGAGTATAAAAATGATTAGGATAACATATATCCCAGTGGCGGAACTTGTGAGTGGTGAGCCCAAGTGCAAAACTATACTTTGGGCCCCCTCCTCCACCCCACTCCAAGTTCACAATATGCCACAAGACAGTGGGTGAGGTACAGGGTGACGGGGATGAGGCAGAGGATGACAGGGAGATGGAGAATCGGTGAAAGGGAGAGGCAATGAGTGACAGGAAAAGAGTTAGAGGGAGAAGCAGTGGGTGCCAGGGAGAGGCACTGGAGGATGGAGAGGGTGACTGGGAGAAGGTGAAGAGGAGAAGCAGAGGGTATGAGAGGTCACGGTAGGAGGGAGTAAAGGGGGTAAATTGGGTTGAAAGGGTTCACTGGGACATGAAGGGAAAGTGTCAGTGGGGGAGATAGGCAGAAAAAAACCAAGAAGCTTTAGCATGAGAGCTGAGGAAAGACAATGCTACTGTACTGGAAGAAGTTACTAAAGGGATAGAAGAGGAATTATGTTCGGGAAGAGGAGAGAGAGTGAGGGAGAGAGAGGGATGGGGAGAGACAGGTGAGAGAGAGAGAGAGAGAGAGAGAGAGAGAGAGGGTGAAGAGGAAGGAAGAGGTGCAATGGAACAGATAGAGAGAGAGAGACACACACAGGAGACAGAGGGAGAGAGAGGAGCAGAGTGGGAGACAGGGAGAGAGAGACAGAGAAGGGGGCAGTGAGAGAGGAGCAGAGATGGAGAGACAGAGAGAGAGGAGACGGAGAGAGGGGGGAGATGGAGAAGAGAGAGAGAGGGGTGAAGAGGAAGGAAGAGAGGCACAGGGGAACAGAGAGAGAGAGAGGGAAAGAGAGAGGGGGTGGAGATGGAGATAGAGAGGGGTGGAGATGGAGAGAGGGAGGGTAGAGAGAGAGGGGGGGGGGCAGAGATGGAGAAAGAGAGAGAGAGGGGGAGAGACGGAGAGAGAGGGGAGATGCAGAGGGAGAGGGGTTATGTAGATAGATCGATAGAAGAGGAATTATATTGGGGAAGAGGAGAGAGTGAGGGAGAGGGAGGGAGGGATAGACAGAGGAAGAGAGAGAGAGAGAGAGAGGGGGTGAAGAGGAAGGAATAGAGGTGCAGGGGAACAGATAGAGAGAGACGTGACATTGAGAGAGAGGGGAGGCGGAGACGGAGAGATGGCCGGAGACGGAGAGAGGGGGAGACAGAGAGAGGGGCAGAGATGGAGGAAGATAGACAGATGGGAGAGATGAGAGAAGGGAGGAGACGGAGAGAGAGAGAGGGGAGAGAGAGAGAGAGAGGGAAGGAGGAGATGGAGAGGGGGTGGGCGGAGAGAGAAAGAGGGAGAGAGAGGGTGCAAGGGAGGGAGAGAGGGGGGTGGAGGGGGGCAAGAGAGAGCGGGTGCCAAGGGGGAGATAGAAAGAGTGAGAGAGAGCGAGAGCCAAGGGAGAGAGAGAGAGAGAGAGAGAGAGAGAGAGGCTGCGCAGCACTTGCCACCTGTAGAACTCTAGGATTGTGTTTCTCCTACCTGGCCTCTGTAGTGTGGACAATCAGGTGCTGCTGCTGCACTTGGAGATGGCCAGTGCCTTTGCTTCCCTCCCCATGGGTGGACTTTTGGCACCTGGGACGTCAGGGGACGGGGAGAAGTATGAAAGGGGAGAAGCTGAGAGAGGGGCCCCTCCTCCCCCCCCCCTCCCCAACAGTCAGCAGCTCCTCCCCCCTCCAGCCGGGCAGTCCCACACAGGCAGGCAGCAAAATTACGGAGTATAGGGGAGGAGCTGAGAGAGGGTCCTCTCCTCCCCACTCCACCCGGCTAGTCCCACACAGGATGCATTATTGATCTGGGGAGTAGGAGTTGAGACGCGGCTCCTCCTACCCATCCCGGACAGGACCCGAACACTGCAGCGGCCGCATTGCCGCAGACTCTGGGGCACTAGTGGCGGGCAGCGCAGCGGCATAACATGAGTAAGTGTGACTCATTGTAGTGCCAGTGCTGTGGGCCCCTTCACTACGTTGAGCCCCGGTACAATGCATCGGCTGCACCGCTGCTAGTTCCACCACTGATATATCCCCTAATACCCCTTTTCCACCTAAGTACCGTGTCCGATCCGGGATGTTTAACACGGCTACAACCCGTGTCGGCCACCCCGTTTCCACTACACTTCGACACGGGTTATTCCCGTGTCTGATCTGTTTCCACCTAACCCGGGTAAGCTCTGTAAAAGCCTATTGATGTCATTACAAATGGACTTTTTACTGTCTCATCAAGATGATGTCATCAAAAGGACCAAAAGGGAGGGGTGGGGCCTGCTCACAGCATTGCAGCAATGGACGCCGGTGCAGTAGCTGTGTCTAGCATGGAGTCGCAGACTGTTTGCAGTTTACTGCTGCTTATTTCTGCTACAGACAGCTTGATGCAGCTTTTCACCTTGTGCTACCTACTGCAGAGCTGGAGAAGGAGAGCTCAATTCTTTGCAGAGAGGGCTACCTATCGACGCAAATATTTGAAAAGGAGGAGAGCGCGTATATCATCCACTGTTGTTATTTCTCTCATAACAATGAACTCTACACCAAGCCGAAGAATGTGGGTGAGAGATCGCAGACATGGAGAAGCAGACCATTCTAGCATATCAGGAGGAGCAGTGGATGGAAAACTTCAGGATGTCTCGCGCTACATTTGAGTATGATTTGGAACTACTGTCCCCCGCAATAACCATGCAGACCACCAGGTTCCGAAAGCCCATTGAGCCAGCCAGGAGATTAGCGATTGCTCTCTGGTGGTATGCTACCCCTGGAGAGTATCGCACAGTTTCCAGTTTATTTGGAGTAGGGATTGGCACGGTCTGCAAGATTGTCTCGCCAACTCCAATCTTTACAGTATTGCTGAGGACAAGCTTGGTGGATGGCTTTTCCCTCGAGATGTAAGATTATTTACTACTTAAACTAATGTTCGCCCATAAACCAATAGTCAAGTTTTACCCCTGTAATAATATTAATGTTTTATTAACAGAAATCGGTGATCGTACATGGTGTGGACATCCCGGTCCACCTCATTGGTGATGCAGCATACCCATTACAGCGCTGGATAATGAAGGGCTACACCCAGCATGTTCACTTATCCCCCGAACAGACATCATATACCCATGCCCTAAGTTCGGCCCGTATGGCAGTGGAGAATGCGTTTGGGTGTTTAAAAGGACGCTGGCGCTGCCTCATGAAGAGGAATGATGTGGACTTGAAAATAATGCCAGATATAGTAGCAGCCTGGTGCATGCTCCATAACATATGTGAGATTCAAAAGGAAAACTTTCTCCCCGAGTGGAATGTACATGATCATGGGGCGGGGGTCACTGTACATGATGCGCCAGGCTTGGTGGGGGGGCATGACGCTGCCAGCGAGTGCATAAGGGCCACCATTGCAGCTAATCTTCAAACAATGTTGCAGTAGAGAAGACAGACAAGTTTTTGTGTGCAAACAATTTTTGTTTATTTTGTTTTTCAGTTATACAAATTTGGTTCAAAAGTTATGTTATTATATGTTTTCTTTTAAACAGTTGGCACGCATTTTCTGAGGTAACAATATAAAATATTTAAGTGCAAACATGACACTGTAAAATTCCACATAACGCAAGGGGTCTTCAACATGTGTCCCTCCAGCTGTTGTGGAACAACATGTACCAGCATGTGTTGCTATGTATTTCCACAACAGCTAGGGGGCCAAATGGTGAAGACACCTGCCCTGAGGTAACAGTATAAAAGAGTAAAGTGCAAACAGGGCACTCTGTAAAAAAAACCCTAATGATTGGTTTGGCAGGTATCGGGGTACCCCCAATATTTGGATCACACTGCCACACATTTTCTGAGGTAACAATATAACATATTTAAGTGCAAACATGACACTGTAAAATTCCACATAACGCAAGGGGTCTTCAACATGTGTCCCTCCAGCTGTTGTGGAACAACATGTACCAGCATGTGTTGCTATGTATTTCCACAACAGCTAGAGGGCCACATGGTGAAGACACCTGCCCTGAGGTAAAAGAGTAAAGTGCAAACAGGGCACTCTGTAAAAAAAAACCCTAATGTTTGGTTTGGCAGGTATCGGGGTACTCCCAATATTTGGATCACACTGCCGCACATTTTCTGAGGTAACAATATAAAAAGGTAGCCCCAATATCTGGATCCCACTGCCCATTTTCTGAGGTAACAATATAAAAGTTTAAAGTGCCAACAGGGCACTCTGTAAAATCAAAATAATGTTTGCATTTGTAGGTATCAGGGTTGAGGATACAGTGCAAACAGAACCTTAAAACACAAACATTGTTTTATCACCCACTGCTCTAAGGCAGTTGTCTATATACCCGATATTCTGAGGGTGGCGGGATTTGTGTTGGGGGATTTGAGGGAGGCTCATAGTTGTATGGACCATATGGGTGCTGTGGGTAGGCTGTGTCTTGCTGTTGTGCTTGTGTGGTATTCCCTATGGTACGTGCAAACGTGCGTTCAAAAAATGTAATCTGCCTATCATGCATGGTCATTAACTGCCTCATAAAAGTTTGATGCATTTCCTTTTCTGACGCAAGAAATCTCTCAAGCCGTGCATCTTCCTGGGCATTGAGCTCACTATCCGCCTCACGCAGGTGATCCAGGATAATGGACTTCATTGCTCTGACCGTTTGTTCTGTTTTGTTCAGTTTCTTTTTCCGCTGTGGAAACTGTTGTAGACTGTGAAGGGGATGAAACAGAATGTAAGCAACAATATAAAAATAGCAGTGGTAGCATATACGTGTTTGTGGCCTTCTCCCACCTGCACACTAGCTATACTCTGCAACATTACCATGATTCTATTAACAAATAGCAGTGGTAGCATATACGTGTTTGTGGCCTTCTCCCACCTGCACACTAGCTATACATTACCATTACCATGCCTTTACATAGATTTTGTATAGGGACTGCTGCAACTGTATTTGTAATGGTAATACTTACTATTTGAGCGCAAAGTCGTGGTCTTGGGGGATTGCGACGTCTCCGCCTGAGACTGTGGTACGTCCTCAATAGTGGCACTGATGGAATCATCATTGACGGTCGAGTCTTCGAAACTGCTGTCCGATATAAGCAGCGGGGATGATGGACTGCATTGTGAGCTGGGAAGGCTGTGCTGTGTTTCGTCACAGTCCTCGTCGACTGACATCTGGCGACTGGCAGAGCTGGATGACGATGGTGCTATGGGATTTGTTATCGCAGTTTTGCCGAAGACACTATAGCATAGGTCATAATATGGCCATTCCATACGCCCAGCACCACTTTTCTTGCAGTTATGGTCGTGTACTTTGGTGAATTGTCTGCGTAGTGCCTTCAATTTGTTAACGACTTGTTGCTGGGTTTTTTGGATGCCCCTTTCTCCCAGCATAAGGGATATGTTCTTGTAGACGATAGCATCCTTAACTGTTCCAGTTACCTGCCTTCTAATTTCTTCCTCTCCCCGAATATTAAGCAGCTCTTTGATCTCTGTGTCTGACCAGGTATGGCTAGCCATGTTGCTGTGCTGGAGCTTCTGCTGCTGTATATTGTCTGTTTGTTTGGAAGCTGCTGCAATAAAAATAAGATTTTACTTACCGGTAAATCTATTTCTCGTAGTCCGTAGTGGATGCTGGGGACTCCGTAAGGACCATGGGGAATAGACGGGATCCGCCGGAGACATGGGCACTTTAAGAAAGAATTTAGATTCTGGTGTGCTCTGGCTCCTCCCTCTATGTCCCTCCTCCAGACCTCAGTTAGAGAAACTGTGCCCGGAAGAGCTGACAGTACAAGGAAAGGATTTTGGTAATCCAGGGCAAGATACATACCAGCCACACCAATCACACCGTATAACTTGTGATAAACTTACCCAGTCAACAGTATGACCAACAACAGAGCATCAGTTCAACCCTGATGCAACTATAACATAACCCTTATTGCAGCAATAACTATATACAAGTATTGCAGAAGAAGTCCGCACTTGGGACGGGCGCCCAGCATCCACTACGGACTACGAGAAATAGATTTACCAGTAAGTAAAATCTTGTTTTCTCTAACGTCCTAGTGGATGCTGGGGACTCCTGATAAAGCTGATTGTTTACCTTAGAACACAAGCTATTTATTAATATCGTGAAGCCGTAATGGCCGCTGTCCCTCGTGCACGTGCTACGCACTTTGTACGCTATTTGCGTACAAAGACCTTGCACGTGGTACGCTAGTTACGTACACACGCTGCGCTGTGAGTACGGAATACACACAGCGAGCGTACACACAGATAATATCCTTTTAAACCTTACACAGAGTATGCTTATACTGTAAATCTTAGTGTTGAGATACTGCAATGATATAATGCTATTTAACCTTGATCTGTAAACTAGCTGTTTGAGCGATTGAGATGCTCCGATTACCCTCAGCAATGTAATAAACACACAATACCTTGCTAAGGTTCCAACACCTTTACTAACAATATTTAGCTAAGTAAAAGAGAAAAGAAAACAGTGAATAGTTCATACACTACAGGCTAACATTAATATCTAACAGAATAACTAAGCAAAAATATACACAATAGCGAACGATTGCAAACACAAATACATCGACTAAGAATGAATGGCTAACATTTAAACGGGTAACAAAGTGGCCACAGAGAAACATACCATACGGGGAACACTCGCAAGTGCAACCGGAATCCAGTCCTCCAATTATCAGAGATAAATGTTGAAGAGAGAGAGTACTGGCCGGTCTGGGGACAGTGACCCTTATATACACAACATACAGTGTACTACAAAGGGCCCTACAATCTTATTGTTCATTGGACACAGGATGTCTCCTCGCATTATAACAAAAGGTCATCGGTTAGTTTGAACAGGTGGGCTGTGACTATATCAAACTGCTCAGGTGGGAGGGAATCTCAGAATTCCCGCCGCATGGATAATGAACTGCAAATATAGGAAATGTCCAGAAACTACTAATGGCCATAACTATACGCAGGAGCAATTAATCTTTACCCAACCAGCACCGGATTGTTCCTAAGAAAATGTTCTTTAGTTAGGTACCAAACACCACTGCTCAAACCCTGTCTGACCCTTCATATCATGCAATGAGGAATTCCTCTGTCCAGCGACCAGTTACATTAAACAAACTTACAGTCATTATTAAGGGGAACATTATCTATAAAACATACTATTTGGTTTTATTATTTAACTATTGAGTCGCCCGCTAGACGCACACAAACTCTACCGTAAATGCACACACCACGCGCTTGAGCGCATGGCCGAGGAGACGCCATCACGCAGCTGCGAGTATCCGCATGCACGGGAGAGAATGTGCACGTGCAGCGGGCAAGCGCATGAGGTGAATATATGGCAACGTGTAGCATGATATTTTCTGACTTTGACAGTCCACCCTATGGCAGTCACCAATAACTGCCACTTCCTAAAACAGTTCAAAAAGAGAAAAAATATATGTCACATGTAAATACATTTCTATGATTGGGTAAGGGAGAAGAGAGGAAGGTGGGAAAAAGGTATGATCTAGTGAGATAGTAGAAGCATGTGTGTATGAATCCATGTTTGAGGGGTCATGTATCATCGTGCCGTACGTGTTTTAAATCAAGCTTCGAGGTATTGCGAAGTATACATTTGAATTCCTTCTTATCCCGTATTACGGGTCTGTGGATGGGCTGTCAAACTTTACCGAGCTCTTTTCGGCTTTTGGTTGCAACAAATGGGGGAGCACATTTAGTTGATGATACATAAATGGGGGAATATGTGAGTGCTGATATCTGTATCTATATTCCCTATCGACTATGTGTGTCATTACCTGAAGGTTGTAGAAATGAAGATAAGAAGCAATTATGGTAAATGCAGTCATAAACTATGTGAGTTTAATATACATTTGCTGATTGAGGTCTTGTCTTGTGTCTTGTCTCGATGTACATGTTGACTGTAGTCTCCTGATGCTTTTGCTATAAATGACGGCAAAAGTTTTTCCATTGTCCAGAAAGTTAGTCACTAAAATATTTGGGCTATCATAAATTTTAGAGTCACTAGGGAAAATGGGGCTTATAGCATAGTTCATCAATGGTCTGTATAAAAGAGGTTGTCAAATTCTTCTTCCAAGCGGATGTCTTTGTACCTTGGAGGAAAACAAAGGAGAAACGGGTGAAAGAAACGGACCGTGGAATCACATTTTCATCACAACATTGTCTCTATCGTTGGGTCATAAATCAAATTAGTTGTTGTTATTACAGTGTCCTCGCTCCTTAAGCTCATCACCCTGGTATTCCTTTTACTCTTCGTTAAAACCCGAACGCATCTAAATATCAAGCCAACCAATATGACGACCCCCAGAATACACAAAAGAAATTTCCCTACATCCATAATAATATCTTGGGCCCATTCTCCTAAACCCGAGAACCAATTTCGTGGGTTCAACCATGATACCCAAATGGTCAGCTCATTACCCACAGCAGCGAGTGTGAGATTGTGTTTCCTTCGAAACTCCCATTTTAATTGTAAAATGTCATCCATCTTTTGGTCTATGACCTCGGCTGGGTCCTCCGTGCTGTTTGTAATGTACGTGCAGCATTTTATTCCATATTGAGTTGCAAGGGTAACACAATACCCACCTGTCACTGCTGTGAGGTAATTGAGAATCATCCTATGCTGAACCAGTTCTGTTTTGTAGGCTTGTAACTCTTTCCCAGTGTACCTGAATGTGTCGTCATACATTTCGGTGATATTGTCTAATAAATTTGCAAGCGCAGATATATATTTATAATTATCACTCCTCTGGCGGTACGAGTGATATCTAACGCGAGTAGGAATTGAATCCCGGTGGATTCATGGATCAGATCAGAGGCCGAATGCTCTGTCCTCTCTATCAGGTGCCGTTTAACGATGTGCTCGTAATGAGTGTGAGTATAAGGAGCTTGGGCACTGCGGTGAATGTCTTTCATTTTGTTATGGGATACAGTCATTACTTCAGGCAGTACTTTTCCAATATAGCACAATCCCTCTGAGTTTGGGGCAAGCCACTTATACGCCTTTCTCCCGCATATGAAATATGCATCATCGGGGAGAACAAATGGGACGGAGTATGACATTATCATGTTACAAATTTTCCATGTGAAATCTCCTAACCCTAACTCTCCCATCTGTTTAGTAAACGTATCTGTTTGTACGATATGTGCACAGTATCCTGGTGATACTTCTCCAACTCGCATGGTTCTACTTCCTAGAGTGTACCTATACCGGAAAAATCTTCCATGGTCAGCTATCTGGCGTATAAGTTCTGTGTCTATGGGCATTCTGTCGGCTCTGTATGAAAAGGTCATGGTTTGATTACTCCATGACACTTCCCAATTTCCCGGCTTTCGGGGATTGGAAATGTTAAAGCACACTAAGGACCTATCCACATGATATTGGTGAAGCTTCAAACTAGGAGGACTAGAGATATTAAACCTCTTGTCCACTGGCCTCCCACCACTTAGCTCAAGTACCTCTCTTACAGTTAAAGGGAATGGTACTAGTCCTGATTTGCTATGACCTTGAGGTACTTGAGAGCATACCCAACAGTCTGTCTGATTTAACACTTTACCCACTAGGGAGTGATAGTCACTCAATGGATGCCGGTCCATGTGGACATTAAAACTGGACTGACATTTCTTGATGCACCCATCCTCAACTATATTGTCACAGTGTCTACAGATGCAGTTCTCTTCAGCTAACAATCCTTCACAATTTCTTCTATTGTCAATGCTACCAGATTGTTTTCTGATACTCGCCTTTGCTCGGAGATTATGTTGCTCTTGGAAATTTACGCCTGCATCCTGGTCATCAGAATCCATTCCAGATCCTTTCTCGACCTCCATGGTACTCTCACCGAAACAGACTGCTCTGGTCAACATCATGGTCAACAGGAAAATCCGGATCACAGTCTCTTGGGGCAAGTCCATCTTAGAGAAGTAAAAGGAGAAAAATAAGAAGGGGGAAAGGAAATAGGAGGGAGGTGGGAACTGGAGAAAATAACAAATGGGAAAAAGAAATCTGGTTCGACAAGCTTCTGGTCTTATTATTCTCGGCGCTCAGGTGTCGTCTTAATCCTCCCTGAACAGACACTCTAGTGATACAACCTCTACCGTCTGTTCTTTATCACGGGAACTCTCTGGGTCAGTGACCTTTTTACAATGAGACGAATGGACCCAAGTCTCTCTCTCGGCAACCTTCAATGCTGTTGTGCTGGTCAATAAGACTTGACATGGTCCTTCCCATCTGTCAATAAGGCAACCTGAGCGTAGAAAATTCTGTATCATTACATAATCCCCAGGTTCAATGTCATGACAATTACTGTCTGGCAGATCAGGAGTCACCAACTTTAGATTATCATTCTGATTCCTAAATTGCTTACTCATCTTAACCAAGTACTTTACGGTTACTTCATTGTTACATTTCAAATCATACTGGGGGTTAATCATAACATGGGGTTGTCGACCAAACAGAATTTCAAAAGGAGACAGATTAAGAGGGGACCTGGGAGTGGTTCTGATGCTGTATAACACAATTGGCAAAGCTTCGGGCCATAACAGTCCTGTTTCAGTCATTACCTTGCTCAATTTATTTTTAATAGTGCTGTTCACTCTTTCCACCTTCGCACTCGCCTGGGGGCGGTACGGAGTGTGCAGCTTACTATTAATTCCCATCAACTTACACATTGTTTGAAAGACTTCACCTGTAAAATGGGTACCCCTATCGCTCTCAATGATTCTAGGGATACTGTACCTACACACAAATTCCTGCACAATTTTCTTTGCAGTAAACACAGCGGTATTTGTGGCCGCGGGAAATGCTTTGACCCAATTTGAGAATACATCAATACAGACCAAAACATACTTTAAATTTCTACAAGGTGGTAATTGTATGAAATCAATCTGTATTACCTGGAAAGGGCCATCTGTCGGAGGGATATGGGATGGCTCTGTCGGTATTGCCTTTCCGATATTCTTCCTCAAGCAGGTGAGACATGTCATTGCTCTTTTACCCGCATGGGAAGAAAATCCTGGGGCGCACCAATAAGCTCTTACTAGCTTACACATTCCTTCTTTGCCTAGATGAGTCAGCCCATGTGCCGCTTCCGCTAGACTTGGAAGGTATGCTCTGGGTGCCACTGGTTTACCATGTCCATCTGTCCAGAGTCCTGAGGACTCCTGGCCATATCCTTTTGACCTCCAAACTGCCTTTTCCTGTGGGGAACACAAATTTTGCATTTCACACAATTTCTGTGTGTTTACAGCATTAAATACCATCAGTTGTGTACTGTCTGTTTGTATGGGGTTACCGGCTGCTGATTTAGCAGCTTTGTCTGCTCGGCTGTTACCAAGTGATACCGGGTCTTGGCTATATGTGTGAGCTTTACACTTGATAACAGCCACTCTGTCGGGTTCCTGTATCGCTGTTAGAAGCCTTTTGATGTGGGCTGCATGCGCCAGCTGCCGTCCTGAAATTTCTGAGGCGCCATAGGGCTCCGAAATCATGGACTACTCCAAAGGCATACCTAGAATCTGTGTAAATATTGGCTGACTTGCCCTTAGCCAATTCACATGCTCTGGTTAGGGCAACCAGTTCAGCAACTTGTGCTGAGTGTGGTGGGCCTAGCGGTTCTGCTTCTATGGTACCTTGGTCATCTACGACTGCGTATCCAGTACACAAGTCTCCCGAGTCCGTCTGTCTGTGACAACTACCGTCAGTGTAGAAAGTAAAATCTACATCTTCCAGTGGGTTGTCACTGATGTCAGGCCTTGCAGTGAAATTTTGGGTCAAATATTCCATACAATCATGCGTGTCATCCCCTGTATTAAATCCTCCTTCACCATCACTCTCATCCTCCACCCTTTGTGCCTGTCCAGGCACACCTGGGAGATACGTTGCAGGATTTAATGCGCTGCATCTCCTTATGGTGATGTTTACTGGGGCCATCAATGCCAATTCCCATCTTGTAAACCGCGCTGATGAGACGTGTCTGGTTTGGGCCGAATTCAGCAAGGCTGACACTGCATGTGGTGTATGAATTGTGAGGTTGTGTCCTAGCACTACATCTTCGCTCTTTGTGACTAACAATGCTATTGCTGCAACGCTTCGCAAGCATGTGGGGAGGGATCGCGCTACCGTATCTAGCTGAGCGCTATAGTAGGCTACCGGCCTGCTGGCATCACCATGCTTCTGGGTTAAGACACCTGCTGCGCACCCAGCACTCTCTGTTCCGTACAGCTCAAAGGGTTTCCCATAGTCTGGCATACCTAATGCCGGTGCCTGCGTTAGGCACTGTTTGAGTCTCTCAAAGGCCATCTCGGATTCGTCTGTGTGCGAAATCCGATCAGGTTTGCTTGATGAGACCATCTCCTGCAAAGGTAGGGCCAGTATGGAAAAACCTGGGATCCAGTTATGGCAATACCCACACATTCCTAAAAACGTTCTAATCTGTTGCTGGGTTTGTGGCAGGGTCATGTCACGAATTGCTTGAATTCTATCAGCGGTAAGGTGTCTTAGTCCTCGTGTTATACAGTGTCCCAAATACTTCACACGGGTCTGGCATAATTGTAACTTGTCCTTGGAAACCTTGTGTCCTGTGTCTGAAAGATGAAACAGGAGTTGTTTCGTATCTCTCAGGGACGCTTCCAGTGAATCTGAACACAGTAGTAAATCATCCACATACTGTATCAATATTGATCCACTCTCTGGTTGGAAAGACTGTAAACAATCATGCAGGGCCTGTGAGAAAATACTTGGACTGTCTATGAAACCTTGTGGTAATCGAGTCCAAGTGTACTGAACTCCTCTGTATGTGAATGCAAATAAGTATTGACTGTCAGGGTGCAGAGGTACCGAGAAGAAGGCGGA
Organism: Pseudophryne corroboree; assembly: GCF_028390025.1. Lineage (NCBI taxonomy): Eukaryota > Metazoa > Chordata > Amphibia > Anura > Myobatrachidae > Pseudophryne > Pseudophryne corroboree. The sequence goes on along the minus strand of NC_086444.1, from coordinate 83,264,836 downwards.
GCAGAGGTCAATCACAGTGAAAAATTTGGCAGTGGGAGGGATTTGCATAAGGATGACAGCTGGATTTGGCACTACGGGGAATTGACTCTCAACTATTTTGTTGATCCCTCTTAGATCCTGCACTAATCTGTAACCCCTGCCCCCACTCTTTTTAACAGGGAATATGGGACTATTGGCAGTGCTGGACGTCCTTACCAGAATGCCCTGTTGTAACAAGCGCTCTATTACAGGGTAAACTCCTAACTCCACCTCTGGCTTCAGAGGGTATTGTGGGATTTTTGGAGCTATCCTACCATCTTTTACTTGCACAACTACTGGGGCTACGTTTGCCATCAATCCAGTGTCTTGTCCATCCTTGGTCCAAAGTGATTCCAGTATCTGGGAAATCATTTCTTCTACCTTGGACGGACACCTATTTACAACAACAGTGTGTGACATTAATCTTGTTGGGGAGTCTAGCATATCCTGCGCTTCCTGAGCGTGGTTTTCGGGTATGTCCAAGAACACACCTTCAGGAGTACAGTATATGACGCATCCCATTTTGCACAGTAAATCTCTCCCTAGGAGATTAGTCGGAGCCGATGCAGCCAGCAGAAAAGAATGCTTGGTATGCAAAGGCCCTATCGTAATATCTGCAGGTTTGCTTAAAGGGTATTGTCGCACTACTCCTGTTACTCCCATGGCTGGAATGGTTTTACCAGTGGTTCTCATGCCCACGGTCGAATTTATCACTGACTTGGCCGCCCCCGTATCTACAAGGAAATTTAGAGATTTTCCAGCTACATCAATTGTGACCTCAGGTTCATTTCCAAGGCTCGCAATTAATTTCACTGGCTGCAGACTACAGGTGTGGCCCCACCCCTATGGTGCGTGGTGAACTCCCTGCATTGCGCTGGCAGCTATTACCTGTGAAGGAGGTAAATGGGAATTATCAGAGACTTGCCAGTCTCTTCTTGGGGGATACCTTCTTGTTTCCCCTGCGTGTGGCTCATAACTCCGTCTCTGCGGTCCTTGATCCCAATCTCGTATGTCATGTCGTTGTCTAGGGTTTTTATATGCATTGTGTGGATTACTGGTGCAGTTACGTGCAAAATGACCTTCCCTATTACAATTGTAACATTTTACCGTATGTGGCTTACCACCAGGGGTCTGAGATTTAGACTGAGGCGGCCTTGTTGTAAGGGCTTGGATACCTATAGCCATCAGTCTATCACTCTGTGACTCCCTGCGTCTTGTGATGTTCCTGTCGTGCCCAACAGCAGTCTCTCTTAAGGCGGCCACCGACATACCTCTCCAGTTAGGTTGAGTGATTTGCACCCTATTCCTTAATACCTCCTTTAAACCGTCCATCAAGACGGACACCGCTACCTCTCTATGGTGTACATTTGCCTCAATTTCCACGATCCCAGTATATTTAGCCATTTCCTCCAGTGCCCGGTGGAAATATTCAGAGGCAGTTTCTCCTTCCGTTTGTTTGATGGAGAAAATTTTGTTCCATTTTACCACAGCTGGGAAGTATATTCCTAGCTGAAGATTGATTCTGGTTACATTATCTTGATTATACTCATCTGTAAGGGGTACTTCTTCATCTAATTTACAGTCAGCTATAAATTTCACAAGGTCAATACTAGAGGGCAGACATGCCCTCAGTAGTGTCCTCCAATCTTTGTTGTTGGGTTCAGTGGAGTTACCCAGGTCCTTAATGAACCTTTGACATGCGGCTAAATCTTTTCTGGGATCAGGAAATTCAGACAAAATTGTTCTTAATTCTGCTCGGGACCAGGGACAGTGCATTGCAATATTCCTGATGGGTGTGACCCCATTTGTGTCGGTCTTCCCATTGGGGACCGCTATCACTCTAACAGGATTAATATTAATTACTTCACTCTGGGTTGATTCTACAGTGGGTGGTGCAACAGTTTCAGCATATTGTACAGTGCCGTACTTACCTCTAGATACAACCTCACCTGTCCCTGAACTATGTGCCTTTGAAACCACTCTTACTGGTTGGGCGATGCCCACTGAAGTATCGTTTATGGTGGCCGCTAGAGAGAGAGCTGAAATCGTAGTGGGCTCATCTTCCTGGTCGTATTCCTGGGGGAAGTTTAAAATGGGATACAACTTGCATGGGTTAGCGTTAGTATCAACATTTGCATGTCACAACTGAGGGCTGATGCTGACCAGGGGGAAGCCTCAGTTGTAGGGGCTGAGGTATATGTGTACCTGGGAGGCAGTACAGGGTTCTTGGACATACAGGGTACCTTTAGAACAAATGCCGATGGAGACTTGGGATCGATGGCGGAACACCGATGGAGACTTGGGATCGATGGCGGAACACCGATGGAGACTTGGGATCGATGGCGGAACACCGATGGAGACTTGGGATCGATGACGGAACACCGATGGTTACTTTGGGATCGTTGGTAAGCTTTGAGTGAAGCTGGGGTTCGCAGATAGAAATGCACTATTGTACTTAGAAGCACAGGTGAAGCATGAAGTGATGCTGGGGATCGCTGGAGAAGAAGCTGGGAATGGCTGCTGGGAAGCCGGAGTTCAGACACAGGTGAATCAGGGTAGACTGTAGAGGGTTAATCACTGGAGTGTCGGGTTACACTGCAGAGTATAATCACCAGGGAGTCAGGCTGTACTGCAGAGAAAGTCCATGGGAGAACTGTACACTAAAATCACTGAAGACAATTGAAGCACTGACATCTTCCCACCCCAGGAACAGGATATTTATACCTGCTGGGAAGCAGGGATTGGCTGGCTGATTAACCAGATACCAGAGTGCAGCTGCTGTGTAATCAGGCTGAGAGAAGAGTGCAGCTGAGAGGCTGAAAGGTAACATGTGATTAGGAAAACATGGCTGCGCCCATGGTAGCTTTTGGAGGGAAAGATTGTTTGTAACTTGAATGTGAGCTTTAACCATGAAGCTGCCAGAATCACAGTAAAGAGATTTGAGACAATGAGATGCAGCGTGCTGCACACAGACAGTGCAGTTGGAATCCAGGCTTGGAACATTGGGACAGTCTCAGGAGGCATTTGGAAGGTAAATACTGATAAGGAATTACCTAGATCGTGACATTGCATTAACTTTAATTTTATTCTTATCATTACTACATTGGTTAAGTGCACCCTTATCGTACACCCGCATGTCATTCTCTGCAGCCACTTTGTCCCCTATTATATACGGTGGTGGTGCCGTTGCTATCAGACTCCTTCCAGGATTTGAATTTGCTTTCTGAGCTAATTCCTGTTGTATTTCACTTTCCTGTTGCCATACCTGTAAACAATCATAATGTCTAATCCTCTGCTTTGCAGATTTTATTTGGTCTATCCTTTTTCTTAGATTCTGCAATACCTCAGGGTTCAAACTGCCTACCCGGGGAAACTGTTCCCCGTCATCCTCTGTCATTCGTTCCCATTCTTTGCAAAATACCTGTGTGTGTGATCCGTATTTTTCACACATTATATACCGTGCTGACCCTTTGGGCCAACAACTACCAACTTGAACCCTTGTTGGACGTCCCTTCTTTGAACAACTGGCCCCCATTGTTTGCAGATATTGCTGTCTCAGCAAATTCTTACAAAACAAACCAAGTTGCCCGCGGAAAGGCGACGGTGAAAGTTCAACTAGTGGCTTCACTCACTTTACGCCCCAATTGGCCAATACGAGTTCCAGCAATGTGCCCACCACTGGACGTACCCAATCCGCGGGATCTTTTTGTAACCTCTATTTACTGGGGCGTGTGGGAGTATGCTACCCTCCCCAGTAAGTATTGGTTGTTGGAGATTTCCTGAGTGAACAGCGAAACTCCCTTAAAATAACAAAAACCTACACAAATCACGTTAGAATGTACAAATAGCGTTTATGATCCCACAGTAAATTTTAATGGGTATCAAGGTAACAAACTAATGCACACAATTACGTGCGGTCCAGTCGCACTGCGCATAAGTAACTTAATATTTATACGCTGTACGACCAACGGAATCAGTTGTTTAGGCTGCGAAACCTTCAGCCGGAGCTCAATCTATATGGGTAATACGCAAAACCCCCCGGGCTGCGCTTAAACCTTCGCAGTCCTTTTGTCTGCGGATACTACTTGCTCCTTTTTACCTTGTATAATGTTAACGTGGGCAAGCCAGTCCCACGCCACCAAGTGTCCACTCACCTGATGTGGTCTCCGACGGAATCCCGATTTGTGGGTTCACAAAAAATAATACCTTTATTTCCACACTCACTCCTACTCACTCATATACACTGATCTTTCTGTACAGAAATTCCTTTCATACAGGCAGTAGTTCAATCCCTGAGTATTGCAATAGAAAAAGATTCTCTTTTAACTAAGCTTTTTGGAAACTGAACAAACCTGTGCTTATTTTCAGGTGGCTGTACTATACCGCCCCCACTAAAACAATGTTATCGTGTGATTTGAGTCTCGGTGGGCGTATCCGTACGCTCCGTTGCGTAAACACGCCACGTGCGTATGCCTTTGTGTTGCGTACGTAATCTCGCACGTTGCCCGAGACACGTATGCACAAAGTCCAGATATGCCCACAGCAACGCAACTAACACGCTTCTATAAATGTAAACGATGTTCAACTGTAATCGCTTACCGTACACCACACAGTATTTGCTATGCTGTGTGCGTGTCCTTTACAATTATTCCCTTAAAAATTATCCTTTATAATCTCAACTAAATAGCACCAGATTTCCTCAGCACGTGTCTAATAATCGGTTCTAATGGCAACAAGAGAGTGAGTCGCAACAATGTAGATGTGTGCGTGCGTGTGTGTGTGTGTGCGTACGCAAAACAGAAATAAACAGTTTTAAAAGATAATAGCGTTTTGTTCTTACCTTCCTACCTTCCGGTTTCGGATTCCACCCCAGCACTCCTACAGCGTAGCGTAACAGACGCTTATCTAGTCAGCACCACTGTATCCCTCACCACCAATACGGATACGAAGGGATACTGCGTTCCCGCCCTTTGCTGACAGATAAAGTCTGTGCTCGCTAGTGGCGGATATGTGGAGGACGGACGAGCCCTCAATTGATAAAGCTGATTGTTTACCTTAGAACACAAGCTATTTATTAATATCGTGAAGCCGTAATGGCCGCTGTCCCTCGTGCACGTGCTACGCACTTTGTACGCTATTTGCGTACAAAGACCTCGCACGTGGTACGCTAGTTACGTACACACGCTGCGCTGTGAGTACGGAATACACACAGCGAGCGTACACACAGATAATATCCTTTTAAACCTTACACAGAGTATGCTTATACTGTAAATCTTAGTGTTGAGATACTGCAATGATATAATGCTATTTAACCTTGATCTGTAAACTAGCTGTTTGAGCGATTGAGATGCTCCGATTACCCTCAGCAATGTAATAAACACACAATACCTTGCTAAGGTTCCAACACCTTTACTAACAATATTTAGCTAAGTAAAAGAGAAAAGAAAACAGTGAACAGTTCATACACTACAGGCTAACATTAATATCTAACAGAATAACTAAGCAAAAATATACACAATAGCGAACGATCGCAAACACAAATACATCGACTAAGAATGAATGGCTAACATTTAAACGGGTAACAAAGTGGCCACAGAGAAACATACCATACGGGGAACACTCGCAAGCGCAACCGGAATCCAGTCCTCCAATTATCAGAGATAAATGTTGAAGAGAGAGAGTACTGGCCGGTATGGGGACAGTGACCCTTATATACACAACATACAGTGTACTACAAAGGGCCCTACAATCTTATTGTTCATTGGACACAGGATGTCTCCTCGCATTATAACAAAAGGTCATAGGTTAGTTTGAACAGGTGGGCTGTGACTATATCAAACTGCTCAGGTGGGAGGGAATCTCAGAATTCCCGCCGCATGGATAATGAACTGCAAATATAGGAAATGTCCAGAAACTACTAATGGCCATAACTATACGCAGGAGCGATTAATCTTTACCCAACCAGCACTGGATTGTGCCTAAGAAAATGTTCTTTAGTTAGGTACCAAACACCACTGCTCAAACCCTGTCTGACCCTTCATATCATACAATGAGGAATTCCTCTGTCCAGCGACCAGTTACATTAAACAAACTTACAGTCATTATTAAGGGGAACATTATCTATAAAACATACTATTTGGTTTTATTATTTAACTATTGAGTCGCCCGCTAGACGCACACAAACTCTACCGTAAATGCACACACCACGCGCTTGAGCGCATGGCCGAGGAGACGCCATCACGCAGCTGCGAGTATCCGCACGCACGGGAGAGAATGTGCACGTGCAGCGGGCAAGCGCATGAGGTGAATATATGGCAACGTGTAGCATGATATTTTTCCGACTTTGACACTCTGTAAGGACCATGGGGATTATACCAAAGCTCCCAAACGGGCGGGAGAGTGCGGATGACTCTGCAGCACCGATTGAGCAAACACAAGGTCCTCCTCAGCCAGGGTATCAAACTTATAGAACTTTGCAAAAGTGTTTGAACCTGACCAAGTAGCCGCTCGGCACAGCTGTAATGCCGAGACCCCTCGGGCAGCCGCCCAAGAAGAGCCCACCTTCCTAGTGGAATGGGCCTTAACTGATTTTGGCAGCGGCAATCCAGCCGCAGAAGGAGCCTGCTGAATCGTGTTACAGATCCAGCGAGCAATAGTTTGATTTGAAGCAGGAGCACCAAGCTTGTTGGAAGCATACAGGAAAAAACAAAGACTCTGTTTTCCTGACCCTAGCCGTTCTAGCTACATAAACCTTCAAAGCCCTGACCACATCAAGCAACTCAGAATCCTCCAAGTCAGTAGTAGCCACAGGCACCACAATAGGTTGGTTTATATGAAAAGATGAAACCACTTTCGGCAGGAATTGTGGACGGGTCCTCAATTCTGCTCTATCCGCATGGCAAACCAGATAGGGGCTTTTATGTGACAAAGCCGCCAATTCTGACACACGCCTAGCCGAAGCCAAGGCTAGTAGCATGACCACCTTCCACGTGAGATATTTCAATTCCACCGTTTTGAGTGGTTCAAACCAGTGTGATTTCAGGAAACTCAACACCACGTTAAGATCCCAAGGTGCCACTGGAGGCACAAAAGGGGGCTGAATATGCAGCACTCCCTTTACAAACGTCTGAACTTCAGGTAGAGAAGCCAGCTCTTTTTGAAAGAAAATGGATAGGGCCGAAATCTGGACCTTAATGGAACCCAATTTTAGGCCCAAAGTCACTCCTGACTGTAGGAAGTGAAGTAAACGGCCCAGCTGGAATTCCTCCATAGGGGCATTCCTGGCCTTACACCAAGCAACATATTTTTGCCATATACGGTGATAATGTTGAGCTGTCACGTCCTTCCTAGCCATTATCAGCGTAGGAATAACCTCATCCGGAATGCCTTTCTCTGCTAGGATCCGGCGTTCAACCGCCATGCCGTCAAACGCAGCCGCGGTAAGTCTTGGAACAGACAGGGCCCCTGTTGCAACAAGTCCTGTCTTAGAGGAAGAGGCCACGGGTCCTCTGTGAGCATATCTTGCAGATCTGGATACCAAGTCCTTCTTGGCCAATCCGGAACAATGAGTATTGTTCTCACTCCTCTTTTCTCTTACGTCCTAGAGGATGCTGGGGACTCCGTAAGGACCATGGGGTATAGACGGGCTCCGCAGGAGATAGGGCACCTAAAAAGAACTTTGACTATGGGTGTGCACTGGCTCCTCCCTCTATGCCCCTCCTCCAGACCTCAGTTAGAGAACTGTGCCCAGAGGAGAATGGGTGCACTGCAGAGAGCTCTCCAGAGTTTTCTGTTGAAAAATTTTGTTAGTTTTTTTATTTTCAGGGAGTCCTGTTGGCAACAGGCTCCCTGCATCGTGGGACCGAGGAGAGAGAAGCAGAGCTGGCTTGTCAAGTTGGGCACTGCTTCTAAGGCTATTGGACACCATTAGCTCCAGAGGGAGTCGGAACACAGGTCTCACCTGGGGTTGGTCCCGGAGCCGCGCCGCCGTCCTCCTCACAGATGCCGAAGATAGAAGCCACATAGAGAAGGCAGAAGACATCTTAGGCGGCAGAAGACATCAGATCTTCATGAGGTAAGGCGCGCAGCGGTAATCTGCGCGCCATTGCTCCCAGTCACACACACACAGAGCAGCACTGAAGGGTGCAGGGCGCAGGGGGGGGGGGGGCGCCCTGGGCAGCAATAAACCTCACATTTGGGCAAATACAGTTTGATTAGGCTGCGGAGGCAGTAAATCTATGATCCCCCGCCATTTTTATTGAAAAATCACTGGGACCGAAGCCCGCCATCGGGTGGGCGGGGCTTGATCCTCAGCACTAACCAGCGCCATTTTCTCCACAGAAGCTGCATGAGGAAAACGCTGGCTCCCTGGTCTCTCCCCTGCTGAACTTCACAGGCTGGAAAAAAGAGAGGGGGGCACATTAGCGACACAGTGAGTGGGAACTGGCATATTATATATAGAAAAGCGCTATCTGGACATATTTTTTCCAGTGTTTTTAAGCGCTGGTGTGTGCTGGCATACTCTCTCTCTGTCTCTCCTTAGGGCCTGGTTGGGGTTTTGTCCCCTTATAGGTTAATCTCTGTGTGTGTGGGGTGTCGGTACGTGTGTGTCGACATGTCTGAGGCGGAAGGCTTCTCCAAGGAGGAGGTGGAGCAAATGAGTGGTGTGTCCCCGTCTGTTGTGCCGACTCCAGATTGGATGGACATGTGGTATATGTTGAATGCAAGTGTGGCATCTTTACATAAAAGGCTTGATAAGGCTGAATTAGGGGGGACATCAGGGGGTCAATCCTCGGATTGGACCGACTCACAGGGCCCGTTGGGGTCTCAAAAGCGTCCCTTAACACAAGACACTACTACCGACACGGATTCTGATTCCAGTGTCGACTATGACGAAGTAAAATTGCACCCTAGGGTGACTAAAACCATTCAGTGTATGATTGTGGCAATAAGGGATGTGTTGCATATTGTGGATGAACCCTCGGTCCCCGACACAAGGGTACACATGTTTAAGGAAAAGAAACAGATTATTAACTTTCCCACATCTCATGAATTGAATGATTTCTTTGGAAAAGCTTGGGAGACTCCGGATAAGAGACCGCAGATCCCCAAAAGAATTTATATGGCATACCCCTTCCCTAAGCAGGACAGGGAGATTTGGGAATCACCCCCCACTGTGGACAAGGCCCTGACGCGCTTGTCCAAGAAAGTGGCGCTACCGTCTCCTGACACAGCAGCCCTTAAGGACCCTGCAGATCGCAGGCAAGAAACTACATTAAAGTGTATTTATTCTCATACGGGTGCTGTGCTAAGACCGACAATTGCGTCGGCATGGGTGTGTAGCGCAATTGCAGCTTGGACAGATGAGCTGACAGATCAATTTGATAATATGGATAAGGATACTATATTCCTAACTCTAGCCCATATTAAAGACGCAGTCTTATTTATGAGGGACATTGGATTGCTAGCTTCTAGGGCCAATGCCATGTCTGTCTCAGCGAGAAGATCCTTATGGACTCGCCAATGGACGGGTGATGCGGATTCCAAAAAACATATGGAAGTACTGCCCTATAAGGGTGATGTATTGTTTGGGGATGGGCCGACGGACCTGGTTTCCACAGCTACAGCAGGTAAATCAAATTTTTTACCATATATTCCCCAACAGCAAAAGAAAGTAACACCCTATCAGATGCAGTCCTTTCGGTCGCACAAGTCCAAAAGAGGTTGGGGATCCTCTTTCCTCGCCAGAGGTAAGGGCAGAGGCAAGAGAGCACCTGCTTCGGCAGGTGCCCAGGAACAAAAGTCCTCCCCGGCTGCTCCAAAACCCACAGCATGACGCTGGGGCTCCCCTGAGGGAGTTCGCACCGGTGGGGGCACGTCTTCGCCTTTTCAGTCAGGCCTGGGTCAGTTCGGACCTGAATCCCTGGGTGTTGGAAATAGTTTCCCAGGGTTACAAATTGGAATTCGAGGAGGTGACCCTGCGCCGATTTTTCAAATCGGCCCTACCAGCTTCCACATCGGAAAGGGATATAGTGTTAGCTGCAATTCAAACGCTGTGTATACAGCAAGTGATAATCAAGGTTCCCCTGCACCAGCAGGGATGAGGTTACTACTCAACCCTATTTGTGGTCCCGAAACAGGACGGTTCGGTCAGACCTATTTTGAATCTGAAATCCCTAAACCTGTACATAAAAAGATTCAAATTCAAAATGGAATCTCTCAGAGCGATAATAGCCAACATGGAGGAGGGGGAGTTTATGGTGTCTCTGGACATAAAGGATGCGTACCTTCATGTCCCCATATATGCCCCCCATCAGGAATACCTGAGATTCGCTGTACAGGATTGTCATTACCAATTTCAGACGTTGCCGTTTGGACTCTCCATGGCCCCGAGGATTTTCACCAAGATAATGGCGGAAATGATGGTGGTCCTGCGCAAGCATGGAGTCACAATTATCCCATACTTGGACGATCTCCTGATAAAAGCGAGATCAAGGGAGAAATTGCTGAGCAGTGTGGCGCTCTCTCTGAGAGTGCTCCAGCAACACGGTTGGATTCTAAATCTACCGAAGTCACAGTTGATTCCGACAACTCGACTACCGTTCCTAGGTATGATACTGGATACGGAACAAATGAAGGTCTTCCTCCCAATAGAGAAAGCCCAAGACATCCAGAACATGGTCAGAGACCTGCTAAAACCGAAAAGGGTGTCAGTTCACCAATGCACTCGAGTTCTGGGGAAAATGGTGGCGGCCTACGAGGCCATTCCCTTCGGAAGGTTCCATGCAAGGACTTTTCAATGGGACCTTCTGGACAAGTGGTCCGGGTCCCATCTGCACTTACATCGGAAAATAACTCTGTCCCCAGGGACCAGAGTGTCCCTCCTGTGGTGGTTGCAAAGTGCTCACCTCCTGGAGGGTCGCAGGTTCGGAATTCAGGATTGGATCCTGGTTACCACGGACGCGAGCCTCCGAGGATAGGGAGCGGTCACACAGGGAAAATTTTTCAGGGTCTTTGGTCAGACGAGGAGTCCGGTCTACACATCAATGTGTTGGAACTCAGGGCCATTTACAACGGCCTTCGACAAGCGGAGAGTTTTCTTCGAAACCTAACGGTTCTGATTCAATCAGACAATGTCACAGCAGTGGCTCATGTGAACCGCCAAGGCGGGACAAGAAGCAGAGTCGCGATGGCGGAAGCCACAAGGATCCTTCGCTGGGCCGAAAATCATGTAAGCGCTCTGTCGGCTGTCTTCATTCCGGGAGTGGACAACTGGGAAGCAGACTTCCTCAGCAGACACGATCTCCATCCAGGAGAGTGGGGACTTCATCAAGAAGTCTTTGCAGACGTAACACGTCTTTGGGGAACTCCTCAAATAGACATGATGGCGTCACGCCTCAACAAAAAACTTCGGAGGTATTGCGCCAGGTCTCTGGACCCTCAGGCAGTAGCAGTAGATGCTCTGGTAACACCGTGGGTGTTCAAATCGGTCTACGTGTTTCCTCCTCTTCCTCTCATCACAAAAGTGTTGAGGATCATAAGACGAAGAAGAGTACAGACGATACTCGTTGTCCCAGACTGGCCTCGAAGGGCCTGGTACACGGATCTACAAGAGATGCTCACAGGAGATCCCTGGCCTCTTCCTCTGAGGGAAGACCTGTTGCATCAGGAGCCCTGTGTATTTCAAGACTTACCGCGGTTACGTTTGACGGCATGGCGGTTGAACGCCGAATCCTAGCGAAAAAGGGGATTCCGGAAGAGGTCATCCCTACTTTAATAAAGGCTAGGAAGGAGGTGACGATAAAACATTATCACCGTATCTGGCGAAAGTATGTGTCTTGGTGTGAGACCAAGAATGCACCCATGGAAGATTTTCATCTGGGTCGTCTTCTCCACTTCCTACAGACAGGAGTGGATATGGGCCTGAAATTAGGCTCTGTTAAGGTACAGATTTCGGCCCTCTCGATTTTCTTTCAGAAGGAATTGGCTTCTCTTCCAGAAGTCCAGACGTTTGTAAAGGGAGTGCTACACATCCAGCCCCCTTTTGTGCCTCCAGTGGCACCATGGGACCTGAACGTGGTGTTGCAGTTCCTAAAATCACACTGGTTTGAACCGCTTAACAAGGTTGAGTTGAAATTTCTTACCTGGAAGGTGGTCATGTTGTTGGCCTTAGCATCAGCAAGGCGAGTGTCAGAATTGGCGGCTTTGTCACACAAGAGCCCGTACTTGATTTTTCATGTGGATCGAGCTGAATTGAGGACACGTCCGAAATTTTTGCCTAAAGTGGTTTCTTCGTTCCATATGAATCAACCTATTCTGGTCCCTGTGGCTACAAGTGACCTGGAGGATTCCAGATCCCTGGACGTAGTCAGGGCCTTAAAAATTTATGTAGCCAGGACGGCTAGAATTAGGAAAACAGAGGCTCTGTTTGTCCTGTATGCGGCCAATAAGATTGGCGCTCCTGCTTCAAAGCAGACTATTGCTCGCTGGATCTGTAATACGATTCAGCAGGCTCACTCTACGGCTGGATTGCCGGTACCAAATTCGGTTAAGGCCCATTCCACTAGGAAGGTGGGCTCTTCTTGGGCGGCTGCCCGAGGCGTCTCGGCATTACAACTTTGCCGAGCGGCGACTTGGTCGGGGTCAAACACTTTTGCTAAATTCTACAAGTTTGATACCCTGGCTGATGAGGACCTAGCGTTTGCTCAGTCGGTGCTGCAGAGTCATACGCACTCTCCCGCCCGATTGGATGCTTTGGTATAAACCCCATGGTCCTTACGGAGTCCCCAACATCCTCTAGGACGTAAGAGAAAATAAGATTTTAAACCTACCGGTAAATCTATTTCTCCTAGTCCGTAGAGGATGCTGGGCTCCCGTCCCAGTGCGGAAACTCTGCAAGACTTGTATATAGTTGTTGCTTACATAAGGGTTATGTTACAGTTGACATCAGTCTTGGACCGTTACTGTCGTTTGTTCATACTGTTAACTGGTTATGTATGTTCCAGGTTACATGGTATGATTGGTGTGGGCTGGTATGAATCTTGCCCTTGGATTGCTAAATCCTGCCTTGTATTGTCCATCTCCTCTGGGCACAGTTCTCTAACTGAGGTCTGGAGGAGGGGCATAGAGGGCATGGAGCCAGTGCACACCCATAGTCAAAGTTCTTTTTAGGTGCCCTATCTCCTGCGGAGCCCGTCTATACCCCATGGTCCTTATGGAGTCCCCAGCATCCTCTACGGACTAGGAGAAATAGATTTACCGGTAGGTTTAAAATCTTATTTTTCTTATGATTCTCAGCACCTTGGGTATGAGAGGAAGAGGAGGAAATACATAGACCGACTGGAACACCCACGGTGTCACCAGTGCGCCATTGCCACCCTGCTCCTTGTGCCGCCTCGTCGGTTTACATGAGCCACAGCGGTGATGTTGTCTGACTGAATCAGAACCGGTTGGTCGCGAAGCAGGGTCTCCGCTTGACGTAGGGCGTTGTATACGGCCCTTAGTTCCAGGATGTTAATGTGAAGGCAAGTCTCCTGACTTGACCACAGACCTTGGAAATTTCTTCCCTGTGTGACTGCTCCCCACCCTCGGAGGCTTGCATCCGTGGTCACCAGGACCCAGTCCTGAATGCCGAATCTGCGGCCCTCGAGAAGGTGAGCACTCTGCAGCCACCACAGGAGAGACACCCTGGCCCTGGGGGATAGGGTGATTAACCGATGTATCTGAAGATGTGATCGGGATCACTTGTCCAGTAAGTCCCATTGAAAGGTCCTCGCATGGAACCTGCCGAAGGGAATGGCCTCGTATGATGTCACCATCCTTCCCAGGACTCGAGTGCAGTGATGCACTGACACCTGTTTTGGTTTTAATAGGTTCCTGACCAGTGTCATGAGCTCCTGAGCTCTCTCTATCGGGAGATAAACCCTTTTCTGGTCTGTGTTTACAATCATGCCTAGGAAAGGCAGACAAGCCGTAGGAACCAACTGCGACTTTGGAATATTTAGAATCCAACCGTGTTGCCGTTACACTTCCAGAGAAAGTGCTACGCTGATCAGCAACTGCTCTCTTGATCCCGCTTTTATGAGGAGTTCGTCCAAGTATGGGATAATTGCGACCCCTTGCTTCCGCAGGAGTACCATCATTTCCGCCATTACCTTGGTAAATATTCTCGGTGCCGTGGAGAGACCAAACGGCAACGTCTGAAATTGGTAATGACAATCCTATACCACAAATCTGAGGTACGCCTAATGAGGTGGATAAATGGGGACATGAAGGTATGCCTCCTTTATGTCCAGAGACACCATAAAATCCCCCCCCTCCAGGCTTGCGACGACCGCTCTCAGCGATTCCATCTTGAACTTGAACCTTTTCAGGTATATGTTCAGGGATTTTAAATTCAATATGGGTCTTACCGAACCGTCCGGTTTCGGGACTACAACATGGTCGAATAATAACCCCCTCCTTGTTGAAGGAGGGGAACCTTGACCACCACCTGTTGAAGATACAATTTGTGAATTGCAGTTAACACTATTTCCCTCTCGTGGGGGGAAGCCGGCAGGGCCGTCGGTGAGCGGGCATCTCCTCGAAGTCCAGCTTGTATCCCTGAGACACAATATCTATTGCCCAGGGATCCAACAGGGAGTGAACCCACTTGTGGCTGAAATTTCGAAGACGTGCCCCCACCGGGCCTAGCTCCGCCTGTGGAGCCCCAGCGACATGCGGTGGATTTTGTAGAGGCCGGGGGGAACTTCTGTTCCTGGGAACTAGCTGTGTTGTGCAGCTTCTTTCCTCTGCCCCTGCCTCTGGCAAGAAAGGACGCACCTCGGACTTTCTTGTTTCTTTGTGATCGAAAGGCTGCATTTGATAATGTCGTGCTTTCCTAGGCTGTGCGGGAATATAAGGCAAAAGATCAGAATTACCAGCTATAGCTGTGGAGACCAGGTCCGAGATCCCTTCTCCACACAATCCTCAGCCTTGTAAGGTAAACCTTCCATATGCCTCTTAAGTCGGCATCACCTGTCCATTGCATGTTCTACAGGACACGTCAAGCAGAAATCGACATAGCGTTGACTCTAGAACCCAGTAGACTAATGTCTCTTTGGGCATGTTTTATATATATATATATATATATATATATATCTAAGACAGCATCTTTAATATATATATCTATATATATACATATATATATATATATATACATACTAGGGTCTCAATCTCTGCTGATAAGGTATCTGTCCACGCTGCTACAGCGCTATAAACCCATGCCGACACAATCGCCGGTCTGAGTAGTGTACCAGAATGTGCACGCTATCTGCAGGATCCCTGAGGATAGCTGTTAAGTCAGCGCTACCTTTTGGGCAAATGTGACACCCTAGGGGAAGATTCCCATCGTATCCTGGCCCTAGTAGGGAAAGGATACTCCCTGAGAATTCTTTGTGGGAAACTGCAGTCTCTTGTCTGGAGATTCCCGCTCTTTTTCATCATGAGAGGAGGGAAATTTACCTCAGCTTTCTTCCCCTTAAACATGTGTACCCTTGTATCAGGGACAGATGAGTCATCAGTGATATGCAAAACATTTTTTATTACAATAATCATATATTGAATACTTTCCTGCCATTTTGGCTGTAACTTTGCATTATCGTAGTCGACACTGGAGTCAGACTCCGTGTCGATATCAGTGTCTATTATTTTGGATAGTGAGCATTGAGAGACTCTGAAGGTCTCTGCGACATAGGGACAGACATGGGTAGATTCCCTGTCTGTTCTCTAATCTTTTGTGCAATAAATTCACCTTAGCACTTAATTACACATATCCAAACAGGTGTCGGCGTTGTCGACGGAGACACCCCTCACACACACATTTGCTCCATCTCCTCCTTAGGGGAGCCTTTTACCTCAGACATGTCGACACACACGTACCGACACACCACACACTCAGGGAATGCTCATCTGAAGACAATTCCCCCACAAGGCCCTTTGGAGAGACAGAGAGAGAGTATGCCAGCACACACCCCAGCGCTATAAACCCAGGAATAACACAGTAACTTAATGTTAACCCAGTAGCTGCTGTTTATATTGATTTTTGCACCTAATTATGTGCCCCCCCCCTCTCTTTTTACCCTCTTCTACCGTGTATCTGCAGGGGAGAGGCTGGGGAGCTTCCTCTCAGCGGTGCTGTGGAGAAAAAACATGGCACTGGTGAGTGCTGAGGAAGAAGCCCCGCCCCCTCGACGGCGGGCTTCTGTCCCGCTTAAATATACATTTTCTTGGCGGGGGCTCATACATATATACAGTGCCCAACTGTATATATGTGTACTTTTGCCAAAAGAGGTCCATATGCTGACCAGTAGTGTATGTCAGGCAGCACTATGCGCTCCATTGTAACCAATGGTGGGAACTTTGTGGTCAGCGGTTGACCGAATGTAACCTCACCGCTGACCACAAAGTTCCCACCATTGGTTACAATGGAGCGCATAGGTGCTACATTGTAACACTGCCGTTTGCTGCCTGACATACACTACAGGAGCACACAGCCAATCAGGAGGGTGCCACAACGTGGCGCTCCCTGATTGGCTAAAGGAACCCTCTTAGACAGAAGTCAGGGGGGGTTCCTGGCAGTCGGGGAAAGGGGTCCCATGTGAAAACATGGGGCCCCTTTCAGTGCGTGGTCGTGCATCCGTTTTTTTATTTTGCAAAGTACGTGGATTACAAATAGAAAAGAAGAGGACCGAACTACACTGGATTATGTGAGTATAATTTTTTCAACAGGTACCCCATGGATTCTACATGGAGAAGAGGACCGACCCTCGTGTGAACATAGGTAAGTATGTGTGTATGGAGGTGTGGATGTATGTATTAAACTTTTACTTTCAAGGTGTGTGTCTTCTGTTTTTATTGGGGTATTTTTTTAGTAGTAGTACTACAGGTACCAGTGGGCCCGGATTTCCACCGCATGCTGGTACTTGTGGTTCTCCAAGTACCAGCTTGCGGGGGAGGCTTGCTGGGACTTGTAGTACTGCTACTAAAAACAATATTCAAATTTTGTCAAAAAGGCTATCAGCCCCCCATCCGCAGCCCTTGGATGGGGGGGACAGCCTCGGGCTTCACCCCTGGCCCTTGGGTGGCTGGAGGGGGGGGACCCCTTGATTGAAGGGGTCCCCACTCCTCCAGGGTACCCCGGCCAGGGGTGACTAGTTGGGTATGTAATGCCAGGGCCGCAGGGACCAATATAAAAGTGTCCCCCGGCTGTGGCATTATGTATCTGGCTAGTGGAGCCCGGTGCTGGTTTCAGAAATACGGGGGACCCCTACGCTTTTTGTCCCCCGTATTTTTGGAACCAGGACCAGGCGCAGAGCCCGGTGCTGGTTGTTTAAATATGGGGGAACCCCTGTCACTTTTTCCCCCATATTTTTTCAACCAGGACCGGCTCAAAGAGCCCGAGGCTGGTTTTGCTTAGGAGGGGGGACCCCACGCATTTTTTGTGTGTGAAAAATTAACACTTTCCCACCCCTTCCCACTGAAAAACATGCACGGATCTCATGGATCCGTGCATGCCTATCCGAACACGGTAAAAAAAAGCAGGTCTGTTTTATTTTAGCACTTTTTCACGATTTGTATTTTGTCACGGCAGTGTTTGGCTATTGTCGGCAGTGTTTGTGAATTGCACTTTTTAGTAAATTACCGATTTCTACCAAATTCCAGGCGTATTTGACCGATGGTGTATTCATTCGTATTTTTTTCCTAGGACTTCCAAAAAAATACGAATGCCCTTTGAAGAAAAAACACCATCTCGGTCAAAATCGGGAGCTTAGTAAATATACCCCATGGGGTGTATTCAAACTGAAATCTTAATTGCAGTGTAAAAATAAAGCAGACAGTATTTACCCTGCACAGAAACAAAATAACCCACCCAAATCTAACTCTCTCTGCACATGTTATATCTGCCCCCCCCTGCAGTGCACATGGTTTTGCCCAATTGCTAACAAACTTTCTGCTGCGATCAACTCAGAATTACCCCCTTGACTACTTGGGGGCGATCAGTCAGAACATTTAAAATCCAATTGCACGTAAACCCATTTAGGCCTAAAGAAAAAAGCTTAGAAACCAGAGATACTGGTATTATGGTATTAAAAGCAGAGCTAAAATCCACAAATAAAATTCTAACATATGTCCCCTAGAGCCATTCTCTCTATACGCAAATTGGAAAGGATCAAAATTTGCTGAAAAATTAGATTTAATATGTCTTGACATCAGGCATTCGAAGCACTTCATAACCAAGGAGGTCAATGCAATAGGACGATAATTGTCTAAACACTTGGGCAAACTCTTTTTCGCTACAGGAATGATAGTCACCGCTTTAAAACATTTGGGAACTATACATTGATGTAAAGATACATAAAAAAAAATAAGATTTTAAACCTACCGGTAAATCTTTTTCTCCTAGTCCGTAGAGGATGCTGGGGACTCTGTAAGGACCATGGGGTATAGACGGGCTCCGCAGGAGACATGGGCACTACAAAGAACTTTAGATGGGTGTGCACTGGCTCCTCCCTCTATGTCCCTCCTCCAGACCTCAGTTAGAGAAACTGTGCCCAGAGGAGACGCACAGTACGAGGAAAGGATTTTTGTTAATCTAAGGGCAAGATTCATACCAGCCCACACCATCCACACCGTATAACCTGGAATATATGCAACCAGTTAACAGTATGAACAAAACAGTATCAGCCAACGCAGTGCCGTAACTAGACATTTTAGCGCTGTGTGCAAGAAACAGCCTCGGCGCCCCCCCACCCACACACACTCTGTGCGCAAAAAATATGTAGGGGCGCGGCTTCATGGGGAAGGGGTGTGGCCACAAAATAATACCAATTCATATTACTGTGCACAGTGGTCTCTATTATTCAAATTACGCCACACAGTAGCACCACAACACCAGGTAGAGCCCCTTTTACATATTATGGCAGACAGATTCACCTTTTAACACATTACGGCAGACAGCGTCCCCTTTTTACACATTACGGAAGACAGCGTCCCCCTTTTTACACATTACGGCAGACAGCGTCCCCTTATTACACATTACGGCAGATAGCGTCCACCTTTTTACACATTACGGCAGACAGCGTCCACCTTTTTACACATTACGGCAGACAGCATCCCCTTATTACACATTACGGCAGATTGCGTCCCCTTATTACACATTATGGCAGACAGCGTCCCCATAACACACATTACAGCAGACAGCATCCCCTTATTACACATTACGGCAGATTGCGTCCCCATATTACACATTACGGGAGAGATTGTCCCCTTATTACACATTACGGCAGAGAGCGTCCCCTTATTACACATTACGGCAGATAGCGTCCCCTTATTACACATTATGGCAGACTGCGTCCCCTTATTACACATTACGGCAGATAGCGTCCCCTTATTACACATTACGGCAGACTGCGTCCCCTTATTACACATTACGGCATATAGCGTCCCCTTATTACACATTACGGCAGACTGCGTCCCCTTATTACGCATTACGGCAGACTGCGTCCCCTTATTACACATTACGGCAGATAGCGTCCCCTTATTACACATTACGGCAGACAGCATCCCCTTATTACACATTACGGCAGATTGCGTCCCCATATTACACATTACGGCAGACTGCGTCCCCTTATTACACATTACGGCAGACTGCGTCCCCTTATTACACATTACGGCAGACAGCATCCCCTTATTACACATTACGGCAGATTGCGTCCCCATATTACACATTACGGCAGACTGCGTCCCCTTATTACACATTACGGCAAATAGCGTCCCCTTATTACACATTACGGCAGACAGCATCCCCTTATTACACATTATGGCAGATTGCGTCCCCATATTACACATTACGGCAGACAGCGTCCCTTTATTACACATTACGGCAGACAGCGTCCCCTGTTTTACACATTACGGCAGACAGCGTCCCGTTTTACACATTACGGCAGACAGCGTCCCCTGTTTTACACATTACGGCAGACAGCGTCCCCATATTACACATTATGGCAGACAGTCCCTACACACACAGCCTGTCACCTACAGTCACACCACACATACACACACATTCCCCCCCCCCCCTCGTGCCAACTTTACCTCAAGGAGAGCTGTAGCGGAGACGGAAGCAGACAGACCAAACAGCAAAGTCGGGGGCGTGGCCTAATCGCGGACCCGTGGCCACGCCCACTGTCAGCACAGACAGGCGGCCTGGGAGACAAGGAGGCACAGGACCGGACATACAAATCACATCTAGTGTCCTGCTCCGCCGCTGCAGCTACAGTGCTTCTGCAGACGGGCACTGAGCAGCGGGAACCCACAGGTATTGCCGGCGGTCCTGCGCCCTCAGTGCACATGCGCTGTGTGCCAGGCACCGCCGGCACATACCTAGTTACGGCACTGAGCCAACGACTGATCTTAACTGTAACATAACCCTTATGTAAGCAACAACTATATACAAGTCATGCAGAAATATGTCCGCACTGGGACAGGCGCCAAGCATCCTCTACGGACTAGGAGAAAAAGATTTACCGGTAGGTTTAAAATCTTATTTTCTCTTACGTCCTAGAGGATGCTGGGGACTCCGTAAGGACCATGGGGATTATACCAAAGCTCCAAACCGGGCGGGAGAGTGCGGATAACTCTGCAGCACCGATTGAGCAAACATGAGGTCCTCATCAGCCAGGGTATCAAACTTGTAGAATTTTTCAAAAGTATTTGAACCCGACCAAGTAGCCGCTCGGCAAAGCTGTAAAGCCGAGACGCCTCGGGCAGCCGCCCAAGAAGAGCCCACCTTCCTAGTGGAATGGGCCTTTGCCGAATTTGGTAACGGCAATCCAGCCGTAGAATGAGCCTGCTGAATCGTGTTACAGATCCAGCGAGCAATAGTCTGCTTAGAAGCAGGAGCGCCAACCTTGTTGGCTGCATACAGGACAAACAGTGCCTCTGTTTTCCTAATCCGAGCCATCCTGGCTACGTAAATTTTGAAGGCCTTGACTACATCAAGGGACTTGGAATCCTCCAAGTCTCCCGTAGCCACAGGCACCACAATAGGTTGGTTCATATGAAACGATGACACCACCTTAGGCAAAAATTGAAGACGAGTCCTCAACTCTGCTCTATCCACATGGAAAATGAGATAGGGGCTCTTATGAGACAAGGCCGCCAATTCGGACACCCGCCTTAAAGATGCCAAGGCCAACAACATGACCACCATCCAAGTGATAAATTTTAATTCAACTGTTTGAAGAGGTTCAAACCAGTGAGATTTTAGGAACTGTAACACCACGTTAAGGTCCCATGGTGCCACTGGGGGCACAAAAGGAGGCTGGATGTGTAGCACTCCCTTTACAAAAGTCTGGACTTCTGGGAGAGAAGCCTATTCCTTCTGGAAGAATATAGATAGGGATGAAATCTGTACCTTAATGGAGCCTAACTTTAGGCCCATATCCACTCCTGTCTGTAGAAAGTGGAGAAACCGGCCCAAGTGAAAATCTTCCGTAGGAGCATTCTTGGCTTCACACCAAGAAACATACTTCCTCCAGATACGGTGATAATGTTTCGCCGTCACCTCCTTCCTAGCCTTTATCAGAGTAGGGATGACTTCTTCCGGAATACCCTTCCCAGCTAGGATTCGGTGTTCAACCGCCATGCCGTCAAACGTAACCGCGGTAAGTCTTGGAACACGCAGGGCCCCTGCTGCAACAGGTCCTCCCTGAGAGGAAGAGGCCATGGATCTTCTGTGAGCATCTCCTGAAGATCTGAATACCAGGCCCTTCGAGGCTGGAACAATGAGTATTGTCTGCACTCTTTTTCGTCTTATGATTCTCAATATTTTTGAGATGAGAGGAAGAGGAGGGAACACATAGACCGACTGAAACACCCATGGTGTCACCAGGGTGTCCACCGCTACTGCCTGAGGGTCCCTTGACCTGGCACAATACCTCAGAAGCTTCTTGTTGAGGCGTGACGCCATCATGTCTATTTGAGGAAGTCCCCAAAGACTTGTTATCTCTGCAAAAACTTCTTGATAAAGTCCCCACTCTCCTGGATGGAGACCGTGTCTGCTGAGGAAGTCTGCTTCCCAGTTGTCCACTCCCGGAATGAATACCTCTGACAGAGCGCTTACGTGATTTCCTGCCCAGCGCAGAATCTTGGTGGCTTCCGCCATTGCCACTCTGCTCCTTGTCCCGCCTTGGCGGTTTACATGAGCCATGGCTGTGACGTTGTCTGATTGAATCAGAACCGGTAGGTCGCGAGGAATATTCTCCGCTTGTCGTAGGCCGTTGTATATGGCCCTTAATTCCAGTATGTTGATGTGTAGACTAGGCCTCCTGGCTTGACCACAGTCCCTGAAAATTCCTTCCTTGTGTGACTGCTCCCCATCCTCGGAGGCTCGCATCCGTGGTCACCAGAACCCAGTCCTGAATGCCGAACCTGCGACCCTCTAGAAGGTGAGCACTCTGCAGCCACCACAGGAGAGACACCCTGGCCCTGGGGGACATGGTTATTTTCTGATGTATTTGAAGGTGGGACCCGGACCACTTGCCCAGAAGGTCTCACTGAAAAGTCCTCGCATGAAACCTGCCGAAGGGGATGGCCTCGTAGGTCGCCACCATTTTTCCCCAGTACTCGAGTGCATTGATGGACTGACACTCTTTTCGGTTTTAGCAGGTCTCTGACCATGCTCTGGAGTTCCTGGGCTTTTTCCATCGGGAGAAAAAACATCTTTTGTTCTGTGTCCAGAATCATGCCTAAGAAAGACAGCCGAGTCGTTGGAACCAACTGTGACTTTGGTAGATTTAGAATCCAGCCATGTTGCTGCAGCACTCTCAGGGAGAGCGACACACTTTTCTGCAACTGTTCCTTTAATCTCGCTTTTATCAGGAGATCGTCCAAGTACGGGATAATTGTGACTCCTTGCCTGCGCAGGAGCACCATCATTTCCGCCATTACCTTGGTGAAAACCCTCGGGGCCGTGGATAGCCCAAACGGCAACGTCTGAAACTGGTAATGACAGTCCTGTACAGCGAATCTCAGGTATGCCTGATGAGGAGGATATATGGGGACGTGAAGGTATGCATCCTTTATGTCTAGTGACACCATAAAATCCCCCCCTTCCAGGCTGGAGATTACTGCCCTGAGCGATTCCATCTTGAACTTGAACCTTTTTAAGTACAGGTTCAGGGATTTTAAATTTAGAATGGGTCTGACCGAGCCATCCGGTTTCGGGACCACAAATAGGGTTGAATAGTACCCTTTTCCCTGATGTATTAGGGGAACCTTGATAATCACTTGCTGTTGACACAGCTTTTGAATTGCAGCTAAAACTATCTCCCTCTCTGGGGGAGAAGCTGGTAAAGCCGATTTGAAGAATCGGCGGGGAGGCACGTCTTCGAACTCCAGCTTGTAGCCTTGGGATACAATTTCCATCGCCCAAGGATCCACGTCCGACTGAACCCAGACGCGGCTGAAGAGTCGAAGATGTGCCCCCACCGGTGCGGACTACCTCAGTGGAGCCCCAGCATCATGCGGTGGATTTAGTAGAAGCCGGGGAGGAACATAGAAACATAGAATTTGTCGGCAGATAAGAACCACTTGGCCCATCTAGTCTGCCCCTTTTTTTTTATATATATTATTTTTTATCACTAACCTTATTTGATCCTTGTTTCTTTGTAAGGATATCCTTATGTCTATCCCATGCATGTTTAAATTGCTCTACTGTCTTAGCCTTTACCACCTCTGATGGGAGGCTATTCCACTTGTCCACTACCCTTTCTGTGAAATAATTTTTCCGCAAATTTCCCCTGAACCTCCCCCCCTCCAGTCTCAGTGCATGTCCTCGTGTCCTATTGCTTCTCTTCATTTGGAGAATGTTTCCCTCCTGGACTTTGTTAAAACCCTTCATATATTTGAAAGTTTCTATCATGTCCCCCCTTTCCCTTCTCTGCTCCAAACTATACATATTGAGATTTCTTAGTCTTTCTGGGTATGTTTTGTGATGTAGGCCATGCACCATTTTAGTTGCCCTCCTTTGTACAGTTTCTAATGTATTAATATCCTTTTGAAGATATGGCCTCCAGAACTGAATACAGTATTCTAGATGAGGCCGTACCAATGACCTATACAGTGGCATTATTACTTCTTTCTTTCTGCTGCTGATTCCTCTCCTAATGCAGCCAAGCATCTGACTAGCCTTCCTCATTGCCTTGTTACATTGCTTACCTGCTTTTAAGTCATCTGAAATAGTGACTCCTAGATCCCTTTCCTCCTCAGTAGTTTCCAGTATAGTGCCATTCTTCTGTTCCTGGGAACTGGCCGTAGCAGGCATTCTTTTCCCTCTACCCTTACCTCTGGCGAGGAAGGAAGAGCCCCGACCTCTTCTGGACTTATGCGACCGAAAGGACTGCATCTGATACTGTGGTGTTTTCTTTTGCTGTGGGGGAACATAAGGCAACAAAGTAGATTTACCCACGGTAGCTATGGAAACTAGGTCCGCGAGACCTTCCCCAAATAAAACCTCACCCTTGTAAGGTAAAACTTCCATATGCCTCTTTGAGTCGGCATCACCCGTCCATTGGCGGGTCCACAGTGCTCGCCTAGCAGAAATCGTCATGGCGTTGGCCCTTGAACCTAGTAGCCCAACGTCTCTCTGAGCGTCTCTCATATATAAGACTGCGTCTTTGATGTGACGTAAGGTCAATAAAATGGTATCCCTATCTAGGGTATCAATATCAGCTGACAAGGTATCAGTCCAAGCTGCTACCGCGCTACAAACCCAAGCCGATGCTATTGCCGGTCTGAGCAAAGCACCCGTATGTGTATAAATTGATTTTAAAGTCGTTTCCTGTCTGCGATCAGCAGGATCCTTGAGGGCTGCCGTGTCTGGAGATGGTAGCGCCACCTTCTTGGATAAGCGCGTTAAAGCCTTGTCCACCCTGGGCGAGGATTCCCAACGTACCCTGTCCTGTGCAGGGAAAGGATACGCCATAAGAATTATTTTGGGAATCTGCAGTTTTTTTGTCTGGAGTTTCCCAAGCTTTTTCAAATAACGCGTTCAGCTCATGAGATGGGGGAAACATTACCTCAGGTTTCTTTTCCTTAAACATGTGTACCCTCGTGTCAGGGACAGAGGGGTCATCAGTGATATGCAAAACATCTTTTATTGCAATAATCATATAATGAATACTTATGGCCACCCTTGTGTGGTTCCTTGCCTCATCGTAGTCGACACTGGAGTCAGAAACCGTGTCGGTATCAGTGTCTGCTATTTGGGATAGGGGACGTTTTTGAGACGCTGAAGGGCCCTGTGACACCGTCAAAGCCATTGATTGACTCCCTGTATTATCCCTGGACTCTGCTTTGTCTAATCTCTTATGTAACAATTTCACATTTGCATTTAAAACATTCCACATGTCCAACCAATCAGGTGTCGGCGTTGCCGACGGAGACACCACAATCATCTGCTCCACCTCCTCCCTAGACGAGCCTTCCGCTTCAGACATGCCGACACACGCGTACCGACACACCCACACCCACAGGAATATATTTATATGGAGACAGTTCCCCCAATAAGGCCCTTTGGAGAGACAGAGAGAGTGTATGCCAGCACACACCCAGCGCCAATGACACTGGAAACAAAATTCCCAGATAAACAGCGCTTTTATATAATTATATAGATATACACTCACTGCGCCTTACAAGTGCCCCCCCCTCTTTTTTGCCCTCTGTCACCGTGTTCAGCAGGGGAGAGTCCGGGGAGCCAGCTTCTGCAGTGTGCTGTGGAGAAAATGGCGCTGGTTAGTGCTGTGGGATCAAGGTCCGCCCCCTCAGCGGCGGGCTTCGGTCCCGCTCAAATGTTTTATACTGGCGGGGGATTGTATAATCTACTGCCTCCGCAGCCTATATAACTATATGAGCCAGTCCTAGAGGTTTATTGCTGCCCAGGGCACCCCCCTGAGCCCTGCACCCATCAGTGCCTGCAGTGTGTGTAGTGTGTGGGAGCAATGGCGCGCAGCGTTACCGCTGCGCGTTACCTCAGAGAAGATCTGAAGTCTTCTGCCGCCTTTGATGTCTTCTTTCTTCTCATACTCACCCGGCTTCTATCTTCCGGCTCTGTGAGGACGGCGGCGCGGCTCCGGGACGAACGGCGAGGGTGAGACCTGCGTTCCGACCCTCTGGAGCTAATGGTGTCAAGTAGCCTAAGAAGCAGAGCCTATCATTTAAGTAGGTCTGCTTCTCTCTCCTCAGTCCCACGATGCAGGGAGCCTGTTGCCAGCAGTGCTCCCTGAAAATAAAAAACCTAACAAAATTATTTTTCAGAGAAACTCAGGAGAGCTCCCCTGTAATCAGGCCCGGCGCTACCCGCTCAGCGAAGGGATGCAGTGCAGGGAGGCGCTGGGACGGAGAGGCGCTCCCCCTGCTCTGCATTCCTTCCCTGCTGCGCCGTCCTGTCCCCCCTGCTGCTGCTGTGCCTATCACTGTATGACAGGCACTGGCTGCGGCACCTGCAGCATGAAAATCCTCCTCCCTCCCCTCCCCTCACCTGTGTGACAGGACAGCGCTGTGCACGGTGCAGAAGGGGGCGGAGCTAAGCGGCGGCGGGGGAAAGGGGGGACAGAAGGGGGCGGCGCTAAATGGAATAAAAGGGGGCGGAGCTAATCGGTCCGGAAGGGGGCGGGGCTAAACGGCCTATAAGGGGCGGAGCTACACGGACCAGGCTGCTGTAGTGTAGGGAGACTGGCTTAGGTAAGTGAAGTGTGAGAGGGAAATGTGTGTGTGTGTGTGTGTGTGTGTGTGTGCGTTTATGTGTGCTTTAAGGATGCTACTACTACAGGGGGGGCATTACGTGTAACGACGCTACTAATGGGGGCAATTGCGTGTAATGACGCTACTACTGGGGGGTCATTACGTATAAGGACGATACTACTACTTGGGGGCATTATGTATAGGACGCTACTATTACTGGGGGGGCATTACGTATAACAATACTACTACTGGGGGAGGGCATTACGTATAAGGATGCTACTACTGGGGGGGGGCATTATGTATAAGGACGGTACTACTACTGGGGGCGCATTACGTATAAGGACGCTACTACTGGGGGGGGGCATTATGTATAAGGACGGTACTACTACTGGGGGGTCATTACGTATAAGGACGATACTACTACTTGGGGGCATTATGTATAGGACGCTACTATTACTGGGGGGGCATTACGTATAACAATACTACTACTGGGGGAGGGCATTACGTATAAGGATGCTACTACTGGGGGGGCATTATGTATAAGGACGGTACTACTACTGGGGGCGCACTATGTATAAGGACGCTTCTACTACTGGGGGTGCACTACGTATAAGGAGGCTACTACAACTGGGGGGGGGCATTACGTATAAGGACGCTACTACTACTAGGGCGGAATTATGTATATGGACGCTTCTACTACTGGGGGTGCACTACGTATAAGGACGCTACTACAACTGGTGGAGGGGGCATTACGTATAAGGACGCTACTACTACTAGGGGGAATTACGTATAAGGACGTTTCTACTACTGGGGGTGCACTACGTATAAGGACGCTACTACTACTGGGGGGGCATTATGTATAAGGATGCTACTACTACTGGGGGGGCATTACGCATAAGGACGCTACTACAACTGGAGGGGGCATTACGTATAAGGACGCTACTACTACTAGGGGGAATTACGTATAAGGACGCTTCTACTACTGGGGGTGCACTACGTATAAGGACGCTACTACTACTGGGGGGCATTATGCATAAGGACGCTACTACTACTGGGGGGCATTATGTATAAGGATGCTACTACTACTGGGGGGGGCATTATGCATAAGGATACTACTCCTACTGGGGGGGCATTATGCATAAGGATGCTACTACTACTGGGGGGCATTATGCATAAGGATGCTACTACTATTGGGGGGGCATTATGCATAAGGATGCTACTACTACTGGGGGTGCACTATGTATAAGGATGCTACTACTACTGGGGGGCATTACATATAAGGACGCTACTACTACGGGTGGGGCATTACGTATAAGATGAATAAGATTGTGCTACATTGTGGCGTAATTTTGAATGGGGGTACTATTGTGTGGCTATGCCCCTTACTTGTGAGACCACACCCCTTTTCCCGGCGCGCGCCAAAGGAATATGGGAGGGCGCAAATTTATAGTTTGCAGGGGGGCGCCGAACACCCTAGCACCGGCCCTGCCTGTAATGCACCCAGTCTCCTCTGGGCACAGGATCTAACTGAGGTCTGGAGGAGGGGCATAGGGGAGGAGCCAGTGCACACCCATTCTAAAAGTTCTTTATAGTGCCCATGTCTCCTGCGGAGCCTGTCTATACCCCATGGTCCTTACGGAGTCCCCAGCATCCTCTAGGACGTAAGAGAAAGCAACGTAAAGATACCAATTAACTGATCACTACAGTCCCTAAGGATTTTACCCTGAATCATATCAGGACCAGCAGCTTTGCCTATAGTGACACCACGCAAACATCTCAAGACGTCTTGTTCGTCAAGTATTAGGGGAACCTCACCTGATCTAGTCTCGACAGTTTCAACACTAGACTTGTTATTCAACTCTTCCACTAGAGAACTATTTACTGCCCCTTGCTCTGCCTTTTTTGGTTTATAATCAGTAATTTCCTGCAGACTCTGCCACATACTCCTGGTATTGCTACATTGCCTAAACTTAACCTCCATTCTTCTGTAGAAATCAATTTTAGCCTTTCGGATTCCTTTCCTCAAATCAGCCCTAGCTGCTGCATACGTCACTCTATCCTTTGTTTTAAAAGCCTTATCTCTAGCCCTGACTAAAGAGCGTACCTCAGCGTTCAGCCAGGGTTTCTCGTTAGCATAAACCTTAAAACTCCGTTTCAGGGCCCTCATTCCAAGTTGTTCGCTCGTTGCCGAGTTTCGCTATATTGCGCTTAGTCGCTTACTGCGCATGCGCAACGTTCGCAGAGCGCATGCGCTTAGTTATTTTACTCAACAGTTAGGTATTTTACTCACGGCATTACAAGGATTTTTCTTCGTTCTGGTGATCGGAGTGTGATTGACAGGAAGTGTGTGTTTCTGGGCGGAAACTGGCCGTTTTATGGGTGTGTGTGAAAAAACGCTGCGTTTCTGGGAAAAACGCGGGAGTGGCTGGAGAAACCGGGGAGTGTCTGGGCGAACGCTGGGTGTGTTTGTGACATCAAACTAGGAACGAAACTGACTGAACTGATCGCAGTGGCAGAGTAAGTGTCGAGCTACTCAGAAACTGCTATGACATTTCTATTCGCAATTTTGCGAATTTTTCGTTCGCAATTCTGCTAAGCTAAGATACACTCCCAGAGGGCGGCGGCTTAGCGTGTGCAATGCTGCTAAAAGCAGCTAGCGAGCAAACAACTCAGAATGAGGGCCATAGACTCCTCAATTAACAATTCCCAATCTGTAAATGCTAAGGTGTCCTGTAATCGCACCACCGCATTCTTGGGCCATGTTAGGACAGACTTTTTGGTGGGCTTAATACACCTAACCAATGGTTTGTACATAAGAATCAGAAATAATGAAATATGATCTGATTTCCCAATATGTGGAGAGGCAACAGTTTCATAAGCAAGGTCCATATTCATATAAACTTGATCCAGAATGTTCACACCTCGTGTCGGAACATGGACATACTTAGAAAACTTCGGAAAGACTAGTTGTAAATCAACCTGGTTAAAATCACCTGCTATAATAAAAGCACCATCCACATATTTGGATTGTAACCCTGCTAAAAAATCGTACAAGGTGTTTAACGCACAATCCGTATTTGCCTGAGGACAGATATAAACAGCCGTCACTATGACAATAGAATATTCCCTAGGCCAGAGGTTCCCAAACTGTGTGCCGTGGCTCCCTGGGGTGCCTCGGGACACTTGCAGGGGTGCCCTGGGTTGGTGGTCCAGGACCAATTCAAATTATTCATGGTCAATATAATAGGCAAAACCAGTGCTGGTGGCTGCCAGTCATAAAATATGTGGTCAAACAGAAGCAAATCTTGTCCCTCACCACACAACTGACCCTAAGGATGACATATAAATGCGATCTGCTTAATGTAATATTTATTTCTAAATTTCTCAATAAGAAATTTCTGGCCTTGGGGTGCCGTGAAAAAAAATCTGATATTATAGGACTCCGTGATTCAAAAAAGTTTGGAAACCACTGCCCTAGGCAAATAATAAGGCCTACATTTAGGGGCAAATTCAGTATGAATCGCAAGTAGTGATTCGTACGGAATTTTTGCTGAGGGGCTGCGGGCGCATGCGCAGCAGGCCCTACTGCGCATGCGCCCGCATTTTCTGCGGGGGGCCGCAGAAAATACGATCGCCTCTGCCTGTCAATCAGGCAGAGGCGGTCGCGGGGCGGCAACGCTCCGTTTTCTGAATTGTCCCCTTAATCGTCAAATATTCCAAATCCTCTGAACAGTAAGATTTAATCAAAATAGCATCTGAGCACCACTTATTATTCACGTAAATGCAGACTCTAATGGTGTGTACACACGATGAGATATTTACTTACAATTTTGACTATATAGTCAAAATCGTAAAAAAAGTTAGTGCAGATCGCAAGGTGAAAGTCACCTTGCGATCCCGATGCGATGCCGATGCGCGGCCCCGAGCGGTCCGCATCGCAAGCCTAGATAGTTTGTGCAGGCAAGTCAGTTTTGACTATCTCGTGAAAAGATAGTCAAAATTTACACTTAGCCAAAATCGCACATAGGGGGTCATTCTGAGTTGTTCGCTCGTTATTTTTTTTTTGCTACGGAGCGATTAGTCTCAAACTGCGCATGCGCAATGTACGCAGTGCGCCTGTGCCAAGTAAATTAGCACAAAAGTTTGGTATTTTACTCACGGCGTAACAAATTTTTTTAATCGTTCTGCTGATCGTAGTGTGATTGACAGGAAGTGGGTGTTTCTGGGCGGAAACTGGCCGTTTTCTGGGAGTGTGCGGAAAAACACAGGCGTGTCAGGGAAAAACGCGGGAGTGTCTGGAGAAACGGGGGAGTGGCTGGGCAAACGCTGGGCGTGTGTGTGACGTCAAACCAGGAACGAAACGGCCTGAACTGATCGCTATTTGTGAGTAGGTCTGGAGCTACTCAGAAACTGCTAAGAAATTTCTTTTCGCTATTCTGCAAATCTTTTGTTCGCTATTCTGCTATGCTAAGATACACTCCCAGAGGGCGGCGGCTTAGCGTGTGCAATGCTGCTAAAAGCAGCTAGCGAGCGAACAACTCGGAATGAGGGCCCTAGTCAGTATCGCAAGCACAGTCATTATGTGCTTGTGATACCGACTTAGACCGTCGCAGAGTGAGAATCGGGGTTAGCCCGAATCTCACCGTGTGTACACACCTTAACTTTACCCGAGGTGCTAGTTCTGTTTCCTCTAAATAAAGTCCTGTCCGCAAGAGTCAGTGAGCAAACCCAAAAAATTAGCAATTGGGCAAAACCATGTGCACGGCCCCCAGCATGCTAGCAAAAGGATTGCAAATTCTGCTAATTACTGAATTAGGCCCAATTTCAGGTAGAGCCTCCTTTTACACATTACTCCAGGTAGAGTCTCCTTTTACACACTATGCCAGTTAGACTCCCCTTTTACACACTGAGACAGGTAGCGTTCCCTTTTACATACTATGCCAGGTATAGTCCCCTTTTACATATTACCCCTCCTGCTGTCTCTCCACATGCTTTCATACAGTTAATGGCTGGCTTCCATAAAGATAATAGCTCCAGCTATCCACCAATCCACATGCTGACAGGCATGCACTGTTTGGCTGCAGGCTGAGAGGCAGTGTGTCCAGCCGCTCTGATTGTGAATTGCACACAATCAGAGCAACTAGGCAGCATTCTCTACCTGCCTCCAAAGAAGATCCAGAGGCACTGCCCTGCCCCTGCATGAAGACCCCTAAAATTGTGGGGCTATGGACAGCTGCCCAGTGTGTCTATACTTTAAGATGGCCCTGACAGTGAGTGTTACCAATTTAGCATACAACCAATGTGCAGGTGTGAATTTACACATTTTTTGCTTATATCTGTTGGCAGAGTGTTGCGGTGTTTGATAGTGATGTTAATCCACACAATTGATAGTTATCCAGAACGCTGGTTTATTAACATACAAAGACAACACTTGTTAATGCGGAAGATGTTCTGCAGCAGCAGTAACTCACTCATATATATATCAGGCTGGTACAGTGAAAACGTGGTACTTATCGCTATACGTCATGTGGCTGTGGTAAAGTAGTGACTCTGACAGTATGGGATGGAAGGCTGCACATGCGTGCAGACGGACTCCCGTTAGAAGGAACACACACCACCCACTGCTCTCCATCCCGCTCAGGCAGTGCGACACACGCTACAGGAGGAACCGTCTCTCTCTCTCCACTGCAGGAGGAACTGTCTCTCTCTCTCTCCACTGCAGGAGGAACTGTCTCTCTCGCCACTGCAGGAGGAACTGTCTCTCCCTCTCCACTGCAGGAGGAACTGTCTCTCTCTCCACTGCAGGAGGAACTGTCTCTCTCTGTCTCCACTGCAGGATGAACTGTCTCTCTCTCTCCACTGCAGGAGGAACTGTCTCTCTCTCTCTCCACTGCAGGAGGAACTGTCTCTCTCGCCACTGCAGGAGGAACTGTCTCTCCCTCTCCACTGCAGGAGGAACTGTCTCTCTCTCCACTGCAGGAGGAACTGTCTCTCTCTCTCTCCACTGCAGGATGAACTGTCTCTCTCTCTCCACTGCAGGAGGAACCGTCTCTCTATCTCTCTCTCTCTCCACTGCAGGATGAACTGTCTCTCTCTCTCCACTGCAGGAGGAACTGTCTCTCTCCCCACTGCAGGAGGAACTGTCTCTCTCTCTCCACTGCAGGAGGAACTGTCTCTCTCCACTGCAGGAGCAACTGTGTCATCATTCTCCGCCTCCCTGATGCTCCAGCACTAGAGGGTAAACACTAGAGGATGCGCACTCAGGGGGTAATTCCAAGTTGATCGCAGCAGGAAATTTTTTAGCAGTTGGGCAAAACCATGTGCACTGCAGGGGAGGCAGATAATAAGAATTTACTTACCGATAATTCTATTTCTCATAGTCCGTAGTGGATGCTGGGGACTCCGAAAGGACCATGGGGAATAGCGGCTCCGCAGGAGACAGGGCACAAAAGTAAAAGCTTTAGGATCAGGTGGTGTGCACTGGCTCCTCCCCCTATGACCCTCCTCCAAGCCTCAGTTAGGATACTGTGCCCGGACGAGCGTACACAATAAGGAAGGATTTTGAATCCCGGGTAAGACTTATACCAGCCACACCAATCACACCGTACAACCTGTGATCTGAACACAGTTAACAGCATGATAACAGAAGGAGCCTCTGAAAAGATGTCTCACAACAACAATAACCCGATTTTTGTAACAATAACTATGTACAAGTAATGCAGACAATCCGCACTTGGGATGGGCGCCCAGCATCCACTACGGACTATGAGAAATAGAATTATCGGTAAGTAAATTCTTATTTTCTCTAACGTCCTAGTGGATGCTGGGAACTCCGAAAGGACCATGGGGATTATACCAAAGCTCCCAAACGGGCGGGAGAGTGCGGATGACTCTGCAGCACCGAATGAGAGAACTCCAGGTCCTCCTCAGCCAGGGTATCAAATTTGTAGAATTTAGCAAACGTGTTTGCCCCTGACCAAGTAGCTGCTCGGCAAAGTTGTAAAGCCGAGACCCCTCGGGCAGCCGCCCAAGATGAGCCCACTTTCCGTGTGGAATGGGCTTTTACAGATTTTGGCTGTGGCAGGCCTGCCACAGAATGTGCAAGCTGAATTGTACTACAAATCCAACGAGCAATCGTCTGCTTAGAAGCAGGAGCACCCAGCTTGTTGGGTGCATACAGGATACACAGCGAGTCAGATTTTCTGACTCCAGCCGTCCTGGAAACATATATTTTCAGGGCCCTGACTACGTCCAGCAACTTGGAATCCTCCAAGTCCCTAGTAGCCGCAGGCACCACAATAGGCTGGTTTAAGTGAAAAGCTGAAACCACCTTAGGGAGAAATTGAGGACGAGTCCTCAATTCTGCCCTGTCCGTATGAAAAATTAGGTAAGGGCTTTTATAGGATAAAGCCGCCAATTCTGAAACACGCCTGGCTGAAGCCAGGGCTAACAGCATTACCACTTTCCATGTGAGATATTTTAAGTCCACAGTGGTGAGTGGTTCAAACCAATGTGATTTTAGGAATCCCAAAACTACATTGAGATCCCAAGGTGCCACTGGAGGCACAAAAGGAGGCTGTATATGCAGTACTCCCTTGACAAACGTCTGAACTTCAGGAACAGAAGCTAGTTCTTTTTGGAAGAATATTGACAGGGCCGAAATTTGAACCATAATGGACCCTAATTTGAGGCCCATAGACAGTCCTGTTTGCAGGAAATGCAGGAATCGACCCAGTTGAAATTCCTCTGTAGGGGCCTTCCTGGCCTCGCACCACGCAACATATTTACGCCAAATACGGTGATAATGTTGTACGGTCACATCCTTCCTGGCTTTGATCAGGGTAGGGATGACTTCATCCGGAATGCCTTTTTCCTTCAGGATCCGGCGTTCAACCGCCATGCCGTCAAACGCAGCCGCGGTAAGTCTTGGAACAGACATGGTCCCTGCTGGAGCAGGTCCTGTCTTAGAGGTAGAGGCCACGGGTCTTCCGTGAGCATCTCTTGAATTTCCGGGTACCAAGTCCTTCTTGGCCAATCCGGAGCCACGAGTATAGTCTTTACTCCTCTCCTTCTTATGATTCTCAGTACTTTTGGTATGAGAGGAAGAGGAGGGAACACATACACTGACTGGTACACCCACGGTGTTACCAGAGCGTCCACAGCTATTGCCTGAGGGTCCCTTGACCTGGCGCAATACCTGTCCAGTTTTTTGTTGAGGCGGGACGCCATCATGTCCACCTTTGGTTTTTCCCAACGGTTCACAATCATGTGGAAGACTTCTGGGTGAAGTCCCCACTCCCCCGGGTGAAGATCGTGTCTGCTGAGGAAGTCTGCTTCCCAGTTGTCCACTCCCGGAATGAACACTGCTGACAGTGCTATCACATGATTTTCCACCCAGCGAAGAATCCTTGCCACTTCCGTCATTGCCCTCCTGCTTCTTGTGCCGCCCTGTCTGTTTACGTGGGCGACTGCCGTGATGTTGTCCGACTGGATCAACACCGGCTGACCCTGAAACAGAGGTCTTGCCTGACTTAGGGCATTGTAAATGGCCCTTAGTTCCAGGATATTTATGTGAAGTGACGTTTCCATGCTTGACCACAAGCCCTGGAATTTTTTTCCCTGTGTGACTGCTCCCCAGCCTCTCAGGCTGGCATCCGTGGTCACCAGGACCCAATCCTGAATGCCGAATCTGCGGCCCTCTAGGAGATGAGCACTCTGTAACCACCACAGGAGAGACACCCTTGTCCTTGGAGACAGGGTTATCCGCTGATGCATTTGAAGATGCGATCCGGACCATTTGTCCAGCAGATCCCACTGAAAAGTTCTTGCGTGGAATCTGCCGAATGGAATCGCTTCGTAAGAAGCCACCATCTTTCCCAGGACCCTTGTGCATTGATGTACTGACACTTGGCCTGGTCTTAGGAGGTTCCTGACTAGGTCGGATAACTCCCTGGCTTTCTCTTCCGGGAGAAACACCTTTTTCTGTACTGTGTCCAGAATCATTCCTAGGAACAGCAGACGTGTCGTCGGAATCAGCTGCGATTTTGGAATATTTAGAATCCATCCGTGCTGTCGTAGTACTACTTGAGATAGTGCTACTCCAACCTCTAACTGTTCCCTGGACCTTGCCCTTATCAGGAGATCGTCCAAGTAAGGGATAATTAAGACGCCTTTTCTTCGAAGAAGAATCATCATTTCGGCCATTACCTTGGTAAAGACCCGGGGTGCCGTGGACAATTTAAACGGCAGCGTCTGAAACTGATAGTGACAGTTCTGTACCACAAACCTGAGGTACCCTTGGTGAGAAGGGCAAATTGGGACATGGAGGTAAGCATCCTTGATGTCCAGAGACACCATATAGTCCCCTTCTTCCAGGTTCGCTATCACTGCTCTGAGTGACTCCATTTTGAACTTGAACCTTTTTATGTAAGTGTTCAAGGATTTCAGATTTAAAATGGGTCTCACCGAGCCGTCCGGCTTCGGTACCACAAACAGCGTGGAATAATACCCCTTTCCCTGGTGAAGGAGGGGTACCTTGATTATCACTTGCTGGGAATACAGCTTGTGAATGGCTTCCAATACCGCCTCCCTGTCGGGGAGAGATGTTGGTAAAGCAGACTTCAGGAACCGGCGAGGGGGAGACGTCTCGAATTCCAATTTGTACCCCTGAGATACTACCTGCAGGATCCAGGGGTCCACTTGCGAGTGAGCCCACTGCGCGCTGAAATTCTTGAGACGGGCCCCCACCGTGCCTGAGTCCGCTTGTAAGGCCCCAGCGTCATGCTGAGGACTTGGCAGAAGCGGGGGAGGGCTTCTGTTCGTGGGAAGAGGCTGTCTGCTGCAGTCTTTTTCCCCTTCCTCTGCCCCGGGGCAGATATGAGTGGCCTTTTGCCCGCTTGCCCTTATGGGGACGAAAGGACTGAGCCTGAAAAGACGGTATCTTTTTCTGCTGCGAGGTGACTTGGGGTAAAAAGGTGGATTTCCCAGCCGTTGCCGTGGCCACCCGGTCCGATAGACCGACCCCAAATAACTCCTCCCCTTTATACGGCAATACTTCCATATGCCGTTTGGAATCCGCATCACCTGACCACTGTCGCGTCCATAACCCTCTTCTGGCAGAAATGGACATCGCACTTACTCTTGATGCCAGAGTGCAAATATCCCTCTGTGCATCACGCATATATAGAAATGCATCCTTTAAATGCTCTATAGTCAATAATATATTGTCCCTGTCCAGGGTATCAATATTTTCAGTCAGGGAATCCGACCAAGCCACCCCAGCACTGCACATCCAGGCTGAGGCGATTGCTGGTCGCAGTATAATACCAGTATGTGTGTATATACTTTTTAGGATATTTTCCAGCTTTCTATCAGCTGGTTCCTTGAGGGCGGCCGTATCCGGAGACGGTAACGCCACTTGTTTTGATAAGCGTGTGAGCGCCTTATCCACTCTAGGGGGTGTTTCCCAACGCGCCCTAACCTCTGGCGGGAAAGGGTATAATGCCAATAATTTTTTAGAAATTAGCAGTTTTTTATCGGGGGAAACCCACGCTTCATCACACACCTCATTTAATTCATCTGATTCAGGAAAAACTACGGGTAGTTTTTTCACACCCCACATAATACCCTTTTTTGTGGTACTTGTAGTATCAGAAATGTTCAAAACCTCCTTCATTGCCGTGATCATGTAACGTGTGGCCCTACTGGAAAATACGTTTGTTTCCTCACCGTCGACACTGGAGTCAGTGTCCGTGTCAGTGTCTGTATCGACCTGAGGTAACGGGCGTTTTATAGCCCCTGACGGTGTTTGAGACGCCTGTACAGGTATTAACTGATTTGCCGGCTGTCTCATGTCGTCAACAGTCTTTTGTAAAGTGCCGACACTATCACGTAATTCTTTCCATAAGACCATCCAGTCAGGTGTCGACTCCCTAGGGGGTGACATCACTAACACAGGCAATTGCTCCGCCTCCACATCATTTTCCTCCTCATACATGTCGACACAGCGTACCGACACACAGCACACACACAGGGAATGCTCTGATAGAGGACAGGACCCCACTAGCCCTTTGGGGAGACAGAGGGAGAGTTTGCCAGCACACACCAGAGCGCTATATATATATACAGGGATAACCTTAGATAAGTGTTTTTCCCTAATATAGCTGCTGTATATATTAATATGCCAATTTAGTGCCCCCCCTCTCTTGTTTTACCCTGTTTCTGTAGTGCAGGACTGCAGGGGAGAGTCAGGGAGCCTTCCTCCAACGGAGCTGTGAGGAAAAAATGGCGCCAGTGTGCTGAGGAGATAGGCTCCGCCCCCTTATCGGCGGCCTTTCTCCCGCTTTTTAATGGAAAAATTGGCAGGGGTTAAATGCATCCATATAGCCCAGGAGCTATATGTGATGTATTTTTTTGCCAAACAAAGGTTTTTTATTGCGTCTCAGGGCGCCCCCCCCAGCGCCCTGCACCCTCAGTGACCGGAGTGTGAAGTGTGCTGAGAGCAATGGCGCACAGCTGCGGTGCTGTGCGCTACCTTATTGAAGACAGGACGTCTTCTGCCGCCGATTTTCCGGACCTCTTCACTCTTCTGGCTCTGTAAGGGGGCCGGCGGCGCGGCTCCGGGACCCATCCATGGCTGGGCCTGTGATCGTCCCTCTGGAGCTAATGTCCAGTAGCCTAAGAAGCCCAATCCACTCTGCACGCAGGTGAGTTAGCTTCTTCTCCCCTTAGTCCCTCGGTGCAGTGAGCCTGTTGCCAGCAGGTCTCACTGAAAATAAAAAACCTACTTTAAACTTTTACACTAAGCAGCTCAGGAGAGCCCCTTAGCCTGCACCCGTCTCGTTCGGGCACAAAAATCTAACTGAGGCTTGGAGGAGGGTCATGGGGGGAGGAGCCAGTGCACACCAGGTAGTCCTAAAGCTTTTTACTTTTGTGCCCAGTCTCCTGCGGAGCCGCTATTCCCCATGGTCCTTTCGGAGTCCCCAGCATCCACTAGGACGTTAGAGAAATGACATTTGCAGAGAGAGTTAGATTGCACCTGCAGTGCACATGGTTTTGCCCAACTGCTAAAAAATTTCCTGCTGCAATCAACTTGGAATTACCCCCTCAGTGTAATGTATACACAGGAGACAAAGTACTCATGTGCACTATACTCCAACAATATCCGCCCTAATTTGAGTTGATAAGAACTTACCTGAATATGTCTTTCCATCAAATTGATGTTTCGAGGTGACATGGAACTGTTCTGTCTCGAAGGAAAGTCATGGGAGTCTTGTGGGTGTGTTGTGCGTAGGGGGAAGGGGAGCCTGTATCGACTGGCTATCTTGCTCCTAGCATGGGCAGGGCCGGATTAAGCCTTGGGGGGGCCTGGGGCACTTTATACAAGGAGGTCCTGGGGAAGGGGGCTGGGGGTGTATATTAGATTTTGCAATCCTCCCAACATGACCCATTCAAGGAGGGACAAAATGCTCTCCCCCTGGACTTCCCTCTTAACATATGATTGGCGTCACCTGTGTTGAACTATTTAATATATAAAAAAGGTATTTCAACACAGAAGAGGAGGAGATGCTGGGATCCCTTGGTCACTTACAGCTCTCTTCCCCCTCCTATCTCTCTTCTAGTCGGGAAGCTCCAACGGTAGGTCATGAAACCTGATACTCCTGTGTCTCTGCCTGCATTGCATACTGTCCTTCTCACATTCTGGCTGCCTGGTTCTGCTGGCGCACAAGAGGGAAAGAGCTAGTGATGTCAGTGTGCCCCTGTCGGCGGGCCCCCTGATAGAGGGGGGCTGGGGTACCGTTTCCCCTGCGCCCCTCCCCCTTAATCTAGTTATGAATGTGGGACTGGTGTAAAGGGCCCCATACACTTATACGACATGACGGTCCGTCATGTCATATAAGATTTCCTGCAACCTCCCGGCAGCCTCCCCTTTGGCAGGATAGTATTAGATATATCGTATGCAGGTTTTTTTGCATACGATGCATCTTTTACTTTCCCATCCATTTACTGCGGGATCCGAGATATCACGAGTGCAGCACTCGTGATATGTCGGATCTAGGGGGATCCGATCCGATGCACACGGGAACGCGCATCGGATCGGATCGGGGGAAGAGCACCCTGAAAATGCCCGATTTCACCCAATATATCGGGCCGAATGCCCGAATTGGGCTGGAATCGGGCATTATCGGTCTAGTGTATGGGGCCCTTAAGAGCCAATACGAATAATGACGGTTGTGGCTGTAGAAGAAAAATCTGTGGGCAGAGTGGCTGCTTGAAGCAGTACGGATCCTCACATTAGCCCTACGGATACTCTGATTAATTAGCATAAGGTAGTAAATCAGGCTTCCAGGCAGGGGCGTGTCTAGAGAGGAGAGGACCCGTGTGCAGACTCCCGGTGTGGGCCCCCTCCTCTGCAGAACCCGCAACCCCAAACCAAAGTCTCCCATGTCCCCACCGCCTCTGGCCAGTGCCCGATACAGCCAGGGACACCGCCAGCCCCGCACGCAGCCATCACTGTGCTATAAGCCCGGGCACCGGGTTAACGCTGCATGCAGGCAGCAACTGGCACACACGGCTCCCTGTGGTCTCGGGGAACACAAATACTCCTATTCTTGTGTGGGTGATTGCGGTGCCAATACCAGTGTCACTGTGCCACCCTACCCACCTCAGTATCACTGTCCTCCCGTACCCACTGCAGTGGAGTGGGTAGATGTAATGTAGCGCAACCCGAAGCCAGAGAGCTGGAACAGAGACTGCTGAAGTAAAAGTATCAGGGAACGTGTGAGTACTCACCATTGCTGCATCCTGCCGGGGACGGGACTGAGAAGCGGCGAGGAGGAGCCTTCACTCAGCATGTGACAGCCTGAGAGACAGTGAGTGAGTGAGAAGTAGCCGGCCCAGCAACCGCAGCAGCGCTGTTAGCGCTCTGTCTGAGCGCTAGAGACTCTTGAACAGTACCAGAGTCTACAGCGCATGCCTCCGAAAAAATGGCGCGGCAGACATTTTTTTGGAGACCTGCGCATGCGCTGTAGACTCTGGCACTGTGCCAGAGTCTCCAGTGCTCAGATGGAGCGCTGAAAGCGCTGCTGTGGCTGCAGGCTACGGTGACTGGAGAGGAGGGGGTCCACGCACGGACACCAGAGAGGTAAGTATATAGAAGAAATGGGTGCAGTGTGTGCGGTGTGGGCCCCTTCTGGACCCAGGGGCCCATGTGCACTGCACACACTGCACCCATTATAGATACGCCAGTGCTTCCGGGGCATCACGCATATACAGCCACTTTGTGTCCAACTCAGAATCAGCCCAACAGTGTCACAACACAAAGACGGATACTGTTTTGAGTTTTTGGAATATTTACGAAGCTGCAGTTGATGATCTTAATCTGATTTGACGTGGGTCAGAAGGAAAGGGAAGAGTGAATGGTGCTGAGAAGAGAGCTAAGTTTTGGTACTGGTGGCAGCAAAGTCTAAAGTAGATTGCAGATAAAGATGTGTAGAGAGAAACGAGAAGGGTCCAAGGACAGAACCATGGGACCCCAACAGGAAGTGGAAGCAATAGGGAGAAGGTGAGTTTAGATATGGATAAAAAGAGGTTGGAAAAGTAGCAGGAGGGTTTAAAAGATAGCAAAGAGGAGTAGAAGCAAGGGCGCAGCTACCATAGGTGCAGGCAGTGCAGCTGCTATGGGGCCCAGAGCTGAGAGGGGCCCACCTTCCCTGTAAAAGCTACATGTGTTATATACATTTTTCATCATTGGGTGGTACGTAGGGATCCTTTCAAACTTTTTCGTTTGGGCCTGCAATATATCTAAGTATGCCCCTAGACCTGCCCATTGTAGTGTGGTAGAAAATGAACTGGAGGGCATTATAATGTTACATAATATGAACCGGGGCACTGTAATAAGGCACAATATGAACGGGGAGCACTATATATCATAATGTGAATTGGGGTTACTGTGTGGCATAATGTGTAGTGGCAGCTCTGAAATGTGACATAGGGTGAACTTAAGCACTACTGCGATTCATAAAAGAAACTAGGGCATTACTATGGGGCATAACATTAAATAAGGCTCTACTTTGGTTCAGAAAATGAACTAGGACACTATTATAGGGCATAACATTAACAACTGCTGCAGAGAAGTGTCTCTTTAGAAGCATTGGGACGGGGGCCCCGTTAAAATGTGGCTATGGGGCCCACAAAGTTCTGGCTACGCCCCTGAGTAGAAGGTTGGAGACTTGGGATGGAATGAAATAATTACCAGGGCTGTCAAGACAAATGGTGAGCCCAGGCGAAACTGAAGAGTGTGGCCAAACCTGTGAAGTATGGCCACACATCCTCTGAAAAATATATATTAAAAATACTATTTACCCCTTTGACAGAACAGATGGCCTGGGTAATTAGTACCTGGCATACGGGAGAGGTCTGATGGGCTTGTGACAAAGGCTAGCAGGCATGTGGATAGGTCCCTGGGACAATATGAGCAGGTCTGAGTGACATGATGGGAGCATGTGAGAGATTTGAGGGGACATGTCGGGGAGTTCTGGAGTACAAGTGTGATCTGAGGGCTTGTGTGATATTCATTTCATGTGGATTAAATTTCTGACAAAAATTGGGCAATTTTTGAGCAAGTTCTGAGTGACATGTGGTGGAACTTTGGAGCATCTGAGCAGCGTAGTGTGGGGAGCATTTTGGGATGAGTGATGTGGGGGTGCCAAAGTAATTTCTAGGCTGTTTTAAAAGGGTAGCATTTGACATTAAGGCTGGGTACACTAGTACACTATCGGGATGATTTGTCGCATTGAAATGGCAAATCGTCTACACCAGAGGTTCCCAAACGCAGTCCTCAAGGCACCCCAACAGTCCAGGTTTTAGGTATATCCATGGCTCAGTACAGATGGTTAAATCAAATTGACTTAGGTGCTAATTAAGTCACCTGTGTCCAAGCATGGATACATTTAAAACCAGGACCGTTGGAGTGCCTTGAGGACCGCGTTTGGGAACCTCTGGTCTACACAGTCAAGTGTGTGCCCTCAATTGCGTACTACTACTGCAGACGACATGCGAGATCATTTAACAGACCGTGCTGTGTGGTCAATCAAATGATATTGTGTGCGCACTATGCATATTAATGAACAACAGAACAAGAGATCGTTCCGTCGTTAATTAAATTGTGTCATTTGTACCTGCAATCTGTGATGGTCTAGGTCGACGGGAAATCATCCTGATCAGGTTGCCCATTGCTGCCTTATTTACCAGCATTAACACGGATATATAATAACATTGCTCTAATTAAGACGAATAGTCAGATTTACAGTTACAACCATAAAAACACACGAAACAAGTATGATGCTGTATAGGTGTTCTCATAGATAGTCCCCACAGGACAGTAAACATGACATATGCACAATGGTAGCATAGATATTGGGAACAGCGCTGGCTCCCCTGGGTGCTATTATAATGACCTGTAAAGCAAGAAGCTGAGCTGGATAATTTGGGAGAAGTTAGAATCCTGTAGTTTGTCCATAGAGACCTATTATCCCCAGACTGGAGACGGGTAATAGGGAAGGAGATGTGTGGTACATGCTGCAGCTGATGTCTCCACATAGAAACTCTCAGCCCGGAG
This sequence comes from Pseudophryne corroboree, assembly GCF_028390025.1. Classification (NCBI taxonomy): domain Eukaryota; kingdom Metazoa; phylum Chordata; class Amphibia; order Anura; family Myobatrachidae; genus Pseudophryne; species Pseudophryne corroboree. Next base: position 83,221,422 of record NC_086444.1, on the reverse strand, counting down.
GACAGCTCTGGACTCAGCCACCACTAGGCCTCTCTCTCCAGGCTGACCCTCATTATTCCACGGCATAGTGGCTGTAGGCTCTGGGGCTAGTCTGGACAGGGACACCGAGGTCTCATCACATCTGCAGGCCGCCTTACACATGATCACAGAGGAGGAGGAGAGCCTGGCCGCCTGCCTGTGTGTGTCCCTGTGCCGGGCTGGGGAGTGTGATGTACTCGGTATCTAGGGGCAGGCCTTCCCTGGGCCGGGCTGACAGCCGTGTCCTCCCCTGTGTATTCCCCCGTTACTGGCCGCCACTACCGCCCCCTTTCCCGGGCTCCCAGCGAGCAGAGCCGGCATATTAGGAGAGCCAGAGCCGGTGGGATGTGCAGAGCGGGGGCCTGAGAGGTGACACTGGCTGTATGTGGGCTACATGTAATAATGCTTGTATGTGGGAGACATGTAATAATGCTTGTATATGGGGTACATGTAATAATGCTTGTATGTGGGAGACATGTAATAATGCTTGTATATGGGGTACATGTAATAATGCTCGTATGTGGGCTACATGTAATAATGCTCGTATGTGGGCTACATGTAATAATGCTTGTATGTGGGAGACATGTAATAATGCTTGTATATGGGGTACATGTAATAATGCTTGTATGTGGGAGACATGTAATAATGCTTGTATATGGGGTACATGTAATAATGCTTGTATGTGGGCTACATGTAATGCTTGTATGTGGGAGACATGTAATAATGATTGTATATGGGGTACATGTAATAATGCTTGTATGTGGAGTACATGTAATAATGCTTGTATGTGGGAGACATGTAAAAATTATTGTATGTGGGAGACGTAATAATGCTTGTATCTGGGATACATGTAATAATGCTTGTATGTGGGTGGGGTACATGTAATAATGCTTGTATGTGGGGTACATGTAATAATGCTTGTATATGGGGTACATGTAATAATGCTTGTATGTGGGTGACAAGTAATGATGCTTGTACAGTATGTGGGAGACATGTAATAATGCTTGTATGTGGGAGACGTAATAATGCTTGTATGTGGAGTACATGTAATAATGCTTGTATGTGGGAGACATGTAAAAATTATTGTATGTGGGAGACTTAATAATGCTTGTATGTGGGAGACGTGCAATAATGCTTGGATGTGGGAGACGTGCAATACTGCTTGGATGTGGGAGACGTGCAATACTGCTTGGATGTGGGAGACGTGCAATAATGCTTGTATGTGGGAGACATGTAAAAATTATTGTATGTGGGAGACTTAATAATGCTTGTATGTGGGAGACGTGCAATAATGCTTGGATGTGGGAGACGTGCAATACTGCTTGGATGTGGGAGACGTGCAATACTGCTTGGATGTGGGAGACGTGCAATAATGCTTGGATGTGGGAGACGTGCAATAATGCTTGTATGTGGGAGACGTGTAATAATTCTTGTATGTGGGGTACGTGTAATAATGCTTGTATGTGGGGTACGTGTAATAATGCTTGTATGTGGGGTACGTGTAATAATGCTTGTATGTGGGAGACATGTAATAATTATTGTATGTGGGTTACATGTACACTGGATAAGTGATATTGTGTAGAGTTACATCCATTTAATAATTCTTACATGTCTGTATGAATACACAGGATAGGGATATTCTAGAGTTACATGTAATATTTGTATGTGTATTATGTGTACATAGGATAAGGGGTATTATTATTTAGGGTACATGTAATATTTATATGTGTGTTACATGTATATGGGGTTACATGTAATAATGTTTGTGCATGGGTTACATATACTCAGTAAATTTGTATATTGCATAGGATTACATGTAATGTCTGTATGCAGGTTGCATTTACCCAGGATAAGTGGTATTGTAGTACAGGTAGAGTATCCCATATCCAAATATTCCGAAATTTGGAATATTCCGAAATACGGACTTTTTTGAGTGAGAGTGACATAGTGAAATCTTTGTTTCTCTGACGTCCTAGTGGATGCTGGGAACTCCGTAAGGACCATGGGGAATAGCGGCTCCGCAGGAGACTGGGCACAAAAGTAAAAGCTTTAGGACTACCTGGTGTGCACTGGCTCCTCCCCCTATGACCCTCCTCCAAGCCTCAGTTAGATTTTTGTGCCCGGCCGAGAAGGGTGCACACTAGGGGCTCTCCTGAGCTTCTTAGTGAAAAGTTTAGTTTTAGGTTTTTTATTTTCAGTGAGACCTGCTGGCAACAGGCTCACTGCATCGAGGGACTAAGGGGAGAAGAAGCGAACTCACCTGCGTGCAGAGTGGATTGGGCTTCTTAGGCTACTGGACACCATTAGCTCCAGAGGGACCGAACACAGGCCCAGCCTCGGAACTCGGTCCCGGAGCCGCGCCGCCGGCCCCCTTACAGAGCCAGAAGCAAGAAAAGGTCCGGAAAAATCGGCGGCAGAAGACATCAGTCTTCAACAACAAGGTAGCGCACAGCACTGCAGCTGTGCGCCATTGTTACTCAGGCACACTTCACACTCCGGTCACTGAGGGTGCAGGGCGCTAGGGGGGGGCGCCCTGAGCAGCAATGTAAAACACCTTGGCTGGCATAAATACACCACATATAACCCCCAGGGCTATATGGGTGTATTTTAACCCCTGCCAGAATTACCAAAAAAGCGGGAGAAAAGGCAGCCGAGAAGGGGGCGGAGCCTATCTCCTCAGCACACGGGCGCCATTTTCCATCACAGCTCCGCTGGAAGGACGTCTCCCTGACTCTCCCCTGCAGTCCTGCACTACAGAAAAGGGTAAAAAAGAGAGGGCGGGCACTAATTTGGCGCAGTTTTATATTAACAGCAGCTATAAAGGAAAAGCACACTTGATAGTGGTATTCCTGTATATATATAGCGCTCTGGTGTGTGCTGGCATACTCTCCCTCTGTCTCCCCAAAGGGCTAGTGGGGTCCTGTCCTCTATCAGAGCATTCCCTGTGTGTGTGCGGTGTGTCGGTACGATTGTGTCGACATGTTTGAGGAGGAAAATGAGATGGAAGCGGAGCAATTGCCTATTATACAGTTGTCACCCCCTAGGGAGTCGACACCTGAGTGGATGAGCTTGTGGAAGGAACTGCGTGACAGTGTCAGCTCCTTACGACAGACAGTTGACGACATGAGACAGCCGGCTAATCAGCTTGTGCCTGTCCAGGGGTCTCAAACGCCATCAGGGGCTTTAAAACGCCCGTTACCTCAAATGGCAGACACAGACACGGATACTGACTCCAGTGTCGATGATGAGGAGACAAACGTGACTTCCACTAGGGCCACACGTTACATGATTGAAGCAATGAAAAATGTATTGCATATATCTGATAATACAAGTACCACTAAGAAGGGTATTATGTTTGGTGAGAAAAAACTGCCTGTAGTTTTTCCTGTATCCGAGGAATTAAATGAAGTGTGTGATGAGGCGTGGGTTTCCCCCGATAAAAAACTGATAATTCCTAAAAGGTTATTGGCATCGTACCCTTTCCCGCCAGAGGATAGGGCACGTTGGGAAACACCCCCTAGGGTGGATAAAGCGCTCACACGCTTGTCTAAACAGGTAGCACTACCCTCTCCTGATACGGCCGCCCTAAAGGAACCTGCCGATAGAAAGCTGGAGAATATTCTAAAATGTATATACTCTCACACGGGTGTTATACTGCGACCAGCAATAGCCTCAGCCTGGATGTGCAGTGCGGGCCTGGCGTGGTCGGATTCCCTGACTGAAAATATTGATACCCTTGATAGGGACAGTATATTATTGACTATAGAGCATTTGAAGGATGCATTTCTATATATGCGTGATGCACAGAGGGATATTTGCCGACTGGCATCAAGAGTTAGCGCGCTGTCCATTTCTGCAAGAAGAGGTTTATGGACGCGGCAGTGGTCAGGTGATGCGGATTCTAAAAGGCACATGGAAGTATTGCCTTATAAGGGGGAGGAGTTATTTGGGGTAGGTCTGTCAGACCTGGTAGCCACGGCAACTGCTGGAAAATCAACATTTTTACCCCAGGTAGCTTCTCAACCTAAGAAGACGCCATATTATCAGGCGCAGTCCTTTCGGCCCCATAAGGGCAAGCGGGCAAAAGGCGCCTCATTTCTGCCCCGTGGCAGAGGGAGAGGAAAAAGGCTGCAACAAACAGCCAGTTCCCAGGAACAAAAGCCCTCTCCCGCCTCCGCAAAGTCCTCAGCATGACGCTGGGGCTTTACAAGCGGACTCAGGCACGGTGGGGGCCCGTCTCAAGAAGTTCAGTGCGCAGTGGGCCCACTCGCAAGTGGACCCCTGGATCCTTCAGGTGGTATCTCAGGGGTACAAATTGGAATTCGAGACGTCTCCCCCTCGCCGTTTTCTAAAGTCTGCTTTACCGACGTCTCCCTCAGACAGGGAGGCAGTATTGGAAGCCATTGGCCCCTACAGAGGAATTTCAACTGGGTCGTTTCCTGCATTTCCTGCAAACAGGACTGTCTATGGGCCTAAAATTAGGGTCCATTAAGGTTCAAATTTCGGCCCTGTCGATTTTCTTCCAGAAAGAACTGGCTTCAGTTCCTGAAGTACAGACGTTTGTCAAGGGGGTACTGCATATACAACCTCCTTTTGTGCCTCCAGTGGCACCTTGGGATCTCAATGTAGTTTTGGGATTCCTGAAATCACATTGGTTTGAACCACTTTCCACTGTGGACTTAAAATATCTCACATGGAAGATGGTAATGCTGTTAGCCCTGGCTTCAGCCAGGCGTGTCTCAGAATTGGCGGCTTTATCCTATAAAAGCCCTTACCTAATTTTTCATACGGACAGGGCAGAATTGAGGACTCGTCCTCAATTTCTCCCTAAGGTGGTTTCAGCATTTCACTTGAACCAGCCTATTGTGGTGCCTGCGGCTACTAGGGACTTGGAGGACTCCAAGTTGCTGGACGTAGTCAGGGCCCTGAAAATATGTTTCCAGGACGGCTGGAGTCAGAAAATCTGACTCGCTGTTTATCCTGTATGCACCCAACAAGCTGGGTGCTCCTGCTTCTAAGCAGACTATTACTCGTTGGATTTGTAGTACAATTCAGCTTGCACATTCTGTGGCAGGCCTGCCACAGCCAAAATCTGTAAAAGCCCATTCCACAAGGAAAGTGGGCTCATCTTGGGCGGCTGCCCGAGGGGTCTCGGCTTTACAACTTTGCCGAGCAGCTACTTGGTCAGGGGCAAACACGTTTGCTAAATTCTACAAATTTGATACCCTGGCTGAGGAGGACCTGGAGTTCTCTCATTTGGTGCTGCAGAGTCATCCGCACTCTCCCGCCCGTTTGGGAGCTTTGGTATAATCCCCATGGTCCTTACGGAGTTCCCAGCATCCACTAGGACGTCAGAGAAAATAAGAATTTACTTATCGATAATTCTATTTCTCGTAGTCCGTAGTGGATGCTGGGCGCCCATCCCAAGTGCGGATTGTCTGCAATACTTGTACATAGTTATTGTTACAAAAATCGGGTTATTATTGTTGTGAGCCATCTTTTAAGAGGCTCCTCTGTTATCATGCTGTTAACTGGGTTCAGATCACAGGTTGTACGGTGTGATTGGTGTGGCTGGTATGAGTCTTACCCGGGATTCAATATCCTTCCTTATTGTGTACGCTCGTCCGGGCACAGTATCCTAACTGAGGCTTGGAGGAGGGTCATAGGGGGAGGAGCCAGTGCACACCAGGTAGTCCTAAAGCTTTTACTTTTGTGCCCAGTCTCCTGCGGAGCCGCTATTCCCCATGGTACTTACGGAGTTCCCAGCATCCACTACGGACTACGAGAAATAGAATTATCGGTAAGTAAATTCTTATTTTTCAGTGGCTAAATGTACTCAAACTTTGTTTAAAACACAAAGTTATTAAAAAATATTGTATTAAATGACCTTCAGGCTGTGTGTATAAGGTGTATATGAAACATAAATGCATTGTGTGCTTAGACTTGGGTCCCATCACCATGATATCTCATTATGGTATGCAATTTTTCCAAAATACGGAAAAATCCCATATCCAAAATACCTCTGGTCCCAAGCATTTTGGATAAGTGATACTCAACCTGTATTATAATTATTATTATCATTCTTTATATGGCACCACAAGGGGTCTGCAGCTCCTTACAGAGTACATAAACAGAGACCATATGAACAAAATAATAAAAAAAAAAAGTGACTTAAGCTGGACACACACTTAAGCGATATATCGTCTATTTGAGCAAATGGACAATATATCGTTAGCAGGTCGGCGGGTGTGTACACGTTGTATATGTCTGTGATCGACGCTGAACGGCGTCGTTGACACACATCTTGTCGACCATCCAGACAGTGGTGCAAGTGGAAAAAAATTCTTAGTGGTACTGTGTGCGTGTGGCAAAAAAATGGGTGTGGCCACATGGGGCGTGACCAATGAAAATGGGGACGTGATGCACATGTGGGGGGCCAGATACACATATGACCCCAATAGGGCAGTGCCAGATACACGTATGCCCCCCCAGTGCTAGTTACACACATGCCCCACCCAGTACCAGATAGATATATGCCACTCCCCCCCCCCAATGCTAGATAGACATATGCCCCCACAGTGCCAGGTACACACAGCCCCCCCAGTGCTTCTTTCCGCCACTGCTGCTGCTGTCGTGTGAGGGGAAGAGAGCGCAGCGCGTGTCTCTCCTGCCCATCAGTCCGATTTCCGGCATCGTGTATCTCAAATCAGGCGCTGGTTCGTGAGCCAGTGAAAGCTCGCAGTACGGCAGCTGCAGCTGCTGGTCGGCGAGCTCTGATTGGCTAACGAACCAGCACCTCATTTAAGATACACGCCGCCGCCGGAGACCAGACTGAGCACTGAGGGGCAGGAGAGGCGCGCTCTGCGCTCTCCTCCCCTCACACACAGCAACGGCTGCAAGAATGGCGGTCGGGCCAGTGGTACTGCGTACCGGCCGTCCATTTCTTACCGGTACGCAGTACCGCCATACTTGCAGCACTGCGTGCTGCACATCCGATGCCAGTCCGATATATCTGCAGTTATATCCGTGCATCTGGCTGTGTGTACGGGTGGCCCGCCAACCACCCGTACACTGGCTGCAGGTACTAACCTCACCGCTTGGCGGGCAAATTCAAATCCCAGCTGTTATGTGAGGGCCGACGTATCGAGCAGTTGATCGCTAAGTGTATATGTATAATTTCTCTTACGTCCTAGAGGATGCTGGGGACTCCGTAAGGACCATGGGGATAGACGGACTCCGCAGGAGACATGGGCACTAAGAAAGAACTTTAGGTATGGGTGTGCACTGGCTCCTCTATGCCCCTCCTCCAGACCTCAGTTTATTACTGTGCCCAGAGGAGACTGGGTGCATTACAGGGAGCTCTCCTGAGTTTTCCTGAAAAGAAAGTATTTGTTAGGTTTTTTATTTTCAGGGAGCCAGCTGGCAACAGACTCCCTGCAGCGAGGGACTGAGGGGAGAGAAACAGACCTACTTTAAGTTAGGCTCTGTTTCTTAGGCTACTGGACACCATTAGCTCCAGAGGGAACGGAACGCAGGTCTCACCCCGCAGTTCGTCCCAGAGCCGCGCCGCCGTCCTCCTTGCAGAGCCGGAAGACAGAAGCCGGGTGAGTATGTGAAGAAAGAAGACTTCAAAGGCGGCAGAAGACTTCAGATCTTCACTGAGGTAACGCACAGCGGTAGTGCTGTGCGCCATTGCTCCCACACAGCACACACAAACGGCAGTCACTGTAAGGGTGTAGGGCGCAGGGGGGGCGCCCTGGGCAGCAATATGGACCTCCAAAGGTGGCAATAAACTTATATACAGGCTGGGCACTGTATATAAGAGAGATCCCCCGCAATATTTTGAATTTTTAAGCGGGACGGAAGCCTGCCGCTGAGGGGGCGGAGCTTGTTCCTCAGCAATCACCAGCGCCATTTTCTATACAGCACACAGCTGAGAGGAAGCTCCCCGGACTCTCCCCTGCTTACACGGTGAAAGAGAGTTTTAAAGAAGGGGGGGGCACATAATTTGGCGCAAATAGATAATTACAGCGCTACCTGGGTAAACATATAGTGTGTTTTTTCCTGGGTCATTAGCGCTGGGTGTGTGCTGGCATACTCTCTCTCTGTCTCTCCAAAGAGCCTTTGTGGGGGAACTGTCTTCAGATAAGAGGTTTCCCTGAGTGTGTGGTGTGTCGGTACGCGTGTGTCGGCATGTCTGAGGTAGAAGGCTTTCCTAGTGAGGAGGTGGAGCAAATGAATGTGGTGTCTCCGTCGGCAACACCGACACCTGACTAGGTGGATATGTGGAATGTTTTAAGTGCTAATGTAAATTTATTGCACAAAAGGTTGGACAAAGCTGAGTCCAGAAATTATGCAGAGAGTCAGGCCCTGCCTGCCCCTATGTCGCAGGGACCCTCGGGGTCTCATAAGCGCCCACTATCCCAAATAGTAGACACTAATACCGACACGGATTCTGACTCCAGTGTCGACTACGATGATGCAAAGTTACAGCCAAAATTGGCTAAAAGTATTCAATATATGATTATTGAAATAAAGGTTGTTTTGCATATCACAGATGAACCCCCTGTCCCTGACACGAGGGTACACATGTATAAGGAAAAGAAACCTGAGGTAACCTTTACCCCTTCTCATGAGCTGAACGAGTTATTTGAAAAGGCTTGGGAATCTCCAGACAAGATACTGCAGATTCCCAAAAGGATTCTTATGGCGTACCCTTTCCCGACTAAGGACCGGATACGGTGGGAATCCTCCCTGAGGGTAGACAAAGCGTTGACACGCTTATCCAAAAAGGTAGCACTGCCATCCCAAGATACGGCTACCCTCAGGGATCCTGCTGATCGCAAGCAGGAGGCTACATTAAAGTCCATTTCTCTATCGTCCTAGTGGATGCTGGGGTTCCTGAAAGGACCATGGGGAATAGCGGCTCCGCAGGAGACAGGGCACAAAAAGTAAAGCTTTTTCAGATCAGGTGGTGTGCACTGGCTCCTCCCCCCATGACCCTCCTCCAGACTCCAGTTAGATTTTTGTGCCCGGCCGAGAAGGGTGCAATCTAGGTGGCTCTCCTAAAGAGCTGCTTAGAAAAAGTTTAGCTAGGTTTTTTATTTTACAGTGATTCCTGCTGGCAACAGGATCACTGCAGCGAGGGACTGAGGGGAGAAGGAGTCAACTCACCTGCGTGCAGGATGGATTGGCTTCTTGGCTACTGGACATCAAGCTCCAGAGGGACGATCACAGGTACAGCCTGGATGGTCACCGGAGCCGCGCCGCCGGCCCCCTTGCAGATGCTGAAGTCAGAAGAGGTCCAGAATCGGCGGCTGAAGACTCCTGCAGTCTTCTAAAGGTAGCGCACAGCACTGCAGCTGTGCGCCATTTTCCTCTCAGCACACTTCACACGGCAGTCACTGAGGGTGCAGGGCGCTGGGAGGGGGGCGCCCTGGGAGGCAAATGAATACCTATAAAGGCTAAAAATACCTCACATATAGCCCCTAGAGGCTATATGGAGATATTTAACCCCTGCCTGATTTTTCTAAATAGCGGGAGACGAGCCCGCCAGAAAAGGGGCGGGGCCCATCTCCTCAGCACACGGCGCCATTTCCTCTCACAGCTCCGCTGGTCAGGACGGCTCCCAAGTCTCTCCCCTGCACTGCACTACAGAAACAGGGTAAAACAGAGAGGGGGGGGGCAAATTTATGGCGATATTTTGATATAACAAAGCAGCTATAAGGGAGCACTTATTATAAGGCTATCCCTGATATATATATAGCGCTTTTGGTGTGTGCTGGCAAACTCTCCCTCTGTCTCCCCAAAGGGCTAGTGGGTCCTGTCTTCGTTAGGAGCATTCCCTGTGTGTCTGCTGTGTGTCGGTACGTGTGTGTCGACATGTATGAGGACGATATTGGTGTGGAGGCGGAGCAATTGCCAAATATGAGGATGTCACCCCCTAGGGAGTCGACACCAGAATGGATGCCTTTATTTATGGAACTACGGGATAGTGTCAACACGCTAAAGCAGTCGTTTGACGACATGAGGCGGCCGGACAATCAATTAGTGCCTGTCCAGGCGACTCAAACACCGTCAGGGGCTGTGAAACGCCCTTTGCCTCAGTCGGTCGACACAGACCCAGACGCAGGCACTGACTCCAGTGGTGACGGTGACGATTCAACCGTATTTTCCAGTAGGGCCACACGTTATATGATTTTGGCAATGAAGGAGGCGTTACATTTAGCTGATACTACAGGTACCACTAAACAGGGTATTATGTGGGGTGTGAAAAAACTACCTATAGTTTTTCCTGAATCAGAAGAATTAAATGACGTGTGTAATGAAGCGTGGGTTGCCCCTGATAAAAAGCTGATAATTTCAAAGAAATTATTGGCATTATACCCTTTCCCGCCAGAGGTTAGGGAGCGCTGGGAAACACCTCCTAGGGTGGACAAGGCGCTAACACGCTTATCTAAACAAGTGGCGTTACCCTCTCCTGAGACGGCCGCACTTAAAGATCCATCAGATAGGAGGATGGAAAATATCCAAAAAAGTATATACACACATGCAGGTGTTATACTACGACCAGCTGTAGCGACTGCCTGGATGGGCAGTGCTGGGGTAGTTTGGTCAGAGTCCCTGATTGAAAATATTGATACCCTGGACAGGGACAATATTTTACTGTCGTTAGAACAAATAAAGGATGCATTTCTTTATATGCGTGATGCACAGAGGGATATCTGCACACTGGCATCACGGGTAAGTGCTATGTCCATTTCGGCCAGAAGAGCTTTATGGACGCGACAGTGGACAGGCGATGCGGATTCAAAACGGCATATGGAAGTTTTGCCGTATAAAGGGGAGGAGTTATTTGGAGTCGGTCTATCAGATTTGGTGGCCACGGCTACAGCCGGGAAATCCACCTTTCTACCTCAAGTCACTCCCCAACAGAAAAAGGCACCGACTTTTCAACCGCAGCCCTTTCGTTCCTTTAAAAATAAGAGAGCAAAGGGCTATTCATATCTGCCACGAGGCAGAGGTCGAGGGAAGAGACAGCAACACGCAGCTCCTTCCCAGGAACAGAAGCCCTCCCCGGCTTCTACAAAAGCCTCAGCATGACGCTGGGGCTTCTCAAGCGGACTCGGGGACGGTGGGCGGTCGTCTCAAAAATTACAGCGCGCAGTGGGCTCACTCGCAGGTAGATCCCTGGATCCTGCAGATAATATCTCAAGGGTACAGGTTGGAATTAGAGACAGATCCACCTCGCCGTTTCCTGAAGTCTGCTTTACCAACGTCCCCCTCCGAAAGGGAGACGGTTTTGGAAGCCATTCACAAGCTGTACTCTCAGCAGGTGATAGTCAAGGTACCTCTTCTACAACAAGGGAAGGGGTATTATTCCACTCTTTTTGTGGTACCGAAGCCGGATGGCTCGGTAAGGCCTATTCTAAATCTGAAGTCCTTGAACCTGTACATAAAGAAGTTCAAGTTCAAGATGGAGTCACTCAGAGCAGTGATAGCGAACCTGGAAGAGGGGGACTTTATGGTATCCTTGGACATCAAGGATGCGTATCTCCACGTTCCAATTTACCCCTCACACCAGGGGTACCTCAGGTTCGTTGTACAAAACTGTCACTATCAGTTTCAGACGCTGCCGTTCGGATTGTCCACGGCACCTCGGATCTTTACAAAGGTAATGGCCGAGATGATGATTCTTCTTCGAAGAAAAGGCATATTAATTATCCCATACTTGGACGATCTCCTAATAAGGGCGAGGTCCAGAGAACAGCTAGAGATGGGATTAGCACTGTCTCAAGAAGTGCTAAAACAGCACGGGTGGATTCTGAATATTCCAAAATCCCAGTTAATGCCGACAACTCGTCTGCTGTTCCTAGGGATGATTCTGGACACGGTTCAGAAAAAGGTTTTTCTCCCGGAGGAAAAAGCCAAGGAGTTATCCAACCTTGTCAGGAACCTCCTAAAACCAGGAAAGGTGTCTGTACATCAATGCACAAGAGTCCTGGGAAAAATGGTGGCTTCTTACGAAGCAATTCCATTCGGCAGATTCCACGCAAGAATTTTCCAAAGGGATCTGTTGGACAAATGGTCAGGGTCGCATCTTCAGATGCACCTACGGATAACCCTGTCTCCAAGGACAAGGGTGTCTCTTCTGTGGTGGTTGCAGAGTCCTCATCTATGGAGGGCCGCAGATTCGGCATACAGGATTGGATCCTGGTGACCACGGACGCCAGCCTGAGAGGCTGGGGAGCAGTCACACAAGGAAGAAACTTCCAGGGAGTATGGACGAGCCTGGAAACGTCTCTTCACATAAACATTCTGGAACTAAGAGCAATATACAATGCTCTAAGCCAGGCAGAACCTCTGCTTCAGGGAAAACCGGTATTGATCCAGTCGGACAACATCACGGCAGTCGCCCATGTGAACAGACAGGGCGGCACAAGAAGCAGGAGTGCAATGGCAGAAGCTGCAAGGATTCTTCGCTGGGCAGAGAATCATGTGATAGCACTGTCAGCAGTGTTCATCCCGGGAGTGGACAACTGGGAAGCAGACTTCCTCAGCAGACACGATCTTCACCCGGGAGAGTGGGGACTTCATCCAGAAGTCTTCCACATGCTGGTAACCCGTTGGGAAAGACCAATGGTGGACATGATGGCGTCTCGCCTCAACAAAAAACTGGACAGGTATTGCGCCAGGTCAAGAGATCCGCAGGCAATAGCTGTGGACGCGCTGGTAACGCCTTGGGTGTACCAGTCGGTGTATGTGTTTCCTCCTCTGCCTCTCATACCAAAAGTATTGAGAATTATACGGCAAAGAGGCGTAAGAACGATACTAGTGGTTCCGGATTGGCCAAGAAGGACTTGGTACCCGGAACTTCAAGAGATGATCACGGAAGATCCGTGGCCTCTACCTCTAAGGAGGGACTTGCTTCAGCAGGGTCCCTGTCTGTTTCAAGACTTACCGCGGCTGCGTTTGACGGCATGGCGGTTGAACGCCGGATCCTAAAGGAAAAAGGCATGCCGGAAGAAGTCATTCCTACTTTGATTAAAGCAAGGAAGGAAGTAACCGTGCAACATTATCACCGAATTTGGCGAAAATATGTTGCGTGGTGCGAAGATCGGAGTGCTCCGACGGAGGAATTTCAACTGGGTCGATTCCTACATTTCCTGCAATCAGGATTGTCTATGGGTCTCAAATTGGGATCTATTAAGGTTCAAATTTCGGCCCTGTCGATTTTCTTTCAAAAAGAATTGGCTTCAGTCCCTGAAGTCCAGACCTTTGTTAAGGGAGTGCTGCATATACAGCCTCCTGTGGTGCCTCCAGTGGCACCGTGGGATCTCAATGTGGTTTTGGACTTTCTAAAATCTCATTGGTTTGAACCACTAAATAAGGTGGATTTGAAATATCTCACTTGGAAAGTGACCATGCTTCTAGCCCTGGCTTCTGCCAGGAGAGTATCAGAATTGGCAGCTTTATCTTACAAAAGCCCATATCTGATTTTCCATTCGGACAGGGCAGAACTGCGGACTCGTCCGCATTTTCTCCCTAAGGTGGTGTCAGCATTTCATCTGAACCAGCCTATTGTAGTGCCTGCGGCTACAAGTGACTTGGAGGACTCCAAGTTACTGGACGTTGTCAGAGCATTAAAAATATATATTGCAAGGACAGCTGGAGTCAGAAAATCTGACTCGTTGTTTATATTGTATGCGCCCAACAAGATGGGTGCTCCTGCGTCTAAGCAGACGATTGCTCGTTGGATCTGTAGCACAATCCAACTTGCACATTCTGTGGCAGGCCTGCCACAGCCTAAATCTGTAAAGGCCCACTCCACAAGGAAGGTGGGCTCATCTTGGGCGGCTGCCCGAGGGGTCTCGGCATTACAACTTTGCCGAGCAGCTACGTGGTCAGGGGAGAACACGTTTGTAAAATTTTACAAATTTGATACTCTGGCTAAGGAGGACCTGGAGTTCTCTCATTCGGTGCTGCAGAGTCATCCGCACTCTCCCGCCCGTTTGGGAGCTTTGGTATAATCCCCATGGTCCTTTCAGGAACCCCAGCATCCACTAGGACGATAGAGAAAATAAGATTTTACTTACCGATAAATCTATTTCTCGGAGTCCGTAGTGGATGCTGGGCGCCCATCCCGAGTGCGGATTATCTGCATAAATTGTACATAGTTATTGTTAACTAATTCGGGTTATTGTTGAAGGAAGCCATCTTTCAGAGGCTCCGCTGTTATCATACTGTTAACTGGGTTTAGATCACAAGTTGTACGGTGTGATTGGTGTGGCTGGTATGAGTCTTACCCGGGATTCAAAATCCTCCCTTATTGTGTACGCTCGTCCGGGCACAGTACCTAACTGGAGTCTGGAGGAGGGTCATGGGGGGAGGAGCCAGTGCACACCACCTGATCTGAAAAAGCTTTACTTTTTGTGCCCTGTCTCCTGCGGAGCCGCTATTCCCCATGGTCCTTTCAGGAACCCCAGCATCCACTACGGACTCCGAGAAATAGATTTATCGGTAAGTAAAATCTTATTTTTCTCCTTCATCCACTAGGGGCCACTGGAGCGTAGTTACAATGGGGATATAGTAGGCAGTAATTGGGAGCTGGCACTTTAAAATTCTTCACTCTGTGGCTAGCTCCTCCCCTACTATCTCCCCTCCAAGCCAGTCTTAGTTAGTGCCCGAGGTAGCTGGTTCACTTGGGTTTAGCTGAAGAATTTTTCTTTTTTCTTTATTATTTTAATTTTTCTTACTTACACTCACAGACTGGCAGCTCTGCCACTGCCAGTCTGCACCGCGGGAGCTGCCGGCGGGGTCCCATCGCAGCTGCGTGCGGCTCGGGATGGGCCCCGGCTGAGGGAGACACTGAGCTCTCCTGAGTTGGCGGACACCGCTGCGTGCGGCGCGTGTCGCGGCCACTCCACCCAGCAGAAGATTCCGGCAGCATGTCAGCGGTAAGTAACAGTGGTCGGACACCGCTGCGTGCGGCGCGTGTTGGGACCACTCCGTCAACAGAGGTCGGACACCGCTGCGTGCGGCGCGTGTTGGAGCCACTCCGTCAACAGAGGCCGGACACCGCTGCGTGCGGCGTGTGTCGGGGCCATTCCATCTGCAAACAGTGGTGAGTAAACACCCCCCATTCACATGGATGTATGGTTTATCTATTACATTGCACATTTACTGGTGCAATGTGCTCTAAGTAATATATTTATCCCTTCGGTGTGCCACTGTATGATCGCAGGAGTCAGATTATAATCAGAGGCGCCTTTTCTGATTCAAATTTGGCGCCTTTAAGGGGTGGGCGGAGCTTCAGTGCGCTATGCACAGCGCCCGCTCTGTACGGCGGCTCAGCACTCCCTGCTCCCCGCCCGCGACACACATTGCCGGGGGGGATGCAGGGCACTCAAGACGGAGGGGATACAGGGCGCTCACCGCTCTGGGTAAGTTACAGGCTTCCGCGCTGTACAGCGGACTCAGCGCCCCGCTCCCCAGCCACTGTATTTCCCGCTCTGTACAGCGGGCTCCCGGCTCACGCTTTGCCGGCAAGGGATACACACTCACCACTCCGGGTAAGCTACAGGCTCCCGCGCTGCACAGCGGGCTCAGCGCCCCGCTCCCCAGCCACTGCATTTCCCGCTCCCCGCACGCATTGCCGGAGGGAGTTACAGGTCGCTCACCGCTTCGTAAGGAACTGAAGCGGGTTAGTTAAATTTTGAGGGCCAGCCTAATTCCGCTCTGCACAGCGGGCTCCCTGCTTCATTTCATATAATGGGTTGTGTGTTCTAATCATGTGTAAGACACTTGTAAAATAAATGAAAAAGAATTGTGAAGATAGCTGTAATGCTTTTACATTGCTGGAGGGAGAGTCAGGGAGCTTACTGCTTCATTTAATGTTTGTACTGGGATAATCCCACTTTACTCAGCGGGCTCCCCACTCCCCAGCACACACACACATGGATTGGAGCCTGCTCTATATCAGGGGCTCATGAATGCATTGGTGGCCATAATGGTGGAGCAGATTATGCATAGGAACCCAGGTTCACATATCACCCTCTACCCAATTGGCTTAATTATGTATATATATATATAGATATGTGGGTATATATATATGTATGGGTTTATGTATGGGTGTGTGTGTGTGTGTATATATCTGTATATATATATGTATATATATGTATACTGTTACACTACCATATATAGTGGCAATGTTTTTATTATAAGACCTGGTTTCACATTAGCTCCGCCTTGCCACATAACTTTTCCCCCCGGCGTTTCTCGCAGACTACACGCCATTTTGGGAAACCAACGGAGCCTCCGAGAAACATGTATTGCATCTTCCTAATTTAGCAGTACTCTACATACAGGGCGGGTGTTACCTTCCCTTTATTATTCCTTTGTTTCACTTAATATTAATAATACTGGTAGTAATTTGGGGAATGTGTGTGGCATCAGACAGTCGCTGTAGCGGGTATCTGAAGGGACCAGGGTTTGAATCCAAAAAAAAAAAAAAAAAGCTCCTATAGTCTAGTGGCTAAGACTCCTGTCCCACAGCGCAGCGCTACTGGTTCAGGTCTCCGCTGCTCCAGAAAGTTTATTTGCATCGTGTCGGTCACTACACATTATAGGCAGACCTTACATAGGGCTGTGTTTATTTAACCCACCTTTTTCTCCTTTCGTTTGTCTCACCTGGAATAGTCAAAGAATTCCCTCTTAGGTGTGAAGTATGCGGTGGAGCCATCTGCTTAGCCCTCCACGCACCTACAGGACACTCCTGTTTGACAAGCTCAGATTATGCAGGTAATGTCACTGTTAACCAGAGACCTTGTACGTCATTTCACCTCTCCAGGTTTCTAAAAGAGCCTTGATAACCTTCCATGTTACACAACTCAGCAGTGGAAAGACCTCTCCGGGAGGTGGAGAAAGATGTCCAGGATACTGATGAGGTCCGTTTTCTGTGGAGTCTGAACCAGTGTCTCAGAATATCCAGGTGCATTATACAGCAGTTCGTCTGGTACTGCAGGTAAAGGAGGCGGGCACGTCAGGCCATCGGGGTTCGACGCCGATGATGAAATGACAGCTACTGGTCCAGTTTCGGATGAGCTGGGTAGGCTCCGGGGGGCAGCCGACAGACACCCGAATACACAATTTCAGGTATCAAACAATGTTTGTTTTCCTATCCTTTCCCCGCAGACGGCAGGAAATGGTATCAGGACCTCTCCAGGGTATACCCCTCGATGTATAGCCGGTCCAACAAGCTGTTTTTGTTCCTGAGGCAACCTTGCTCAGAGATCCATCGAAGACACATATGTGGCAGCTGGGTTCTACCTTGTCCGGAGCAGGTAGGTTGTGGAACAATTGTCCTCTAGGTTACAGGATGTTTCGCATCCGGATCAATTGATACTTTGGTACGGGTCAGAATCACGATTCTGCTTTATGTTCTTTGGAGGTCTCCACGTCTGCAGACTCGGAACCTGCATTTTCGTTTGGGCTGTCTTAACCCGACGACCTCGGGGGCTGCGACAGTGACAGGTGAACATGAAATCCTACGGGGCAGATGGTTCAGAGGAAGGAACTTTCTGCAGGATTTCTTGAGCCATTGGAGGTAAGTCCACTTTGCTTTATCCTACTACTGCCCCAGCTCCAAGACAGACCTTTACCGGTCTTTCCTTTAGATTTTTCCTTGCCCTTTCAAGCTTTCGACTCCACATGGGCGATATCTCAGTCGCCAGGGGATCTCAGGGTAAAAGGCTGAAGCAGAGGTTTAACAGCCTCGGTCCAGTCTGATTTTAGGTCATCCTATACACCCACTACAGGTCAGACCTTCCTACCACCTGGAGGGTCCCAGGATAGGCGCATGTCAGTGGGAGAAGGCTTGGGCGGTTACAGTCTAGATTTTGGAGTACAACCGTCTCAGGAGTCCCTCGGCATGGGTCGGACGATTTACGATGACAAGAGTCATACTGCAGGCGGTGCTTCATATGCTCCTAACCGCAAAGGGTGTTGATTCCTGTTTTTCACATATCATTTGAATCGGGACAGTTCTCAGGTCTTTGTTTTCTTTTCACGTTTCGAAGCCAGTGGGCTTGGCCAGGCATATTCTGGCCTTAGACTCCTTTCAATCTGTGATTGCTAGTTTGAACAAGAAAGGGAGCTTTACGTGTCCCTTGTCTTCAGAGATGCCTGTTTACTGATTTCGGTTGGGTTTCCTCATCGGGCTTTTCTCAGATTCGCATTACAGGATTCTCATTTTCACTGTCGGTCCTTTCCTTTCGGTCTCGCTTCCGATCCCACAGGGTTCTGGAAGTTCGCAGAATAACTTTTTCAAAGGCAGGAGGTGACGTGGGTTCCCTAATGGGACAATCTACTTCTACTATCCCACTCTGTACATTAGGTGGCGTCTGAATATCCGGAGGATCCAGGAGCTTCTGGTTCGACACAGATCCAAGTTATGCTCCTCGTAGACGTTTTCACAACACGGTCCGTCAAAGGATTTTTCCTTCCTCGGCACCAGGTACTCTATTTCTTCAGTCAAGTTGTGACGCAATGAGTGGTCGCCTACATTCCCCTCTGAGCGGGGGACAACAATCTTCTTTCCAGGTCAGGCCACCAGGTCAGACTCCTGGGTGAGGGAACATTCCCCAGAGTTTTGTCAACTGGTCTGCTGTGGGCGGAGATTCCGAATCGACCTCAGGCCGTTCTGACTGACTCTTTAACCCTTTACTACTCAGGGACGTGAGCTCTGGTGGCAGTAGCCGAGGATGCCCTCAGGGCTCCTGGGAGTTTTCTGGTTATTCTATCTTGCCTCCTTTTCTATTTTTACCTCACTTTCGGTAACACAGGAGGAGAATATGCGTGCTAGTCCTCTCGGTGGCTCTGGTGGGGCCACCCATGACTTGAAGATCCAGCCTGCACCTGTTGTCAGTAGAGGAGCATTGGCTCCTACCTAGACTGGACAATAGGGTCCTTTTACTTGTTCAATCGTGTGACTGTCCACGAGACCTCAGAAGGGAGGAGTTCCCTAGTTCGGTTAGGCCTACTGGGCCCTGATTTCAGAAGTCTGTTACCTTTCCTCGCTTTTGCCACTTTCGGAAAACTGTATGGGACATGATAAGGATAAAAGAGGGTTTTCCCCTTCTTTCGGTTACCATTCAGCCGTCATCTTTGGTTTCTCTGGGAGGTTTTGCTCCGCTGCGCTTAAAACCACATTGACCTGAAGTTTAGGTCTCTGCCTTTTTTTTCGGTTTTCTTCCAAAAGAGATTAGCCTGGTGGCCGTAAGTTTGGCCTCTCTTTCAGGGAGTACTCTATTGGCAACTCCCCCGGCTGACCTTAGGCCTCAGAGGTCGTTTCTTCCAAAGGGGATGTCCGTTTTTCATATAAATCTGACACTAGTGTTTTTCAGTTACTAGTTGACTGTTGTCAAGGCTCGCCGACTCTCTCTACAGAGGTCTTCGGCTATTCGACAAAGGGTTTTTCTTCTTTGTTAGGTACGATGCTCCCGTACTAAATAGCCGGGGTCCCAGCATATGCTGGGCTGTTGGATACATCTGACCATCAGACAGGCTTCTTGGCGGTGGCTCGGGAGCCTCCGTTTTTCCATTTCAACGCACTTTACGCGCGTTATGGGACCTTAGTGGGCAGCTGCCAGTGGGGTCTCCATGAATACTTTGTCGGGCGGCTACTTGGTTGGACCGACATTAGTTTTGTCAAATTCTACAAGTTTGACACTTTTGCGGCCTCTGCATCACAGTTTGGCCGAGCGGTTTTACAGGACTCTCAGCGCTCTCCCACCCGTTTTGGGAGCTCTGGGACGTCCCCATTGTAACTACGCTCCAGTGGCCCCTAGTGGATGAAGGAGAAATCAGGATTTTGGTACTTACCGATAAATCCCTTTCTCCGATTCCACAGGGGCCACTGGACGCCCGCCCAGCGCTGTTACTCCTTGTTTTTTGCTTAACAGTTTGCAGATCACCATATGACTGCTTGTTGAGTTCGGGCTAGCCGGTTGGTTGTTAGGTTCTGTTCCAGGTTTAGTTTGTGTTATTCTGGTTTACAGGGCGTCATTAACCTCCTCTACCTTACGGTTTGTTTTTTTCCAGCTCTCCTCGGGCACAGTTTTACGTAGACTGGCTTGGAGGGGAGATAGTAGGGGAGGAGCTAGCCACAGAGTGAAGAATTTTAAAGTGCCAGCTCCCAATTACTGCCTACTATATCCCCATTGTAACTACGCTCCAGTGGCCCCTGTGGAATCGGAGAAAGGGATTTATCGGTAAGTACCAAAATCCTGATTACACACACTCTGGTACCTTACTCAGACCGGCGATAGCGTCGGCTTGGGTTTGTAGCGCTGTAGCAGCGTGGACAGATACTTTATCTGCAGAATTGGATACCCTGGATAAGGATACCATTTTATTAACCCTGGGTCATATTAAAGATGCTGCCTTATATATGAGGGATGCTCAAAGAGACATTGGCCTACTGGGTTCTAGAGTCAACGCTATGTCGATTTCTGCTAGACGAGTCCTATGGACCCGGCAATGGACAGGTGATACCGACTCGAGGCATATGGAGGTTTTACCTTACAGGGGTGAGGAATTGTTTGGGGAAGGTCTCTCGGACCTGGTCTCCACTGCTACGGCAGGTAAATCAAATTTTTTGCCTTATATTCCCTCACAGCCTAAGAAAGCGCCACATTATCAAATGCAGTCCTTTCGGACAAATAAAAACAAGAGAGCACAAGGATCGTCCTTTCTTGCCAGAGGTAAGGGCAGAGGGAAAAAGCTGCCATCCACCGCTAGTTCCCAGGAGCAGAAGTCCTCCCCGGCCTCTACAAAATCCACCGCATGACGCTGGGGCTCCGCTGAGGGAGTCCGCCCCAGTGGGGGTACGTCTTCGACTTTTCAGCCACATCTGGGTTCACTCACAGGTGGATCCCTGGGCAATAGAGATGGTTTCCCAGGGTTACAAGCTGGAATTCGAAGAGGTGCCCCCTCGCCGATTTTTCAAATCGGCCTTACCAGCTTCTCCCCCAGAAAGGGAGATAGTCTTAAATGCAATTCAAAAATTGTGTCTTCAACAGGTGGTGATCAAAGTTCCCCTGCTTCAACAAGGGAGGGGGTATTACTCAACCCTATTTGTAGTCCCGAAACCGGACGGTTCGGTCAGACCCATTTTAGATTTAAAATCCTTGAACCTGTACTTGAAAAGGTTCAAGTTCAAGATGGAATCGCTCAGAGCGGTCATCGCCAGCCTAGAAGGGGGGGATTTTATGGTGTCCCTGGACATTAAGGATGCATACCTTCATGTTCCCATATATCCACCTCATCAGGCGTACCTGAGATTTGCGGTACAGGATTGTCATTACCAATTTCAGACGTTGCCGTTTGGGCTTTCCACGGCCCCGAGGAATTTCACCAAGGTAATGGCGGAAATGATGGTGCTCTGGCGCAAACAGAGGGTCACAATTATCCCATACTTGGACGATCTCCTAATAAAAGCGAGATCACGAGAGCAGTTGTTGAACAGCGTGTCACTTTCACTGGAGGTGTTACAGCAATACGGCTGGATTCTCAATATCCCGAAGTCACAGTTAGTTCCTACGACCCGTTTGACCTTCTTAGGCATGATTCTGGATACGGACCAGAAAAGGGTTTATCTTACGATAGAAAAGGCCCAGGAACTCATGACTCTGGTCAGGGACCTATTGATGCCAAAACAGGTGTCTGTGCATCACTGCACTCAAGTCCTGGGAAAGATGGTGGCATCTTACGAGGCCATTCCTTTCGGCGGGTTCCATGCGAGGACCTTCCAATGGGACCTACTGGACAAGTGGTCCGGGTCACATCTACAGATTCATCAGTTGATCACCCTGGCCCCCAGGGCCAGGGTATCTCTCCTGTGGTGGCTGCAGAGTGCTCACCTTCTGGAGGGTCGCAGATTCGGCATTCAGGACTGGGTTCTGGTGACCACGGACGCGAGCCTCCGAGGTTGGGGAGCAGTCACACAGGGAAGAAACTTCCAAGGTCTTTGGTCAAGTCAAGAGACTTGTCTCCACATCAACGTCCTGGAACTGAGGGCCATATACAACGCCCTTCGTCAAGCGGAGACTTTGCTTCGCGACCTACCGGTTCTGATCTAGTCAGACAACATCACCGCAGTAGCTCATGTAAACCGCCAAGGCGGCACAAGGAGCAGAGTGGCTATGGCGGAAGCCACCAGGATTCTTCGCTGGGCGGAAAATCATGTAGGCGCACTGTCAGCAGTGTTCATTCCAGGAGTGGACAACTGGGAAGCAGACTTCCTCAGCAGACACGATCTACATCCAGGAGAGTGGGGACTTAATCAGGAAGTCTTCGCACAGATTGCAAGTCAGTGGGGCCTGCCCCAGATAGACATGATGGCGTCCCGCTTAAACTGAGGTAGAAGGCTTTCCTAGTGAGGAGGTGGAGCAAATGAATGTGGTGTCTCCGTCGGCAACACCGACACCTGACTGGGTGGATATGTGGAATGTTTTAAGTGCTAATGTAAATTTATTGCACAAAAGGTTGGACAAAGCTGAGTCCAGAAATTATGCAGAGAGTCAAAGAACTACAGAAGTATTGCGCTAGGTCAAGAGACCCTCAGGCGGTGGTAGTGGACGCCCTAGTGACACCTTGGGTGTTCCAGTCGGTCTATGTGTTTCCTCCTCCTTCCTCTCATCCCCAAGGTGTTGAGAATAATAAGAAAAAGAGGAGTACAGACAATTCTCATTGTTCCAGATTGGCCACGAAGGGCCTGGTATCCGGATCTGCAGGAAATGCTCACGGAAGATCCGTGGCCTCTTCCTCTAAGACAGGACCTGCTACAACAGGGGCCCTGTCTGTTCCAAGACTTACCGCGGCTGCGTTTGACGGCATGGCGGTTGAACGCCGGATCCTAGCGGAAAAGGGCATTCCGGATGAGGTCATTCCTACTCTGATAAAGGCTAGGAAGGACATGACAGCTAAACATTATCACCGTATATGGCGAAAGTATGTATCTTGGTGTGGGCCAGGAATGCTCCTACGGAGGAATTCCATCTGGGCCGTTTTCTTCACTTCCTACAAACTGGAGTGAATTTGGGCCTAAAATTAGGCTCCATTAAGGTTCAGATTTAGGCCCTATCCATTTTCTTTCAAAAGGAATTTGCTTCTCTCCCAGAAGTACAGACTTTTGTGAAGGGAGTGCTGCATATTCAGCCTCCTTTTGTACCTCCGGTGGCGCCTTGGGACCTTAACATGGTGTTGAGTTTCCTTAAGTCGCACTGGTTTGAACCACTTAAAACAGTGGCATTAAAATATCTCACTTGGAAAGTGGTCATGTTGTTAGCCTTGGCTTCGGCTAGGCGAGTGTCGGAATTGGCGGCTTTGTCTCATAAAAGCCCCTATCTGGTTTTTCATATGGATAGAGCGGAATTGCGGACCCGTCCTCAATTCTTGCCTAAGGTGGTTTCATCTTTTCATATGAACCAACCTATTGTGGTGCCTGTGGCTACGCGAGACTTGGAGGATTCCGAGTCCCTTGATGTGGTCAGGGCTTTGAAAATTTACGTAGCCAGAACGGCTAGGGTCAGGAAAACAGAGGCACTGTTGGTCGTGTGTGCTGCCAACAAGGTTGGCGCTCCTGCTTCAAAGCAGACTATTGCTCGCTGGATCTGTTACACGATTCAGCAGGCTCACTCAATGGCTGGATTGCCGTTACCAAGATCGATTAAGGCCCATTCCACTAGGAAGGTGGGCTCTTCTTGGGCGGCTGCCCGAGGGGTCTCGGCGTTGCAATTGTGCCGAGCTGCTACTTGGTCGGGTTCAAACACCTTTGCTAAGTTCTACAAGTTTGATACCCTGGCTGAGGAGGATCTCCTGTTTGCTCAGTCGGTGCTGCAGAGTCATCCGCACTCTCCCGCCCGGTTGGGAGCTTTGGTATAATCCCCATGGTCCTTACGGAGTCCCCAGCATCCTCTAGGACGTAAGAGAAAATAAGATTTTAAACCTACCGGTAAATCTTTTTCTCCTAGTCCGTAGAGGATGCTGGGCGCCCGTCCCAAGTGCGGACTACTTATGCAAGACTTGTATATAGTTTTTGCTTACATAAGGGTTATGTTACAGTTTTCATCAGTCTCTGTCTCATGCTGTGTTGTTTCATACTGTTAACTGGTCCGTGTATACCCTACTTATATGGTGTGAATGGTGTGGGCTGGTATGAATCTTGCCCTTGGATCACAAATTCCTTTCCTCGTACTGTCCGTCTCCTCTGGGCACAGTTTCTCTAACTGAGGTCTGGAGGAGGGGCATAGAGGGAGGAGCCAGTGCACACCCATACCTAAAGTTCTTTCTTAGTGCCCATGTCTCCTGCGGAGCCCGTCTATCCCCATGGTCCTTACGGAGTCCCCAGCATCCTCTACGGACTAGGAGAAAAAGATTTACCGGTAGGTTTAAAATCTTATTTTCTCATACGTCCTAGAGGATTCTGGGGATGCTTCAAGAACCATGGGGTATAGATGGGATCCGCAGGAGACATGGGCACTTTAAGACTTTAAAAGGGGTGTGAACTGGCTTCTCCCTCTATGCCCCTCCTCCAGACTCCAGTTAGATTCTGTGCCCAGTGAGACTGGATGTACAATGAGGAGCTCTCCAGAGTTTCTCAGAAAAAGAGTTTGTTAGGTTTATTATTTTCAGGGAGACCTGCTGGCAACAGGCTCCCTGCATCGTGGGACTGAGGGGAGAGAAGCAGACCTACTTCTGTGAGTTTCAAGGCTCTGCTTCTTAGGCTACTGGACACCATTAGCTCCAGAGGGTCTGATCGCTAGGTACGCCTAGATGCTTGTTCCCGGTGCCGCACCGTCACCCCCCTTGCAGAGCCAGAAGTCAGAAGACGGATGAGTAGAAGAAGATCAGAAGACTTCAGTGTCGGCTTTGGGGTACCGCACAGCGGCCACGCTGCGCGCCATGCTCCCACACACACAGCGGCACTACAGGGTGCAGGGCGCAGGGGGGCGCCCTGGGCAGCATGAAACCTCAATAAATAGACTGGCAAAAGAGGCTTACAGTGCCTGGGCACTAAAACCGAACCCCGCCAGTATAAAGATTTGAAAAATAGCGGGGCTGAAGCGCGCCATTAAGGGGGTGTGGCTTAGCCCTCACAGCTCTAATCAGCGCCATTTTCTCTTCACAGAGCTGCAGAGACGCTGGTCCTGACCTCCTACACTGCTGTTCAAGTAACAGGGTGCAAAACGGGGGGGGGTGACAGTATTTTGGTGCTGTCTTATTAGTATAAAAGCGCTAACAGGTCTGAGGCTTTATTTTAATCGTTTCAGTACCGGGATAGGCGCTGGGTTGTGAGCTGTCAAAACTCCCTCTGTGTTTCTCTAACAGGCTTTGCTGTGGGTCTGTCCCTTATAGCCCCAGTGTGGTTGTGGGTGTCGGTATGCGTGTGTCGACATGTCTGAGGCTGAGTGCTCTTCCCAGGAGGAGGCTGGAGTGGGGACAGAAAAGACTGTGGGAGTGACCGTGTCGGCACCGCCGACGGCTGATTGGGTAAATATGTTGAGTGTTTCGAATGCAAATGTGGCTCGGTTGAATAAGAGATTAAATAAATCTGAGTCTCAGAACCAGACATGGAGAAAATCCATGGAGGATGCATTGTTGCAAGTTCAGACCCCCTTGGGGTCACAGAAGCGTTCATTTACCCAGATAGCGGATACAGATACCGACACGGACTCTGATTCCAGTGTCGACTATAGTGATGCCTGATTGAATCCTAAACTGGCTAAGAGCATTCAGTACATGATTGTGGCGATAAAAGACGTATTACATATCACGGAAGACCCTGCTGTTCCTGATACTAGGGTCTGCATGTTTAAGGGAAAGAAACCTGAGGTGACGTTTCCTCCCTCTCATGAACTGAACGCTCTTTTTGAAAAAGCTTGGGAAAATCCTGACAAGAAGTTACAGGTACCCAAGAGAATTCCGGTGGCATATTCGTTCCCCCTCTGGGGACAGGGAAAAGTGGGAGTCAACCCCCACGGTGGACAAAGCTCTATCGCGTCTGTCTCCTGACACGGCAGCCCTAAAGGACTCTGCGGATCGTAAGCAGGAAAATACACTAAAATCCATTTATCTCACTACAGGTACGCTGCTCAGGCCTGCCGTTGCATCGGCATGGGTGAGTAGCGCTATTGAAAAGTGGGCAGATAACTTGTCATCTGATATAGATTCCCTGGACAGGGATAGCGTGCTTTTGACACTGGGTCATATCAGGGACGCTGCAGACTATCTAAAGGAATCTGCGAGGGATATTGGCCTTTTGGGATCAAGGGCCAATGCCATGGCAGTCTCGGCTTGGAGGGCATTGTGGATTCATCAATGGAATGCTGATGCTGACTCTAAGAAGACTGGAGTCTCTGCCGTTTAACGGTAGTGTCTTGTTTGGTGACGGCCTCACTGACCTGGTATCTACGGCTACCGCGGGTAAGTCATCATTCCTACCTTATGTTCCTGCACAACAAAAGAAAACGCCCCACTATCAGATGCAGTCCTTTCGGCCCAATAAATACAAAAAAGGAGGGTCTTCCTTTCTTGCTTCGAGGGGAAGAGGAAGGGGAAAAAGGTCACAGGCTGTGGCAAGTTCCCAAGAGCAGAAGTCCTTCCCGGCTTCTACCAAATCCACCGCATGACGCTGGGGCTCCTCTGCGGGAGTCCGCACCGGTGGGGGCACGTCTCCAACTCTTCAGTCAGGTCTGGGTTCGCTCGGCCCTGGATCCTTGGGTATTAGAAATAGTAGCCCAAGGTTTCAAATTGGAGAAATTTGAGTTTCAAGACGTGCCCCCTCACTGATTTTTCAAATTGGCCTTGCCAGCTTCTCTTCCAGAAAGGGAGGTAGAATGCGCTGCAATACTAAAGCTGTGTCAAAATCCAATCATTGTCACGGTACCCCCGTCACAACAGGGGGAAGGCTTTTATTCGAGCCTGTTCGTGGTCCCGAAGCCGGATGGCTCAGTCAGACCGATTCTGAACCTAAAATCCCTCAATTTCTATCTAAAAAAATTCAAATTCAAGATGGAATCTCTCCGAGCAGTGATCTCCAGTCTGGAGGAGGGGGATTTTATGGTGTCGGTCGACATAAAGGATGCCTACTTACACGTCCCCATATATCCTCCACATCAGGCTTATCTGAGGTTTGCTGTTCAGGATTGTCATTACCAATTTCAGACGTTGCCGTTTGGTCTGTCCACGGCTCCGAGGATTTTCACCAAGGTTATGGCGGAAATGATGGTTCTCCTGCGCAAGCAGGGAATCACAATTATCCCGTACTTGGACGATCTCCTGATAAAGGCGAGATCCAAGGAGCAATTACTGAAAAACGTTACGCTCTCCCTGACAATTCTGCAACAACATGGTTGGCTCCTAAACTTGCCAAAATCACAGTTGGTTCCGACAACTCGGCTGTCGTTCTTGGGTATGATTCTGGATACAGAATTACAGAGAGTTTTTCTTCCAGTGGAAAAGGCTCTGGAAATACAGAACATGGTAAAACAGATTCTGAAACCGGCAAGAGTGTCGATTCTTCAATGCACTCGGTTGCTGGGGAAGATGGTGGCGGGCTATGAGGCCATTCAGTTTGGCAGGTGCCATGCCAGAGTTTTTCAGTGGGACCTGTTGGACAAGTGGTCCGGGTCTCACCTGTACATGCACCGGAAAATAATCCTATCTTCCAGGACCAGAATCTCTCTGCACAGTTCTCACCTCCTAGAGGGACGCAGGTTCGGGATTCAGGATTGGATCCTGGTGACCACAGATGCAAGTCTCCGAGGCTGGGGAGCAGTCACACAGGGGAAAAATTTCCAGGGAAATTGGTCAAGCCAGGAAGCTTGTCTGCACATAAACATTCTGGAATTAAGAGCCATTTACAACGGCCTTCGGCAAGTGGAACATCTTCTTCGCGGTCCGCCCATCTTGATTCAGTCAGACAACGTAACAGCAGTGGCGTACATAAACCGCCAGGGCGGAAAAAAGAGCAGAGCGGCAATGGTGGAGGCCACAAAAGCTCTTCGCTGGGCAGAGAAACATGCAAGCGCTCTGTCCGCAGTCTTCATTCCAGGAGTGGACAACTGGGTAGCAGACTTCCTCAGCAGACACGATCTCCATCCAGGAGAGTGGGGTCTTCATCAAGAGGTCTTTGCAGAAGTGACAAGTCGTTGGGGAATTCGTCAAATAGACATGATGGCATCTCGCCTCAACCAGAAACTTCAGAGATACTGTTCCAGGTCGAGAGACCCTCAAGCAATAGCGGTGGACGCCCTGGTGACACCGTGGGTGTTTCAGTCGGTCTATGTGTTCCCTCCACTTCCACTCATTCCAAAGGTGATAAAGATCATAAGAAGAACAAGGGTTCAGGCGATACTCATTGTTCCAGACTGGCCAAGGAGGGCCTGGTATCCAGATCTTTAAGAATTACTCATAGAAGATCCCTGGCCTCTTCCTCTACGAGAGGACCTGTTACAGCAGGGACCGTGCGTGTATCAAGACTTACCGCGGCTGTGTTTGACGGCATGGCGGTTGAACGCCAAATCCTAGCCCGAAAGGGTATTCCCACTGAAGTCATTCCCACACTACTTCAGGCTAGAAAAGAGGTAATGGCAAAGCATTACTACCATATTTGGAGAAAATATGTGTCTTGGTGTGAATCCAAGAAGGCTCCTACGGAAGAATTTCAGCTGGGGCGTTTGCTCCATTTTTTGCAAGCAGGTGTGGATGCGGGCCTAAAATTAGGCTCCATTAAAGTACAAATTTCGGCCTTATCAATTTTCTTTCAGAAAGAATTGGCCTCCCTTCCGGAAGTTCAGACCTTCGTGAAAGGCGTGCTACACATACAACCTCCCTTTGTGCCCCCAGTGGCACCATGTGATCTTAATGTGGTGTTGCAGTTCCTGCAATCTCATTGGTTTGAACCTTTGCGCAAGGTTGAGTTGAAATTCCTTACTTGGAAAGTAGTCATGTTGTTGGCCTTGGCATCCGCAAGGCGGGTATCTGAATTGGCGGCTTTGTCTCACAAAAGCCCCTATTAAATCTTCCATGCTGATAGAGCGGAGTTGAGAACTACTCAGCAATTTCTGCCAAAAGTGGTTTCATCGTTTCACGTAAACCAGCCTATTGTGGTACCAGTGGCTACTGACGCCTTGGCAGAATCGAAGTCTCTCGATGTGGTCAGAGCTTTGAAAATCTATGTTGCCAAAACGGCTCAAATTAGGAAAACAGATGCTCTGTTTGTCCTGTGGGCTCCCAACAAGATTGGGGCTCTTGCTTCCAAGCAGACTATTGCGCGCTGGATCTGTAATACGATTCAGCAGGCTCATTCTACGGCGGGATTGCCGTTACCGAAATCGGTGAAGGCCCATTCTACCAGAAAGGTGGGTTCATCCTAGGCGGCTGCCCAAGGGGTCTCAGCATTACAGCTTTGCCGAGCTGCTACTTGGTCGGGATCAAACACCTTTGCGAAGTTTTACAAGTTTGATACCCTGGCTGAGGAGGACCTCTTGTTTGGTCAATCGGTGCTGCATAGTCATCCGCACTCTCCCACCCGTTCTAGAGCTTTGGTATAAACCCCATGGTTCTGGAAGCATCCCCAGCATCCTCTAGGACGTATGAGAAAATAGGATTTTAATGCCTACCGGTAAATCCTTTTCTCTTAGTCCGTTGAGGATGCTGGGCGCCCGTCCCAGTGCGGGCTGTATCTGTAGTTATTGGTTATGGTTACACACATGTTGTGTTGAGTTCAGTCAGTCTGTGGCTGATGTTAGTCATGCCGTTGCATGCGTTGTTGTTGAATGCCATGTTGTACGGCGTGTTTGTGGTGTGAGCTGGTATGTATCTCACCTTAGTTTTAAAAATTAATAAATCCTTTTCCTCGAAATGTCCGTCTCCCTGGGCACAGTTCCTATAACTGGAGTCTGGAGGAGGGGCATAGAGGGAGGAGCCAGTTCACACCCCTTTTAAAGTCTTAAAGTGCCCATGTCTCCTGCGGATCCCGTCTATACCCCATGGTTCTTGAAGCATCCCCAGCATCCTCTACGGACTAAGAGAAAAGGATTTACCGGTAGGTATTAAAATCCTATTTAATCACTGAATGTATTTCTAATACTGGGCATAGAGCAGGGCCTTCCTACCTCTATGTCTGTCTAATTTTACCCAGTTTTGTTCTATTACTGTTGTTCTAATTGTAAAGTGCAACGGAATCTGCTGCGCTATGTAAGAAACTGCTAATAAATAAAATACATGATACAATTATCTGGGCGATCAGCCTGATATTGTTGGATCGTCCTGATAAATGTGCTCTGTATGCACGTGACTGATCCAGCATATCCTACCTAGCGATATTTTCGGATCTTCCAGCAAGTCCGTACAATGCAGTCATTTAAAGTTACAAATCTGCTGCATCGGGCAGTGTGTGCGCTGCTTGGAATGACGGGCATTTCACCTGTTCCTTTACAGGGGAGGGACCTGAAAAGTTTCCACCCCCTGGGGGAGGGAGCGGATATCGGGTGTCCATATACTGTGAGATATCTGACCGTGTATGCCCGTGATATCTGAGGGGTGTCAGGCTGTTAAATAAAGTGTCTGTTGATCTAACCTGCATTTTATGCAGTTGTAGTTGTGTGTGTGTGTGTGTGTGTGTGTGTGTGTGTGTGTGTGTGTGTCCAGCATTTAATTCAGATTCCTATTTTTTTTGTAACTGCACAATCAGGGCACGCTTGCGAGTCGGAGTTTGATCGCCCTATAAAAGCTGACCCTTGCGTCTGTGTTTTTTTTCCCTTTACTAATATGTTTAATTCAGTGAACCTAAACCCAAAGTTTTTTTTATTAACTTTTATTTATAAGGTGCAAGTTGCCACAAAATATCTGCAGTGCTGCATCGGGTAAACATAAAAACATTTCAAATGAACAGAGTATAACTCCTCTGTGGCTCTCCCTACCCAGTATATTATGGGCGAGGGGGCAAGTTGCCGTTGCAGTGGCTTAGAAATGCCGGCAGTGGTAGTGAAACTCGGGGATTTTTGTGCTCCCTATGTGGCTGCAAACAAAAATCCAGGAGCATGTGCACAGCATCTATTCACCGCTGCTCTACAGCAGAGCTGGGATGACATGAGCCTCCCAACTGCCACCCCCACCGCGGGACACTGCGGATTGCGGGATGGACAGCGGAAAGTTCCCAAAAAACGGGACTGTCCCACGAAAATCAAAACAGTCGGGAGGTATGGTATAGGGCAGACTAGATGGGCCAAGTAGTTCTTATCTGCCGTCACATTCTATGCTATGTTTCTATAGTTGCGCATTGTAAATCTTTTCTCTCTAGGGAAAAAGTCTTAAATATGAAGTTAATATAATTTATGAGTGTTTTTCCTTACCTGGGATTAAACTAGACATCGCAGCATTCTGTGTAACCATTTAACCATTGTAATATTTGACTGTAATTAGCAGCATGTGAAATGTATTTTAATTTTTTTAATTTTATTTATTGAAACAATGTACACCACTGTATTTTAAAGGGACAGTACATATAAGAAGTACATCTGAGATTCCGATACATATCATTAAGAGATTAAAATACATGCAAGGACTACAAACATATCTGACAGTAAAGCAAATACAAAGCAGGAAGGGTCAGGAGTCATGGTTGTCAATTTGAAATTGTCAGATAGTAACAGGAGGATCTTGAAGGAACAACCTAGTTTCATACCTTATGGAATTACAAAAACAACGTATAACGGCCTCTTTAGTAGATCTGGGTGATATCTCAGTAAAACTTTCCCATGTGGCAAAATTTTTGTCAGTGCGAGTCTGTTTTTGGAGTGAGGCCTCCAACCAGTCCATGTGACAAATAAAGAACAGTTTATCTTTAAACATGGAATTTATTTACAAGTTTAATGGTAAAAAATACAGGCGCTGTAATTGAGCTGGTTCTCCAAGCTGCTGTTGGATGGGGTGATAGTCAATCACCTCAAAACATAAACATATATACACAGACAAATGGGAACCAACTGCGCTGGTACAAATAATCACAGTATTAAATTCACTGAAAAATCTATATCTGAATATTTAAAAAAAACTTTATAAAAACAATAGTGGACATATATGTAAACATATACACTTAGAATCAAGCTATATAAGCCAATCTCTAGCCATAATTGGTGGACAAACACTTAAAATCAAGCCATAAAAGCCAATCTCTGACCGTCATCTTAGGGCAGTCTATGTGCAAAAAGCCATTATATGTAACCAATGCTGGTTAAAATAAGACTGAGTCCTGCAGGACAAGCAATATGTGGATTTTGTAATATCCAATCTGGAGACATACAGTACAATTACCAAGTCCCTTGTGGTCTTTCTGCCAGGTATTCCACCTAGCGGGTATCCGGAGTATCCTCCTTTTTCCAACCAATAGTATGGTGGTTCTCCCTTTATTAATATTCACAGAAGGGGTACTGGAGTCTCCCAAGGTGTACAATAAACAGAGTCCTGTGGATTCTCAGCAATGCCCTGGTCAGAGATAAGGCTCCCTAACTTGTTTTTGGCAGCTTTATCAAAGGCAAAAAATGTTTTCAGTGCGAGTCTCTTTTTGGAGTGAGGCCTCCAACCAGTCCATGTGACAAATAAAGAACAGTTTATCTTTAAACATGTCTAAAGTGGGTACTGAACTTTGTATCCACATGTGTAAAATTGATTTTCGTGTGGCTGAGGATATTGCCATTTGAAAATTACTTTAAAAAAAAACAGACATGTATTGCCTATAGCATTGTACATACATCCCTGTTAAGCTATTGTGTGCAGTGTGTAGGTTGGTTACCACATTCATGCATTGTGTCTGTGTCATTAATTGCACACTGTCTTCCTTAGGTCGCAGGACTCTGGTCTAGCTGGTCTGGAGGAGCTTAGTAACATGTA
Source organism: Pseudophryne corroboree (assembly GCF_028390025.1). Classification (NCBI taxonomy): domain Eukaryota; kingdom Metazoa; phylum Chordata; class Amphibia; order Anura; family Myobatrachidae; genus Pseudophryne; species Pseudophryne corroboree. Next base: position 83,188,449 of record NC_086444.1, on the reverse strand, counting down.
TTAATAAACATGGACGTCTCTCTTGAAGTTCTTTTGTCTACCGGCATCAAGAGGAAGAAGCCAAGTCCCAGGCTGAGTTGGTTGGGGCAGGTCAGTCTACCAATACACTCATTTCATAGTCTTTTCATGAATAGAAAGTGACCTAAATTATTAAATGCTGTTTTTTCAGTGCACGTGTATACGGTTTCCTTCATTTTATTATATATGGTTTTTCAATTGATATTGTTTCTAAGTGTTAGTACCTGCTTCCAATATGTTTGTATTGATGTCAGTAAACTCCCAATCACAATAGCAGCATAGGGGGATATGTACTAAGCAGTGATAAAAGTGGAGAAAAGAGCCAGTGGATAAGTTTCCCATGGCAACCAATCAGCTGCTCTGTATATGTTTAAAGTATGCAAATTACAAATGTTACGTGAATGCTGATTGGTTGCCATGGGCAACCTCTCCACTGGCTCACTTCTCCACTATTATCACTGCTTAGTACATGTCCCCCGGAATCCCACAACAGCCACATCTTCATTTAATCATTATTATGGTTTGTTTTATATATATATATATATATATATATATAATTTTTTTTTGTTTCATTTTAGGAGAAAGAAGCCATTTTCCTTGTTGATGAGAAGACCGTTAGCGAGATCAACCTACGCTCGGGCAGGGTGAAGAAGACACTACTGAAGAAGAGCAGCGTTGTGACCCTTACTACCTCTGTTAACGGTTGTGAATGTTACTCATACTGACGGGATGTAGTTAATATCCCGGCGGTCGGGATCCCTAGTGGTCAGAATACTGATGCCCGGATCCCGACCGCCGAGAATGCCGACGGCTGCGCCAGGGCTAATCCCACCCATAGGTGTCCACGACACCCACAGAGTGGGAATAGAACCTCTGACGAACCCACAATGGGCTTTCTAGCACTCGCCCTGCTGCCGGAATTCTGATGGCCGGGATCCCAGTGTTGGTATACTGACCTCCGGGATCCGGCTGCCGGGATTCCACCCCCAACCCATACTGAAACCATGTGCACGAGATACCCTGCAGTAACCTGTCTCACATACATAATTTTTCACTTATTTCTAAAACATTGGCCTGTCATGTAGGAGTGCTGACTGACTGATGTATTACAGGTGGCTAGTGCTCCTGACACCGCATGCCTCTACTTAAAGGGTCCCATTCCATTTTTACAAAAACAAAACATTCTAGATGTCAGACTTTTCCCATTTCCATGGTGAACCTAGATCAGGAGGTCCCCAGGCAGAACTTTGGAGCCCCTGTGTCATGTGGTCCAATACCCAGAAGCCCATCTTTCTCCTGGCAACATTTCATCATACATCTCTGTACATACAGCTGGTGTATTCAATGCTGGCAGCAGCAGAAAGCTCCATTAATAGATACATCTTGGAGTGTTTCCATAAATACTAGACCATGTGTGGAATAAAATACGAGAATTCAGATGGTTCTTTTCTAGCTTCCATTTATATAACCAGATTTTATTGGCCAGAGTATAAACACTAGTCAAAATATTGTATTTATGTTCTGCATAGTCTAAGGCTAGGTTAAGTGGCTCGGCAGCTGCACATCATTCTGTTAAGTTGTATGAGGGATATCTGACAAATATCGATAGAAAATAATATAGTTCTATAACCTGTTTGATTTCTCCCCACAGGGGCGTGGCTGGCTGCTATAGATGTAACTGGGAAATTGTCACTGTGGAATAAGGACTGGGACTGTCTGCAGAGTGTCCCGGGTAATGAAGAGCTTGCCCAAGTAATTAGTGCAGCACAAGGTACATCACCCCGTTTTCTCGTTATCAGCGGTCACCGCTTGTGTCTGTTTTCTTGTATTCAGTAGAAGTAGAAGCTGTTTTGTGTATGCTGCTTTTTTTCTAGGTTTCTGTGTTCTATGTCATTTATGCCTATTTATCCTGCGGTCAGAGGGCTGGTTATGGCCGTACAAGCAATTTTTGTGGCTTTTAATGTCCTGAAAATCTCCCTAGACTGCTGATTATTAATTTATTCAATAACATTTGCCCTTAAAACATGTTGTTCTAACAGGAATGTAACCCTCTGTATGGGGCTAGCTGGAATACACTGTACTTCAGGGAAGGGTAATATTGAGGTATCTGCGCAGTGTAATTGTTATGGTGGCTTTATAAGCTATCCTTCCCAATTACATCCCCTCTGTACAGTCCACACATAATCTCACATATTTTGTCTTTATTCACCTTCACATCCTCCTGACCCCAGGCCAACATTGCTGGGTGACTGGATCATACAGCCCATTAAGAACCTCTGCAATCTGGCAGGACCGTTATGCAATGGGTAGCACCTATCCTTGGGGGTCATTCCGACCTGATTGCATGCCAGCTATTTTTTGCAGCGCTGCGATCAGATAGTCGCCGCCTATGGGGGAGTGTATTTTTGCTTTGCAAGTGTGCGATCGCATGTGCAGCAGAGCGGTACAAAAAACTTTTGTGCAGTTTCTGAGTTGGTCTGAACTTACTCAGCCGCTGCGATCACTTCAGCCTGTCCGATCCCAGAATTGACGTCAGACACCCGCCCTGCAAACACTTGGACACGCCTGCGTTTTTTCAACCGCTCCCAGAAAACGGTCAGTTGACACCCACAAACGCCCTCTTCCTGTCAATCTCCTTGCGATCGGCTGTGCGAATGGGTTCTTCGTTAAATCCATCGCCCAGCAACGATCCGCTTTGTACCCGTACGACGCGCCTGCGCATTGCCGTGCATACGCATGCGCAGTTTTGCAGAGTTTTGACCTGATCGCAGCGCTGCAAAAAATAGCTAGCGTGCGATCAGGTCTGAATGACCCACCCTTGTGTATAAATGCCTATTTCCCTACAGATCAGGCTTTCCCGACCACAGTCAGGGAGCCTGTTGCCAGCAGTGCTCCCTGAAAATAATAAACCTAACAAAAGTCTTTTCTAGAGAAACTCTGTAGAGCTCCCCTAGTGTGCAACCAGTCTCCTCTGGGCACAGAATCTAACTGAGGTCTGGAGGAGGGGCATAGAGGGAGGAGCCAGTTCACGCCCATTTAATGTCTTAAAGTGCCCATGTCTCCAGCGGATCCCGTCTATACCCCATGGTCCTTTTAGAGTCCCCAGCATCCTCTAGGACAGTGTTTCCCAACCACGGTCCTCAAGGCACACTAACAGTCCTGGTTTTAAGGATAACCATATCTGATCACAGGTGATTTAATTAGTACCTCAGTTATTTTGATTGGACCATTTGTGCTCAAACATGGTTATCACTAAAACCTGCACTGTTGGTGTGCCTTGAGGACCGTGGTTGGGAAACACTGCTCTAGGACGTATGAGAAAAAGTGAGAATTTTTTTTCATTTTATTTATTTAACATGTCTTCGGACTATTTAATACGTTCTCTATCCAAGTCGGCATAGAGTTAGTTATAAACCTTGATCCAGGTTTTAGTTATATCCATGCTTGAGCACAGGTGACTTAATTATTTCCTAAGTTATTTTGATTTAACCATCTGTGCTGAAGCCTGGGTATTACTAAAACCTGCACTGTTAGTGTGCCTTGAGAACCGCGGTTGGGAATGCCTGCTCTAGAGTGTAAGTTTGTGAGCAGGGCCTTTCTACCTCTAGGTCTGTTTGTTGTTACCCATTTTTTTTCTATTCCTGTTGCTCCAATTATAAAGCGCAACGGAATACGCTATGCTATATAAGAAAAATATGGGTGTAGTACGGCTGACCGCCGGTCAGCTTACCGACGCCGGGATCCCGGCAGCATACCGACGCCGGGATCCCGGCGGGGAGGGGCGAGTGCAGCAAGCCCCTTGCGGGCTCGGTGGCGACCTGCGGTCGCCACGGGTTCTATTCCCACTCTATGGGTGTCGTGGACACCCACGAGTGGAAATAGTCCCTGTTGGTCGGCATGCCGACCATCGGGACAATGACCCGTCGGGCTGGTGGAGGAGGTCATGTGACTGTCGGTCAGCTGACCGGCGGTCACATGAATACCACCCGAAAAATATACCTAAAGGTGGCACCATCCTTAGTGCATTAGAAATAAGTAAATCTATATATTAAGAAGAAAACATGCACACACACTGAAAAATGTCCTTTCCAGAAGTTCCTTACCTGGGTTTCTCAAGCATTGCAATAACAGACTTGTATATTTACGTGGGTATGGGACTCAGGGTCGACACCCATTGGTCGACAGTGGGTAGGTCGACGCGAACAAGTCTGCCGTGAAAAAAGGTTGACATGAGTTTGTTTGTCAAGTGACCGGGAACCCCAATTAGTGCGCCGCTCGCCATGCTGCGGGCGAGGTGCCTTGGTCCGCTACCGCTGCGCTCAGCACAGGTTACTGTTCCCAATCGTAGTCCATGTGGATTGTAAAGTATGAAAAAGTCCCCCCCCCAAAAAAAAAAATATTGTGAAAAACCCATGTCAACCTTTTTTTCATGTCAACCTAATGGCCGCGTCGGCCTATTTCTAGTGTCGACCTAATAAATTGTCGACCTAATGGGTGTCAGCCTAGAGTCCGGATACCTATTGACGTGCCCTGGTTTGCTTGCCTGATTTCAGACACCTCTCTGAAGTTATACCTGTACGTGTCAGGAGATGGCAGCAGAGTGCTCCTGGCAGCCCACACGGGATGTGTCTACCTGTGGGAAACCACGGAAGAAAAGAGTCGGCGTGTGTCTCAGAAGAGCACATTCATCACTGGACGATGGACTAAGATTGTACCTCAGGATACAGCTGTGTTCCCCGGCATAACAGATAAAGAAGCTGCTGTGAATGCCATCTTTATTAAGAATGAGGTACATTTTATATATATATGTACATTCAGGTTTTGCATTCATTGAAATGAAAAGATCTGTGCAGTATAAAGATGTATAAGCAAAATATATTTACCGGTAAGTTTATCTTTCTTTATCCACATTGAGGTACAATTGTGTTCCACATTGAGGTACAATTGTGTTTCATACCCAGGAGGGATTTACCCAAGCCTTCTAAAAAGTGGAGGCGTTGCCTATAGCAACCAGTAAGATTCTAGCTGTTGTTTTATAGAATATACTTGATAAATGATAGCCAGAATCTGATTTGACATTATTGGACTGGTACTGCAGTGCAGACGTGGGCTTGTGTGTTCATAGTAACAGTGCGTAGGCATACATATTAGTAGATTATTATTGCGCCTCCTGTATGTCTGCTTCCTGTTTACGCTCATGTACATATGACAGGTGCTGGGTGACAGCTGCTTGTGTGCCTTTGTCTTCTGCTCCGGCACACGTCTGGTGATGACATTCCTGGCTCTGCGCTGGCTGGAAAACACTGAGAAGTACAACAGGTAAGATCTGTCATGCCAATGTCTGATTTTGGAACTGTAATATTACACGTCCCATTTTTATTGCTTATAATCCATGTTATGGTTGATTTTGTCTCCTGTCTGATAGTTCAAAGTCTGTGCCTTTCGGTAAATGTTTTCACTTAAAGAGAAGTCTACAAAATACCTGTTATCTTAAATCTGCACATTGAAATACACCTACCAAAAATAATATATTGTAGCTTTCTAAACAACGCAGACAGTACCACTGGTTGACGTTGTAGACCGATCTTTTATCACTATTGCCATTAGCGGGCGCCAGCGTTCATAGTTTCAGTTGCATGCATTCATTCATTTATTATTATTATTATTACATTTTATTTATAGGGCGCCACAAGTGTTTTGCAGCGGCGTACAAAGGACAGTACAGGGAGACAAAACTTAGCATTACAGTAAATAAATAACAAAAATAGAGTACAGGTAACACGGAGCACCACAATTCTCATACATAATACAGCTAAGATGTAAGTAGTGACATAATACAGCTAAGATGTAAGTAGCGAGTGAGTGATCATTGTACTACTTGGGACTAGCGGCCATAGATAGAGATGAGCCTTTACCAGTAGGAGAAAAAGTGGGTAAAGATGGTCTCTGAGTGAAATGTGTCGAGAAGAGGGCTTAGACAACAAGAGGAAAGAGGGCCCTGCTCTGAAGAGCTAACAATCTAGTGGGGAGGGGCGACAGACAGATGACATGAGGTGCAAGCAAGTAGGAGGAAGCCTGATGGCAGTATGCAAGCAAAGCAGAGATGTCCAAGGCATGGGGCAGGGGGATGGAGGAGTAGCCTCAGGACTAGGTTATACATTGGGAGGGTATGCTTTGATAAATAGGTGGCTTTCTCTAACGTCCTAAGTGGATGCTGGGGACTCCGTAAGGACCATGGGGAATAGCGGCTCCGCAGGAGACTGGGCACATCTAAAGAAAGCTTTAGGACTATCTGGTGTGCACTGGCTCCTCCCCCTATGACCCTCCTCCAAGCCTCAGTTAGATCTTTGTGCCCGAACGAGAAGGGTGCACACTAGGGGCTCTCCTGAGCTTCTTAGTGAAAGTTTTAGTTTAGGTTTTTTATTTTCAGTGAGACCTGCTGGCAACAGGCTCACTGCATCGAGGGACTAAGGGGAGAAGAAGCGAACTCACCTGCGTGCAGAGTGGATTGGGCTTCTTAGGCTACTGGACATTAGCTCCAGAGGGACGATCACAGGCCCAGCCATGGATGGGTCCCAGAGCCGCGCCGCCGGCCCCCTTACAGAGCCAGAAGGCAGAAGAGGTCCGGAAAATCGGCGGCAGAAGACGTCCTGTCTTCAACAAGGTAGCGCACAGCACTGCAGCTGTGCGCCATTGCTCCTCAGCACACGTCACACTTCGGTCACTGAGGGTGCAGGGCGCTAGGGGGGGGCGCCCTGAGCAGCAATAAAAACACCTTGGCTGGCGAAAATACATCACATATAGCCCCCAGGGCTATATGGATGAATTTTAACCCCTGCCAGAATCCATAAAAAAGCAGGAGAAAAGTCCGCGAAAAAGGGGCGGAGCCTATCTCCTCCGCACACTGGCGCCATTTTCCCTCACAGCTCCGTTGGAGGGAAGCTCCCCTGGCTCTCCCCTGCAGTCACTACACTACAGAAAGGGTTAAAAAAGAGAGGGGGGGCACTAATTACGCGCAGTATTAAAGATACAGCAGCTATATGGGGAAAAACACTTATATAAGGTTATCCCTGTATATATATAGCGCTCTGGTGTGTGCTGGCAAACTCTCCCTCTGTCTCCCCAAAGGGCTAGTGGGGTCCTGTCCTCTATCAGAGCATTCCCTGTGTGTGTGCTGTATGTCGGTACGTTTGTGTCGACATGTATGAGGAGAAAAATGATGTGGAGACGGAGCAAATTGCCTGTAATAGTGATGTCACCCCCTAGGGGGTCGACACCTGAGTGGATGAACTGTTGGAAGGAATTACGTGACAGTGTCAGCTCTGTATAAAAGACAGTGGTTGACATGAGACAGCCGGCTACTCAGCTTGTGCCTGTCCAGACGTCTCATAGGCCGTCAGGGGCTCTAAAGCGCCCGTTACCTCAGATGGCAGATATAGACGCCGACACGGATACTGACTCCAGTGTCGACGGTGAAGAGACAAATGTGACTTCCAGTAGGGCCACACGTTACATGATTGAGGCAATGAAAAATGTTTTACACATTTCTGATAATACGAGTACCACCAAAAAGGGGTATTATGTTCGGTGAGGAAAAACTACCTGTAGTTTTCCTGAATCTGAGAAATTAAATGAGGTGTGTGATGATGCGTGGTTTTCCCCCGATAACAACTGATAATTTCTAAAATGTTATTGGCATTATATCCTTTCCCGCCAGAGGTTAGGGTGCGTTGGGAAACACCCCCTAGGGTGGATAAAGCGCTCACACGCTTGTAAGGGCTCTACCCTCTCCTGAGATGGCCGCCCTTAAGGATCCTGCTGATAGAAAGCAGGAGGGTATCCTAAAATGTATTTACACACATACTGGTGTTATACTGCGACCAGCAATCGCCTCAGCCTGGATGTGCAGTGCTGGGTTGGCGTGGTCGGATTCCCTGACTGAAAATATTGATACCCTAGATAGGGACAGTATTTTTTTGCCTATAGAGCATTTAAAAGATGCATTTCTATATATGCGTGATGCACAGCGGAATATTTGCCGACTGGCATCAAGTCTAAGTGCGTTGTCCATTTCTACCAGTAGAGGGTTATGGACACGTCAGTGGTCAGGTGATGCGTATTCCAAACGGCATTTGGAAGTATTGCCTTAGTAAGGGGAGGAGTTATTTGGGGTCGGTCTTTCAGACCTGGTGGCCACGGCAACAGCTGGGAAATCCACGTTTGTACCCCAGGTCGCGCCTCAACATGAGAAGACGCCGTATTATCAGGCGCAGTCTTTTCGTGGACAAGCGGGCAAAAGGTTCCTCATTTCTGCCCCGTGACAGAGGGAGAGGAAAAAGGCTGCAGAAATCAGCCAGTTCCCAGGAACAGAAACCCTCTCCCGCCTCTGCCAAGCCCTCAGTATGACGCTGGGGCTTTACAAGCAGAATCAGGCACGGTGGGGGGCCCGTCTCAATGAATTTCAGCGCGCAGTGGGCTCACTCGCAAGTAGACCCCTGGATCCTTCAGGTGATATCTCAGGGGTACAAATTAGAATTCGAGACGTCTCCCCCTCGCCGTTTCCTAAAGTCGGCTTTACCGATGTCTCCTTCTGACAGGGAGACAGTTTTGGAAGCCATTCACAAGCTGTATTCCCAGCAGGTGATAATCAAGGTACCCCTCCTGCAACAGGGAACGGGGTATTATTCCACACTGTTGTGGTACCGAAGCCGGACGGCTCGGTGAGACCGATTCTAAATCTAAAATCTTTGAACACTTGCATACAGAGGTTCAAATTCAAGATTGAGTCACTCAGAGCAGTGATTGCGAACCTGGAAGAAGGGGACTACATGATGTCTCGGGACATCAAGGATGCTTACCTTCATGTCAAAATTTACCCTTCTCACCAAGGGTACCTCAGGTTTATGGTACAGAACTGTCACTATCAGTTCAGACGCTGCCGTATGGATGGTCCACGGCACCCCGGGTCTTTACAAAGGTAATGGCCGAAATGATGATATTCCTTCGAAGGAAGGGAATTTTAGTTATCCCTTACTTGGACGATTCCCTGTTAAGGGTAAGATCCAGGGAACAGTTGGAGGTCGGTGTAGCACTATCTCAGGTAGTGTTGCGGCAGCACGATTGGATTCTCAATATTCCAAAATCGCAGCTGGTTCCGACGACTTGTCTTCTGTTCCTAGGGATGATCCTGGACACAGTCCAGAAAAAGGTGTTTCTCCCGGAGGAGAAAGCCAGGGAGTTATCCGAGCTAGTCAGGAACCTCCTAAAACCGAGCCAAGTCTCAGTGCATCAATGCACAAGGGTTCTGGGTAAAATGGTGGCTTCCTACGAAGCAATCCCATTCGGCAGATTCCACGCAAGAACTTTCCAGTGGGACCTGCTGGACAAATGGTCCGGGTCGCATCTTCAGATGCATCAGCGGATAACCCTGTCACCAAGGACAAGGGTGTCCCTCCTGTGGTGGTTGCAGAGTACTCATCTTCTAGAAGGCCGCAGATTCGGCATTCAGGACTGGGTCCTGGTGACCACGAATGCCAGCCTGCGAGGCTGGGGAGCAGTCACACAGGGAAGAAATATCCAGGGCTTATGGTCAAGCCTGGAGACATCACTTCACATAAATATCCTGAAGCTAAGGGCCATTTACAATGCTCTAAGAATAGCAAGACCTTTGCGTCAAGGTCAGCCGGTGTTGATCCAGTCGGACAACATCACGGCAGTCACCCACGTAAACAGACAGGGTGGCACAAGAAGCAGGAGGGCAATGGCAGAAGCTGCAAGGATTCTTCGCTGGGCGGAAAATCATGTGATAGCACTGTCAGCAGTATTCATTCCGGGAGTGGACAACTGGGAAGCAGACTTCCTCAGCACGACCTCCACCCGGGAGAGTGGGGACTTCACCCAGAAGTCTTCCACATGATTATAAACCGTTGGGAAAAACTCGACAGGTATTGCGCCAGGTCAAGGGACCCTCAGGCAATAGCTGTAGACGCTCTGGTAACACCGTGGGTGTACCAGTCAGTGTATGTGTTCCCTCCTCTGCCTCTCATACCCAAGGTACTGAGATTGATAAGATGGAGAGGAGTAAGCACTATATTCGTGGCTCCGGATTGGCCAAGAAGGACTTGGTAACCGGAACTTCAAGAGATGCTCACGGAGGATCCGTGGCCTCTACCTCTAAGAAGGGACCTGCTCCAGCAAGGACCCTGTCTGTTCCAAGACTTACCGCGGCTGCGTTTGACGGCATGGCGGTTGAACGCCGGATCCTGAAGGAAAAAAGGCATTCCGGATGAAGTCATCCCTATCCTGATCAAAGCCAGGAAGGATGTAACCGCAAAACATTATCACCGCATTTAGCGAAAATATGTTACGTGGTGCGAGGCCAGTAAGGCCCGACGGAGGAAATTCAACTGGGTCGATTCCTACATTTCCTGCAAACAGGAGTGTCTATGGGCCTGAAATTGGGGTCCATTAAGGTTCAAATTTCGGCCCTGTCAATTTTCTTCCAAAAAGAACTAGCTTCAGTCCCTGAAGTTCAGACGTTTGTAAAAGGGGTACTGCATATACAGCCTCCTTTTGTGCCTCCAGTGGCACTTTGGGATCTCAATGTAGTTTTTGGGTTCCAAAAGTCACATTGGTTTGAACCACTTAAATCTGTGGAGTTAAAATATCTCACATGGAAAGTGGTCATGCTGTTGGCCCTGGCCTGGGTCAGGCGCGTGTCAGAATTGGCGGCTTTATCCTGTAAAAGCCCTTATCTGATTTTCCATTCGGACAGGGCGGAATTGAGGACTCGTCCTCATTTTCTCCTTAAGGTGGTTTCAGCGTTTCACCTGAACCAACCTATTGTGGTGCCTGCGGCTACTAGGGACTTGGAGGACTCCAAGTTGCTAGACGTTGTCAGGGCCCTGAAAATATATGTTTCTCTAACGTCCTAAGTGGATGCTGGGGACTCCGTAAGGACCAAGGGGAAAAGCGGCTCCGCAGGAGACTGGGCACATCTAAAGAAAGCTTTAGGACTAACTGGTGTGCACTGGCTCCTCCCCCTATGACCCTCCTCCAAGCCTCAGTTAGATTTCTGTGCCCGACGAGAAGGGTGCACACTAGGGGCTCTCCTGAGCTTCTTAGTGAAAGTTTTAGTTTAGGTTTGTTATTTTCAGTGAGACCTGCTGGCAACAGGCTCACTGCATCGAGGGACTAAGGGGAGAAGAAGCGAACTCACCTGCGTGCAGAGTGGATTGGGCTTCTTGGCTACTGGACATTAGCTCCAGAGGGACGATCACAGGTCCAGCCTGGATGGGTCCCGGAGCCGCGCCGCCGGCCCCCTTACAGAGCCAGAAGAACGAAGAGGTCCGGAAAAATCGGCGGCAGAAGACGTTCCTGTCTTCAATAAGGTAGCGCACAGCACTGCAGCTGTGCGCCATTGCTCTCAGCACACTTCATACTCCGGTCACTGAGGGTGCAGGGCGCTGGGGGGGGCGCCCTGAGACGCAATAAAACATGACAGAAATACCTTACATGGCAAAAAATACATCACATATAGCTCCTGGGCTATATGGATGCATTTAACCCCTGCCAGAATATACAAAAAACCGGGAGATAAGGCCGCCGAAAAGGGGGCGGAGCCTATCTCCTCAGCACACTGGCGCCATTTTCCCTCACAGCTCAGTTGGAGGGAAGCTCCCTGCTCTTCCCTGCAGTCACTACACTACAGAAAGGGTTAAAAAAAGAGAGGGGGGCACTAATTAGGCGCAGTATTAAAACATACAGCAGCTATAAGGGGAAAAACACTTATATAAGGTTATCCCTGTATATATATATATAGCGCTCTGGTGTGTGCTGGCATACTCTCCCTCTGTCTCCCCAAAGGGCTAGTGGGGTCCTGTCCTCTATCAGAGCATTCCCTGTGTGTGTGCTGTGTGTCGGTACGTTTGTGTCGACATGTATGAGGAGAAAAATGATGTGGAGACGGAGCAGAGTGTCTGTAACAGTGATGTCACCCCCTAGGGGGTCGACACCTGAGTGGATGTACTGTTGAAAATTACGTGACAGTGTCAGCTCTATATAAAAAAACAGTGGTTGACATGAGACAGCCGACTACTCAGCTTGTGCCTGTCCAGACGTCTCATAGGCCGTCAGGGGCTCTAAAGCGGCCGTTACCTCAGATGGCAGATACAGACGCCGACACGGATACTGACTCCTGTGTCGACGGTGAAGAGACAACCGTGATTTCCAGTAGGGCCACACGTTACATGATTGAGACAATGGAAAATGTTTTTATACATTTCTGATAATACGAGTACCACCAAAAAGGGGTATTATGTTCGGTGAGGGAAAAACTACCTGTAGTTTTCCTGAATCTGAGAAATAAAATGAGGTGTGTGATGATGCGTGGGTTTCCCCCCGATAACAATTGATAATTTCTTAAAAAGTATTGGCTGCATACCCTTTCCCGCCAGAGGTTAGGGTGCGTTGGGAAACACCCCCTAGGGGGGATAAGGCGCTCACACGCTTGTAAGAACAAGGGCTCTACCCTCTCATGAGATGGCCGCCCTTAAGGATCCTGCTGATAGAAAGCAGGAGGGTATCCAAAAAGGTATTTACACACATACTGGTGTTATACTGCGACCAGCTATCGCCTCAGCCTGGAGGTGCAGTGCTGGGTTGGCATGGTCGGATTCCCTGACTGGAAATATTGATATCCTAGATAAGGATAGTATATTATTGCCTATAGAGCATTTAAAAGATGCATTTCTATATATGCATGATGCACAGCGGAATAATTGCCGACTGGCATCAAGTATAAGTGCGTTGTCCAATTCTACCAGTAAAATGGTCAGGTGATGCGGATTCCAAACGGCATTTGGAAGTATTGCCTTTGAAAGGGGACATTTGGGGTCAGTCTTCTAGACCTGGTGGCCACGGCAACAGCTGGGAAATCCACGTTTGTACCCCAGGTCGCCTCTCAAAATAGGCGCAGTCCTTTGTTGGCAAGCGGACAAAAGGTTGCTCTTTTCTGCTCGTGACAGAGGGAGAGGAAAAAGGCTGCAGAGATCAGCCAGTTCCCAGGAACAAAAACCCTTTCCCGCCTCTGCCAAGCCCTCAGTATGACGCTAGGGCTTTACAAGCTCAGGCACGGTGGGGGCCCGTTCTCAATGAATTTCAGTGCGCAGTGGGCTCACTCGCAAGTAGACCCCTGGGTCCTTCAGGTAATATCTCAGGGGTACATATTGGAATTCGAGACGTCTCCCCCTCGCCGTTTCCAAAAGTCGGCTTTACCGACGTCTCCCTCTGACAGGGAGGCAGTTTTGGAAGCCATTCACAAGCTGTATTCCCAGCAGGTGATAATCGAGGTACCCCTCCTGCAACAGGGAACGGGGTATTATTCCACACTATTGTGGTACCGAAGCCAGACGGCTCGGTGAGACCGATTCTAAATCTAAAATCTAAAATCTTTGAACACTTACATACAGAGGTTCAAATTCAAGATTGAGTCACTCAGAGCAGTGATTGCGAACCTGGAAGAAGGGGACTACATGATGTCTCGGGACATCAAGGATGCTTACCTTCATGTCAAAATTTACCCTTCTCACCAAGGGTACCTCAGGTTATGGTACAGAACTGTCACTATCAGTTCAGACGCTGCCGTAGGGATGGTCCACGGCACCCCGGGTCTTTACCAAGGTAATGGACGAAATGATATCCCTTCGAAGGAAGGGAATTTTAGTTATCCCTTACTTGGACGATTCCCTGATAAGGGTAAGATCCAGGGAACAGTTGGAGGTCGGTGTAGCACTATCTCAGGTAGTGTTGCGGCAGCACGATTGGATTCTCAATATTCCAAAATCGCAGCTGGTTCCGACGACTTGTCTTCTGTTTCCTAGGGATGATCCTGGACACAGTCCAGAAAAAAGGTGTTTCTCCCGGAAGAGAAAGCCAGGGAGTTATCCGAGCTAATCAGGAACCTCCTAAAACCGAACCAAGTCTCAGTGCATCAATGCACAAGGGTTCTGGGTAAAAATGGTGGCTTCCTACGAAGCAATCCCATTCGTTAGATTCCACGCAAGAACTTTCCAGTGGAACCTACTGGACAAATGGTCCGGGTCGCATTTTCAGATGCATCAGCGGATAACCCTGTCACCAAGGACAAGGGTATCCATCCTGTAGTGGTTGCAGAGTGCTCATCTTCTAGAGGGCCGCAGATTCGGCATTCAGGACTGGGTCCTGGTGACCACGGATGCCAGCCTGCGAGGCTGGGGAGCAGTCACACAGGGAAGGAATATCCAGGGCTTAGGGTCAAGCCTGGATACATCACTTCACATAAATATCCTGAAGCTAAGGGCCATTTACAATGCTCTTAGCTTAGCGAGACCTCTGCTTCAAGGTCAGCCGGTGTTGATCCAGTCGGACAACATCATGGCAGTCACCCACGTAAAAACTCGACAGGTATTGCGCCAGGTCAAGAGACCCTCAGGCAATAGTTGTAGACGCTCTGGTAACACCGTGGGTGTACCAGTCAGTGTATGTGTTCCCTCCTCTGCCTCTCATACCCAAGGTACTGAGATTGATAAGATGGAGAGGAGAAAGCACTATATTCGTGGCTCCGGATTGGCCAAGAAGGACTTGGTAACCGGAACTTCAAGAGAGGCTCACGGAGGATCCGTGGCCTCTACCTCTAAGAAGGGACCTGCTCCAGCAAGGACCCTGTCTGTTCCAAGACTTACCGCGGCTGCGTTTGACGGCATGGCGGTTGAACACCGGATCCTGAAGGAAAAAAGGCATTCCGGATGAAGTCATCCCTATCCTGATCAAAAGCCAGGAAGGATGTAACCGCAAAAACATTATCTCCGCAATTGGCAAAAATATGTTGCGTAGTGCGAGGCCAGTAAGGCCCGACGGAGGAAATTCAACTGGGTCGATTCCTACATTTCCTGCAAACAGGAGAGTCTATGGGCCTGAAATTGGGGTCCATTAAGGTTCAGATTTCGGCCCTGTCAATTTTCTTCCAAAAAAGAACTAGCTTCAGTCCCTGAAGTTTAGACGTTTGTAAAAGGGGTACTGCATATACTGCCTCCTTTTGTGCCTCCAGTGGCAATTTGGGATCTCAATGTAGTTTGGGTTCCAAAAGTCACATTGGTTTGAACCACTTAAATCTGTGGAGTTAAAATATCTCACATGGAAAGTGGTCATGCTGTTGGCCCTGGCCTGGGCCAGGCGCGTGTCAGAATTGGCGGCTTTATCCTGTAAAAGCCCTTATCTGATTTTCCATTCGGACAGGGCGGAATTGAGTACTCGTCCTCAGTTTCTCCCTAAGGTGGTTCCAGCGTTTTCACCTGAACCAACCTATTGTGGTGCCTGCGGCTACTAGGGACTTGGAGGAATCCAAGTTGCTGGATGTTGTCAGGGCCCTGAAAATATGTTTCCAGGACGGCTGGAGTCAGGAAATCTGACTCGCTGTTTATCCTGTATGCACCCAACATGCTGGGTGCTCCTGCTTCTAAGCAGACTATTGCTCGTTGGATTTGTAGTACAATTCAGCTTGCACATTCTGTGGCAGGCCTGCCACAGCCAAAAATCTGTAAAAGCCCGTTCCACAAGGAAAGTGGGCTCATCTTGGGCGGCTGCCCGAGGGGTCTCGGCTTTACAACTTTGCCGAGCAGCTACTTGGTCAGGGGCAAACACGTTTGCTAAATTCTACAAATTTGATACCCTGGCTGAGGAGGACCTGGAGTTCTCTCATTCGGTGCTGCAGAGTCATCCGCACTCTCCCGCCCGTTTGGGAGCTTTGGTATAATCCCCATGGTCCTTACGGAGTCCCCAGAATCCACTTAGGACGTTAGAGAAAATAAGAATTTACTTACCGATAATTCTATTTCTCATAGTCCGTAGTGGATGCTGGGCGCCCATCCCAAGTGCGGATTGTCTGCAATACTTGTACATAGTTATTGTTACAAAAATCGGGTTAATATTGTTGGGAGCCATCTTTTCAGAGGCTCCTCTGTTATCATACTGTTAACTGGGTTCAGATCACAAGTTATACGGTGTGATTGGTGTGGCTGGTATGAGTCTTACCCGGGATTCAAAATCCTTCCTTATTGTGTACGCTCGTCCGGGCACAGTATCCTAACTGAGGCTTGGAGGAGGGTCATAGGGGGAGGAGCCAGTGCACACCAGTTAGTCCTAAAGCTTTCTTTAGATGTGCCCAGTCTCCTGCGGAGCCGCTATTCCCCTTGGTCCTTACGGAGTCCCCAGCATCCACTACGGACTATGAGAAATAGAATTATCGGTAAGTAAATTCTTATTTTCCAGGACGGCTGGAGTCAGGAAATCTGACTCGCTGTTTATCCTGTATGCACCCAACAAGCTGGGTGCTCCTGCTTCTAAGCAGACTATTGCTCGTTGGATTTGTAGTACAATTCAGCTTGCACATTCTGTGGCAGGCCTGCCACAGCCAAAAATCTGTAAATGCCCACTCCACAAGGAAGGTGGGCTCATCTTGGGCGGCTGCCCGAGGGGTCTCGGCTTTACAACTTTGCAGAGCAGCTACTTGGTCAGGAGCAAATACGTTTGTAAAATTCTACAAAATTGATACCCTGGCTGAGGAGGACCTGGAGTTCTCTCATTTGGTGCTGCATCCGCACTCTCCCGCCCATTTGGGAGCTTTTGTATAATCCCCATGGTCCTTACGGAGTCCCCAGCATCCACTTAGGACGTTAGAGAAAATAAGAATGTACTTACCGATAATTCTATTTCTCGTAGTCCGTAGTGGATGCTGGGCGCCCATCCCAAGTGCGGATTGTCTGCAATACTGGTACATAGTTATTGTTACCAAAAAAAAAAAAAAAAAAATCGGGTTATTGCTGTAGTGAGCCATCTTTTCTAGAGGCTCCTCTGTTATCATGCTGTTAACTGGGTTCAGATCACAAGTTGTACGGTGTGATTGGTGTGGCTGGTATGAGTCTTACCCGGGATTCAAAATCCTTCCTTATTGTGTACGCTCGTCCGGGCACAGTATCCTAACTGAGGCTTGGAGGAGGGTCATAGGGGGAGGAGCCAGTGCACACCAGATAGTCCTAAAGCTTTCTTTAGATGTGCCCAGTCTCCTGCGGAGCCGCTATTCCCCATGGTCCTTACGGAGTCCCCAGCATCCACTACGGACTACGAGAAATAGAATTATCGGTAAGTAAATTCTTATTTTTTAGTGCCCGTTTGAAGTTTTGCAAGGTCGGGGAGAGTCTAATGGAGCAGGGGAGCGCGTTCCACTGAAGGGGTGCAGCACGGGCAAAATCCTGAACTCGAGCATGGGAAGCAGTGACCAGGGCAGAGGAGAGGTGACGGTCATTGGCCGACAGTAGTGGGCAGGAGGGAGTATGAAGGGAGAGGAGGTTGGAGATGTAGGGAGCAGTGGAATTAGAGATGGCCTTGTATGTGAGGGTGAGGAGTTTGAAGAGTATTCTGTAGGGGAATGGGAGCCAGTGTAGATTTTGTTGAAGGGGAGTGGCAGAAGTGGAGCGGCAAGATTCATGCTTTTTATGTAAGTGCAGGGAACTCAGACAATCCCCTGGTTGTTATAATTATTTTTAACATACTTAACCTTTGACCTGCAATCGCTGTGGCGTCCTTTTTTCCGTAGTAGCGTCTGTGACTTGATGCCAGTGCTAGTATCGGGCCTTCCCCTGGTGTACAAGCGTGTGTCTGACTGTGCAAGGACTGGGACGCTCGCGTAGTGCAGCGTTAGATGCAGCTGTCCTGTTTGGTGTGTAAACGTGCATCGGCCCCGTGCCAGGCGCAGAATCTTTGTCAGAGTATGCCCTCCGATGTAAGCAACTAAGTGTCTGAGTTTAAACCAGTTATGAGACGTGCAACCTCCCATAACATGCTCATCATATAGAGCATCTCCATGTGCCTGAATAGTGAACGGCCACTACATTTCTGGGACCCTACATCTCAGTTGGTACTGTTACTCTACACTCACACCATGGGACACTTGCGCAGTTGGAAAACGCAGATCAGTTACAAATGTGTCCTCAATACGCCACGCAGTGCGCAGTGTCTGGAGTGAGCGCCAAGTCCCATGCAACTCTGATAATGTTTTATTGTCGAAAATACGTCTTAGTCTCAGCCAGGTGCACCAGAACGTGTTGTGGTTGGGGGGGGGGCGCTTACCCTTCCAGGTCACCACGTAGAATCTGACTTCAAAACGCTGGCGCCGCAGCGTGCTGCCCCGTGTTCTGTCCTAGCCGGCTCTCACAGATGCGTTGCTTGGAGGAGGCGTGGCCATGCTGAGCCTGCTGGGACATCCCCGCCTCCTCCCTGTAATGCCTCTGAGTCTGTGAAGAGCCGACTGGACAGGACACGGGGCAGCACGCTGCGGCGCCGAAGTTTTGAAGTCAGATTCTCAGCGGTGATCTGGGGGTAAGCGCTCCCCCTCCCTACGCCTGCACCTCTGATATGTTTTTTGGAAGGGCACGCTGCCCCCTTGTCCCCCCTCCCCTCCCCCCATTCCGACGCCTCTGATCTCAGCACAATACATCTAGGACGCACGAGGAGACTCTGCTGATTAATGTGATATGCGATGTATATTGTGTGCGACTGAGTCTGTATACGGAGCACAGCGGAACTTGTATTGGAAAAAAGCTGCAGCTGCTGCATTGTAGCACTACAGATTCAGAGACTCAGTCGCACACAGATATACATGTGTCCTATATCACATTAATCAGCGGTCTCCTCGTACTTTTTAGTTGCATTGCTTTGCGACGAAGCCGCATTTTCTGCAAATAAAAAAAAGACACAAAAAAGACGCCCAATACGAGAAGATTCTCACGCGACCTGGCGTCCCTGGAGGACACATCTGTACATGAATGTTGGCATGGAGTCGGACTCTAATTAAGGCCTTTAGTCATTTAAGTGTGTCCTTGCCGCAATGGAGCTTTTGATCTATATTCCCGCAGGAACACACGCTAGATATTATTTTAACCGCATGAACGCACGCTAGATATTATTTTAACCGCATGAACGCACGCTAGATATTATTTTCCGCTGGGTATTGCTGCTGATAGTTCATATATTAGACTACAGTTACCAATATTTTACATATCCACGACTACTCCTTTTTAGCCTGTCCTCTCCCAAAATAAAGGTCTGGATGTAATGAAGTCCGAGTTGACCAGAGGTGCGGGTTCCCGGGCGAACTCTGATGTTTTTTTAAAGCGGCAATCATTTACATGACATGGGTTTGCCGCTTAAAAAAAAAGTCCGACTTCATTACATCCAACCACAGGTGTTTGCAATGTATGAAATTGTGGATTGCCGTGGCTGCACCTACCAGTAACTGATAGAGCTAGCAGAATCCTATGTTATAGTGTGTATCGGGGGCTTCCTCTCTCTTAGTGCTGTCCCATACCACGTACGCTGGGCCCAGCAGGACTGCCCGTTGGACACTATCGCACTGACCTGTGAGCCGGTGAAGTCTAGAGGAGCTCTGCTCGCAGTGTTCTCCAACAATGGATTAGTCCTGGCCATGGCCGTAAACCAGAAAGACCCCAAGGTAAATGTACTGCAGGTATAATGACAGCAGTGACGCTTGCAGTATGTTCTAGGGACTGTGTGACGGGAATGTGTTGTGTTTTACCGTATTGCAGACAACGTGCGTCGTCTTCATGAACACAATTAACTTTATTACTGTGATTGGTAGTTTGAGGGGCTGCAGCAGTAGGGATCAGCAGATCCCTTCCCGATTGCTAAGGTCAGTATGGTGTTCTCTCTATAATTGATACTTGTTCTTGTAATGTTGGGGCCGGTGTCAGTAAGACGCTCCTTTCCTTTGGCAGGTCTTATTGGGTAGGGGACATGGCCTGGACTGCAGACAGCCTATTCTTGGCGTGTATGTTGAAGAGAGGGTCCCTGCTCTTACTGACTCACACGGGCGAGCTGCTAACTCTGACAACTTCTGGGTGTAGCGTGGAGTTTGGTCCTGCAGAATTCATCCCACTTCATCCCTTAATCACATACAGGTCAGTTGTGCGGTTAGTTACACTTGAGAATGTCAGTGGGTGCGCTGTGCGGTGTGTAAGCCTGGCATGGGTTATTCAGGGGATTTTCTGTGGCCTCACTGCAGCGGCTGTCAAGCATTTCCCACTCATATTGGGGCAGATGTATTAAGCCTGGAGAAGGCATAAAGAAGTGATGCGTGCAAGGTGATAACACACCAGCCAATCAGCTCCGATATGTAAATTGACAATATGAGCTGATTGGCTGTCGCGTTATCATCTTGCAATTATCACCACTTCATCACTTCTTTATGCCTTCTCCAGGCTTAATACATCTGCCCCATATATTGTTGTGTAAAGCTTATTAATTGTATAATTTCACCACACTTAAGTTTTTTCCCCCCAATATTTGATCATTAAATGTGTATTACACTACTTCTCTAGATGTACTATGTCCATCTTCTGCAGTGTGTGCACTTTTCTCTCTCTCTCTTTTTTTTTTGGTTGTGTGTGTTTTGTTTATTTTTATTTCTTACTCGTCTTTATCTGTCATTTCATTTCTCTTTCATTCCTCATTTTTCCATTCTAGCT
Organism: Pseudophryne corroboree; assembly: GCF_028390025.1. Classification (NCBI taxonomy): domain Eukaryota; kingdom Metazoa; phylum Chordata; class Amphibia; order Anura; family Myobatrachidae; genus Pseudophryne; species Pseudophryne corroboree. Next base: position 83,167,855 of record NC_086444.1, on the reverse strand, counting down.
TCCTTCTATCACTAGTTCTGTCCTGCTGACATTAAATTGCATTGTGAACATGTAAGTACAGAACAGTCATTTCTGAGCGCTTTAAACCACAGCCATTCTGTATTATTATTTGCAGAGTTATTTAGTGAAATAGGTCACTTGCTGTTGTTGGTGCTCAGCGGTGTTTTCCCTTTTCTGTTAGACCACCTGTGCCCGTGCTGGACAGCTGTGATGCCAATGACTCGCTCGGCTCAGTAGCATCCGAGACGGATCTCATGAGGCAGAGATTCTCTGTGAGCTGTCATCCTCGTCACCCCTACCTGGTAGTGTCGGATGGATACATGGTGACCGTGCTCCGCTTCGCACAAAATCTGTCCCCTTATTGCTTCATGAAGTCTCTACTACTGGACACAGCGCAGAGACTGGAAACCGTGCGGCAGAACCTGCAGCTGGTAAAGGTATCGGTTACACATAGAACATGGCCACTTGGTATGAAAGATGTGGTCCAGCATTACTGGTAATGCGTGTCTGTGTAAACCCGGTGGTAGTTTCCTGTGTTTCTTTAATATCTCAAGAGTCATACGGCCTGGTTCAGAGATGTTCACCAATGCTGCGGCAGCTGCGAATGTGTAAGCAGCTGCTGTGCAAAAATATGCAAAGTCCCTGCATCTGCGTACAAAGGCGCAGTGTCAGCTGCAGATCAGTTGGCCCTATATACATACTTCCCAACTGTCCTGATACCATTGGAGCAGCCCCACATTGTGGGCATTGAAACAGATGAAGCCTACACGAAAAAGGCCAGAGCTGTACCCCAAGGGTGAGCTTTTTAGGGAAGGACTGGGTGGATTAGGTATGGGGTTTATTACACTGAATCTTTGAAATAACTTGTAACAAACTGAAAACTAAAGGTGAATGTTATGGGCCCTACACACTAAAAGATCTTACTGAATGATATGAACGTTCTCGTTTATTAATGAACGAGAACTCATTTATATTGTTCAGTGTGTAGGCACCAACGATGAACGATGTGCAGCCCCGCACTTGTTCATCGTTGGTGCCGGGTCGCTTATACATGCAGGCTAATATGGACAATCTCGTCTATATTTGCATGCACTGCTATGGAGCTGGGTGATGGGGGGAGTGAAGAAACGTCACTTCCCACCCTCGCTGCCGGGTCGCCCGTCGGCCCTAGGGCAACTTGGCGTCACATCTCCCGGTTGTGTAGTCCCTTTTAATGTTTTATCCCACTTCATGTAGGATATCTGGTTTCAGTAGAACCGTTGATGCATTTTAACAGTATTTATTTAATTAAAACCACATTTTACTTTGCAGCCAAAGAAAAATGGGATTAAACTGAGGTCACTTTCTTCTTTAAAAGCCACATTATTAAAAGACCCGAGAAAACCCCCTTCTGTAATGTCCGCTACCCCAAGCTTTCTGCAGGACGAGGACGAAATCTGTGGACGTCTTGAGAAATTAATATTGCAGGTATTGTGCCAATGGTAATTCACGTAGTGTTCAGGCTTGCACCGTGCACCTAATCAGTGAGGAGGGCAAATTTCATTTTTGAAGGGACAAATTTTAGACATAATGTATCTCTACAGCTACTGTAACTGCAGTAATATATCATGTATAAAATTCTGCCCTTCAAAATTAAAATATGCCCACATCACTGATTAGGTGCAGAGTGCAAGCGTGAAGACTAACACGTTCTCCCCAATATATTCCCTGAAAATGCCCCTCATTGCATTCATGAATATTGGTGTCCATGGAAATTATACATTCATCCGTTTCCAAGATTGAAAAAAATTCCATCAGATTTAAGTTTCTTTGCGTTCCTCACAAAGCATCCTAGATGTGCTGCCTTAAATGTTTTAATTTTGCACTACTGTGTTTAGATGTATGCACAGCCTGGCCTCCTCTGCATGTGGAGAGGTGTTCACAAACTAGAATTGAGGCTGAATTTAGGCAGAGGTGTAAAAGTCCTGACAATTCTAAATTCCGTTGTCGTATAAACAACCCTTTATGAAGTCTAAGAACACTGTACGCTGTTTGCTTAAGAAGTACCGTAATGGTACGCTAGTTGCGTAACGATCGCTCAGCCGTAGGCGAGACGCTCAAGCGTCACGTTCGCTCACGGCCCAGCGATCACAGGACACGTTATTGGTTATGACTAGAGTAATGATTCGCTATGGCGTAGCATACGCTCGAGACCACGAGGAGGTCACCAGCGGCGCTGACGCTCACAACGCTATACCTTTATGTATAAACCTTATACCAATGAAATACACAGAATACCTTAATGTGAATACAGGGTGTAAGTGCAACCTTGTGTAACCTGACTAACTACAAGGCTGCTTGAGCGTCACCGACGCTCAAGTGAACACTTAATACTATAGAAAATACACAGATACTGGTTTAGGTTCCAAAGCCTATTAACTGTATTATATCTAATATATTTGAAAAAGGGGATAACAGTACAAATGATACACTACAATATAACAGAGACTTCCTAACCACAGAACTAAACAATAAATACAAAAAGACAATACTACACTGACCTAAATGCAATACAATACAATACTATCTAATACAATACAATACTAGCCTAGTCTAGGGGAGATATGAGAGAACAGAACAGAGAGAGAGAGAGAGAGAGAGAGAGAGAGAGAGAGAGAGATGAGAGAAATTGGCTCACAGAAAGACAATGATTACGGAGAGAAACTTACGCACAAAGGGTATGATCGCCTGCGCCTCGATATCCAGCTCCCGGCTATCAGCAGATAACCGTTGATGAGAGAGTGAGAGCTGGATGTGGTCGGCCTGCCTATTTATGCCCCACACACAATGCAATCTCATGGTCCTACAATCCCATTGTCCATTGGCCGAAGGAATTCGGCCCTGCATCATAACAAAAGGTCATAGGGTGATTCATACAGGTGGGCTGTGACGATTTCCAACAGCTCAGGTGGGTGGGAAACTGGGTTTCCCGCCGCATACCTGAGTATGTGTAAATAATAGAAATGGACATAAACTTCTTATGTCCATAACTATTCGCACGAGCGATTAATACGCTCCAAACCAACACCGGAATATTACTAATTAAATACTCTTCCGATGGGTACCAAACACTGCTGTATGATTCCTGTCAGACCCTTCGTACAATACAAAGAGGGATTCCTTTAAACAGGGACCTTCTATTTTAACCAGACTTTCAGAATCTATCAAGGTGACCATGATCTACAAACTACATTAATTGTGAACATTTGTAACGAATGAGTCGCACGCTACGACTACATAAACTCTACCGTAAATACGCATACCGCGCCTGCGAGTGCACGCTATTGCGGGTATGCGCCTTCACGGGAGAGCGTACGCATGCGCAGCGCGGACCAGTGTGCGGTGCAAATATGGCAACGTGCATAGAGACATTTTTCTGACTTTGACAGTCCACCCTTTGGCAGTCAATAATAACTGCCACCTTCTAAAATATTTAAGGAGAAAAATGTAAGTCAGGGGTTAATTGATTTCCATGGTTGGGTAGGGGAGAAGAGTGGAGTAGGTGTGAAGAGGGTATGACCTAGTGAGAAAGTAGAAGCATGTGTGTATGAGTCCATGTTTGGAGGGTCATGTATCATCGTGCCGTACGTGTGGTAAATCTAGCTTCGAGGTATTGCGAAGTATACATTTGAATTCCTTCTTATCCTGTGGTACAGGTCTGTGGATGGGCTGTCAAACTCTACCGAGCTCATTTCGGCTGTGGTTGTAACAAAATGGGGAGCACATTTTAGTTGATGATACATGAATGGGGGAGGTATGTGGTTGCTGCTATCTGTGCCTGTATTCCCTAGCGTCTATGTGTGTCGTTACCTGTGGGTTGTAGAGATGAAGATAAAGAACACTTACGAAAAATGCAATGATATTCTATGTCAGGGAAATGTACATCTGTTGTTGAAGTTGTGTTCGGTATCTGTTGAGAGTCGTCTTCTTTGCGCTGTATTGCTCCTTGGGCATGAGCAAATAGCTTTGTCTGAGCCATCAGATTTACAAAAATGTTGGGCTAGCGTGAGTTTAAAAATACTAGGGAAACTGGGGATCCATGGCAAAGTTCATCAAGTGTCCATATTTAAAGTTGTCAAATCTTCTTCTTTGGTGCTTGTCTGTTGTCTGTATAGCGTCTCGTCAACTTCCTCATCCAAGGGGGTCTTTGTATCTTGGAGAAAAGCAGAAAAACAGGTGAAAGAAACGGACCGTATAATCGCATTTTCATCACATTCTGGTTTCTATCATTGGGTCATAAATCAAATCCAGGTTAATTACGGTTTCCTCACTCCTCAAGCTCATCACTTTTGTACTTTGTTTGCACCTCGTTAAAGCCTGCCCGCATCTAAATATCAATCCAATCGATATAACGACACCCAAGATACATAGTAGAAACTTTCCAACATCCATTATGACTCCTTGAGCCCAGTCTCCTAAACCGGAGAACCAATTTCGCGGGTTCAACCATGACACCCAACCAGTCAGCTCATTACCTACAGCAGCAAGGGTGAGATTGTGTTTTCGACGAAATTCCCACTTCAATTGGAGAATATCGTCCATCTTTTGGTCTATGACCTCTACCGGGTCCTCGGTGCTATTTGTGATATACGTGCAACACTTTATGCCGTACTGTGTTGCCAATGTAACACAATATCCGCCTGTTACTGCTGTAAGATAATTAAGAACCATCCTATGCTGAACTAGTTCTGTTTTGTAAGCTTGAAGTTCTCTTCCAGTGTATCTAAACGTGTCATCATACATTTCAGTGATATTATCTAACAAATTGGCGAGTGCGGAAATGTATCTATAATTCATCACACCTCGAGCGGTACGAGTGAAATCTAACGCTACCAGAACCTGAATCCCGGTGGATTCATGGATAAGATCAGAGGCCGGATGCTCTAACCTTTCTGACAGTTGTCTTTTAACTCGGTGCTCGTAATGAGTGTGAGTATAAGGAGCTTGGGCACCACGGTGTATGTCCTTCATTTTGTCATGTGTAACAGTCATCACTTCAGGCAATACTTTTCCAATATAACACAATCCTTCAGAGTTTGGGGCAAGCCACTTGTACGCCTTTCTCCCGCATATGAAATATGCGTCATCGGGGAGAACATAAGGGACGGAGAAGGACATGACCATGTTACAAACCTTCCAGGTGAAATCTCCTGACCCTAATTCTTCCATCTGCTTAATGCACGTATCAGTTTGTACGATATGTGCACAGTATCCTGGTGATACCTCTCCAACTCTAGTAATCCTATTTCCTAAGGTATATCGATACCGAAAAGATTTTCCTCTACTGGCTATATGGCGTACGAGCTCTGTATCTGTAGGCATTCTATCTGCTCTGTGTGAAAAGGTCATGGTAAGGTTGCTCCATGACACTTCCCAATTTCCCGGTTTTCTGGGATTGGAGGTGTTAAAACATATGAGGGACCTATCCACATGGTATTGGTGGAGCTTCAAACTAGGAGGGCTGGAGATGTTAAACCTCCGATCCACCGGTCTCCCACCACTTAGCTCAAGTACCTCCCCTAACGTTAAAGGAAATGGTACTAGCCCTGATTTGCTGTGACCCTGAGGTACTTGAGAGCATACCCAACAATCTGTTTGGTTTAACACGTTACCCACTAAGGAGTGATAGTCACTCAATGGATGCCGGTCCATATGGATATTAAAACTGGATTGGCATTTCTTTATGCACCCATCTTCAACCAGATTATCACAGAGCCTACAGATACAATTTTCTTCAGCTAACAATCCATCACAATTTCTTCTATCGGATCGTTTTCTGATACTCGCCTTTGCTTGTTGGTTTGGTTGATCTTGGAAAACTACGCCTCCATCATCATAATCGGAACCCATTCCAGAACCTCTTTCGACCTCTATGGTACTCTCGCCGGAACAGACTGCTCTGGTCAACATCATGGTTAACATCAAAATCCGGATCACAGTCTCTTGGGGCAAGTCCATCTTTGAGGAGGAAATAGAGAAGAATGAGAAGGGGGAAAAAGAAATTTTAAGGGAGAGGGGCTGGGAAGTGGAGAAAAACAATAAAAGGGAGAAGGGAGTCGACAACTGCTTTCGGTCTTCAAGGCTCAGGTGCCGCCTCAGTCCTCCTGGAACAGACACTCTAGTGATACAACCTCTACCGTCTGTTCCTTATCACGGGACTTCTCTGGATCAGCAACCTTTTTGCAGTGGGATGAATGGACCCAAGTCTCTCTCTCAGCAACCTTCAATGCTGTGGTGCTAGTCAATAAGACCTGGTATGGTCCTTCCCATCTATCAATAAGACAACCTGAGCGTAGAAAATTTCGTATCATTACATAATTCCCAGGTTCAATGTCATGACAATTACTATCTGGTAAATCAGGAATCACCAACTTCAGATTATCATTTTGATTCCTCAACTGTTTACTCATGTTAATTAAGTATTTTACAGTTACTTCATTGTTACATTTCAAATCATCCTGAGGGTTAATCATGACATGCGGTTGTCGACCAAACAAGATTTCAAAAGGAGACAGATTAAGGGGGGGCCTGGGAGTGGTTCTGATGCTATACAAAACAATGGGTAAAGCTTCTGGCCACGTCAATCCTGTCTCTGTCATTACTTTACTCAATTTATTTTTAATAGTGCTGTTCACTCTTTCGACCTTCGCACTCGCCTGTGGACGGTACGGAGTGTGCAGCTTACTATCAATTCCCATCAACTTACACATTCCTTGAAAGACATCACCTGTAAAATGGGTACCCCTATCACTTTCAATGATTCTAGGGATACCATATCTACATACAAATTCCTGCACAATTTTCTTAGCTGTAAACATAGCGGTATTTGTAGCTGCTGGAAAAGCTTCGACCCAATTCGAGAAAACATCTATACAAACAAGTACATATTTCAAATTTCGACATGGGGGTAATTGAATGAAGTCAATTTGTATTACCTGGAAAGGGCCGCCGGCAGGTGGGATATGGGATGGTTCTGTAGGTATTGCTTTTCCAATATTCTTTCTCAGACAGGTAAGGCATGACATTGCTCTTTTACTCGCATGAGAGGAGAATCCTGGGGCGCACCAGTATGCTCTTACCAATTTGCACATCCCCTCCTTGCCTAGATGAGTCAGCCCGTGAGCTGCTTCAGCCAGACATGGAAGGTATGCCCTGGGGGCCACCGGTTTACCATGTCCATCTGTCCAGAGCCCTGAGGACTCCTGGCCATATCCCTTTGCCTTCCAGACTGCTCTCTCCTGTGTGGAACACAAATTCTGCATCTCACACAACTTTTGTGTGTTGATGGTATTAAATACCATCAGTTGTGTGGTGTCTGTCTGTATGGGGGTAGCAGCTGCAAGCTTTGCGGCTTCGTCTGCTCGGCTGTTACCAAGGGATACTGGGTCTTGGCTATATGTATGTGCTTTACATTTGATAACAGCCACTCTGTCGGGTTCCTGTATCGCTGTTAGAAGCCTTTTTATATAAGCTGCATGCGCTATCGGTGTACCAGCCGCCGTCATGAAATTTCTGAGCCGCCATAGCGCTCCGAAATCATGTACTACCCCGAAGGCGTATCTGGAATCGGTGTAGATATTGGCAGACTTACCCTTAGCCAATTCACATGCTCTGGTTAGGGCGACCAGTTCAGCAACCTGGGCTGAGTGAGGTGGGCCTAGCGGTTCCGCTTCTATGGTGTCTTGGTCATCTACGACTGCGTATCCAGTACACAAGTCTCCCGAGTCTGACTGTCTGTGACAACTACCGTCCGTGTAGAACGTGAGTTCTGCATCTTCCAGTGGATTGTCACTGATGTCAGGCCTTGCGGTAAAATTTTGGGTCAAATATTCCATACAATCATGTGTATCTTCCTTTGCATTAAATCCTCCTTCCCCATCACTCTCACCTTCCACCCTTTGTGTCTGACCAGGCACACCTGGGAGAAATGTTGCAGGGTTTAATGCACTGCATCTCCTTATGGTGATGTTTACTGGGGCCATTAATGCCAATTCCCATCTCGTAAACCTTGCTGATGAGACGTGTCTGGTTTGGGCAGAATTCAATAAGGCAGATACCGCATGCGGTGTATGGATTGTGAGGTTGTGGCCTAGCACGACATCTTCGCTTTTTGTCACTAGCAATGCTATCGCCGCAACGCTACGCAAGCATGTGGGGAGGGATCGCGCTACCGTATCTAGCTGAGCGCTGTAATATGCAACTGGCCTGCTGGCATCACCGTGTTTTTGTGTTAGTACACCTGCTGCGCACCCAGCACTTTCTGTTCCGTATAGTTCAAAGGGTTTCCCATAGTCTGGCATACCTAGTGCTGGTGCCTGCGTTAGACACGGTTTGAGTCTCTCAAATGCTGTTTCGGATTCGTCTGTATGCGAAATCCGATCAGGTTTGTTTGAGGAGACCATTTCCTGCAAAGGTAGCGCCAATATGGAAAACCCTGGGATCCAATTACGGCAATACCCACACATTCCTAGAAACGTCCTGATCTGTTGTTGGGTTTGTGGCAGTGTCATGTCTCTAATGGCTTGGATTCTATCAGCGGTCAGGTGTCTCAGTCCTTGTGTTAGACAGTGTCCCAAATATTTTACCTTAGCTTGGCATAATTGCAACTTGTCTTTGGAAACCTTGTGACCTGTGTCTGAAAGATGAAACAGGAGCTGTTTCGTATCCTTCAGGGATGCCTCCAATGAATCAGAACACAGTAGTAGATCATCCACGTACTGTATCAACACTGATCCACTCTCCGGTTGGAAAGACTGTAAACAATCATGCAAAGCCTGAGAAAATATACTTGGACTATCTATGAAACCTTGGGGTAACCGAGTCCACGTGTATTGGACTCCTCTGTATGTGAATGCAAACAAATATTGGCTGTCAGGGTGCAGAGGTACCGAAAAGAATGCGGAGCAGAGGTCAATAACAGTGAAAAATTTGGCAGTGGGAGGAATTTGCATTAGGATGACAGCTGGATTAGGCACTACGGGGAACTGACTCTCAACTATTTTTTTAATCCCCCTTAGATCTTGCACTAGCCTGTAACCCCTCCCCCCACTCTTTTTAACAGGGAAGATGGGACTATTTGCTGTGCTGGACGTTCTTACTAGAATGCCCTGTTGTAGCAAGCGCTCTATTACTGGGAAAACTCCTAACTCCACCTCTGGCTTCAGAGGATACTGTGGGATTTTTGGAGCTATCCTACCATCTTTTACTTGTACAACTACTGGAGCTACGTTTGCCATTAATCCAGTGTCCTGTCCATCTTTTGTCCAAAGTGACTCTGGTATCTGAGATGTCATCTCTTCTACTTGGGATGGATTCCTATTTGTCATAATGGAATGTGACATTAATTTTGATGGGGAGTCTAACATGTCTCGTACTTCCTGAGCGTGATTCTCAGGGATGTCCAAGAATACACCTTCAGGAGTACAATAAATGACGCAACCCATTTTACATAGTAAGTCTCTTCCCAGGAGATTAGTTGGTGCCGATGCAGCCAGCAAAAAGGAATGCTTGGTATGCAAAGGCCCTATTGTAATCTCGGCTGGTTTGCTAACAGGGTAGTGCTGGACTACTCCTGTTACTCCCATGGCTGGAATTGTCCTACCAGTGGTTCTCATGCCCACTGTCGAATTTATCACTGACTTGGCCGCCCCTGTGTCTACAAGAAAGTTTAAAGTTTTACCAGCTACATTGATTGCAATTTCTGGTTCGCTTCCAAGACTAGCAATCAACTTAACTGGGTGCAGATTACAGGTATGGCCACACCCCTATTGGGTATGCTGACCTCCCTGAATCCCGTTGGCAGCAACTACTTGTGAGGGGGTTAGCTGGGAACTACCAGAGGCATGCCAATCTCTGTTCGGGGGATATCTTTTTGTTTCCCCTGTATGTGGCTCAAAACTCCGCCTCTGTGGACCCTGCTCCCAATGTCGTGTGTTGTGTTGTTGTCTAGGGGGTTGAAAAGATCTTTGTACATTCTTTGTTCTACATTCTCGTGCAAAGTGTCCCGGTCTGTTACAAGAAAAACATGTTATTACACTTGCCTTACCCACAGGATTCGGTGGTACATACGCAGGCTGCCTTGTGGTCAGCGCCTGTATACTTACGGACATCAACTTATCACTTTGCGATTCCCTGTGCCTAGTGATGTTTCTGTCGTGATCAATAGCAGCCTCTCTCAATGTGGACACTGACAGACCTCGCCAACATGGCTGCGTGGTCTGTACCCTAGCTTTTAATGTTTCTTTCAAACCATCCATCAGTACAGATACTGCTACTTCTCGATGGTTTGGGTTGGTCTTAATGTCTTCTATACCAGTGTACTTTGCCATTTCTAATAGTGCCCGGTGAAAATATTCTGTTGCCGTTTCGGACTCCTTTTGCTTAATGGAAAATATTTTATTCCATTTAACAACGGCTGGGAAATACTCCTTTAGCTGTAAATTTATCCTTTTTACATTATCCTTGTTGTACACGTCTGTAAGCGGTACATCTTTATCCAATGCACAGTCAGCTAAAAATTGAGTTGCGTCAACATTGGAAGGTAAACAAGCTCTTAGCAGTATCTGCCAATCCTTGTTGTTGGGTTCTACAGTGTTACCTAGATCCCTGATGTATTTTTGGCTAGCAACTAAGTCCTTTCTGGGGTCAGGAAATTCGGACACTATTGTTCTTAATTCCATTCTGGAAAATGGAGTGTACATGGCAATGTTCCTTATGGGAGTGGCTCCAGACACATCTGTTTTTCCATTGGGAACTGCTATTACCCTTACAGGAGCAATTCTAACAGCCTCTTCCTGTGTAGATTCTACTGCTTGTTGTGGTACAATTGTTTCAGTGTAGTGCATGGTGCCGTACTTACCCGTTGACACAACCTCACCTATCCCTCCGCTAGGGGCTTTCACTAATCTCGTGGGTGTCGCTGTGCCTACTGTGGTCTCTGCTATGGTGGCTGCAAGAGAGAGAGCTGAAATTGTTGCTGAATCGTCTTCTTGATCACACTCCTGAGGAAGGTTCAAAACAGGGTACATCTTGCACGGGTTAATACTTGCATGAGTTATTTGGTTAACATCATTAACATTTACAGGGTTACTAAGAGTTTGTGTTTTACAACCCAGTGCGTTTCTCTCCGCAATCAACTTCTCTCCTGCAATGTATGGTGGAGGAGGAGCTGTGGCTATCAGCTTCCTGACTGCCCCAGATCCTGCCGCCAGAGCCAAACCTCTCTGTATCTCACCTTCCTGGTGCCATAACTGTAAATAATCATGATGTTGAATTCGTCTCTTTGCTGATTTTACGAGACATATCCTCCTCCTTAAATTTTGTAACACTTCTGGACTAAAGCTACCTATTCTTGGGAATTTGTCCCTGTCTTGTACAGTCATTCTCTCCCATTCATCACATAAAGATTCGGTGTGACTTCCATATTTTTCACACATTACATATCGTGCCGACCCAACTGGTCGGTTCACAGAATCAACCTGAACCAAGGTTGATCGCCCCCTACCTGAGCAACTGGCCCCCATAGTCTGCAGGTGTTGCTTAGTCCTCCTTGGATCTCTGTATCAAGGTTTTCAGCAAGCCTTTACAGACAACCAAATTACTCCACAGTAGGCCGGCGGTGGCGGTTTACCGAGTACCCCACTCACTCGCCCACCTCGACCAATACGACCTGATCACACCGACGTGGTGCTGGCGTACTCGATACAGGGCCCCTATGGAACCTTCAGTTTACTGGAACATATGAGGGTTACCCGCAGGACACTTACTCTTTCCAGTAAAGGTGGGGTTGTTAGATAGTTCCTGAGTGACCAGCGAACTTCCCTTTAAAAATAAAAAATTACACAAATCACGTCAGAATGTACAAATAGCGTTTGTGACCACTTTACTCTAATGGTATTAGGTCAGATTACTAACTACTGCACACAATTACGTGCGGTCCAATCGTTCAGTACACAAGCACTACTTGTTATGTACTGAAAGATCAATGGAATCGATGTTTCCGGCCGCGATTCCTTCAGCAAGAGCTTGTATGGCCTATATGGGTTCTGCACCAACACCCCAGGCGTTGTGCCACTGGACTTTTATAGCGGACCTTTTACCTTACGACCTCCTGGTCTTGTTACCTTATGACCTCCTGGTCTTGTTACCTTATGGTCCGCTATACTCTAATGCTCAAATATTATTTAACCAGGGATGCCTCCCTAGCCACCGTATATGTCACTTACACGTATGTCCCTTGACGAGTACCCGGCTTTCCTTTTGGTTCCCCCTTAAAGTTGTATAAACTTATGTATACAAAACCACACTCACTCAACACATGTACACTTTGTTTCTATATCTATTTCTGCGCAGAAATTGTCTTCAGTCCAACAGTGTTACCAATTAGGAGCAGGATCTGTTAAACTAAATTTCAGATTTTTTTTTTTTTTTCCCAAAAATAGATTTGCGTTATTTACCGCTTCGCGTTATCTACCGCTGTGCGTTACTTATCGCCTTTGCGCTAATTCTCGCTTTGCGCTAATTCACCTTTTTCGTGACTTGAGCTACGTGAGCGTAACCGGACGCTACGTTGCGTAATGTACGCTGCGTGCGTCTGCCTTTTGGATTGCGTACGCTAGTCTTTGTTAGCGACACGTGTACGCAATGCAAAGATCCACCGTAACACAATATATACTTTTATCAATGTAAATGATCCCTGATCATCTACCGCAATCCACACTGACTGCCTTGTCTCCTAGACAAATCGTGTGTTGTTCTATACTTTAACTATTACCTTTATTATGAAATAACAGCAAATCTCTTTTTAGCACTTTCTATCAACTATAAAAATTGGCAAACAGGAATAGTGATATACGAAATTGAAAAAGAAATGCAGATAAATGTATGCGTGCGTGTATACGCAAGACAGAAGAGAAATAAAACAGTTTTTAAAAGACACAAGCGTTTTGTTCTTACTTCCGGTTCCCGGATTCCTTCAGCACTCTTTATCTAAGCGAAGCAGACGCTTATCCCGTCAGCACTGGGAGACAACCTCCCACCCTTTGCTGGGGGATAATGTCTGCTGATCTACCTAGTGCAGATATGAGAAGGATAGGACGAGTCCCCAATTGACAATTCTAAATTCCGTTGTCGTATAAACAACCCTTTATGAAGTCTAAGAACACTGTACGCTGTTTGCTTAAGAAGTACCGTAATGGTACGCTAGTTGCGTAACGATCGCTCAGCCGTAGGCGAGACGCTCAAGCGTCACGTTCGCTCACGGCCCAGCGATCACAGGACACGTTATTGGTTATGACTAGAGTAATGATTCGCTATGGCGTAGCATACGCTCGAGACCACGAGGAGGTCACCAGCGGCGCTGACGCTCACAACGCTATACCTTTATGTATAAACCTTATACCAATGAAATACACAGAATACCTTAATGTGAATACAGGGTGTAAGTGCAACCTTGTGTAACCTGACTAACTACAAGGCTGCTTGAGCGTCACCGACGCTCAAGTGAACACTTAATACTATAGAAAATACACAGATACTGGTTTAGGTTCCAAAGCCTATTAACTGTATTATATCTAATATATTTGAAAAAGGGGATAACAGTACAAATGATACACTACAATATAACAGAGACTTCCTAACCACAGAACTAAACAATAAATACAAAAAGACAATACTACACTGACCTAAATGCAATACAATACAATACTATCTAATACAATACAATACTAGCCTAGTCTAGGGGAGATATGAGAGAACAGAACAGAGAGAGAGAGAGAGAGAGAGAGAGAGAGAGAGAGAGAGAGATGAGAGAAATTGGCTCACAGAAAGACAATGATTACGGAGAGAAACTTACGCACAAAGGGTATGATCGCCTGCGCCTCGATATCCAGCTCCCGGCTATCAGCAGATAACCGTTGATGAGAGAGTGAGAGCTGGATGTGGTCGGCCTGCCTATTTATGCCCCACACACAATGCAATCTCATGGTCCTACAATCCCATTGTCCATTGGCCGAAGGAATTCGGCCCTGCATCATAACAAAAGGTCATAGGGTGATTCATACAGGTGGGCTGTGACGATTTCCAACAGCTCAGGTGGGTGGGAAACTGGGTTTCCCGCCGCATACCTGAGTATGTGTAAATAATAGAAATGGACATAAACTTCTTATGTCCATAACTATTCGCACGAGCGATTAATACGCTCCAAACCAACACCGGAATATTACTAATTAAATACTCTTCCGATGGGTACCAAACACTGCTGTATGATTCCTGTCAGACCCTTCGTACAATACAAAGAGGGATTCCTTTAAACAGGGACCTTCTATTTTAACCAGACTTTCAGAATCTATCAAGGTGACCATGATCTACAAACTACATTAATTGTGAACATTTGTAACGAATGAGTCGCACGCTACGACTACATAAACTCTACCGTAAATACGCATACCGCGCCTGCGAGTGCACGCTATTGCGGGTATGCGCCTTCACGGGAGAGCGTACGCATGCGCAGCGCGGACCAGTGTGCGGTGCAAATATGGCAACGTGCATAGAGACATTTTTCTGACTTTGACAGTCCTAACAGTATATAGTAAAAATATAAATGCAGAAATTGAGTGACAGAAAACCAGGAGCAGATTGGGCCACAGGGAGAACGGGACACTTCTCTCACTGGACCATCCACCACTGAGTTGTGCCTGCAACCAATGGACGCAACAGTGACAGGCAGTCTGCACTTGCTCAGTGTACTACACACTCTGATCGCGCAGGCTGCAGGGGAGGAGGGAGGCAAGATGCATGTGAGGATCAGTGCGACGCTGCATATCTGCTCTCTGGCACTGACTGGGCCACAACTGTGAGGTAATGAGGATGATAGAGGAGATGTGGTCAGAGTGTGGGGGAAGGAGGATTATGGAGGAGAAGATGTGGCCAGGGTGTGGGGAATAGAGGGTGATAGAGGAGAGAATGTGGTCAGGGGTGTGAGGGAAGGAGGGTGATGGTGGAGTTGATGTGGTCAATGTGTGAAGGAAGGAGGAAGATTGATGAGAGGGCGTGCCTGGTATGAGGGAATGAGGATGAGGGAGATGATGATGTGTCTGGTGTGTGAGGGGATGAGGGAGAAGATGATATGTGTGGTATGTGAGGGAATGAGGATGAGGGAGAAGATGATATGTGTGGTATGTGAGGGAATGAGGATGAGGGAGAAGATGATATGTGTGGTGTGTGAGGGAATGAGGATGAGGGAGAAGATGATGTGTCTGGTGTGTGAGGGAATGAGGATGAGGGAGATGATGAAGTGTCTGGTGTGTGAGGGGATGAGGGAGAAGATGATATGTGTGGTGTGTGAGGGAATGAGGATGAGGGAGATGATGTGTCTGGTGTGTGAGGGAATGAGGATGAGGGAGAAGATGTGTCTGGTGTGTGAGGGAATGAGGATGAGGGAGAAGATGATGTGTCTGGTGTGTGAGGGAATGAGGATGAGGGAGAAGATGATGTGTCTGGTGTGTGAGGGAATGAGGATGAGGGAGAAGATATGTGTGGGGTGTGTGAGGGAATGAGGATGAGGGAGAAGATGATGTGTCTGCTGTGTGAGGGAATGAGGATGAGGGAGAAGATGATGTGTCTGGTGTGTGAGGGAATGAGGATGAGGGAGATGATGATGTGTCTGGTGTGTGAGGGAATGAGGATGAGGGAGATGATGATGTGTCTGGTGTGTGAGGGGATGAGGGAGAAGATGATGTGTCTGGTGTGTGAGGGAATGAGGATGAGGGAGAAGATGATGTGTCTGCTGTGTGAGGGAATGAGGATGAGGGAGAAGCTGATATTTGTGGTGTGTGAGGGAATGAGGATGAGGGAGATGATGTTGTGTCTGGTGTGTGAGGGAATGAGGATGAGGGAGAAGATGATATGTGTGGTGTGTGAGGGAATGAGGATGAGGGAGATGATGATGTGTCTGGTGTGTGAGGGAATGAGGATGAGGGAGATGATGATGTGTGTGAGGGGATGAAGGAGAAGATGATGTGTCTGCTGTGTGAGGGAATGAGGATGAGGGAGAAGCTGATATTTGTGGTGTGTGAGGGAATGAGGATGAGGGAGAATATGATGTGTCTGGTGTGTGAGGGAATGAGGATGATTGCGGAAAAGATATGGAAGGTATTGTAAGGGAAGGAGGGTGATGGGGGAGAGTATGGGGCCAAGTTGTGAAAGGAAGAGTATGAAAGATGAGAGTATGGGGCCAGGGTGTGAGAGGAGGGTGGTTGAGGAGAGGGATATTCCTGGAGTGTGAGGGAAGGAGTATGATGAAGGAAGAGGATGTGGCCACAATGTGATGGAAGGAGGATGATAGAGGAGAGGATGCAGTCAGGGTATGAGGGAAGGAGAAGGTGGAAGTGGATGTGGCTATGGTGTGAGGGAAGGAGGATGACCAGTAATTAATTAACCAGTAGACAGATTAGGCTGTAGTTTAGGGTGCCAGGACTTGGGTGGGCTCCAACTGTCCCTATAGGGGCTTAGCCTGAGCAATCATGGACAACCTTCAGATGCACACAGCTCCTCCCAGTACTTCCAGTCTTATGAAACTGGCATTGGCAGATGTCAGTGTAGAGGAGCTGGGAAGGAGCAGTCGTGACTGTAAAAAAAGATGCAGATCATATAGGACAGAGATTTATGTTAAGTACTAATAATAATATATGTATGGTGCTGAATTGGTTTTGAGAGCTGGTGTTTTGGGGTAGATGGGAGTGATGGGTGGTACAGGGTTCATCGTTAGGAGAAGGGACACTTAGGGGGTCATTCCGAGTTGATCGCTAGCTGCCGTTGTTCGCAGCGCAGCGATCAGGATAAAAATCTGCATTTCTACGCATGGGTACAATGAGCATCTTGGGTTTGCACAGAGTGTAACGAACGTTCCAGTCGCACGGCCGAACGAAGGAAGATTTGACGTGAAGTGGGCGTTTCTGGGTGTCAACTGACCGTTTTCAGGGAGTGCTTAGAAAAACGCAGGAGTGGCAGAAAAAAACGCAGGCGTGGCTGGGCGTTCGCTGGGCGGGAGTGTGACGTCAAAAGCCGTCCCTCCGTCGTTAGAATCAACGCACACGAAGAGTAACTACAGGGCTGGTCTTGTTTTGCACAAAACGATTTTGCAGGCGCTCTGCTGCACAAGCGTTCGCACTTCTGCAAAGCGAAAATACACTGCCCGGTGGGCGGCGACAATGCGTTTGCACGCTGCTAAAAACTGGTATCGACGAACAACTCGGACTGACCCCCTTAGCCTCTTAGTCTCTCACATCAGCATTATGCTAGCTACTTACAGCAGGGGGCAGTATAGCAGTGAGGTGACTTTATTTCCGTTAGCTATTAAATAAGATGGAGGGCACTGAGTGACTGTGTCACTGTGATTAATTAAAATGGAGGAGATGTAATTACAATTTCTCTAACGTCCTAGTGGATGCTGGGGACTCCGAAAGGACCATGGGGAATAGCGGCTCCGCAGGAGACTGGGCACAAAGTAAAAGCTTTAGGACTAGCTGGTGTGCACTGGCTCCTCCCCCTATGACCCTCCTCCAAGCCTCAGTTAAGATTTTGTGCCCGAACGAGAAGGGTGCAATCTAGGTGGCTCTCCTGAGCTGCTTAGAGTAAAAGTTTAAATAGGTTTTTTATTTTCAGTGAGACCTGCTGGCAACAGGCTCACTGCATCGAGGGACTAAGGGGAGAAGAAGCGAACTCACCTGCGTGCAGAGTGGATTGGGCTTCTTAGGCTACTGGACATTAGCTCCAGAGGGACGATCACAGGCCCAGCCATGGATGGGTCCCGGAGCCGCGCCGCCGGCCCCCTTACAGATGCTGAAGCAAGAAGAGGTCCATAAATCGGCGGCAGAAGACTTTCCTGTCTTCATAAGGTAGCGCACAGCACTGCAGCTGTGCGCCATTGCTCTCAGCACACTTCACACTTCGGTCACTGAGGGTGCAGGGCGCTGGGGGGGGGCGCCCTGGGAAGCAATGAATTTACCTTATTTGGCAAAAAAAATACATCACATATAGCTCCTGGGCTATATGGATGTATTTAACCCCTGCCAGTTTTCCAGAAAAAAGCGGGAGAAGAGCCCGCCGTGAAGGGGGCGGGGCCTATCTCCTCAGCACACAGCGCCATTTTTCCCACACAGCTCCGCTGGTAGGAAGGCTCCCAGAATCTCCCCTGCATCCTGCAACTACAGAAACAGGGTAAAAAAGAGAGGGGGGCACTTATTTGGCAAAATAACAGATATAAGCAGCTATAAGGGATAGACACTTATTGTAAGGTTGTCCCTATACATATATAGCGCTCTGGTGTGTGCTGGCAAACTCTCCCTCTGTCTCCCCAAGGGGCTAAGTGGGTCCTGTCCTCTATCAGAGCATTCCCTGTGTGTGTGCTGGGTGTCGGTACGTGTGTGTCGACATGTATGAGGAGGAAAATGATGTGGAGGCGGAGCAATTGCCTATAATGGTGATGTCACCCCCTAGGGAGTCGACACCTGAATGGATGGCTGTAATTAAGGAATTACGTGACAGTGTCGGCACGTTACAGAAAACTGTTGACGACATGAGACAGCCGGCAGCTCAGTTAGTGCCTGTCCAGGCGTCTCAAACACCGTCAGGGGCTATTAAACGCCCGTTACCTCAGTGGGTCGACACGGACCCAGACACAGACACTGACTCCAGTGTCGACGGTGAAGAAACAAACGTATTTTCCAGTAGGGCCACACGTTACATGATCACGGCAATGAAGGAGGTTTTGCACATCTCTGATACTGCAAGTACCACAAAAAGGGGTATTATGTGGGGTGTGAAAAAACTACCCGTAGTTTTTCCTGAATCAGATGAATTGAATGAAGTGTGTGATGAAGCGTGGGTTACCCCCGACAAAAAACTGCTAATTTCTAAAAAATTATTGGCACTATATCCCTTCCCACCAGAGGTTAGGGCTCGTTGGGAAACACCCCCTAGGGTGGATAAGGCGCTCACACGCTTATCAAAACAAGTGGCGTTACCGTCTCCAGAAACGGCCGCCCTTAAGGAGCCAGCAGATAGGAGGCTGGAAAATATCCTTAAAAGTATATACACTCATACTGGTGTTATACTGCGACCAGCAATCGCCTCAGCCTGGATGTGCAGTGCTGGGGTGGCTTGGTCGGATTCCCTGACTGAAAATATTGATACCCTGGACAGGGACAATATATTATTGACTATAGAGCATTTAAAGGATGCATTCCTATATATGCGAGATGCACAGAGAGACATTTGCAATCTGGCATCAAGAGTAAGTGCGATGTCCATTTCTGCCAGAAGAGGATTATGGACGCGACAGTGGTCAGGGGATGCGGATTCCAAACGGCATATGGAAGTATTGCCGTATAAAGGGGAGGAGTTATTTTTTGGGGGCGGTCTATCGGACCTGGTGGCCACGGCAACGGCTGGGAAATCCACCTTTTTACCCCAAGTCACCTCGCAGCAGAAAAAGATACCGTCTTTTCAGGCTCAGTCCTTTCGTCCCCATAAGGGCAAGCGGGCAAAAGGCCACTCATATCTGCCCCGGGGCAGAGGAAGGGGAAAAAGACTGCAACAGACAGCTTCTTCCCACGAACAGAAGCCCTCCCCCGCTTCTGCCAAGTCCTCAGCATGACGCTGGGGCCTTACAAGCGGACTCAGGCACGGTGGGGGCCCGTCTCAAGAATTTCAGCGCGCAGTGGGCTCACTCGCAAGTGGACCCCTGGATCCTGCAGGTAGTATCTCAGGGGTACAAATTGGAATTCGAGACGTCTCCCCCTCGCCGGTTCCTGAAGTCTGCTTTACCAACGTCTACCCCCGACAGGGAGGCGGTATTGGAAGCCATTCACAAGCTGTATTCCCAGCAAGTGATAATCAAGGTACCCCTCCTACAACAGGGAAAGGGGTATTACTCCACGCTGTTTGTGGTACCGAAGCCGGACGGCTCGGTGAGACCCATTTTAAATCTGAAAGCCTTGAACACTTACATAAAAAGGTTCAAGTTCAAGATGGAGTCACTCAGAGCAGTGATAGCGAACCTGGAAGAAGGGGACTACATGGTGTCTCTGGACATCAAGGATGCTTACCTCCATGTCCCAATTTGCCCTTCTCACCAAGGGTACCTCAGGTTTGTGGTACAGAACTGTCACTATCAGTTTCAGACGCTGCCGTTTGGATTGTCCACGGCACCCCGGGTCTTTACCAAGGTAATGGCCGAAATGATGATTCTTCTTCGAAGAAAAGGCGTCTTAATTATCCCTTACTTGGACGATCTCCTGATAAGGGCACGGTCCAGAGAACAGTTAGAGGTCGGAGTAGCACTATCTCAAATAGTACTACGACAGCACGGATGTATTCTAAATATTCCAAAATCGCAGCTGATTCCGACGACACGTCTGCTGTTCCTAGGGATGATTCTGGACACAGTACAGAAAAAGGTGTTTCTCCCGGAAGAGAAAGCCAGGGAGTTATCCGACCTAGTCAGGAAACTCCTAAGACCAGGCCAGGTGTCAGTGCATCAGTGCACAAGGGTCCTGGGAAAGATGGTGGCTTCTTACGAAGCGATTCCATTCGGCAGATTCCACGCAAGAACTTTTCAGTTGGATCTGCTAGACAAATGGTCCGGATCGCATCTTCAAATGCATCAGCGGATAACCCTGTCTCCAAGGACAAGGGTGTCTCTCCTGTGGTGGTTACAGAGTGCTCATCTCCTAGAGGGCCGCAGATTCGGCATTCAGGATTGGGTCCTGGTGACCACGGATGCCAGCCTGAGAGGCTGGGGAGCAGTCACACAGGGAAAAAATTTCCAGGGCTTGTGGTCAAGCATGGAAACGTCACTTCACATAAATATCCTGGAACTAAGGGCCATTTACAATGCCCTAAGTCAGGCAAGGCCTCTGCTTCAGGGTCAGCCAGTATTGATCCAGTCGGACAACATCACGGCAGTCGCCCACGTAAACAGACAGGGCGGCACAAGAAGCAGGAGGGCAATGACGGAAGTGGCAAGGATTCTTCGCTGGGCGGAAAATCATGTGATAGCACTGTCAGCAGTGTTCATTCCGGGAGTGGACAACTGGGAAGCAGACTTCCTCAGCAGACACGATCTTCACCCGGGGGAGTGGGGACTTCACCCAGAAGTCTTCCACATGATTGTAAACCGTTGGGAAAAACCAAAGGTGGACATGATGGCGTCTCGCCTCAACAAAAAACTGGACAGATATTGCTCCAGGTCAAGGGACCCTCAGGCAATAGCTGTGGACGCTCTGGTAACACCGTGGGTGTACCGGTCAGTGTATGTGTTCCCTCCTCTTCCTCTCATACCAAAAGTACTGAGAATCATAAGAAGGAGAGGAGTAAAGACTATACTCGTGGCTCCGGATTGGCCAAGAAGGACTTGGTACCCGGAAATTCAAGAGATGCTCACGGAAGACCCGTGGCCTCTACCTCTAAGACAGGACCTGCTCCAGCAGGGACCATGTCTGTTCCAAGACTTACCGCGGCTGCGTTTGACGGCATGGCGGTTGAACGCCGGATCCTGAAGGAAAAAGGCATTCCGGATGAAGTCATCCCTACCCTGATCAAAGCCAGGAAGGATGTAACCGTACAACATTATCACCGTATTTGGCGTAAATATGTTGCGTGGTGCGAGGCCAGGAAGGCCCCTACGGAGGAATTTCAACTGGGTCGATTCCTGCATTTCCTGCAAACAGGACTGTCTATGGGCCTCAAATTAGGGTCCATTAAGGTTCAAATTTCGGCCCTGTCGATATTCTTCCAAAAAGAACTAGCTTCTGTTCCTGAAGTTCAGACGTTTGTCAAGGGAGTACTGCATATACAGCCTCCTTTTGTGCCTCCAGTGGCACCTTGGGATCTCAATGTAGTGTTGGGATTCCTAAAATCACATTGGTTTGAACCACTCACCACTGTGGACTTGAAATATCTCACATGGAAAGTGGTAATGCTGTTAGCCCTGGCTTCAGCCAGGCGTGTATCAGAATTGGCGGCTTTATCCTATAAAAGCCCTTACCTAATTTTTCATACGGACAGGGCAGAATTGAGGACCCGTCCTCAATTTCTCCCTAAGGTGGTTTCAGCATTTCACTTAAACCAATCTATTGTGGTGCCTGCGGCTACTAGGGACTTGGAGGATTCCAAGTTGCTGGACGTAGTCAGGGCCCTGAAAATATATGTTTCCAGGACGGCTGGAGTCAGAAAATCGGGTTCACTACGGCTGGCCGGCGGTCGGGCTCCCGGCGCCCAGCATACCGGCGCCGGGAGCCCGACCGCCGGCTGACCGACAGTGTGGCGAGCGCAAATGAGCCCCTTGCGGGCTCGCTGCGCTCGCCACGCTACGGGCACGGTGGCGCGCTACGCGCGCCACACTATTTTATTCTCCCTCTATGGGGGTCGTGGACCCCCACGAGGGAAAATAAGTGTCGGTATGCCGGCGGTCGGGCTCCCGGCGCCGGTATACTGAGCGCCGGGAGCCCGACCGCCGGCATACAGAATGCCACCCAGAAAATCTGACTCGCTGTTTATCCTGTATGCACCCAACAAGCTGGGTGCTCCTGCTTCTAAGCAGACGATTGCTCGTTGGATTTGTAGTACAATTCAGCTTGCACATACTGTGGCAGGCCTGCCACAGCCAAAATCTGTAAAAGCCCATTCCACACGGAAAGTGGGCTCATCTTGGGCGGCTGCCCGAGGGGTCTCGGCTTTACAACTTTGCCGAGCAGCTACTTGGTCAGGGGCAAACACGTTTGCTAAATTCTACAAATTTGATACCCTGGCTGAGGAGGACCTGGAGTTCTCTCATTCGGTGCTGCAGAGTCATCCGCACTCTCCCGCCCGTTTGGGAGCTTTGGTATAATCCCCATGGTCCTTTCGGAGTCCCCAGCATCCACTAGGACGTTAGAGAAAATAAGAATTTACTTACCGATAATTCTATTTCTCATAGTCCGTAGTGGATGCTGGGCGCCCATCCCAAGTGCGGATTGTCTGCATTACTTGTACATAGTTATTGTTACAAAAATCGGGTTATTGTTGTTGTGAGCCATCTTTTCAGAGGCTCCTTCTGTTATCATGCTGTTAACTGGGTTCAGATCACAAGTTGTACGGTGTGATTGGTGTGGCTGGTATGAGTCTTACCCGGGATTCAAAATCCTTCCTTATTGTGTACGCTCGTCCGGGCACAGTATCCTAACTGAGGCTTGGAGGAGGGTCATAGGGGGAGGAGCCAGTGCACACCAGCTAGTCCTAAAGCTTTTACTTTGTGCCCAGTCTCCTGCGGAGCCGCTATTCCCCATGGTCCTTTCGGAGTCCCCAGCATCCACTACGGACTATGAGAAATAGAATTATCGGTAAGTAAATTCTTATTATTGACTGTAAAGCAGTGCATGTTCCACACATTGGAGGAGGGATTGGCCTTACACCATCTCTGGCTGTAATAGTGATGAATAATAATCTATTACCCTCCCAACACACTTTTTTTGCCCCAGCATATTGATTCACCATTCTGTGTCATCTCTATCTGACAACCCCACTCCTATATGATATTACCTGCACCGTCCTATCCTCCCCCTTAGTATTGTTTTGCACTCAGTGGCTCTAAACCCAGGGGTGAAGTTATGCTTCTGTCCCACGATGCAGAGACGCCACTTGGCAACCCCCCTATGTAATATGTTTGTTCTCATGTCATGAGACCCATCCAAATGCCCCTCATATGCCAACAGACCCCTACAAATGCCCTTACATGCCATCAGACTCTTCCTTCCCAATCCGTCCCTACAGACAACGGGCCTAATTCAGACCTGATCGCTCGCTAGCTATTTTTTGCAGCACTGCGAGCAGATAGTCGCCGCCTACAGGGGAATGCATTTTTGCTTTGCAAGTGTGCGATCGCCTGTGCAGCCGAGCGGTACGAAAAAGTTTTGTGCAGTTTCTGAGTTGCCCAGAAATTACTCAGCCGCTGCGATCACTTCAGCCTGTCAGGTCCCGTAATTGACGTCAGACACCCGCCTTGCAAACGCTTGGATACGCCTGCGTTTTTCCAAACACTCCAAGAAAACGGTCAGTTGACACCCACAAATGCCTTCTTCCTGTCAACCTCCTTGCGATCGGTTGTGCGAATGGATTCTTCTTTAAATCCATCGCACAGCAATGATCGGCTTTGTACCCGTACGATGCGCCTGCGCATTGCGGTTCATACGCACGCGCAGTTCTGACCTGATTGCAGCACAGCAAAAAAACCTAGCGTGCAATCAGGTCGGAATGACCCCCAACATACACGGCTGTCTCCGCTCCCTGTAGCTGTGCGAGGCAAGTTAAGCTGATATATCTATAACCTACAGTACTGAACACTTTTACATGAGCTGATAGGTTGCTGTGGGAAACTTCTCCACTCTACTCCTTAGAAGTTGTAATTATAATAATTAAAAATGTCTGAGTCTGACAGAAAAGTGAAATATATTGATGGGGTGGGTAAACCTCATGTTGCTTATAGAGGTCACACATTTTCATTGGTTTAGTTTGCAGAAGCCATGTCTGCATAGACTGTAATGACGATGACTAGATTGCGCACCTTATTAACAGCACGTAACTGATTTCTGTCCTTAGGATGATGACGAGGAGTCGGACGATCAGGATTATATTAAATACACAGCCCCCTCTGATAGTACACTGGGCAGAGCTGAGCAAGGCAGACTTGAGTTTGCTTCCATGTTCGATACTATCCACGCTGGAGACCACTACACGGAAAAGAGCGATGTGATGACTGAGCTGCTCCGTATCAGAAGGTCCTTACTGACCGCGTGGGCCATTGGAGTGACTATGCGCAACGCAGCGGACACTAGCACTTTGCTGCACTACACAGTGGGCTGCCTGACTCATTTCCTGTCTATTCTGCAGAGCCCCAAGTGCCCGGTTTTAAAAGCTGGTAAACCCTCAAAAAGGGCAGCAAGAGGCAGCCCCTGGGCTGCTTACATCGCGGTCATACAGCAGTGCCTTACACTTCTGTACTGGGACGTGGCACCGCCACACGCTATCGGACACATGATAAAACTGACGGCAGAGGCCATCAAGTTGATCCTCGTTCAACACCAGCAGCTCTACTCAAAGAGTCTGTTAGAAAGTTTTTGTTTGTTAAAGACTGTTTCCCAGAACTTGGATGCAATTTATAGCTTGCACTCTGAGTCTACATCCGCGACGTCTGCAATGGACAGTGTAGCTCACCTGGACTCGCTGAAGTTTCCAGTGTTTGAAGCAATGGTACAGCCGCACAATGTCTTCCCCGTGCACCTTCTTTTTAAGGAACCGCCAAAGCCAGTAATTCACAGCGCAAAGTCAGAGAAAAGGTACTTTTATGCATTACAAGTTACTTATATAGCGCATATATTTTCTGCAGCATTTTACAGAGAATATTTAGCCATTCACATCCATCCTTGCCCCAGTGGGCCTACAATCTCTATTCCCTATCACACACATAACCATATACACTAGGGTTTGTTTTTGTTAGGAGCTGGTTAACCTACCAGTATGTTTTTGGGAGGAAAGTGGAGCACCTGGAGGAAACCCAAGCACACATGGGGAACACATACAAACTCCTCACAGTTAATGATGTGGTGGGAGTTGAACTCAAGACCTCAGTACCGTGAGGCAGTAATGCTAACCATTACACCAAATATAAAATAATAACAAAACAAGATTCTGCAACAACTTTGAATGAAATATTGTCCATCCATGAGTAATCAGGTATAGCTCAGTTGTGTGTGCTCAGATGGATCTGTGTTGGAGTAGTAGCAGCAGAGACTTCTCACCTGTGCAGAGCAGTTTTCCTGGAGGAACAAGAGTATTCCGCTGGTCACATGTTTTCATAGAACCCCAATCCATTTTCTTTTTATGTTTGGATTCTGTCCCTAGTTCTAGTAACATGTTCGGTTGGTTAGAGCCTCATTGAATGTCTGCCATAGCATTGTGGAGCTGGGCTAATATTAAAGCCCAGTTGCATAACAAGCTATGTAAGCACATACTATGGCATTAGATCAGTTTCTTTGTTTAGCAAGTGGCGAAATCATAATTGCTGTAATGTTAAACTTCTTGGTGTAATGTGAAACAGGGTTTGTAATTCAATTCATTTGGACCTTAGATTCTTTTTTTTTTTTTTATTGTTTTACCATAAAAGTTTCTTATAGCTCTAGACTGCAAAGGGCAGTGATATACTGGACTGTCACATAATCCATTCATGTATTTTTAGGTTTTTATTTTTTTGCTCCCTGAAAATACTTGCATTAATAAGAACTGTTGTATAGAGAGTGTAGATATTTTAACAATATAGCATGCATGATAAAAGGAGGTGGGCTACATTCCACCCCTAGGACCATGGCACTGCCAGAAACTGACCCTCATCACTATTACAGGCTGCTGCCCTGCTTTTACCGGGTTTACCATTAACTTTGTAACGGGTGTGGTATAGAAGATCTACATGCATTAGGTCGACCGTATATGGTTGACAGACACAAGGTCGACATGGACAAAAGGTTGGCACTGGAAAAGGTTAACAGGGTCAAAAGGTCGACATGACAATGGTCAACACAAAAATGGTCGACACACTTTTCTTTGCATTTCTGGGGTTAGTGTGGATAGTTTTGGCATCTGGGACCATCAATTGTTGAAACATGTCCCCTCACGGGCTCGCTTCGCTTGCCTTGCTTTGGGCACGGTGTCTCGCTCTGCTCCGCCTCGCTCGCCTCAAGATTACTAAAGGTTATAATTTGTGACATGGTTAGTCATGGATGGAAAAAAAATTTAAAACATGAAAACCCCCCAAAAAATGTTGACAATCTCGATCATATGAACTTGTTCACCTTTTGAACCTGTCAACCTTTTCCAGTGTTGACCTTTCCTATGTCAACCTTTTTGTCCATGTTGACCTTGTGTCTGTCGACCTAATGACTGTCGACCAATAGTCCAGATCCCCTCTGTAATGAGACAGAGGAAAGCGGCTATAATGAAAGAATCTGCAATCCTGCGTGATCCTGTGCGGACGTATGTGCCTTCCATGTGCATGCTACAGGACATTTTTTTATTTCATTCTGTTGGCGTACTGCACCTTTGTTAAACATTTAAACATTTGTAAAGTTAAATAGAGGTAAGAGCTATCTCCTTGTGGTCCAGTGAAAGTACTGCCTTAGTTTAGTTTAGAAAGTACTGCCTTAGTGGAATCGGTTGGGAGGAAGGACACCAGTGATTCCAAAGTTATAGGCTGTTTTTGACTGAGCAACAGACTATCTATGGCAAGGGTCACAGGAGTAAAATTCCTCCTCAGCCTAGGCACTCCAGGGCAGAATCCACTTGACCAGCTCCCGGCCTCAGATTGAAGTGGGGTTGCGGTTCACTACTTTGTAGAAGGGAGGCTGGAAGGCGTACCAAGACACAAACTTGCCATGTTTCAGGGCACAGCTGATCCTGTTCGTCAATATGCAGTGATTATGAAAAAAACAAAAAAACAAAACATAAAAGGCCGTGTTCCCATCTCCTTTACGGAGTTCTGGAAAAGTAGTAGAGCAGAGGGTTATGGAAGACCGGATGTCCTATTTTGTTTTCACCTGTGTTCTCCTACTGCAGATGGAGAAATCCGTCATACATTATTTATATTTGTACCAGAACACGTCTGTGTATCTCTCTTTTAGTGACCTGTATATTCCTCCTATTTGTATTACAGGCTGGCTGTGCTCTGGCGACTCTTGTATAATCAGACCCTATGGTACCATAAACGCCTGAGAAAACAGATCTCTGTGAGCCACTCCATGCAGCGGGCACCTGAAGTTCAAAATGAAGAAAAAGCCATTGGGTTTCTCCTGTGTCACCTACAAGCTGAGCTTCAGTCAGCAGGAGAACACCTCCACCAGACCATCCGTCTTCTGCCTGTAAACGGTAATGTCATGTCACATTTGGTGTGCAATTCAAGATGCATATAATTGCTCCGAAATATTCTATATTCTACTGCCCAAATGACCTGCATATGATGTCCAGCATTTCTGGATTTTCTGAACGTAGTGTTATAGAACGCTGTACTGTTCCTGTGGCCCGGGCACAGTTTATATAGAAGCACTGGCCATAAAGCCACCAGTTTGCAGATCTGGTTGCAGCAACAGTTCTTGAGATCTGATAACGGAAGTGGGATATTGATAATGATACATAGTAACACTTGTTTACATGTCAGAAAATGTAAATATTTGTACTTTTCATTTTAAGGGGAAGAATACTACTTGTTGGGGTCGTACAAAGAGTCTGTAGAGTTCTGGAACAGACAGCTGCTGGAAACCACTCTACAGGGTAAAAGTTATTTCCTTATAACTAGACAAATAATATATACTCTGTATATCTGTGTAGTAGGTACAGTAACTGCTCTGCCATTTGTTTTCCGGATTGTGGCTACCAACAGTATCCTGCTATTATATATGCTTACTGCTATTAACATTATTTAGGTAGGGACAGAATTTGCTCTAGCACCATATAATGCTACAGACAGATTGTGATGTAAGGTGCACAGACATTGAACAAATTCCACCATTTAATTTGGACACACCCATAGGTGGCCAGACTGTCTCAGTTCCAGTTTGAGGGCCCGGATTACTTCTGTTGAGGGCCCGGATACTAATGTGGTTAGAAAATAACCACTTACTGGGGGTCAATCCGACCCGTTCGCATGGAGCGGTTCTTCGCCGGGCAACAACGCTGACAGAGAAGAAAGCGGTTGCAGCGGCGGCCGCAAGAAAATGGACAGCAAGAGGGCGTTTCGGGGCGTCAACTTACCGTTTGCTGCCGTTTTCGGGGGGTGGTAAGTAAAACGCAGGCGTGTCCAGGCGAACGGAGGGCGGAAGTGTGACGTCAAAGCAAGCCCCATCATCGCTGGATCCGTCGCACAGGGTAAGTATGTCCAGGGCTAGTCTGTAGCCCTGCTATGATAAAATACACTCCCCCATAGGCGGAGATTAGTTGATCGCACCAGCAGCAAAAAGTTGCTACATGCACTCAACTCGGAATGACCCCCCACTGTACATAGGGAAAAGCAACCATTTTTTTAATTGTAGTTTTCTCTAACGTCCTAGTGGATGCTGGGGACTCCGTAAGGACCATGGTGATAGACGGGCTCCGCAGGAGACATGGGCACTTTAAGAAAGAATTTAGGTTCTGGTGTGCACTGGCTCCTCCCTCTATGCCCCTCCTCCAGACCTCAGTTTGATACTGTGCCCAGATGAGCTGGATGCTTTTCAGTGAGCTCTCCTGAGTTTGCTGAGAGAAAGTATTTTGTTAGGTTTTTTATTTTCAGGGAGCTCTGCTGGCAACAGACTCCCTGCATCGTGGGACTGAGGGGAGAGAAGCAGCCCTACTCTCTGAAGCTAGGTCCTGCTTCTTAGGCTACTGGACACCATTAGCTCCAGAAGGATCGGTACGCAGGATCTCACCCTCGCCGTCCGGTCCCGGAGCAGCGCCGCCGTCCCCCTCGCAGAGCCGGAAGACAGAAGCCGGGTGAGTATGAGAAGCAAAGAAGACTTCACAGGCGGCAGAAGACTCCGTGCTCTTCACTGAGGTAACGTACAGCACAGCTGCCATTGCTCCACACACCTACACATACTCCGGTCACTGTAAGGGTGCAGGGTGCAGGGGGGGCGCCCTGGGCAGCATTTGGGACCTCTTTTGGCAAAGTTAAGCATATATACAGCTGGGCACTGTATATATGTATGAGCCCCCGCCAAAAAATTGCATATTTAAGCGGGACAGAAGCCCACCGCCGAGGGGGCGGGGCTTCTTCCTCAGCACTCACCAGCGCCATTTTTTCTCCACATCTCCGCTGAGAGGAAGCTCCCCAGGCTCTCCCCTGCAGATACACGGTAGAAGAGGGTAAAAAGAGAGGGGGGGCACATAATTAGGCGCAAAAAGCAATATAAACAGAGCAGCTACTGGGTTAACATTAAGTTACTGTGTTATTCCTGGGTTTATAGCGCTGGGGTGTGTGCTGGCATACTCTCTCTCTGTCTCTCCAAAGGGCCTTGTGGGGGAACTGTCTTCAGAGAGGGCATTCCCTGTGTGTGTGGTGTGTCGGTACGCTTGTGTCGACATGTCTGATGAGGAAGGCTATGTGGAAGCAGAGCGGGAGCAAATGAATGTGGTGTCTCCGCCGACGGCGCCGACACCTGATTGGATGGATATGTGGAAGGTTTTAAATGATAATGTTAATTCCTTGCATAAAAAGTTAGAAAAAGCTGAAGTCTCGGGACAGTCAGGGTCCCAACCCGTGCCTGATCCTATGTCGCAGAGGCCGTCAGGGTCTCAGAAGCGCCCACTATCCCAAACTGTTGACACAGATACCGACATGGATTCTGACTCCAGTGTCGATTACGATGATGCAAAGTTACAGCCAAAATTGGCTAAATCCATCCGTTATATGATTATAGCAATTAAGGATGTGTTGCACATCACAGAGGAAACCCCAGTCCCTGACAAGAGGGTGCATATGTATGGGGAAAAGAAGCCGGAGGTAACCTTTCCCCTCTCACACGAGCTAAATGAGTTATGTGAAAAGGCTTGGGAATCTCCAGATAAAAAACTGCAGATTTCCAAAAGGATTCTTATGGCGTATCCTTTCCCGCCAACGGACAGGTTACACTGGGAATCCTCCCCTAGGGTGGACAAAGCTTTAACACGCTTATCCAAGAAGGTAGCCCTGCCGTCACAGGATACGGCTACCCTCAAAGATGCTGCGGATCGCAAACAGGAGGTTACCCTGAAGTCCATTTATACACATTCAGGTACCTTACTGAGGCCGGCAATCGCGTCGGCCTGGGTGTGTAGTGCTGTAGCAGCATAGACAGATACCTTATCTGAGGAAATTGATACCTTAGACAAGGATACTGTATTGTTGACCCTGGGGCATATTAAAGACGCTGTCCTATATATGAGAGATGCTCAAAGAGACATTAGTCTACTGGGTTCTAGAATAAATGCTATGTCGATTTCTGCCAGAAGGGTCCTGTGGACTCGGCAATGGACAGGTGATGCTGACTCAAAAAGGCATATGGAGGTTTTACCTTACAAGGGTGAGGAATTGTTTGGGGAGGGTCTCTCGGACCTGGTCTCCATAGCTACAGCTGGAAAGTCAAATTTTTTGCCTTTTATTCCCTCACAGCCTAAGAGAGCACCTTATTATCAAATGCAGTCCTTTCGATCACAAAGAAACAAGAAAGTCCGAGGTGCGTCCTTTCTTGCCAGGGGCAGAGGTAAGAAGCTGCACAACACAGCTAGTTCCCAGGAACAGAAGTCCTCCCTGGCCTCTACAAAATCCACCGCATGACGCTGGGGCTCCACAGGCGAAGCTAGGCCCGGTGGGGGCACGTCTTCGAAACTTCAGCCACAAGTGGGTTCACTCCCAGGTGGATCCCTGGGCGATAGAAATTGGGTCTCAGGGATACAAGATGGAATTCGAAGAGATGCCCCCTCACCGATACCTCAAATCGGCCCTACCAGCTTCCCCCCACGAGAGGGAAATAGTGTTAACTGCAATTCACAAATTGTATCTTCAACAGGTGGTTGTCAAAGTTCCCCTCCTTCAACAGGGAAGGGGTTATTATTCGACCATGTTTGTAGTCCCGAAACCGGACGGTTCGGTCAGACCCATATTGAATTTAAAATCCCTGAACATATACCTGAAAAGGTTCAAGTTCAAGATGGAATCGCTGAGAGCGGTCATCGCAAGCCTGGAAGGGGGGGATTTTATGGTGTCTCTGGACATAAAGGATGCATACCTTCATGTCCCCATTTATCCACCTCATCAGGCTTACCTCAGATTTGTGGTACAGGATTGTCATTACCAATTTCAGACGTTGCCGTTTGGTCTCTCCACGGCACCGAGAATATTTACCAAGGTAATGGCGGAAATGATGGTACTCCTGCGGAAGCAAGGGGTCACCATTATCCCGTACTTGGACGATCTCCTCATAAAAGCGAGATCAAGAGAGCAGTTGCTGAACAGCGTCGCACTTTCTCTGGAAGTGTTACGGCAACACGGCTGGATTCTGAATATTCCAAAGTCGCAGTTGGTTCCTACGACTCGTCTGCCTTTCCTGGGCATGATTGTAGACAAGACCAGAAAAGGGTTTATCTCCCGATAGAGAAAGCTCAGGAACTCATGACACTGGTCAGGAACCTATTAAAACCAAAACAGGTGTCAGTACATCCCTGCACCCGAGTCCTGGGAAGGATGGTGGCATCATACGAGGCCATTCCCTTCGGCAGGTTCCATGCGAGGACCTTTCAATGGGACTTACTGGACAAGTGGTCCGGATCACATCTTCAGATGCATCAGTTAATCACCCTATCCCCCAGGGCCAGGGTGTCACTCCTGTGGTGGCTCCAGAGCGCTCGCCTTCTCGAGGGCCGCAGATTCGGCATTCAGGATTGGGTCCTGGTGACCACGGACGCAAGCCTCTGAGGTTGGGGAGCAGTCACACAGGGAAGAAATTTCCAAGGTCTGTGGTCAAGTCAAGAGACTTGCCTTCACATCAACATCCTGGAACTAAGGGCCATATACAACGCCCTACGTCAAGCGGAGACCCTGCTTCGCGACCAACCGGTTCTGATTCAGTCATACAACATCACCGCAGTGGCTCATGTAAACCGACAAGGCGGCACAAGGAGCAGGGTGGCGATGGCGGAAGCCACCAGAATTCTTCGCTGGGCGGAGAATCACGTAAGCGCACTGTCAGCAGTGTTCATCCCGGGAGTGGACAACTGGGAAGCAGACTTCCTCAGCAGACACGACCTCCACCCGGGACAGTGGGGACTTCATCAGGAAGTCTTCGCACAGATTACAAGTCGGTGGGAACTGCCACAGGTGGACATGATGGCATCCCGCCTCAACAAAAAGCTACAGAGGTATTGCGCCAGGTCAAGAGACCCTCAGGCGATAGCTGTGGACGCCCTGGTGACACCGTGGGTGTTCCAGTCGGTCTATGTATTTCCTCCTCTTCCTCTCATACCCAAGGTGCTGAGGATAATAAGAAAAAGAGGAGTGAGAACAATCCTCATTGTTCCTGTCACAACTGAGGGCTGGGGACCGTGACTGGGAGCCTCAGTTGTAGGGGCTGACGGGTACTTAAATTTAGGAGGAGCTATGTGACTCCTGGACATACGTATTGACAGCAGCAAAGAATGCCCGAGGGCGTGACCACGACAATTGGGAATTCCTTAAGTGCTTTTATTAAATAAAAAGTCAGATAACGTGCAAAAGAATAATATAAAGTCACACGTGATAATTAAGTTCACAATCGGTGAAGGCCAGTAACCTGGAATATGGAAGAAAGTCCTGTAAACAATAAATGAAGCTGTGGTTCGCTGGAAGATGAGGAATGAAACTGGAGTATGCAGGAACTGAAGAATGAAGGATGATTACTGCAAAGCAAAAGTTCAAACACAGGAATCCAAAGTAGGCTGTAGGGGTTAACACTGGAGAGTCGGGTTACACAGGCAGAGTGTAATCACCAGGGAAGTCAGGCTGATCTGCAGAATGGAATTGCAGGAGAAAATCTGTAGTGAAGCTTGTATGCTGGAATCACAGATGACAATGAAAGCACTGACGATCTTTTGGGAGCTGGGACCGGATATTTATACCTGCTGCATAGCAGGGATTGGCTGAGCAATTATGACAAGGCTCCAGCACCGTGGATTGGAGGAATAATGTCATGTGACTGGAGTCTAACATGGCTGCGCCCATGAACAAACAAAGAAGGGGAATTAAGTACTATAGGGAAGGTGCAACACTTGCGATGTAGGCCGCAGTAGCAGAATAACATGCGCCCAGTGGCGCGCGACGGTCAGCGAGACAGGAGTGGCAGCAGAGGCCCATGGAGGACGTACATCCAGAAGGAAAATGGTGTCTCAGTATCCGGATCGTGACAGTTCCAGATTGGCCACAAAGGACTTGGTATCCAGATCTGCAAGAAATGCTCACAGAGGACCCGTGGCCTCTTCCTCTAAGACAGGACATGTTGCAACACGGGCCCTGTCTGTTCCAAGAATTACCGCGGCTGCGTTTGACGGCATGGCGGTTGAACGCCGGATCCTAGCAGAGAAAGGCATTCCGGATGAGGTCATTACTACGCTGATAAAGGCTAGGATGGACGTGACAGCTCAACATTATCACCGTATATGGCGAAAATATGTTGCTTGGTGTGAGGCCAGGAATGCTCCTACAGAGGAATTCCAGCTTTGCCGTTTCCTTCACTTCCTACAGTCACGAGTGAATTTGGACCTAAAATTGGGTTCCATTAAGGTCCAGATTTCGGCCCTATCCATTTTCTATCAAAAGGAGTTGGCTTCTCTACCTGAAGTTCAGACGTTTGTAAAGGGTGTGCTGCATATTCAGCCTCCTTTTGTGCCTCCAGTGGCACCTTGGGATCTTAACGTGGTGTTAAGTTTCCTGAAATCCCACTGGTTTGAACCACTTAAAACGGTGGAGTTGAAATATCTCACGTGGAAGGTGGTCATGCTATTAGCCTTGGCTTCGGCTAGGCGTGTGTCAGAGTTGGCGGCTTTGTCAAATAAAAGCCTCTATCTGGTTTTTCATGTGGATAGAGCAGAATTGTGGACCCGTCCACAATTTCTGCCGAAAGTGGTTTCATCTTTTCATATAAACCAACCTATTGTGGTGCCTGTGGCTACTACTGACTTGGAGGATTCCGAGTTGCTTGATGTGGTCAGGGCTTTGAAGGTTTATGTAGCCAGAACGGCTAGGGTCAGGAAAACAGTCGTTGTTTATCCTGTATGCATCCAACAAGCTTGGTGCTCCTGCTTCAAAGCAAACTATTGCTCGATGGATCTGTAACACGATTCAGCATGCTCATTCTGCGGCTGGATTGCAGCTGCCAAAATCAATTAAGGCCCATTCCACTAGGAAGGTGGGCTCTTCTTGGGCGGCTGCCCGAGGGGTCTCGTCATTACAACTTTGCCGAGCGGCTACTTGGTCAGGTTCAAACACTTTTGCAAAGTTCTACAAGTTTGATACCCTGGCTGAGGAGGACCTCTTCTTTGCTCAATCGGTGCTGCAGAGTCATCCGCACTCTCCCGCCCATTTGGGAGCTTTGGTATAATCCCCATGGTCCTTACGGAGTCCCCAGCATCCACTAGGACGTTAGAGAAAATAAGATTTTACTTACCGGTAAATCTATTTCTCGTAGTCCGTAGTGGATGCTGGGCGCCCGTCCCAAGTGCGTACTTCTTCTGCAATGCTTGTATATAGTTATTGCTTCAATAAGGGTTATGTTATGGTTGCATCAGGGTTTGACCTGATGCTCTCTCGTTTGTCATACTGTTAACTGTTTGTTTTCACATGTTATACGGTATGATTAGTGTGGCTGGTATGAATCTTGCCCTGGATTACCAAAATCCTTTCCTTGTACTGTCAGCTCTTCTGGGCACAGTTTCTCTAACTGAGGTCTGGAGGAGGGACATAGAGGGAGGAGCCAGAGCACACCAGAATCTAAATTCTTTCTTAAAGTGCCCATGTCTCCTGCGGAGCCCGTCTATCCCCATGGTCCTTACGAAGTCCCCAGCATCCACTATGGACTACGAGAAATCAGGATTTTGGTACTTACCGATAAATCCCTTTCTCCGATTCCACAGGGGCCACTGGAGCGTAGTTACAATGGGGAAATAGTAGGCAGTAATTGGGAGCTGGCACTTAAGAATTCTAACACTGAGGCTAGCTCCTCCCCTACTATCTCCCCTCCAAGCCAGTCTACATAAAACTGTGCCCGAGGAGAGCTGGAATAAACAAACCTTAAGGTAGAGGAGGTTAATGACGCCCTGTAAACCAGGA
The DNA here is from genome assembly GCF_028390025.1 of Pseudophryne corroboree. NCBI lineage: Eukaryota > Metazoa > Chordata > Amphibia > Anura > Myobatrachidae > Pseudophryne > Pseudophryne corroboree. Next base: position 83,131,926 of record NC_086444.1, on the reverse strand, counting down.
GAACACAAACCAAACCTGGAACAGAACCTGACGAAAAACAGGCTAGCCCGAACACAACAAGCAGTCATATGGTGATCTGCAAACCGTTAAGCAAAAAACAAGGAGGAACAGCGCTGGGCGGGCGTCCAGTGGCCCCTGTGGAATCGGAGAAAGGGATTTATCGGTAAGTACCAAAATCCTGATTTCTCCTTCATCCACTAGGGGCCACTGGAGCGTAGTTACAATGGGGACGTCCCAGAGCTCCCAAAATGGGTGGGAGAGAGCTGAGAGTCCTGGAAAACCGCTTGGCCAAACTGTGATGCAGAGGCCGCAAAAGTGTCAAACGTGTAGAAGTTGACAAAACGAATGTCGGTCCGACCAAGTAGCCGCCCGACATAAAGTATTCATGGAGACCCCACGGGCAGCCACCCACGAAGGTCCCACAACGCGCGTAAAGTGCGCTGAAATGGAAAACGGAGGCTCCCGAGCAACCGCCAAGAAGACTATCTGATGGTCAGATGTATCCAACGGCCCAGCGTATGCTGGGACCCCGGCTATTTAGTACGGGAGCATCGTACAGAAGAAGAAAACACTTAGTCGAATAGCCTGAGACCTCTGTAGAGAGAGTCGGCGAGCCCTGACAACATTCAAAGAGGACCGAAAAACACTAGTGTCAGATTTATATGAAAAACGGACATCCCCTCTGGAAGAAACAACCGCTGAGGCCGAAACTCAGCCGGGGGAGTTGCCAATAGAGTACTCCCTGAAAGAGAGCCCGAACTTACAGCCGCCCGGCTAATCTCTTTTAGAAGAAAACCGAAAGGGCAGAGACCTAAAATTCAGTTTTAATGTGGTTCGAAGCGCAGCCGAGCAAAACCTCCTAGAGAAACCAAAGATGACGGCTGAATGGTAACTGAAAGAAGGGGAAAACCCCTTTTATCCTCACTATGTCCCATAAAGTTTTCCAAAAGTGGCAAAAGCGAGAAGAGGTAACAGACTTCTGAAATCGGGGCCCAGTAGGCATAGCCGAACTAGGAAACTCCTCCCTTCTGAGGTCTCGTGAACAGTCACATGGTTAAACGAAACCAGTTTAAGATGAACAAAGAAAAGGACCCTGTTGAAGTAGACAGTCTAGTCGAGGTAGGAGCCAAGGCTCCTGTACTGACAACAGGTATAGCTGTATCTTCAAGCCATGCGCGGCCCAATCGGAGCCACCGAGAGGATTAGCGCGCATATTCCCGTCCTGTGTTACCGAAAGTGAGGTAGGAATAAAAAAGGAGGCAGTATAGAAAAACCCAAAACTCCCAGGAGCCCTTAGGGCTTCCTCGGCTACTGCCGCCAGAGCTCACGTCCGAGAGTAGTAAAGGGTTAAAGAGTCAGAACGCCCTGAGGTCGCTCCGAAATCTCCGCCAACAGCGGACCAGCTGACAAAACTCCGGGAAATGTCCCCTCACCCGGGAGTCTGACCTGGCAGCTTGACCTGGAAAGAAGATTGTTGTCCTTCGCTCAGAGGGGAATGTAGGCGACCACTCATTGCGTCGCAACCTGACTTAAGAAATAGAGTACCTGGTGCCGAGGAAGGAAAAATCCTCTGACGGACCGTGTTGAGAAAAGACTACGAGGAACATAAACTGGATCCGTGTCGAACCAGAAGCTCCTGGATCCTCCGGATATTCAGAAGCCACCTAATGTACAGAGTGGGATTGTAGCAGTAGATTGTCCCATTAGGGAACAAACGTCACTTCCTGCCCTTGAAAAAGTTATTCTGTGATCTTCCTGAACCCTGTGGGAGCGGAAGAGAGATGTAATGCAAAACTGAGAAAAGCCCGATGAGGAAATACCCAACGGAAATGAGTAAACAGACATCCCTGAAGACAAGGGACGCGTAAAACCCCCTTTTTTGTTTAAAACTAGCAATCACAGACTGAAAGGATTCTAAGGCCAAAATAGGCCTGGCCGAGCCAACTGGCTTCGGAAAGAAAAGAAAAACAAAGGCCTGAGAACTGTCCCGATTCAAATCATATGTGAAAAACCGGGATCAACGCCCTTTGCGGTTAGAAGCATATGGAGCGCCGCCTGCATTATGACTCTCTTGTCATTGTAATCGGCCGACCCATGCCGAAGGACTCCTGAGACGGCTGTACTCTAAAATCTAGTCTGTGACCGCCCAAGCCTTCTCAGTTCTCCCCGTAGGACCACCGACCTGCGCCTACCCTGGGACCCTCCAGGTGGTAGGAAGGTCTAACCTGTAGTGGGTGTATAGGATGACCTAAAATCAGACTGGACCGAGGATGCTGAACCTCTGCTTCAGCCTGTTACCCTGAGATCCCCTGGCGACGGAGATATCGCCCGTGTGGAGTCGGAAACCTGAAAGGGCACGGAAAGATCTAAAGGAAAGACCGGTAAAGGTCCGTCTTGGAGCTGGGGCAGTAGTAGGAGAAAGAAAAGTGGACTTACCTCCAATGGTTCAAGAAATCCTGCAGAAAGATCCTTCCCCTGAACCATCTGCCCCGTAGGATTTCATGTTCACCTGTCACTGTCGCAGCCCCAGAGGTCGTCGGGTTAAGACAGCCCAAGCGAAAATGCCGGTTCCAAGTCTGCAGATGTGGAGACTTCAAAAGAACATAAAAGCAGAATCCTGATTCTGATCTGTCCCAAAGCATCAATTGATCCTGATGCGAAATATCCTGTAACCTAGAGGACAATTGTTCCACAACCTACCTGCTCCGGACAAGGTAGAACCCCGCTTATGTTTCGATGGATACCTGAGCAATGTTGCCTCAGGAAAACAGCAGCCTGTTGGACCGGTGATTCATTGAGGGGTATACCTGGAGAGGTTCTGATGCCATTTCCTTCCGTCTGCGGGGAAAGGCTAGGAAAACCAACATTGTTTGATACCTGAAATTGTGTATTCGGGTGTCTGCAAGCCGCCTACCGGAGCCTGCTCAGCCCATCCGAAACTGGACCATTTCGTCATCGGCGTCGAACCCTGATGGACCTGACGTGTCCGCCTCCCTTATCTGCAGTAACAGACGAACTGCTGTATAATGCACCTGGATATTCTGAGACACAGGTTCAGACTACACCGAAACCAGACATCCTCCGTATCCTGGACATCTCTCGCCTCCTCCCAGAGAGGCCTTTCCACCGCCGAGTCGTGTAACATGGAAGGTTATCAAGGTTCATTTAGAAACCTAGAGAGGGGAAATGACGTACAAGGTCTCTGGTTAACAGTGACATTACCTGTATAATCTGAGCTGTTCAAACAGGAGTGTCCTGCAGGTGCGTGGAGGGCTAAGCCGATGGCTCCACAGCATACTTCACACCTAAGAGGGAATTCTTTTTGACTATCCCAGGTGAGACAAACGAAAGGAGAAAAGGTGGGTTAAATAAACCGAGCCCTATGTAAGGTCTGCACTATAATGTGTAGTGACCGACACGATTCAAATAAACTTTCTGGAGCAGCGGAGACTTGAACCAGTAGCGCTGCGCTGTGGGACAGGAGTCTTAGCCACTAGGCTATAGGAGCTCCCTTTAAAGTTTTTTTTTTTTCTTGGAATTCCAACCCTGGTCCCCTTGTTCAGATACCCGCTACTAGCGTACTGAGCCACAGCGCTATTTGTCTGATGCCTTAAAGTATCTGTGGAGGTACTTGGACCCAGGCCTCTGTGGTTGGGTGTTTAGGGGATTAGTGTGCTGAGCCACACTGTCTGATATATACACATTCCCCAAATTACCAATATCATTAGTACCCAGTGACACCAAGGAATAATAAAGGGAAGGTAACACCCCGCCTGTATGTAGTGCACCGCTAATTTAGGTGCACCAGATGTTTTCGGTATTTTGTTATTATAAAACATTGCGGAAGTGGTTTTACCCCCTACATATGGTATTGTATGCATACATACATATATATATATATGTATATATATATATATATATATATATATATATACATACACACATATATAGATATATGTGTGTATATATATATATATATATATATATATATATACATATATATATATATATATATATATATATATACACATATACCCACACCCACACACTCACACAGTGAACCCAACAGGGTAGATAAATACTGTCTATGTGAAATACTGTAGGGTAAATAAATATTGCATACTAGATTTTAATCATTAATGAGCTGAGCCCCTCTGTTATAGAGCAGGTTCCCTGATCTCTGCCAGACATTTCATAAAGGCTGTAGGACTCCCCCGCCGGGAGGAATGTAGCCAAGGTGAGACAAAATAAACATGTCAGCACTGCACAGAAAAAAACTAAAATCCCCCTAAGACAGGCTCTGCTGCCTGACAATGAGCGCTGGGAGCCGCCGCCCGGGAGCCCGCTGAGCAAAGCGGGAACAAGCTTCACCCCCACCGTTACCTTCATTGCTGCGGCCAGGGAGCGGAGGCCCGTAATCGGCGCTGTAGCGGCTGGGGTACTGCTGGAGCGGCCCGGAGAGCGGAGGTGCTGTAGCGGCCGGGGAGCGGAGGACCTGGAAGCGCTGCTGTAGCGGCTGGGGAGCGGAGGAGGATTGAGCCCGCCGTACAGCGCGGGAGTTAGCTCCGCCCCCCCGCTTCGGCGCCAAATTTAAACTGAAAACCCGCTATGATCACTAAGCGGGAAGCGCCCTGTATCTCCCCGGCCGCCTGTATGCTGCGGCCGGGGAGCGGAGAGCGCCTAGCCCGCCATACGGAGCGGGAGTTAGCTCCGCCCCCTCCCTCAAATTCAAATTTTTAAAACCACTGTAAAAAATAAGCGGGATGTATCACCCGGCTGCCTGTCTGCTGCAGCCGGGGAGTGGAGAGCGCTGAGCCCGCTTACAGAGCGGGCTGAAGCTTGTTGTAAAAATACCAAGTGCACATCTGATACCCTCCAGCCTGTCTATGACTGGGGAGTATAGGGGAGCCAACCAACCACCACATAATGCACCCACTAAAAACTGACAGTATAAAATAATAAATCAGTCTGGAGGAGGGGGGAGATTGTACTCACCGCTGTCCTGTAGTTCCGTCAGGCGTCGTACTTTATACAGCTCGACAGAACGGCCCCGACACGCGCCACACGCAGCGGTGTCCGGCCCCTTTTTAGACTTACCGCTCTAGTGCAGCGGCCCCGACGCGCCGCACGCAGCGGTGTCCTCACTTATACTCACCGCTGCCATGCTGCCGGAATCTTCTGCTGGTGGAGCAGCCCCGACACGCGCCGCACGCAGCGGTGTCCGGCCAACTCAGGAGAGCTCAGTGTCTCCCTCAGCCGGGGCCCATCCCGAGCCGCACGCAGCTGCGATGGGACCCCGCCGGCAGCTCCCGCGGTGCAGACTGGCAGTGGCAGAGCTGCCAGTCTGTGTGTGGAAGAAAGAAAAATAAAATAATAAAGAAATAGAAAAATTTCTTTAGCTAAACCCAAGTGAACCAGCTCACCTCGGGCACTAACTAAGACTGGCTTGGAGGGGAGATAGTAGGGGAGGAGCTAGCCTCAGTGTTAGAATTTTAAAGTGCCAGCTCCCAATTACTGCCTACTATTTCCCCATTGTAACTACGCTCCAGTGGCCCCTAGTGGATGAAGGAGAAATAGATTTACCGGTAAGTAAAATCTTATTATTTATTGATTTAATTTTTATTTTATTGTTTTTGCTACGCCGCTTCTTTTCCCTTATTTGCTAACTGGAAATATTGCATTACTTTACTGCATGTATAATATGCCTTGGAGACCGCAGCGATTGCAGCAAATTATTATACAGTGACTGACAATGGGGGAGATTTATGAAAACTTGGAGAGATTTAGGTGGAGAGTGGTAACGTAGCAACCAATCAACTCCTGTCATTTTTCAAGCACAGCCTATGACATAACAGTTACACCCCTTTCACACCGAGCAGAGAACCTGGGTTATCTCCAAGCGTCCTTTGTGAGCAGCGATGACCCGGGAATAACCCAGGACCCTGCGGCTGTCTGAAAGGGTAATTACAGTACATCTGTAGTCCTTGCTCCGACCCGTGTTCAGTATCCTGGATCGGACACAGGTTGGAGCCAGGGCTTCTGTCTGAGAGGGGTATTAGGAGATAACTGGTTGGTACTTTATCTTTCTCCACTTTATATCTCCCCAAGGCTGGATACGTCTCCCCCAGTATCTGAATTCTGTTGCTGAGAAGATGCTATCACACTACAAATGGATAAACTTCCCATCTGGGGATATACTTGCTGTAATTGCTGTGTTTATGAATTAGGAGATAATTGAATGATAATTGAACCTCAAAAATTGTAATTCCTCTGTACAGACACATCTGATGAATTGTGTCTGGCCATTGTCTTCTCTTATTCTGTATCATTGACGGACGTGATCACTCGGTATTGATGTTACAGTACCTGGATCGTTTATCGCTACACCGTGTTCCAACCTTGTTCTATTATTGCATAGTGTATACTTGCTTGTATAATGAACATCTTCATATTGGATATTTTGAACAATCGTTTGCTGAATGATCATTTGCTGAATGTCCTTCAGCAAGTATTGTTAATGTCTGAAGGCTGCTGAGTGCTTCCACTACTATATTGCAGCTAGGAGGGACTAATTGATGATATATGTACTTGTGGTCCTGTCTAGGAGGCAGGAGATGTGGGTTACTTCAGACCCGGTTTTACCTGGCTGTACTCTACTGTTGCCTGTATAATTACAATCTGAATGATGCACAAGGTTTATGCGACCAGCTGGTGAGAGAGATGCTGATTCGTTCCAGTCTTCTCACAGAGACGGAGCCGGATAATCACGGTGAGATCTCATCTGGTACATGTTTATCTTCTGCCAGCTACCAGCACGCTGAATGTCCGTACATGCAGGGCTGCCTATAGGATGGGACAGGGAGAACACTTGTCAGGTGGGAGGTAGGGTGGCCAATCCAGGGCCTTTTTTTCAATCCCGGGTATCGGGATTGAAAAATGATCAATCCTGGGATTAGGTTGAAGATTTTTAAATTAAAATCTTCAGTGCCCCTCACCCCCTTCCCGGACCCGCCCAGCCCATAGAACTACTCCGTCCCCTGGGATTGTGGGGTGGTCTTCTGCTTGCCGAATGTCGGGATCCCGGCGCACAGTATACCGGCGCCGGAATCCCGACATCCGGCATACCGACACATATTCTCCCTCGTGGGGGTCCACGACCCCCCTGGAGGGAGAATAAATAGAGTGGCGCGCCACCGTGCCCGCCGGGGGCTCATTTGCGCTCGCCACGCTGTCGGTATGCCGGCGGTTGGGCTCCCGGCGTCTGTATGCTGGTCGCCGGGAGCCCGGCCGCCGGCATACCATACTACACCCGGGATTGTGGGCAGGTACACTTGGGGCGGTGGGCGGTGAGGTGTGATCCGGGCAGTGCGCGGGCAGCTGGTGTCAGACTGCGCAGCGTGACCTCTGATTTCACGTCACGCTGCGCAGTGCGCACAGCTAGGGACGGGTGGAGCCGGGAAGAGGGAGCTAGGCAGCATCTGAGTTTCCTGGGAATGCTCAACGCTGCCTGGCATTGAAAAAACAAGGGTGCTTTCTAACCCCGAAATCCCCGGAATTGGAAGCTCCAATCCCGGGATTGAATCCCGGACAATTTTAGGCCTAAATCCCGGGATCCCGCCGATCCCGAGATTGGCCACCCCAGTTGGAGGGCAGACTATGATCTCATGTGGCCCGTTGGTATTATTTATATTATGAAGGGACTTTTGAAAAAGTATCGGAAGTACTACCACCCGATTTTTTTTTTTTTTGCTTTAACAACCCCAAAACTAATACAATTATTTTGTTACACTGCATTTTATTAGGTTGCTGTTGGAAATTGTCAGGGGTTGCATACTTCCTACCTTTCTTTTTCTTTTTTACTTAATACTTTATTGCTATTAGAGTTACTCTGCTGTAAGTCCTGAGCACATATGGTGATATATTACATTTTATTTTATCAACCTGTATATTCCTTCCCTTCACCAGCAGGCTCTGCCACCGGCCATAAACCTTTTGAAAAGGTTCACTCAGAAGCAGCGCTGGCTGTCATCCAATCTATGGGTCGCTTCATGGCTGCGTATTTCACTAACCAGCTGCTGTATGTGTTTCCTCCACACAATGTGCGTGTCCTGGCCCCTCTTCATATTACCACAGGTACAGCCAAATCTACTGCTACTTCTCTAGACCTTATGTGTCCATTATTGTACATTCTATTACACCGAAGGTACCGTTGTTGCCACATGGCTTGTCTGTTCTCTCTCTCTTGCCTTTAGTTACACAACAGTTTGGCAATATTGATATAACCTAATCTCCATGATGCCACAACTAGCAATTATGATATTCATTAGCATTCACTGAGCTGAATGAATGCTAGCAAAACGACATTAATGTTGACCTAGGACCGATGGGTCTAATTCAGATCTCATCGCTAGGTAGCGATTTTTTGCACTGCTGCGATCAGATAGTCGCCACCTACAGGGGGAGTGTATTTTAGCTGTGCAAGTGTGCGATCGCATGTGTAGCAGAGGTGCACAAACAGATTTTGTGCAGTCTCTGCGCAGCCTAGGACTTACTCAGCCGCTGCGATCACTTCAGCCTGTCCAGGACCAGAATTTACATCAGGAACCCTCCCCGCAAACGTTTGGACGCGCCTTTGTTTTTCCAAACACTCCCAGAAAACGGTCAGTTGCCACCCACAAACGCCTTCTTCCTGTCAATCTCCTTATGAAAGCCTGGATTCGTCGCACAAACCCATCGCTGAGCGGCGATCCGCTTTGTACCCGTGCGCTGCGCCTGCACATTACGGTGCATACACATGCGCAGTTTAGACCTGATCGCCCGCTGTGCGAAAACGCAGCCTAGCGATCAGGTCTGAATTAGGCCCTATGTTAGAGGTAGCCACAAATGCTGATGTATGTGGAAAACTACATCTGCAAAATTATGGTATGAGTTATCTTCACATACATGCAACTTACATATCGTTACATCATTTGCGAAGATAAGGATACTTGTTAGTCAAAACCAGCTGCATTTCTAAGACATGGGTGGTCATTCCGAGTTGATGGCTAGCTGCAGTTGTTCGCAGCGCAGCGATCAGGCTGAAAAACGGCAGTTCTGCACATGCGGCGCAATGCGCACGCGCGACATACGGGCACAACGAACGATGTAGTTTTGCACAGGGTCTAGCGAAGCATTTCAGTCGCACTGGTGGCCGCAGTGTGATTGACATGAAGTGGGCGTTTCTGGGTGTCAACTGACCGTTTTCAGGGAGTGTTAGGAAAAACGCAGGCGTAAAGGAAAAACGAAGGTGTGGCTGGGCGAACGCTGGGCGGGTTTGTGATGTCAAAACAGGAACAGTCTGAAGTGATCGCAAGCGCTGAGTAGGTTTTGAGCTACTCTGAAACTGCACAAAAAAACTTTGTAGCCGCTCTGCGATCCATTCGTTCTCACTTTTGGTAAGCTAAAATACACTCCCAGTGGGCGGCGGCTAAAAACTGCTAGCGAGCGATCAACTCGGAATGATCACCATGGTCTGTTTCGGTCTCCGGCCCTTCTGTAATAATCTTCCACGTGACGTCCCTTGGCACACCTATACGGGAGCAAGTCTGAGCTACTTTCACTGTAAATGTGGCTGAATTTTGTTAAGCGTGCAAAGTATGGAAATGCATATATACATTACACTGACTCAGTATTGTCCTTAGTACTGTTATTCCCTTTTCACACAAAATGTATATCCCGACTAAGTGACGGGACAAAACCAGATCCAGGCTTGATGTGAAAGGGTCTCCCCGGATTGTGTTAACCGGGAACCCGACTCTGGTAGCTACCAGGATCATACTCTGCACTGACCCGAGTATCCTTCAGTGTGAACGGTGTGACCCAGGTCGTGCTCAAAGTATATAGAGAGCCGGTCAACTGGCGCTTAGAGATGAAACCACGTTCACACCGCTGGCTGGACCCGGGTTTTTGCCAGCTTTTTGCCTTTTCTGCTCATGGAGACGACATCATCATCTAAAATGCATGCCTGATTCTGATTTGTAAGTAAAGCAAAAAAAGCAAGTAATTTTCTCTTACGTCCTAGAGGATGCTGGGGTCTACATTAGTACCATGGGGTATAGACGGGTCCATTAGGAGCCACTGGCACTTTAAGAGTTTGAGAGTGTGGGCGGGCTCCTCCCTCTATGCCCCTCCTACCAGACTCGGTTTTAGAAAATGTGCCCGGAGGAGCCGGTCACAGCTAGTGGAGCTCCATAGGAGTGCATTTAGTTTTATTATTTTTAATAGAGTTTAGGCACAGGGAGGCTGCTGGCAACAGGGACTAAGGGGGAGGGGGGGGGGGGTAGTGTCCTCCCTGCTGGGTCTGAGCCACTATCTCCGCTGACAGGACACTGAGCTCCTGATGGGATCGAAGATGGCAACAGGGTATGGAGCGCAGTACTAACTGGGGCTCAGCGGTACATAGTGCGGCGCTGTGAGAGGTGCCCTGAGCCAGCGCCTACACCCTACACTGACCACCAGGCCTGTCAGGGTCCCAGGATCGCTGCCAGCACTTTTCCTCAGGGCAGTATAATCTTCAGAAGAGCGGGAAGCAGCGCCATGAAAGGGGGCGGAGCTTCTCAGAGCGGACCCAGCAGCGTTCAGCGCCATTTTCCTGCCTGCAGAAACACTGTCAGTGAGAGCTGTCCCTCCAAATCAACTCCAGCTATCTTATACGGTACCAGGGGGTTGTAGAAGGGGGGGGGGGGGAGGCTGATATATCTTTACTGTGCAATCTATTAAGGTACACAGTAAGCGCTGGTTAGGGTTCTCCCTATCTTGTAGCGCTGTGTGTGGGTTGGCTCCAATCTCTGTATCTCTCTTACCATTCTTAGGGGGGAAACTCTGCCCTTCCCTGTGTGTGGAGTTTTTGTGGTCTCCATTAAGCTATGTCCAGGCACTCTGTGTCATATGCTGCAGAGGATATGTCCTCTCAGGATGATCCCATTCCATGTAATCAGGATTGCACTGTGTTAGTGCAGGTCCCAGCAAGGGAGCCTGAGTGGTTTGCCTCTATTAAAAACCATGATTTCTCTGACGTCCTAGTGGATGCTGGGAACTCCGTAAGGACCATGGGGAATAGCGGCTCCGCAGGAGACTGGGCACAAAAGTAAAGCTTTAGGACTACCTGGTGTGCACTGGCTCCTCCCCCTATGACCCTCCTCCAAGCCTCAGTTAGATTTTTGTGCCCGGCCGAGAAGGGTGCACACTAGGGGCTCTCCTGAGCTTCTTAGTGAAAGTTTAGTTTTAGGTTTTTTATTTTCAGTGAGACCTGCTGGCAACAGGCTCACTGCATCGAGGGACTAAGGGGAGAAGAAGCGAACTCACCTGCGTGCAGAGTGGATTGGGCTTCTTAGGCTACTGGACACCATTAGCTCCAGAGGGACCGAACACAGGCCCAGCCTCGGAGCTCGGTCCCAGAGCCGCGCCGCCGGCCCCCTTACAGAGCCAGAAGCAAGAAGAGGTCCGGAAAAATCGGCGGCAGAAGACATCAGTCTTCAACAAGGTAGCGCACAGCACTGCAGCTGTGCGCCATTGTTACTCAGGCACACTTCACACTCCGGTCACTGAGGGTGCAGGGCGCTAGGGGGGGGCGCCCTGAGCAGCAATGTAAAACACCTTGGCTGGCATAAATACACCACATATAACCCCCAGGGCTATATGGATGTATTTTAACCCCTGCCAGAACTCACCAAAAAGCGGGAGAAAAGGCCGCCGAGAAGGGGGCGGAGCCTATCTCCTCCGCACACGGGCGCCATTTTCCATCACAGCTCCGCTGGAAGGACGTCTCCCTGACTCTCCACTGCAGTCCTGCACTACAGAAAAGGGTAAAAAAGAGAGGGGGGCACTAATTTGGCGCAGTTTTGATACTAACAGCAGCTATAAAGGGAAAAGCACATTTTATAGTGGTATTCCTGTTTATATATAGCGCTCTGGTGTGTGCTGGCATACTCTCCCTCTGTCTCCCCAAAGGGCTAGTGGGGTCCTGTCCTCTATCAGAGCATTCCCTGTGTGTGTGCGGTGTGTCGATACGATTGTGTCGACATGTTTGAGGAGGAAAATGAGATGGAGGCGGAGCAATTGCCTATTATAGAGTTGTCACCCCCTAGGGAGTCGACACCTGAGTGGATGAGCTTATGGAAGGAATTGCGTGACAGTGTCGGCTCTTTACGACAGACAGTTGACGACATGAGACAGCCGGCTACTCAGCTTGTGCCTGTCCAGGGGTCTCAAACGCCATCAGGGGCTTTAAAACGCCCGTTACCTCAAATGGCAGACACAGACACGGATACTGACTCCAGTGTCGATGATGAGGAGACAAACGTGACTTCCACTAGGGCCACACGTTACATGATTGAAGCAATTAAAAATGTATTGCATATCTCTGATAATACAAGTACCACTAAAAAGGGTATTATGTTTGTTGAGAAAAAACTGCCTGTAGTTTTTCCTGTATCCGAGGAATTAAATGTGTGTGATGAGGCGTGGGTTTCCCCCGATAAAAAACTGATAATTCCTAAAAGGTTATTGGCATCGTACCCTTTCCCGCCAGAGGATAGGGCACGTTGGGAAACACCCCCTAGGGTGGATAAAGCGCTCACACGCTTGTCTAAACAGGTAGCACTACCCTCTCCTGATACGGCCGCCCTAAATTAACCTGCCGATAGAAAGCAGGAGAATATCCTAAAATGTATATAGACTCACACGGGTGTTATACTGCGACCAGCAATCGCCTCAGCCTGGATGTCCAGTGCGGGCGTGGCGTGGTCGGATTCCCTGACTGAAAATATTGATACCCTAGATAGGGACAGTATATTACTGACTATAGAGCATTTGAAAGATGCATTTTTATATATGCGTGATGCACAGAGGGATATTTGCCGACTGGCATCAAGAGTTAGCGCGCTGTCCATTTCTGCAAGAAGAGGTTTATGGACGCGGCAGTGGTCAGGTGATGCGGATTCTAAAAGGCACATGGAAGTATTGCCTTATAAAGGGGAGGAGTTATTTGGGGTAGGTCTATCAGACCTGGTAGCCACGGCAACTGCTGGAAAATCCACATTTTTACCCCAGGTAGCTTCTCAACCTAAGAAGACGCCGTATTATCAGGCGCAGTCCTTTCGGCCCCATAAGGGCAAGCGGGCAAAAGGCGCCTCATTTCTGCCCCGTGGCAGAGGGAGAGGAAAAAGGCTGCAGCAAACAGCCAGTTCCCAGGAACAAAAGCCCTCTCCCGCCTCCGCAAAGTCCTCAGCATGACGCTGGGGCTTTACAAGCGGACTCAGGCACGGTGGGGGCCCGTCTCAAGAAATTCGAGACGTCTCCCCCTCGCCGTTTCATAAAGTCTGCTTTACCGACATCTCCCTCAGACAGGGAGGCAGTATTGCAAGCCATTCACAGGCTGTATTCCCAGCAGGTGATAATCAAGGTACCCCTCCTGCAACAGCGAAAGGGGTACTATTCCACACTATTTGTGGTACCGAAGCCGGACGGCTCGGTGAGATCAATTTTAAATCTAAAATCCTTTAACACTTAAATACAAAGGTTCAAATTCAAGATGGAGTCACTCAGAGCAGTGATTGCAAACCTGGAAGAAGGGGACTATATGGTCTCTCTGGACATCAAAGATGCTTACCTACATGTCCCAATTTACCCTTCTCCAAGGGTACCTCAGGTTTGTGGTACAGAACTGTCACTATCAGTTTCAGACGCTGCCGTTTGGATTGTCCACGGCACCCCGGGTCTTTACCAAGGTAATGGCCGAAATGATGATACTCCTTCGAAAGAAGGGAGTTTTAGTTATCCCTTACTTGGACGATCTCCTGATAAGGGCAAGATCCAGGGAACAGTTGGAAGTCGGGGTAGCACTATCTCAGATAGTGCTGCGGCAGCACGGTTGGATTCTCAATATTCCAAAATCGCAGCTGATCCCGACGACACGCCTTCTATTCCTAGGGATGATCCTGGACACAGTCCAGAAAAAGGTGTTTTCTCCCGGAGGAGAAAGCCAGGGAGTTATCCGAACTAGTCAGAAACCTCCTAAAACCAGGCCAAGTGTCAGTGCATCAGTGCACAAGGGTCCTTGGAAAAATGGTGGCTTCCTACGAAGCAATTCCATTCGGCAGATTCCACGCAAGAACTTTCCAGTGGGACCTGCTGGACAAATGGTCCGGATCGCATCTTCAGATGCATCAGCGGATAACCCTGTCACCAAAGACAAGGGTGTCTCTCCTGTGGTGGTTGCAGAGTGCTCATCTTCTAGAGGGCCGCAGATTCGGCATTCAGGACTGGGTCCTGGTGACCACGGATGCCAGCCTGCGAGGCTGGGGAGCAGTCACACAGGGAAGAAATTTCCAGGGCTTGTGGTCAAGCCTGGAGACATCACTTCACATAAATATTTTGGAGCTAAGGGCCATTTACAATGCCCTAAGCCAAGCAAGACCTCTGCTTCAAGGTCAGCCGGTGCTGATCCAGTCGGACAACATCACGGCAGTCGCCCACGTAAACAGACAGGGCGGCACAAGAAGCAGGAGGGCAATGGCAGAAGCTGCAAGGATTTTTCGCTGGGCGGAAAATCATGTGATAGCATTGTCAGCAGTGTTCATTCCGGGAGTGGACAACTGGGAAGCAGACTTCCTCAGCAGGCACGACCTCCACCCGGGAGAGTGGGGACTTCACCCAGAAGTCTTCCACATGATTGTAAACCATTGGGAAAAACCAAAGGTGGACATGATGGCGTCCCGCCTAAACAAAAAATTGGACAGGTATTGCGCCAGGTCAAGGGACCCTCAGGCAATAGCTGTGGACGCTCTGGTAACACCGTGGGTGTACCAGTCAGTGTATGTGTTCCCTCCTCTTCCTCTCATACCAAAAGTACTGAGAATTATAAGACGGAGGGGAGTAGGAACTATACTCGTGGCTCCGGATTGGCCAAGAAGGACTTGGTACCCGGAACTTCAAGAGATGCTCACGGAGGACCCGTGGCCTCTACCTCTAAGAAGGGACCTGCTCCAGCAAGGACCCTGTCTATTCCAAGACTTACCGCGGCTGCGTTTGACGGCAGGGCGGTTGAACGCCGGATCCTGAAGGAAAAAGGCATTCCGGATGAAGTCATCCCTACCCTGATCAAGCCAGGAAGGATGTAACTGCAAAGCATTATCACCGCATTTGGCGAAAATATGTTGCGTGGTGCGAGGCCAGTAAGGCCCCGATGGAGGAATTTCAACTAGGTCGATTCCTGCATTTCCTGTAAACAGGAGTGTCTATGGGCCTAAAATTGGGGTCCATTAAGGTTCAAATTTCGGCCCTGTCAATTTTCTTCCAGAAAGAACTAGCTTCACTACCTGAAGTTCAGACGTTTGTAAAAGGGGTACTGCATATACAGCCTCCTTTTGTGCCTCCAGTGGCACCTTGGGATCTCAATGTAGTTTTGGGGTTCCTAAAGTCACATTGGTTTGAACCACTTGAATCTGTGGAGTTAAAATATCTCACATGGAAAGTGGTCATGTTGTTGGCCCTGGCCTCGGCCAGGCAAGTGTCAGAATTGGCGGGCTTTATCCTGTAAAAGCCCTTATCTGATCTTCCATTCAGACAGGGCGGAATTGAGGACTCGTCCTCATTTTCTCCCTAAGGTGGCTTCAGTGTTTCATCTGAACCAACCTATTGTGGTACCTGCGGCTACTAGTGACTTGGAGGACTCCAAGTTGTTGGACGTAGTCAGGGCCTTGAAAATATATGTTTCCAGGACGGCTGGAGTCAGGAAATCTGACTCGCTGTTTATCCTGTATGCACCCAACAAGCTGGGTGCTCCTGCTTCTAAGCAGACGATTGCTCATTGGATTTGTAGTACAATTCAGCTTGCACATTCTGTGGCAGGCCTGCAACAGCCAAAATCTGTAAAAGCCCATTCCACAAGGAAGGTGGGCTCATCTTGGGCGGCTGCCCGAGGGGTCTCGGCGTTACAACTTTGCCGAGCAGCTACTTGGTCAGGGGCAAACACGTTTGCTAAATTCTACAAATTTGATACCCTGGCTGAGGAGGACCTGGAGTTCTCTCATTCGGTGCTGCAGAGTCATCCGCACTCTCCCGCCCGTTTGGGAGCTTTGGTATAATCCCCATGGTCCTTACGGAGTTCCCAGCATCCACTAGGACGTCAGAGAAAATAAGAATTTACTTACCGATAATTCTATTTCTCGTAGTCCGTAGTGGATGCTGGGCGCCCATCCCAAGTGCGGATTGTCTGCAATACTTGTACATAGTTATTGTTACAAAAATCGGGTTATTATTGTTGTGAGCCATCTTTTCAGAGGCTCCTCTGTTATCATGCTGTTAACTGGGTTCAGATCACAGGTTGTACGGTGTGGCTGGTATGAGTCTTACCCGGGATTCAAAATCCTTCCTTATTGTGTACGCTCGTCCGGGCACAGTATCCTAACTGAGGCTTGGAGGAGGGTCATAGGGGGAGGAGCCAGTGCACACCAGGTAGTCCTAAAGCTTTACTTTTGTGCCCAGTCTCCTGCGGAGCCGCTATTCCCCATGATCCTTACGGCGTTCCCAGCATCCACTACGGACTACGAGAAATAGAATTATCGGTAAGTAAATTCTTATTTTCTCAGATTTCTACTAGAGTTGCACAAAATGAGTCTGCAACTCAGGTTTTACAGAACTTTATGGCAGTTTGGTCCGGTTCTGTTACCTCAGGGCCCCCTACTGTGTGCTCCCAAAAACGTGCTCTTGCCCAGGTTATGCAAGATGACACGGATACCGATTCTGATGCTGCAGACTGTGATGGGGATGTTCTGCGCGGGGAGGCATCTCTTGCAAAGGGGGTGCAGTTGATGATAGAGGCTTTTAGAGATGTGTTGAATATTGCTGATACAACACCTCAACAGGTTGAGGAGGCTTACTTCACTGACAATAAGAAAACCTCGCTAACCTTCCCAGAGAAAAAAAATTCAGATCCCTAGAAAGGTTCTGGTTGCTTTCCCTTTCCCTGAGGAGGATAGGAAAAAATGGGAAAACCCCCCCATAGTAGACGCGTCTGTATCCAGACTCCCAAAAAAGGTGGTTTTACCTGTCCCCGGATCTACCCCGTTAAAAAAACGGGCTGATCGCAAAATTGACACTACGCTCAAATCCATATACACGGCTTCAGGGGCGATACTACGTCCTACTATTGCCTGTGCATGGATTTCCAAAGCTATAGTAAAGTGGTCAGGCACGTTACTTGAGGATTTGGATACAATGGATAAAAGTGACGTTGAATTGTTTTTACGTAACATTCAGGATTCTGCAGGATTTATGGTGGAATCCATGAAAGACCTGGGTTCGATGGCTGCAGGGATAGCTTCCATGTCTGTCTCGGCTCGTAGAGGACTTTGGCTGCACCGGTGGTCTGCCGACTTGGAATCCAGGAGAGGTGTGGAGACCCTACCCTACACAGGTCAGGCTCTCTTTGGGGAAGCGTTGGATGCGTGGATTTCCACGGCTACAGCGGGTAAGTCACCTTTTCTTCCCTCAGCTGCACCTGCTACGAAGAAACCTTTTTCTTCAGCTGAATCACAGTCCTTGCGGGCTGCTAAAACAAGGAAGACCAAGCCGTCCAACACCTTCTTTAGAGAGGGTTTGCCAAAATCCAAGAAACCTGCTGCGGCAGGTTCCCAGGAACAGAAGTCTGCTTCAGGTACGCCAAAGTCCTCAGCATGACGGTGCACAGTGCAGCCTGGAGGTGGGGCCGGTGGGGGCGAGACTCAGGCATTTCAGCCACGTCTGGGTGTTGTCCGGCCTGAATCCTTGGGTGCAAGATATTGTGTCCCAGGGGTACAGGCTGGAGTTTTAAGAACTCCCTCCTCACCGATTCTTCAAATCAGGCTTGCCAGCTTTGCTGGCACACAGGGCTATCCTACAGGAAGCCATCCAGAAGTTGGTGGAGTCACAGGTCATTGTGCCAGTTCACTCCCATTTGCAAACCACAGGTTACTATTCGAACCTTTTCGTGGTACCGAAGCCGGATGGTTCGGTCAGGCCTATTTTGAACTTAAAATCACTAAACCCCTTTCTGAGGGAGTTCAAGTTCAAAATGGAGTATCTGAGAGCGCTGATATCAGGTCCGGAGGAGGGGGAATTCCTGGTATCCCTGGATATCAAGGATGCGTACCTCCACATTCCGTTTTGGCAGCCGCATCAATCCTTTTTCCGATTCGCTCTGTTAGACAGTCATTTTCAGTTCCAGGCCCTGCCATTCGGCTTGCCCACAGCACCGAGGGTATTCACCAAGGTGATGGCGGAGATGATGGTTCTCCTCTGCAGACAGGGGGTGAACATAATTCCGTTGGGATATGTAAAGGTCCAGATTTCGGCCCTATCCATTTTCTTTCAGAAGCAATTGGCTTCCCTCCCTGAGGTTCAGACTTTCTTGAAAGGGGTTCTGCACATCCAGCCTCCCTTTGTGCCACCTACGGCACCATGGGATCTTAACGTGGTGCTGCAGTTTCTCCAATCGGATTGGTTCGAGCCTCTACAGGAGGTTGAGGTCAAGTTTCTCACATAGAAGGCTGTCACTTCGTTGGCCTTAGCTTCTGCAAGACGTGTGTCGGAGTTTGGGGCTTTGTCTTGTAAGAGAGCCCCTACTTGATCTTCCATGAAGATAGAGCTGCGCTCCGGACACGTCAGCCGTTCCTTCTGAAGGTTGGGTTGGCATTTCATATCAACCTACCTATTGTGGTGCCAGTTGCTACTGATTCCTCAATTTCATCAAAGTCCTTGGATGTTGTAAGGGCTCTGAAAATCTATGTGAAGAGGACTGCTCGTCACAGAAAATCGGACTCTCTGTTTGTCCTTTATGATCCCAATAAACTTGGGTGTCCTGCTTCTAAGCAGACAATCTCTTGTTGTATTAGGTTCACTATCCAGCATGCGTATTCTACGGCAGGATTGCCGTGTCCTACGTCTGTTCAGGCCCACTCTACTCGTAAGGTGGGTTCTTCCTGGGCGGATGCCCGGGGTGTCTCGGCTTTACAGCTTTGCCGAGCGGCTACTTGGTCTGGGTCGAACACATTTGCAAAGTTCTACAAGTTCGATACTTTGGCCGCTGAGGACCTGAACTTTGGTCAATCCGTTCTGCAGGAGCCTCCGCGCTCTCCCTCCCGTTCTGGGAGCTTTGGTACATCCCCATGGTACTAATGTGGACCCCAGCATCCTCTAGGACGTAAGAGAAAATAGGATTTTAATTACCTACCGGTAAATCCTTTTCTCGTAGTCCGTAGAGGATGCTGGGCGCACACCCATCGGTTACTTGGTTCAGTACTGCTTAGTTCTTGTTCAAGTACTGTTTTGTTACTTGGTAAGTAATTATGGGGGTAATTCCAAGTTGATCGCAGCAGGAAATTTTTTAGCAGTTGGGCAAAACCATGTGCACTGCAGGGGGGGGCAGATATAACATTTGCAGAGAGAGTTAAATTTGGGTGGGTTATTTTGTTTCTGTGCAGGGTAAATACTGGCTGCTTTATTTTTACACTGCAATTTAGATTGCAGATTGAACTCACCACACCCAAATCTATCTCTCTCTGCACATGTTATATCTGCCCCCCCTGCAGTGCACATGGTTTTGCCCAACTGCTAAAAAATTTCCTGCTGCGATCAACTTGGAATTACCCCCATTGTTC
Source organism: Pseudophryne corroboree (assembly GCF_028390025.1). Lineage (NCBI taxonomy): Eukaryota > Metazoa > Chordata > Amphibia > Anura > Myobatrachidae > Pseudophryne > Pseudophryne corroboree. The sequence goes on along the minus strand of NC_086444.1, from coordinate 83,112,250 downwards.
AGCCGTTGCTGATGTTTCAAGCTAGTTAGCTTGGTTTGCCTTGTGTGTGAGCTGGTATAAATCTCGCCACTATCTGTGTAAAATCCTTCTCTCGGAAGTTGTCTGTCTCCTCGGGCATAGTTTCTATACGAAGTCTGGTAGGAGGGGCATAGAGGGAGGAGCCAGCCCACACACTCTCAAACTCTTAAAGTGCCAGTGGCTCCTAGTGGACCCATCTATACCCCACGGTACTAATGTGGACCCCAGCATCCTCTAGGACGTAAGAGACAATTACTTGCTTTTTTGCTTAACTTACAAATCAGAATTAGGCCTGCATTTTAGATGATGATGTTGTCTCCATGAGCAGAAAAGGCAAAAAGCTGACAAAAACCCTGGTCCAGCCAGCGGTGTGAATGTGGTTTCATCTCTAAGCGCCAGTTGACTGGCGCTCAATATACTTTGAGCACGACCTGGGTCACACCGTTCACCCCAGCATCCTCTACGGACTACGAGAAAAGGATTTACCGGTAGGTAATTGAAATCCTGTTTTTTTTTTATCTGGAACAAACCATGTTGCCATGCAAGAGGAGCAAATATAGTTATATTTTTTCTGTACAGGGTAAATACTGGCTGCTTTTGCATGTTGCCCACACATGTTAGACAGCTTTTATTTTTATATTGCAATTTAGATTTAAGTTAGGACACAGCTTTCCCAAATCTAAAGGGGGATACACACGAAGCGATGTTCAGCTAATTTTTAAGCAACTTGACTAGATTGCTTAGAAATAAGCTGAACATCGCTCTGTGTGTAGGGGTGCCGGCGACAGGACCGCGCATCGCTATTGCCGGTGCTAGATTGGCACAATCTAGCAGGTCGCTCATTTCACCGTGTGTGTGTGTGTCCCCACGGTCAGCACATCGCGCTGCGCTGAGCGGGGGGAGAGGTGTGCTGAGCGGTCTGTGCTAGACCGCTAGGCACACATCTATGGGAAAATCTCCCCGTCAGTACTGCCCTTAACTCTCTGCACATGTTACATCTACCCCACCTGCAGTGCAGCATGGTTTTGCCAGATGCACAGTTAATTGCACTCTCATACTTTATTCCCAAATCAGAATCAAGCCCAGGGTGTATCTTTTTGTGAAGTTCTATATGTTTAATACCCTAGCCAGAGAGGATACCCAGTTTGGGCAGGCGGTGCTGCAGGCGTCTCAGCAAATTCCCGCACGTTCTGGAAGCTTTGGGACATCCCCATCGTACTAAGGGGGTCATTCCGACCCGATCGCACGCTGCACTTCTTTGCAGCCGTGCGATCAGTCGGAGCTGCTCATGCGTGGCTGACGGCGCCAGGCAGCGACGCCGCTAGTGAAGGAAGCAGTCGCAGCAGTAACTGCAAGAAGGTTGACAGGAGGAAGGCGGATCCGGGCGGCAACTCACCGTTTTCGGGGAGTGGTGAGTCCAACGCAGGCGTGTCCAGGCGTTTGAAGGGCCAATGTCTGACGTCAATTCCGGGACCTGCATCGCTGGAATTATCGCACAGGGTAAGTAACTCTGACCCTGGTCTTCTTTTACAGGAAACTTTTTTTTTTGCTTTGCAGGGCTGCACAAGCGTTCTCAACCCTGCTATGCAGAAATACACTCCCTCATAGGCGGAGTCTAGTGGATCGCACGGACAGCAAAAAGTTGCTACCTGCGATCAACTCGGAATGACTCCCTAAGTCTCCCCAATATCCCTTAAGGATGCTAGAGAAAATACGATTTTAATTGCCTACCAGCGCCCGCCTCAGTGCGTTGACTTTTCTGCAGGTTTTCTCTTATATGGTTACCTGTTCAGCTGTTGCTGTTGTTGTTACCAGCCGTTGCTGGTTGTTATATGTTATTGGTGTTCTGGTGTGTAAATCTCACCACTCATTGTTATGTTCCTTTTCTCAAGTATGTCCTTTCTCCTTCGGGCATTATTTTACCTATGTTTCAACAAATGGGAGTAATCTGCGCACTGGAGTAGTTTGGCTTTTAGGGATGTGCTGCTAATCAAAAGGGTGTCCTTGCCCTTAATTAAACAATTATTATTACCAGTTATTTATATAGCGCACACATATTCCGCAGCGCTTTACAGAGAATATTTTGGCCATTCACATCAGTCCCTGCCCCAGTGGAGCTTACAATCTATATTACAATGTAAAGCAAATGGTTTTTGACCTGACTGCACTCCTCCCTCCATTTCTGAATGATTGTGAAAGAATTCTACTCAATTCTGGATACTAATTAAAATAATAAGTTTTACTAGCATGCAAAATGGTTGTGATCACACTCACAAATGCAGTGAAAAAGAGAACATGAAAATAATACTGAAACACAACATGAAAGGAATATAATAGTCATGTGCTCCAATGGTGAGCACTTGTCATGAAACTCTGTCCTTGTACCACTAATACTAATTATCAATTCCTTGTGGTGCAATAATGCAAAGATTGATGAGCTGGATGTGGTTAATAAAATCAAAAACGTTGTGTAAGCTTCCTTAAGAGTCTCCGGACAGACTCGCCGCTCGGTTCGTGTGCCTGCTCTACTGGTACGTCCTTCTACGGATCTCCCCGTGAGCCTGCAACACTTGCCGGGCTTATCGTGGTCACGGGGGAGGGAGTCTCCCAGAGGAAGACCAAATCGGTTGAAACGCGTTGGAGACTAAAAAGGAACATCACACATCAGCGGAGAGCAGGAGGGTTCTGCAAGACCTTCGGATCCACGGCGCAGACACCGGTAAGCCGTGCAGCAAGAGGATCCCACAGGTGAGTTCTCCGTTGTGGGGAGGTGCATTTTTGCCACAGGCTCCATTCAGGTCCTGCGGCTAAGCTCCCTCCCCCGTGACCACGACAAGCCCGGCAAGTGTTGCAGGCTCACGTGGAGATCCGTAGAAGGACGAACCGGTAGAGCGGCCACACGAACCGAGCGGCGAGTCTGTCCGGAGCCGCCGGGAGATCCCGCAGCCCCCCCGCACCTGTACCCCTTATCACCACGGCCGCAACGAGAGTGCACTTACACCTGTTTTCACCTACAGAGGTACGGGACGCCGTCCTCTGCTATAAACACAGACATTGAAATAAACTTTTACAGTCCTGTCAGGATCAGGGATACCTGTTTATCCGTGAGCTTTTTAGACTCTTAAGGAAGCTTACACAACGTTTTTGACTTTATTAACCACATCCAGCTCATCAATCTGTGCATTATTGCACCACAAGGAATTGATAATTAGTATCAGTGGTACAAGGACAGAGTTTCATGACTAGTGCTCACCATTGGAGCACATGACCATTATATTCCTTTCATGTTGTGTTTCAGTATTATTTTCATGTTCTCTTTTTCACTGCATTTGTGAGTGTGATCACAACCATTTTGCATGCTAGTAAAACTTATTATTTTTATTGGTATCCAGAATTGAGTAGATTTCTTTCACAATCATTCAGAACTGGAGGGATGAGCGCAGTCAGGTCAAACACCATTTGCTTTACATTATTTTACCTATGACTGCCTGTAGGAGGAGGCATAGAGGGGAGGAGCCAGCACACCCAGTGGAAGAAATTTTGGACCCCGTCTATACCCCATCGTACTAATTCCCCAATATCCCTTATGGACTACGAGAAAAGGATTTACTGGTAGGTACTGTAATTAAAATCCTGTTTTCCATTAGAAGTCGTGGGTCTGACCCAGATTTGGTACACGGTTCCAAGCCAGGTCGGCACTTCATATGTCAGTGTGACATACTGTGCTGCGGCTCCATCACCTCCCCAGCGGCGTCGCATACTCCCGCTGGCTCTGTTACCGAGTGCTTGCTGTGGAGGCGCTCCGGTTCCTAGGCACACCACCGCAGACGCTCTCCTGGATCGCGTATCTGCTACTATTGGAGGAGTTCCGGAAGCGGTTTAAGGAGATGAACCGCGACGCTGGCATGGACACTGTGACAGAGCAGGGACCCCACTATATCCACCAGAGCAGGGGAGCACAGGTCGAATAGTAAAATATCCACTTTAATAAGGCTCCATAGGTGAGGACCAGCATAGGGGAAATAGCGCTGGACCTGTAGTCCCTCCCCCAGCTCCAGGTGCCATCTACTGCTGGTGTTCCCGCCCTGGAGCTGCCTCACACTCTCGGTCACTCCCTGACTGAGACTCTGGGCGCCATATTCTCACAGTAGCTGGTGTCCGGGACTGCAGGGCAAGGTCTCCTCTGTAAATCCGCCTGATTCATCAGCGCTGTGATTTTACAGACACTTAAGTATTAGACAACGTTAGTTAAGAACAAGTGTATCTCTAACAGACTATATTGTATGAGTATTCTGATATATACATCCGGTCACGGACCGTGCATTGTTGTTTATATATGTATATATATATATATATATATACTAGTCCAGTGCAGTTTTATTGTCTCACTAAAATAAAAATCTGCATTGCCACTGTGATTGTGTGTGCCTGTATCTGCTGTGTGGATTTAACTTTCAGTGTACCCCAGCTATATCTATCACTGTATTCTGTACCCTAAAGGACTAGGTGCGTCAGGGTCTCATATATAGTGCTGCACAGTATTTATCGTTACAGTAGGTATATTCTACTGTGTACTCAGTCACATCATACTGGATTTATTCGCTGGTGTTGTGTACTGTGTACGCAGTCACATAGTACCGGATTTAGACGCTGGTTTTGTGTACTGTGTACGCTGTCACATACTGGGGGATTTATTCGCAGGTATTGTACACTGTCTGGCTGTATCGTACTCATTTGCTCCGCGGTTACATTCACTAATATGTCCAACACAAAGGGCGGGAAACCCACGTACGCTCCTGTATCGTGCAGCGCATGCGCCAGGGATTTGCATGAGGGGGGAAGCTTTAAATCAGGCCTGTCTAACCTGAGGCCCTTCAGCTGTTGTGAAACTACAATTCCCAGCATGCCCTGCCACAGTTTTGCTGTCAGGAAATGCTAAAACTGTAGCAGGGCATGCTAGGATGTGTAGTTTCACAACAGCTGGAGGACCGCAGGTTGGACAGGCCTGCATTAAATGATAGTTTGTGTAATATGTGCCAAACATCTCCCAGTCAGTCTGCAGCTTCTGTAACCCATCAGGAGCCACCTTACGTGGCGTTCTCAGCTATGCTCAATAAGCTTGTGACACACCTTACGCCCCTCTATGGGACCTCCTGTGCCATTGCAACCACATATTGTCCCTATGGTAAATCCGCCTTGGGTGGATAATTTGACCCAGTTGCAGCAATTGAATCAGTGTTTTGTTAGACAAAAACCTACCCCACGTTCCTCTGGGGTCAAGGAGTCATCTAAGCATGCCACTTCCTCCTCACAATTCAATAATATATCGGATGATACTTCTGATGAGGATGGGGAGTATACTGATCTGTCAGACACTGATACAGTTGCTTCCGACGAGGAACCTGCAACTCAGGTTGATGTCTTTGACCTAGTGGAGGCTATTAAGCTGATCCTACAAATCGTACCACTACTGCGTCTAAGAAACCTGATAAGTGTAAACAACAGAAGGTAGATAAAGTAGTCTTACCACATTCTGACCATTTAGTAGACATACGTCAGGAACCCTGGTCTTCTCCAGGAAAGAAATTCTCCCTGTCTAAAAAAATGCTAACTTGTTATCCTCTCCCTGCTGACTTGTGTAACAAGTGGGAAAATTCACCGCCAGTGGATTCCCATGTCACCCGTCTTGTGGTGTCATCTACTCTGCCTGTTACCACTGTCACCTCACTGAAGGAACTGACAGATAAGCGATATGCCTGAGTCTATTTACTCCCTTGCATGTGCTGTACATAGACCCACTATAGCGGCCTCCTGGGCCACAAAAGGAATTGATGTATGGGTTCAGGCAATAGAGGATGACCTGCCTCAGGATATATCTGACACTGCCAGACAATATCTGTTGCATATTACTACTGCCTCCCAATATATTCAGGAGGCGTCCTCTGAGGCAGGTGTAATCCCGGCCAAGGCGTCGACTACGTCCATCCTGGTTCGCCGAATTCTGTGGTCGAGGTCATGGAAGGTGGACCTGGACTCCAAAAAGACCTTGGAGGTACTTCCTTTTAAGGGAGACATCCTATTTGGGGAAGATCTAAATAAGATTGTGACTGACTTAGCGGCTGTTAAGACTGCATTTCTCCCGAATACTAATCCTTCTGCCCAGAAGGCAAAGAGTACCACTTTTCGTTCCTTTCGACCTCAAGGGAAAGCGAAGGGTCAGACATACCCGAGACATGCTTGTGCTCCCAAAACCACTAAGCCCAAAACGAAATAATCCTGGGCTGCCCATCAGCCTGCTTCCAAATGAAACAAGCTTGCTGCATGACGGGACGGGCCTCCCCCTGGAGGATCCCAGGGTGGGAGGCCGACTTCTGCAGTTCACCCAGGTCTGGTTAAAGACCACTTCAGACGCATGGGTATGAGAAGTCGTCTCACAGGTATGCAGTCTCTTTCGAGAGACGTCCCCCTCGCCAGTTATGCACAACGGTTATTCCTATGGACCCGTTGAAGGTGCAAACTCTACACCTGGTTGTGCGTTCCCTCCTGGATACTACTCAACCTGTTTCTAGTACTGAAACACAATGGGGTTTTCCGGCCTATACTCAACCTCAAATCACTGAACAAATTTGTAAGAGTGTCCAAGCTCCATATGGAAACACTGCGCTCGATTTGTACTGCCCATGGAATCCGGAGATTATATGGTATCCCTGGATATACAAGATGCTTATCTGCATATACCTATTGCCATATCTCATCAGCAATATCTGCAGTTTGCTATTGGCAACCATCACTATCAGTTCCAGGCTCTGCCGTTTGGACTGGCCACGGCACCTTGGATCTTCACCAAGGTTATGGCCATGATGATGGCTCATCTGCGTCGTCAGGGAATCAGGATCCTGCCGTATCTAGATGACTTGATTATACTGGTGAACTCCCAAGATGTCCTCAGTCATCTGCAACTGACGGTATGCTTCCTATAAGCCCACGGGTGGCTCTTCAACTGGAAGAAGTCCTCGCTAGTCCCTGCTCGGAGCATGGTGCACCTGGGATATACAACCAAAGACTGTTTCTGTCTCCAGAGAAATTCCTGAAACTTCAGGACTGGATCAGATACTTCCTCTCTCGTCCAAGAGTGTCGACAAACTCGGCGATGCAAGTACGATGCCTCATGGTGTCGACTTTCGACATGGTAGAGTACGCTCAATTTCATTCCCGCCCTCCTTTCCAAGTGGGATGGCCTGCCTCATCGGATCAGGTCTCAAATGATCTCTTTGACTCCGGAGGTTCGTCTGTCACTGAGTTGGTGGTTACAGGACCAGCAGTTGAGCAGGGGCCATCCCTTCTGGATCCCCAACTGGGTCCTACTGACTACGGACGCCAGTCTAAAGGGGTTGGGGCGCGGTGCTGGAGCAACACTCTCTCCAGGGTCAGTGGACCAAGGAGGAATCTCTCCTCCTGATAAACCTTATGGAATTGCAGACAGTGTTCAATGCTTTGACTCTTGCCCTGCCTCTGATACGGAACAGGCCTGTTCAAGTACAGTCAGACAACGCCACCACAGTGGCATACATAAACCATCAAGGCGACACTCGAAGCCGCGTGGCAATGATGGAAGTGTCAAAAATCCATTGTTGGGCAGAACACCATCTGCCAGCAATATCGGCGTGTTCATTCCAGGAGTCCTCAACTGGGAAAGTGGATTTCCTCAGTCGTCAGGACGTACACGCTAGAGAGTGGAGTCTTCATCGGGAAGTCTTTCAACTCCTAGTGGACAAGTGGGGTCTACCAGATGTAGACATGATGGCATTCCGACACAATCACAAAGTTCCGGTCTTCGGATAAAGAACAAGGGATCCTCAAGCAGTGTTCGTGGACGCACTGCCAATTCCATGGAACTTTTGGCTGCCCTACGTGTTCCCTCCAGTGTCACTTCTGCCCAGGGTACTACGGAAGTTCAAGCAAGACGGAGGAATACTACTTCTAGTCGCTCCAGCATGGCCCAGACGGCATTGGTTCTCAGACCTGCAGGGTCTATCGATATAGCGTCCTCTTCTACTTCCTCAATGCCCAGACCTCCTCGTTCAGTGCCCTTGTGTCTACCCAGACCTGGCCATACTGGCTTTGACGGCGTGGCTCTTGAAGCTTCACTCCTGAGGGTCAAAGAATTATCCGAGGCGGTTATTCATGCTATGCTGAAGGCCCGCAAACCGGCTTCTGCACAGATTTATTATAGGGTCTGGAATTCTTACTTTCACCTGGTGTGCTGCTAAGAATTACGATGCTTCCAAGTTTAGTACTACCAGACTTCTGGCTTTTTTGCAACAAGGCCTGGATTTAGGACTTCGTCTGGCCTCCCTCAAGGTTCACATATCTGCCTTGTCGGTGTGGTTTCAGAGAGAAATTGCGTATATAACTGACGTCCATACATTTACTCAGGGCATACTGCGCATTCAGCCTCCCTATGTCCCTCCTGTGGCCCCATGGGATTTGTCTGTTGTCCTGAATGCCCTACAAGAGTCTCCATTTGAACCTCTTGAGTCAGTGGACCTTAAATGGCTCACAGCCGAGGTTCTGTTTCTGATGGCTTTTTCCTCTGCTAGAAGGGTGTCAGACTTAGGCGCGTTGTCCTGTACTTAAGGTTGTGTCATCCTTTCACCTTAATCAAGAGATTGTGGTTCCAGCCTTCATCTCTTCTGAATTGTCCTCCAAAGAACGGTCTTTGGATGTGGTACGGGCTCGCCGTATATATGTGAAGAGGACTGCCTCTATCAGGAGGTCAGATACCCTCTTTGTACTGATTGGTTTCCACAATCGTGGCTGGCCTGCGAATAAGCAAACCATGGCCAGATGGATTAGAATGGTGATTGCGCAGGCTTCTGCTGCTATTAAAACCCATTCTACTCGGTCTGTTGGACCCTCTTGGGCGGCCCGACGTGGCACGTCCGCTGAACAATTGTGCAAGGCGGCTATGTGGTCCTCAGTGATGTTTATTAGGTTCTATGCCTTTGATACTTCCGCCTCCCAGGATGCTTCCTTTGGACGCCGGGTTCTCATACCCGCTAGGGTGCGTCCCCTCCCTTGAGGAACTGCTTTAGGACATCCCAGATGTATTTGTTAGGGTATGTTAACCTATTCAGGTCTGGTCTATAAACTCTCTGCAGTCATCAGTCAGAATTCTGTTCCTTTAGCAACCGGTTGGAGGTCAATGAATGATAAGATGACACAAGTTCATGTGTAACCGAAGCAAATCATAAATGACCTGCTAGGGGCCGTCATAGCTTTATTATTTATAGCTTGAAAACAAAGGATTCATGTTTGCCAATACATTTAGCCAATCAGAATATACCATGTATGTCTTGAAATTCATCGATTGTCATACAATGTTCCAAGTGGCAACTAGAACAGCCTTGAAAATGGTTATTGTTTCGTTTATCAGTCTTTCGGACATAAACTCAGAAGATTTCTTTCAGCATTCTTCTCAATTAGCCTTGGATATATCTGGTGTTGCTTTGTCCGCCTTGGATACATTTAATGTTGCATTTGTCTTTGTACAAGTCATGCTTTAGGACAAGATATTCAGCAAATATAGTATTCTGACCAACTCAGCAATATTTTCTTAAGGACACATGAACCCATTTTGTGATTAACAGTAAATATCTTAATAAATGCTAAAAAGCGTGAATCAATATATATTTGCTATACTGCGGAAGCTCCTACACTATCATTTCCCCTCTTTTTGATTCCACTTTTTCTCCCTATTCTACCTACACTAGGCCAGAACTATTCCCTTTCAGTAAACCAGTTGCCTGGACTTATAGTCCAAACCTTGGGGATTACCCTTAACAACAACCAAAGGATAAGCAACTTCATTCTTCTGGCTGGAGAGTCACTGTCAGCTTCTTCGAGTGGGAGGCGTGTAATCAGGTATCACGACTTTTCACCTTAATTTGAGGTAGGCATGGTTAGCAGCACTTGATATGGACCATCATATCTTGGTTCAAAGGTCTTTCTCACATGTCTCTTTAAATAGACCCAATCCTGGATTTAGCTTATGCGTAGCTGATCCTTCTGGGTCTGGAATGGAAGAAAACACTCGGCAATGGAGGTTAGTCAATGTTTTACAGACCTCCTGTACATAACCTGTTAAATCACTATGATTATGTTGTAACTAGGTGCTTCATCGCGCCCTACGGGCGCTCTTCACACCGTCACAAGGGGCTACGCCCCCTTGACCCTTGCATGCCTTTCTGGGGTTTAATATTTGTATTATATGGAGTATTACCTGCATTCCTTTGTTAGTGGTTAAATATTACACAATGAAAGGGCGTGCGATGGTGAAGGAGGCACAGCCCCTAGCGGCGGCGTGAACAGCACCTGCAGGGCACGATGTACAGAATGTAGCGGGTGCGGGGGGGACTGCGGATGGTGTATGTAGATGCTGCGGGTGGAGGGGGGGCAGAAGTGGGGGTGGGGCCCGGATGGGGAAGGTTCGGGAGGTACTGCGGGTGGGGGAGAGGCAGAGGAGTGGGGGATGCAGATGGGGGAGGGGTCCGGAGGCACTGCAGGTGGGGGAGGGGCAGGGGTGCCACAGGTGGGAGAGGGGCAGGTGTGGGGATGCTGTGGATGGGTGAAGGGTTCTGGAGGTGCTGTGGGATGGGAAGGGATGGGAGTGCCGGGGGTGGGGTAGGGGACCGCAGGCACCATGGGTAGGGTAGGGGCAGGTACGGGTGGTGCGGTGGATGGGAAAGGAGGTCCGGAGGTGCTGCAGGTGGTGGAGGGGCAGGTGCGGGGGTGCCATTGGTGGGGGAGGGGTGGGTGAGGGGGGGACCGCGGATGGAGGAGGGTGTCTGCAGATGCTGCGGGTGGAGGGGGGCAGGTGTGGGGGGGAGACATATAAGGGGGGTGAATGGTGGAGGGGGCCTGGAGGTGCTGTGGGTGGTGAAGGGGCGAAGGAGTGGGAGCCGCGGGTGGTGTAGGGGGTCCGGAGGCACAGCATGTGGGGGAGGGGTGGAGTGCCGCATGTGGTGGAGGGGAAGGTGCGGAGGTGTGGTGCATTGGGGAGAGGTCTGGAGGTGCTGCGGGTACTGTACATGCCATAAAAGGTAGTTGGAGGGTATGCAGTAACAGGGCCAGGACAGGGGTGACAGGGTCAGAACAGGGTTGACGGGGCCAGGACAGGGGTGACAGGGTCAGAACAGGGGTGACGGTGCCAGGACAGGGGTGACGGGGCCAGTATAGGGTTGACAGGGCAAGCACAGGGGTGACAGGGCCAGGATAGGAGTAACAGGGCCAGGATAAGGGTGACAGGGCCAGGATAAGGGTGAAAGGGCCAGGATAAGGGTGAAAGGGCAAGGCCAGGGGTGACAGGGACATGACAGAACACAGGGCACGGGAGAGATTGGTATTAGGGACAAAACAGTGGTGACAGACAGATGTGTCTTACCGGAGTCACTGCTGCTGGCTGCTGCTGTTCCACTCCAACCTGTTGGGATCTGCTGCTGCTGGAGACTTGGCATGGTTGATTCTCTCAGGCTGGAGTCCTGCTTCCTCTGCCCGTCCGCATCCCTACCCCCTCCTCAGTTACACACCGCAGACCTCGCGCAGCTGCCAGGCACTGTGGTAAGGTGAGACTGGAAATGACTGGTTAGCCCCCAGGAGATGCTGCGGCTGGAGGGAGGAGGGGGTCATAGCATGCAGCTTGGATTTCTGCAGCGCTACCCGCCAGCTAAAGTGTGTGAATGAGCTGGGCGCACCTCACTGTGGGTGGCAGCGCTACAGCTAGCGGTGGGGTTGCCGGGGCTGGAGATAACAGAGGCAGTACGGAACCTGCACAGCGGCAGGTGCCCCACAAAACTGCAGCTAAGAAGTGTGGAGTGTGCTAGAAAGTGACGCTCCTCCGCGCCAGAGAGACCCTGCTGAGTATGCCGATGTGGGGGGTCAAGCACACAGTGAGCCGGTGCCCGTCTGTCTGTATGACATACCCGTCACCCACCCCCATACCTCCCAAATGTCCCGATTTTCGCGGGACAGTCCCATTTTTTGGGGTCTGTCCCGCTGTCCCACCCGCGGGTCGCAGTGTCCCGCGGTGGGGGGGCAGTTGGAAAGCTCCTGTACTCGTTGTTCTGCTTAGCAGAGCAGCAGAGCAGCGATGAATAGTGGAGACAGAGGGAGAGGGGGCATCAGGGGGTACGGATTAAGGGGGGGTTCCAGCAGCAGAGCCGGATTAGGGAGGGGGGGGGGGCAGGGGGTACGTACCGTTGGCCCCACAGTTTTAGGGGGCCCCCCGGCTCGAGTAGCTCTGTCCCATCTCAGAAGCTCCCCCGTCCTACCAGCAACAGCGGCAGCATTGTGCTACAGTCAGCACACGCTGCTGTGTATTGGCAGGTCTGTGGTGTTACAGGGAGGCAGCAGTCTCCCTGCTTTCTTCTGCCTGTGCGGGTGTGTAGGGGGGAGCGACCACCCCCTCTGGATTTAGCCCTAGCTGAGGGGCCAAAATCCCATTTAAAAAATAAAAATAAAAATCGGAATTTGCATAAGGGGGAGTGGCCGCGCGTCCCGCGATTAGGCCACGCCCCTAACCCCACAGCAGGCACAGCAATGAGATAGGGCTCCACTGTCTCAAGTGCCCTGGGCCCCCCGGACTCATAATCAGCCCCTGGGGGCATGCCAGCAGCTCACAGAGCGCTGGGCATGCCCCCTCACTGACGAAAACGGGGCCCTCCCGTGAAGCCACGCCCCCTTTTCGCCGAGTGTGTGTGTGTGTGTGTGTATCCCTCCTTCTGCCTGAAGACAGCTCCTGCAGAAAGCTGGGAGGTATGCACCCCTGCATGTGCCATGCCCATACTATCTGCTTCTGCTCCTAGTCTCCTGTAGATTTGGCCAGATCTGTGACTCATTTGACTAACTCCGCCCAGTCTTGTGACTCCGCCCAGCGTTAGCAAATGAATCACAAAGTCACAGAATAGGGCTATTATATAGGAGATTGTTGTGGATAATAACAACCTGTCCTTGGAGCTGACCCAAACAATATTTCATATGGAGTCAGTTTACTGGGTCTCATGGGTGTGGTCCTAATATTGAACAAGACTATAGGTAGGCATTCTGGCCAAGTTCTTTTGGTTTCTGTCATCATTTTCTGTAGTTTTAGCTTATGGTCAAAGTTCAGATGTTCCCCCTCCCCACTCGCCTGGGGACGGTAAGGCACGTGGAAGGCCTGCTGTACCCCCAAATCTTTCATTATATGCTGCATGACTTCTCCTGTGAAATGTGTACCTCTATTTGATTCTATAACCTCAGGTATCCCAAATCTACATACTACTTCTGCTATCAGTTTCTTTGCAGTGGTTTTTTTTGTGGCTTTGCCTACTGGCCAGGCTTCGGCCCAGTGACTAAACATGTCCGTTGCTACTAGTACATATTCATATGGACTGCTTCGTGGCAACTGTATATAGTTGATTTGTAGTCTTTGAAATGGGTAAGAGGCTTTGGGTATAGTTCCTAGAGGTGTCTTGGTTCTTTGTCCTGGATTGCTGATTCCACAGATCCAGCATCCTGCTACAAAGTTTGTTGCAGCTTTATTGAAGCCTAGAGCTATCCAATGCTCTTGTACTCTATTTACCATGGCTTCCTTTGAATGATGTACTTGTCCATGAGCTACTTGTAACATAGGTGGAAATAGAGCTGCTGGTAGACAGTACTTTAATTCTCTTGACTTCCAAAGTCCATGTTCATCTTCTTCTGCCCCCAATCATCTCCATTTCTCTTTTTCTCCTTGTGAGGCTTGTTGTTGAATTTTGATCAGCTCCTCTTCACTAGGCATTTGCTTCACATCTTGAGCTACTAAGACTTGCTCAGGTTCTTTTGATTGTAAGGCAATTCTCTTGGCTTCTGCATCTGCAAATGCATTTCCTTTAGCTTCCATGGTTTGGCTCTTAGTATGTGCTTGTACCTTGATTATGCCAATCCTTTTAGGTAGTTCCAATGCTCTGAAGAGTTCCATAATCAAACTGGCATGTTTGATGGGTTTTCCATTTGCACCTTTGAAGTCCCTACTTTTCCAAATAACAGCGTAAACCTGGGACACCCCCCCAAGCATAGCGTGAATCCGTGTAGATGTTAGCTGTCATGTTTTCAGCATGTATGCAGGCTTTGGTCATTGCTATGAGTTCTGCTTCTTGTGCTGACATTCTTGGTCCAGAATCTATGACTTCAGTTTCAGTTGTTACTGCATATCCTGTCCTCGGGGATCCATTATCATAATATCTTGATCCATCGACGAACAGGTTCATGTCTGGATTGTCCAGTGGTGTATCTTGGACATTAGGAAGAGGTAAAGTCTCTAATTCCATGAGGGCTAGGCAATCATGTGGAAATGTTTGTGTTGTATTTTCTGCGTCTGTAGCAGCATTTTCCTCCTCATCTGACGATTCACCATCATTACCATTTCCCCCTCTCCTCCCCTCTTTTGAATCGTTGATGGGAAGGAGTGTAGCTGGGTGTAGTACAGTGCATCTTGTGATGGTGACATGGGAGGCGCTTAATAGCGCTACTTCATATTTGGTAAGTCTGGCTGCAGAAAGATGCTTGGTTTTTGCTTGACTTAGTATTTCTGTGACAGCGTGCGGTACTTGTATACACAGTGGATGATCAAGCACAAGGTCTGTCACCTTTTCCCTCAGTATTGCTGCTGCTGCCACTGCTCGGACACAGGATGGTGCTCCTCTGATAATCAGATCCAGCTGGGCTGAACAGTATGCCACTGGTCTTTGTTTTGGTCCGTATTTCTGGGTGAGCACCCCTAAAGAATGCCCTCTGTTTTCATGGCAGAATAGGTTAAAAGGCTCTTTGTAATCAGGCAATCCTAATGCTGGGGCTGTTATTATGGCTTGCTTTAGTTTTCTTACTGCTTCTTCAATGGTGTCCCTGTTTTCTGCTGACGCCTCCTTTTTTGTTAATTCATATAGGGGATGCATCAGTAATGAGGCTGAGGGTATCCATTCTCTGCAAGAACCAATAAGGCCCAGGAAAGCTCTGATTTCTTTTAATGTTCTTGGGGTTTTTGCTTGAGTTATTGCTTTTGTTCTTTCATCAGTAAGATGCCTTGTTCCTTGGGATATGCAGTGTCCTAAAAAGATAACTCTTTTCTGTACTAGCTGTAGTTTGGCATTTGACACTCTGCAATCTTCTTCTGCCAAAAAGATGAGTAGTGATGCTGTTTCCTTTTTGTAGGATTAATGCCATTGCCTCTGAGAAATCTGATGGACTGGTTGCTCCCCCTTGGGGTAATCGTGTCCAACAATATTGTTTACCTTCGTGAGTGAATGTTAGAAACTTCTGGCTTTCCCATTCATCAGTAGATAATCTGTTTTTCCCTCCTTTTGAATCTTGAGATTCAACACCTTTATTGATTAATGTTGGAAAAGGGTTGCTGAGTTGAGGGTAATACATCTTCTGATGGTTACTTGTCGCACTCTGGCAGTGCTACTTCATACATGGTCAACCTTGCCACTGACAGGTGTTTGGTTCTTGCTTGTTGAAGCTTCTCTGTACCTGCATGTGGACCCTGGATGATAAGTTCATGATTCAGCACTATGCCTGTGCTCTTGTCCTCTTCTAGGACTACTGATTCAGCACTGTGTCTGTGCTCTTATACTCTGCTAGGACTGTTGCTGCTATCACTGCTCTGATGCCGGTAGGTGCTCTTTGATTACTGCTGTCAAGCTTGCTTGAGTTGTAGGCCACTGGTCTTCACCTCAGTCCATGATTTTGCGTAAGGACTTCTATGTATGGCCTCTTTCTTTAATAGTCAGGTAGTTCTAGGGCTTGAGATGAGGCAACTGCTGTTTCCAAGTGTGCAATAGCTTAATTCATCTGTTGCTGTATGTAGGATGCGGACCCTCCTCCCTTTCAGTGTTGTCATACAATGCTTGCATGTAGACTGGTGCTAGAGGTATCCATGTTCTGTAGTGTCCTACTAGGCCCAGGAATGATCATCTGACTTGCTTGACACTAGTTGGCATCTTAGCTTGCAGTATAAATCTTTTTCTTCTCACTTTTGTTAGATATCGGGTACCATGAGTGTCCTTGGAAGATTAACTCTTGCTTGACTAGCTGCAATTTCTCCTTTTGAGGATCTGCAGTCTTGTTCTTCCAGAAACTTCACTAAGGACACTGCCCCTTCTTGGTGCTTCTTTTAGTAGTGGTGGCAATCAACAGTTCATTCACATCCTGTATTTAGCTGTGTGTTTTGTGGATAAATCACTTGGTGATATAGCCCCTCCACAGGGCTATCCTGGTCCAGTAGTATTGCTTACTTTCTTCTACAACTGGTACTGCGGGAATGAGCCAATACTGAACTTCTGTTCTAACTTGCTGCTAAATAGCTTTTTGTTCTTTCCTTTGATAAGTTGCTGGAAAGTTAAACTTCTACTGGTGTGTACTGTATTCTCCTTGGATAAGCTTTAGTACATTGTGCTTCAGCAAAGTCACTGGACATGTACTCCGAGGTCAAGAACTGGGCTGGTATTGGTGACTGTAGTTCTTGCATCTCCTGTCCTTTTAAGAATTTCTGAATTCATCAGTTCTTGTGGTATCTCCCTCTGCTGTCTTCTGCGTGTGCTGGCTCCAGTATTCATTAGGCACAAACATATTTCTCCAGTGGGCAAGGTGACTGTAATTATACCTTCTGCTGTTTCCTCTGGAGACATTATGTTCACTGGGGAGTACCTGAAGAAGCTTGTACTTCATATTGGCAGAAGAAGCATCATTTATTTGTCTTCTGGAACTTTTTCTGTCTTGTTCCTTATCATTTGCTTTAAACCCCGGAGCTTCTGTTGCTTTAAATCATGGCATTATCTCTGTAATCTTGCCATGTAGTACTGACCACTTGTCGGATGTCTTTCTTTGTCCTTTTTAAAGCAGACTTCCTTTAGTCTCCAAACTTTCATGCGACCTTCATATTGTTTCTCAACTTTTCTTTTTTCAATCACCTCTCTTTATGATTCATTCATTATTCTTCATACTTTGTCCTTTCTTCACTTGCATATTCTTTCTCACTGCTGCTGGCATGTCATCTTCTTAGTCCAAGTCCACCCAGGCTGGTGTTCAACATAATGATGTTCATGCTGGGAGTTGTTGTTCCTCTTTGTCTTACTTTTCCTGTGAGAGATAGACTTGTATAGCAAGCTTGTATTTCAGGTTACATCTTTGCTTTCTTGCAGGGGTAGGGCTTAACCTCCCAACCCAGTCGTTGCAATGGCCTGATCTGTAAGTAAATGTAGAGGAATCTGGTTGTGCATAAAAACAGCTCTTGAAACCCTTGTGTCTCCTGTGGGTAAAGTCACTTTAATCGAACTGCCAGTGGTGACTGAGTACACTGTTGCCGACACAGGAGTTGCACACCCTCATATTCTATCATCTTGTGTGTCGTATAGTGACTTTATCATAGTAAGTTCTGATGGACTCAGTCTTCTCCTGTTTCAAGTCTGGGGCTGCTGGTGCCCTGAGTGTCTGTGCATGACACCATCTCTTAAGTCTTGTCATGTACATCTTTCCACTTTCAAACGTTGTTCTATTTTCCTCTGTCGGAACGGCCTCTATGGCTGGGCAATTGTTTGCTGCAATTGCTGCTGCCATGGTGCTTACTGCTTGAGCTGTTCCTGGTCCTAGTATAGCCTCACACAACTGGTGATAGTCGACCCATGCTGGTGTCCATATGGCTTGAATTCTTTCCATATAGGCATAAAATGCTGTTGGGTTTTTTCTAGGATCTGGGGACTCTGCAACTATTTTTGCGAGGTCGTTGCCATACCAGGGTTTGTGGTGTTGGCTCTGTACGATGTATGGTTCATCCACCCTGGTTGCATCATTTGTGTTGCGTATTCTCTGCACTTGTACTGGATACAGAGCAATAGGCAATGCTGACCGTCTTTCAGCATTTCTGGTTGCATAGTTATCTTGGCATGGCGGTTCATGGGGTGAAATCCAGTTTTCACAATTTGGGCAATGTTCATATCCTTCTGGAATGCAAAACTAACATACCGGACACAATCTTTCTGGAAAATATGTCACTTTATTCTGTACATTAGGTACCTGGGCATGAAAAGCTGTAGAAGCTGTGTCTTGATCCCTTGCTTCTCCTCTCCGCCTGATTTGCACCCTTTCGCCTATAGTTCCTGATTGTGGACTATTGTTTACTGGACTCATAGCTTGATTCCAGGTGTCTACCACTCGTTTAAACATGAGGGGAACTTTAGGTGCCCAGTTTCTTTGGTTTGATCTTGTTGGGGTTTCTTGTGATAAAGTATCAGGACACTGGGGCATACTCTGTACACATAGCTCAGGTAAATCATTCGGGTTTTCAACCACAGATCCTTCCAAGATAGGGCTGATTATTCGCCACTCTTTTCCTGGTTCATCTCTTTTCAATTTCACTGTTAGTGAGCTTGCAGGTGATTTAATTCTGTTCATACTAGGGGTACCTGGGTGTGCATGCATGTCTGGGTATAGGGGTGGGGTATAGTGTGCAGGTGCTGTTGCTGAAATTACAGGCAGTGAGTTTAACGCTGGTTGTGGTGCTATTGGGTACTCTGGTACAATGGGGAAATCATTCTATTCTCTGCTTCTAATTCTTTTACAGTGATCCAGATGGATGCTTGATCTCTACAATTATGCTTAATTATCCAACTCTTGTTACAGGAGGCAAATTTTTCCCATTTCTCTTAGTCTAGTGTCCCTTCTGACGGAAAACCTGCTCTTTTGAAAATGTTACTTATTCCTTTCAGAGCTTTCCTCCCCTCCCTGTTACTAACAATATCCACGGGTTTGAACCCATCCTGATGTGGTATTTTAGTAACCCCTTATGAGGGACTTAAAATCTCCTTTCAGAGCTTTTCTTCCCTCCCTGTTACTAACAATATCCACGGGTTTGTCAGGCCCTGACATCTTTACAGACCGCGCTCCCATGCCTGGGTGAACGTGCGCGGAACCCCTCCTGATGTGG
This sequence comes from Pseudophryne corroboree, assembly GCF_028390025.1. Classification (NCBI taxonomy): domain Eukaryota; kingdom Metazoa; phylum Chordata; class Amphibia; order Anura; family Myobatrachidae; genus Pseudophryne; species Pseudophryne corroboree. The sequence goes on along the minus strand of NC_086444.1, from coordinate 83,093,232 downwards.
TATTTTAGTAACTCCTTATGAGGGAATTAAAATCTCCTTGTGAGATGCTGACTCTGAAGAATTTCTTCTATCCTTGTACCTAAAGAGCTCCTTAAATCCGTCTGTGGACAAATGACTGGGGTTGTAGTGTTGCCCCTTCCTCCCTGTATTGGTGGAAAATCTATTAGTACTGCTCCCCAAGTGAGACCTGCATAATAGATTATTTCTTCTGGATCACTGAGATGCGTCCCTAATATTATTGTTAAGTCACTCCAAGGGTCTATTTCCCTGCCTATATAGACTCCTGCTTGTACCAGTATCCCTGTTGTTCCTTGTGTTCTTGGTAAACTCCCCACTATTCTTGGAATTCGTTCACCTTGTGTCTGGAAAATTATGTGTCCTGTGCACCGCAGGCAATCATACCTGAGTCTCCTTTCTATTGGTGTTACCATGTAAGTTTATCCCTTGTTTTCTTTCAGACAGTAGCTGTTCTTTATTACTGACCCAATCCTACCCCTTAACTGTCTTGCATAGGGACATACAATATATACAGTACAATGTGTGCAGGAGAATCTAGTTACTGACACTGGTTTCATTATTCAGCAGACAACCCCGACTCCCCCCACCTTTTCAAAAGCATATTGACAGAGTACATACAACAGTGCAAGGATACAAAAACAAGGATGACAGTAAATGCTATATCTGTTATCTGTGTGCACGGCAGCTGTTTGAGGCTGCACGGGCAAATGGGTCTTAGACCTGGGATTATGTGGTTCCTAGGCCAATAGGTTATGATGTTAGACCAATCATTCTCAATGTAATGTTCCAACAATTCTCTTTTTAAAATGACAACCTATTGTACAATAAAATTCGTCATCATTTTCCACATAACCAAATGAGAATTCAGTGCTTGTAATTGCCACCAATCTCGGTGCTACAGACCCTTTGTATTTTCTTAACACAACAACACAGGTACAAGATTTGCATACACCTCTTTGGTTATTTCTCAATTCAAACTGTTTATCAGCATTAGAATACACTTTGGCCATACGCCACCTTTTAAAAATGTAAAATTTTTCTGAATATTTGATTAATTCCCCCTGTACACTTGTGACAAATTAGCTGAAGATATTTACCCACAATTCAACAATATAACATCACAATATATATTTTACCTTAAAAAAAATTTTCTTCTTCTGACTGATACTGGGCTCTTTAAGATATTCTCTGATCTTCTCGACTGGACTTTCCCAGATGCATTCAAGAAAACGCTGAGCCAAGTGAGCAGGTAGAAATCTACACATTAAGTCTCACTTACCGGTTTTTGTCATCAGCGGTTCCTGAAAGATCTGAGGATTTGTTGCCAGTGGAGGAGATGCTGGAATATCCCGGGACGATGCCCCCAAATGTTAGGGTATGTTAACCTATTCAGGTCTGGTCTATAAACTCTCTGCAGTCATCAGTCAGAATTCTGTTCCTTTAGCAACCGGTTGGAGGTCAATGAATGATAAGATGACACAAGTTCATGTGTAACCGAAGCAAATCATAAATGACCTGCTAGGGGCCGTCATAGCTTTATTATTTATAGCTTGAAAACAAAGGATTCATGTTTGCCAATACATTTAGCCAATCAGAATACACCATGTATGTCTTGAAATTCATCGATTGTCATACAATGTTCCAAGTGGCAACTAGAACAGCCTTGAAAATGGTTATTGTTTCGTTTATCAGTCTTTCGGACATAAACTCAGAAGATTTCTTTCAGCATTCTTCTCAATTAGCCTTGGATATATCTGGTGTTGCTTTGTCCGCCTTGGATACATTTAATGTTGCATTTGTCTTTGTACAAGTCATGCTTTAGGACAAGATATTCAGCAAATATAGTATTCTGACCAACTCAGCAATATTTTCTTAAGGACACATGAACCCATTTTGTGATTAACAGTAAATATCTTAATAAATGCTAAAAAGCGTGAATCAATATATATTTGCTATACTGCGGAAGCTCCTACACTATCATATTCCCTGTGGAACACAGTGTACCTCGCTGCAGAAAAGGATATTTATGGTAGACTTACTGTACCATGGTTAAATCTCTTTCTGCAAGGTACACTGGGTTCCACAGGGCGCCCACCCTGACGCACTTAGCTTCTTTGGGTTTTGTATGGAATTAGCCGCTAGTCCCTTCTCCTGTCGTGAGAACGTGGTTCTATGTGACTAACATCTGCCTTCTCTTTTACCTGTTTCTGCATTGGACTGGTTTCAAAACTGAGCTCACAGTGCCTGGAGGTGGGGTTATAGAGGAGGCCCCGCAATGCATCCTGAGACAGTCTAAAGCTTTAGCCTGTTGGTGCCTCTGGATCAAGATCCATCTCTACACCCCAATGTATTCCCTGTGGAACCCAGTGTACCTATCAGAAAGAGATTTAACCATGGTAAGTCTACCATAAATCTACTTTTTCCGCAATGCGCCGACCCGGAATATCCCGGGTAGGCGCCGTTTACACTGCACCCGGGTGCAGTGTCTTCTGGCCGGTGCTTGGAGATGACGTCATCTCCAAGCTCCGAAAACCAGCAGATCGGGACCCTCGGGGCATGGCCTCGGTCCCATTAGGCCATGCCACCAATTCGATGCTAGCCACCACTCTGGAAGCTGCTGGGCTGCCCCCAGCCTCTGGCACACACTTTCCCAGCCAGCTCTGCTGTCTACATAGCAGGACAGACAGCAGCGATGACAGCATGCGCTGTCCCCCCCAACCTCCCGGCCACCCGCGGGACACTGCAGTCAGGGAGGTATGGCCTCTCACATGCTGTAAACTGGTCCCGGGTTGGATGACCTGGGTAACCCATTTACACTACACCCTTACCAGGGTCATTCCCAGGTCCAACCCAGGTATACTCCTTTCACACTGACAAATATTTCCCGGGTTATTGCACATGAACGCGCATCAACCGGGGAATTTGCTCAGTGTGAAAGGGTCCTGAAAGAATATCCCGGGTCGAGCGTCCCGTCACTTCATCCCAGGTCGTGACCTGGGTTAAAGCCGGAATCGACCCGGGATGCGTGTAGTGTGAACGGGTAAACAGAGTCAAATCGACCCGGCACCCGTTCCCTGCATAGGAGGAGGCGGTGCTTGGAGATGATCATCTCCAAGCACTGCCTCCGGTAGCGTCAGCGGTGACGTCCCCAACCCGGCAATATGCCGCGTCGGGCCGCAAGTCTGAAAGGGGTCTCACCTGGGAAGCACCCGTGTACACATTCCCGGGTGCAACCCGGCTATGTCAATCTGAAAGGGGCAGTAGCTACCCGGGTAGAGGGAGCCGTTTTCCCTACCAAAAAACACTGGTCAATGTGCGCCCTGAGCTAGTGGAAAAGTGGTATTAATCACATTAAAATGTTAGAGACCTTTAGTTCCAGATGTAGTGGCGCAGGCTATATGTATGCACTATGCAGTGCTACAGTCTGTATATAACACTGAGATATGAAATAGCTCTCTTGCTAAAGATTAAATTATTACCAGTTATTTATATAGCACACACATATGCAGCACGTTACACAGAGTGTTTGTCCAGTCACATCAGATTACAGTCTATATTCCCTACAACTGGCCTGGCAAATCTGTGGCTCTCCGTCTGTTGTGAAACTATACATCCCAGCATGCCCTTACACAGTTTTAGCATTCCCAAATAGCAGAACAATGTCAGGTCATGCTGGGACCTGTAGTTTCACAACAGCTGGAGAGCCACAGGTTGGCCAGGCTTGCCCTACAACATGTACATACAAACTACGGTTAATGTTGTCGGGATCCAATTATCCTACAGTATATTTTTGGATTCTGGGAGGAAACCGATGCACCTGTAGGAAACCCAGGCAAGCACTCAGAGAACATACAAACTCCACACTGTTAGGACTGTGCTGAGAATTGAACAGAAGATGTCAGTGCTATGAGGCGGTAATGCTAACCATTTCCCCAACCTTGCTGTTACTGTTTAATCCTTACTACACACCTTAGAGGACTTCAGGAAATGTGTTTAATTGGAATTTTACAAAATATCTTCAATTTGCCCTCTGGAGGGTATATTTTTTTTGGGTAATATATAAAACTCAAATGCTTAAATAATGGTAGACAGATATTGACCAATCATAGTCTTTTTAAACTCCTTATTTTGCTTAAGTCACATTAATTCTTTTAAACTGTTTAATAGTTTGCCTTCGTCGCATGACTTTTCATTGACTGCAGTAAGTGTTAATGCGTGTAGCTGGACATTGTGGCAAAGAATTGAGGCACAGATTTATCAAGCCTTGGAGAGTGATAAATTACATGCTTATAAAATACCAACCAATCAGCTCCTCACTGCCATGTTGCAGGATGTGTTTGAAAAATGACAGTTAGGAGCTGATTGTAAGTTACCACTCTCCACATACAGTAAATCTCTCCAAGTTTTCATAAATCTCTCTCATTTTCAGTCACTGTATAATAATTTGCTGCCAATCAACGTGCAGTTTATCACTCTCCAAATCTGGGCCAGTCACAATCTCCTCCCCACAATTAGTACGTTGATGTGGGGTCCTGTTTTCTTCAGCCTATCTTGTGTGTAGTTTGACCAGCTGTACAGAAATGCTCTAGTCCTCCTCTGGACCTCTGATGTGCTGGAAGTGCAGGCAATGAATGAATTTGTGCATTTCTTCCAGACCGGTTTCCAAGGGTCATTACTCTACAGCATAGTATCGTGGCTGGCGTGGTCCGAGATCAGAATCTCTCCAGCGTATGGACTGTAGAGTATGCTTTGGACCTGCTGCTGGTTGGAGGCTTGATACTGGAGGCTGCGTGGCTGGCAGACAAGCTAGGAGACTGGAAGATGTCTGTTTCAATGGCCGTGGCTTATAACGTGCACATAGAAAATGTTCCTGATGAGTGAGTTACTATTCTGTGACCGTCCTCTGGGGCTACAACCATAGAAACACTGCTAAGGGGGAGATGTATCAAACCTTCTAAAGAGGACAATTCGAGAAGTTGTCCATAGCAACCAATAAGCTCCTAGCTATCATTATTCAAGTGCATTCTATAAAATGGCAACTAGAGGCTGATTGGTTACTACGGTCAACTTCATCACCTGTTGTTTTTTTTTTTATAGAAGTGTTTTAACCCATCTTTTATTTTACTTGATTTCAGAAATAAGGAAAAGGTTCCACCAATGCCGCTGTACCTGTCCCCTGCACACATATTCCAGGAGAAGCTACAGGCGTTCCTCGGCCAGCCTCCAAATTCAGAGACCTTACATAAGGGTCATACTGAGGCCAAACAGTTCACTGGTAATTGCTGCTGTCTAATGTCCAGGCCACAAGTGACCGCTGTATATGAGAGAAGAACTTCTGTGTGCGTGCGTCCTAGGGATGTAAGGGGAGAGTATCAAAACTTCTAAATTGCATTTCATTTCTGCACCGTGTAGATCCCATTGAGGAAGAGGATGCAGATGTACTGTTCAGTTCAGTGCAGGAGATGCTGAAGGCAGCGGTAATGGCTGATGCAGAGATCCTTACCGAAACCTTGCACCAGCTAATGGAGTCAGCCAAGGATCTCAGCAGGAAGCTGTCTGGTCTAGTGCCGGAGCGGCTGTACCTGCCAGCACCACCTCTGTACTGCCCCCAGCCCTCTTCTGTCAGTGAAGTAAGTGTTTCTAAACTTCCAGACCTCTGCAGGTTGTATAGTGCACAGATTTATGTATACACAGGGGGCCTAATTCAGAGTTGATCGCAGCAGCAAATTTGTTAGCAGTTGGGCAAAACCATGTGCACTGCAGATGTAACATGTGCAGAGAGAGTAGATTTGGGTGGGGTGTGTTCAAACTGAAATCTAAATTGCAGTGTAAAAATAAAGCAGCCAGTATTGACCCTGCACAGAAACAATATAACCCACCCAAATCTAACTCTCTCTGCAAATGTTATATCTGCCTCCCTGCAGTGCACATGGTTTTGCCCAACTGCTAACAAATTTGCTGCTGCGATCAACTCAGAATTACCCCCAGAGTTCTGATGTACCCTTGAAAATGAATGGCAGTAAGTGAGTGAAATGGATCTCATCAGGTGAAAATGAAATATAAATGGTGTATGTATGAGCTGTGGTGCATATAGAATGTATTTCACACTACAATATTCAGTGTGCAAGGAGCCTCATTTTATTTTATTTTTTTGGCATGAGGTTTTGATATACAAACAAGCAAACAAACAAAACACCACGTCATTATTACAAGTTTCCATAACATTTGACACCAACAAAACAAAATAGCATACAGTTATCTGGCAGATCATCTGCCAGATCTGGTTGGTTGGAATGAAAATCTGATAATGGATAAGATCAAATGACAATCGACCACTTGCTCCCAAACACTGGAAAATGGACAAAACCTATCATTCAGACAAATTGGTTACATCACAGTGTTTGAGTGCAAATGGTCCATTGTCATTTGATCTCATCCATTACCAGATCTTCATTCCAACTATACAGATCTGGCAGATTGGCCATATAATTGTATAGTGTGTATGCCCAGCTTAAGACATTGTATTGCAGATATAACCAAAACCCCTCTCCCCCCCCCCCCCCCTCCCCCCCAAAACAAAAAAATTGAAACCAGTATATGATGTCATTGACATTGTTCATTCATAGTGTTCAGACCGAGATGGGTCGTCCGTTTCAGACGGATCTTCTGCACCCAACACTGGACTGGAGTAAGTCCAGATACTAGTAAATGACTGCTGAGGCCGCAGATGGAAGAACAGTGGGTGCGATGGGCTTCCACATACTGTACCGTCGCACAGATTTGTACTATACAAAGGCAGATTCTCACATTACCATGCTGTAGTAATGAGACATCCTAGGCCAGGTGGAAAAATGCCCGCGGATTCCTCCAACCCAGAATGCATGATTGGTCTGGTGGGAGAATGTGTGGAGCCTAATGGACCAGACACTGTCTATGCATGTTTGCTTGTTGCTGTCTAGGCTAGCTCCTGATTGCAAACATAATTGTTGGATAATAACATCTAATTACTTCCTAATTAACAGCATAGTTACTATTGAAGTGATCTGTTATGTTGTCAAGGTTCTCTTTCATCTAATCGTATGGCTTTGCAATGCTTAGGAGGACCCCGGTGACTTTCTCTTGGCAGCGGAGAAGAGCAATCGCCAGAAGCTGTCTGGAGTCCTCCAGCGAATCCTTCTACTGCTGAGGGCAGCTCGCTGCTCCCTTCCAGCCGCCCAGTGGTACATCAAGCAGATTAAACGAGCAAGAAAAATCATGCAGAAGGTTTATTATCGCCTTTACTCTTCATTAAATCATTGTGGTTTTGTAAATTTGGGTTGTCCATCGCATAAGCTGGACATGTTACTGACGCCTGGGCACGCAGTACAAGCAAATATAGCGCTGCCTTCCATTTGGCAATAATAATGGTCAAAGTGCGGCTGTCTTTGTGTATTCATGTACAAGAAGTGTCCAAGGTCTTATTTGTGTTTCACACGCAAATATGACATGTCTTATTCTTTTGTTTAGATTCGAGCTAAAGGTTCCCTACCCCTTGGCAAATCGCTACCAGAAACACTGTTGAATTACGCCAACAGTAGCAATGTGTTTCTGAAGGCTGGAGCGAGTGGACGACACATAAATAACCTGGTATCTTCCAGTGTAGTAGGTATGTGTGTGAGGTTTTTGTTGTTACCCTCTGTAATAGTAAAATGTACCCATTAGTCATCCATCTATGGGGGATGGGGGCACTGGGCTATAGGGATATAGAGACTCCTGTAGGAGTTATACATCTATTTGGTCTCTTCCCTTTTCTATATCCCCATTTTTCAGGGAACACCATTTTTAAAGTGCCCCGAGGACAAGGGTGATTTTATTTTCCTGTGATGCAGAATTGTAACTTATGAGTGTACCACTGCGGCAGTCACTTGGAAGCAGGCAGGCTCGGTGATCTATCTGCACACTGATGCGGGCTGAGGATACACTGTTACTGGTACCTCCTTCCACACCCCTTGTGGGACAGTACTTCGGGGAGGACTGTTTTGCTACCAGCACAAGTAGTGGTATGTTGAGGGATGTGGTCAGATAAGTGGCTTCTCTCTCCCAGGACTGATGTGAGAGGTGAGGTGGTCAGTGAGACGGCTGATCTGGCCCTGCACTCCAGAGACCTATGCTTGCTTATGAGGAGTAAAGGTGGTCAGGTGGGGGCAGCCTGCACAAACAAACACTAGACAGAATGGTGGTTGAAGTTATACTAGACCCTGCGGATGAGGTACAACCCCAAAGGCAGCATAACGCCTCCTCCTTGGCAGACTCTACTTCACTATCCGAAGCCCCCAATTGCAGGCACATTGCCAGAAACTGATCTCCCTTCCGAACTGTTGACTTCTGTGTCTGCTTTTGCAGTGGACACTTTTTTTTCTTTCTGTGAGTAGTTTTCTTTTTTTTCCAACTTCATTGGTCTTTACTGATCAAGTGAGCATTTCCAGGTCTAAGTGTGGGGGTGTTTCATCAGTAACTTTATACGCATATGTGAAATCCCACTCTTTTCCTCTAGCATAAATAAGGGATACTGGGGATCACATAGTACGATGGGGTATAGATGGGGTCCAAAGGAGCCGGTGCACTTTAAATTTCTTCCACTGGGATTGCTGGCTCCTCCCCTCTATGCCCCCTCCTACAGCCAGTTTCGAAAAATGTGCCCTCAGGAGAGGATGCACACTCTGGAGCTCCAGAGGATTTTTTTTTTCTCAGTTTGATTTCAACTTTAATATTTTCGGTATGCTGTTTGGGCAACAGCATACCTGCACTGTGGGAGTTAGGGGGGGGGGGGGGGCGCTCAACGCCCTCTTAAAGCATCAGAGCCGCTTCGCCACTGCAGGACAACCGTCCTGAGAGGTTGTTGTACAGCGGGGCACTGCGCCTTAGCGGTCGCAATCGCAGCACACCGCACATATAATGCTGTAGTGTCCAAAAAAAGGACAAGACTACGATGTTACACTGTGTTGCAGGCAGCCTGCAGTCTTACTGAGTGCTAGGCTTGGGTGTGCTGATCTTTCTCTCAGGGTCTCTTCCTCGCATACAATTTGGGCAGGCTTGTTGTCTATATCTATACTTGTCTGTATATGTGTGTGTTATATTGTTAACATGGTAAAACACCAATTATGCATTGTATGTCATACCAGATTCTCTCCCTCAGTAGCTGGTTCTCTCTCATGTGAACAATGCAGTCAGTCCTCCCAGGTTAGTGAGGACACTGGGGGGGAGGTCCAGGAGACATCCTGGCTAGGTGCTATAAAAACCATGATGGCAGACATGTCATCTCAGCTCACTGCAAATAGTAAAAAGACACAGCAGCTGCAACAGGCTGTAGCAGACCTGGCAGCAAAGGCAGATGAGGCAGACCCTCTTTCCTAGTTGAGGGCCACAAAAGCGTGGGCTCCCTGATTTATTCTCAGAATATGATGGAGGAGGACAGGAGGAACTGGATCCTATTACTGAGGATTCATCTCCTGCACAGGGGATTAAGCCCCTCATAATTGCTATCAGGGATGTGTTAAAAATCCCATTGGAAGACGTTGCAGCACAGAAGTCGTTCTTCGCAGCATAGAAAAAGGCTAGCGTCACTTTCCCTGATTCTAAGGAATTAGATGAATTGTTTAAGTTAGCCTGGAAAAATCCGGACAAAAAATTCCAGGTGACTAAGTTCTTCCTTAACACTTTCCCATTTTCTTCAGAAGGCGGGAAACACTGGGAAGACCCCCCTGCGGTAGATGTGTCTGTCTCCTGTCTTTCTAAAAAAAGTGGTGTTACCGGTCCCTGGATCCTCGGCCTTGAATGACCCTGGGGATAGAAAGATTAAGACTACGCTGAAGTCCATTTACACAGCAGCTGGTGTATCACAAAGCCCTGTACTAGCGGGTTCCTGGATGACACATGCCATTCACACCTGGGCGGGCCAGATTCAGGAAGGCCTTGTGGGGAATATGTCTCAGGTGAGTATGGTTACTCTGGTCAAGCACATTCAGGACACGGCACGAGTCCTGTGCGACTCTATTAAAGATATAGGAGCTATTAATCCTAGGACTACTGCTATGGCAGTGTCTGTACGCAGAGCTTTGTGGCTGCGCCAGTGGATAGCAGACGCAGATTCCAAGCACAGTGTGGAGGCTCTCCCTTTCTCAGGGGAGTGTCTCTTCAGGGTTTAGTTGGATACTTGGATTTCAAAAGCTACTGCAGGAAAATCCACATTTCTCTCCTCTGGGGCCTCACCGGCTAGGCGCTCCTACCCGGGGGCCATCTACTCTGTCCTTTCGGACTGCTAAGTTTCGTTCTAGAGCCAGAGGCGCTTCCAATGCTGCACAAGGCACAAAAGGTAAGCTTAGAAAACCAGCGGCTGCGGGTTCCCAGGAACAGGGCACTTGTTCAGCTTCCTCTAAGATCTCAGCACGACGGTGCACCCCCACCCCGAGAGGATCACGAGGTGGGAGCTTGGTTGCGTCACTTCAGCCGCGTCTGGAACAGCTCCTGCCAGGATACCTGGGTAAGAGACCTCATTTCTCAGGGCTACAAGCTGGAGTTTGACAGTGCTCTTCCCCCCCCGATTTTTCAAATCAGGCTTACCAGCTTTGGAAGATACTTGAGTTACACTGCAACAGGCCATCCAGAAGATGGTCCAGTGCCAAGTCATTGTTCCTGTGTCGCTGCTACAATAGGGGGAGGGCTACTACTCCACCCTGTTTGTGGTTCCAAAACCGGACGGTTCGATAAGACCCATTCTGAATCTAAAATCCTTGAACCCTTACCTAAAGGTCTTCAAGTTAAAGATAAAATCCTTGCGAGCAGTGATTTCAGGTCTGGAACAACAAGAGTTCCTGGTTTCGCTGGATATAAAGGACGCTTATCTCCATATGCCGATTTGGCCACCTCACCAGGCTTACCTGCGGCTTGCCCTGCTGAACGACCACTACCAGTTCCAGGCTCTGCCCTTTGGTCTGTCTACGGCCCCCGAGGGTCTTCACGAAGGTGATGGCAGAAATGATGTTCCAGCTCCTAGTCCAGGGGGTCAATATTGTTCCTTACCTGGACGATCTCTTGCTAAAGGCGCGATCCAGAGAGCTTCTATTGGTCAGTATCAACCGCACTATTCAGCTTCTGTCACATCATGGGTGGATTCTCAATTTGCAGAAGTTACACCTGGAGCCAGCCTACTCAGCGGCTCCTGTTTCTGGGCATGATTCTGGTTACAGTGGCTGAGAAGGTATTCCTCCCAGAGGACAAGGCAAGGACGCTCCAGGAGATGGTCCGTGTGGTTCTAAGGCCAAATCGGATGTCCATCTTTGCATCCGACTGTTGGGAAAGATGGTAGCCTCGTACGAGGCAATCCAGTATGGCAGGTTCCATGCCAGAATATTTCAATTGGATCTCCTAAGCAAGTGGTCCAGATCACATCTTCAGATGCATCGGATCATACGTCTCTCACCTCAGGCCAGTATTTCCCTCCTGTGGTGGCTACAGTCCTCAAACTTGCTGGAAGATCGAAGTTTCTTGATTCAGGACTGGATCCTCCTCACGACAGATGCGTGTCTGAGAGGATGGGGAGCTGTCAGTTAGAGGGCAGATGGTCAGCCCACGATGTCCTACTTCCAATCAACATTCTGGAACTTCGGGCAATCTACAATGCCCTGCTTCAGGCCTTTCCTCTGCTCATGAATCGAGCGATCCAGGTTCAGGTGGACAACGCCACGGCGGCGGCTTACATAAATTAACAAGGAGGGACAAAAACCAAAGCCTGCATGCGAGAAGTGTCAAAGATACTCCTCTGAGCAGAAAGAAACGCAAGTGCAATGTCCGCCATCTTCATTCCGGGGGTGGACAACTGGGAAGCGGACTTCCTGAGTCGTCACGATCTCCACCTGGGAGAGTGGGATCTCCACCAACTGGTGTTTCAACAGATCATCGACCTGTGGGGCTGCCCACAGATAGACATGATAGATTCTCGACTCAACAAGAAGCTTCGCTGGTATTGCTCAAGAACCAGGGACCCTCAGGTGAGGGCAATAGATGCATTGACGTCCCCTTGGCCTTACCGGCTGGTCTACCTGTTTCCTCCGATTTCTTTGCTCCCGAGGGTGCTAAAGCGAATCAGAAATCAAGGTGTCCAGGCAGTTCTGATTACCCCGGATTGGCCTCGGAGAGGGGGTGGTACGCGGATCTTCTGGACATGTCCTTTGCAAACCCTTGGCATCTGCCAATGAGAAAAGATCTTCTGCAACAAGGACCGTTTGTCTACCCGGACTTACGGCGACTTTGTTTGACGGCTTGGAGGTTGAGCGGAACATCCTAGCTCACAGGGCCTTTCCAAGTAGGTTATTGCAACCAGGGTTCAGGCCAGGAAGCCTGTGACGTCAAAGCAATACCATAATATCTCTTGGTGCGAAGAGCGTATGTATCCTTCGGTGGATTTTCACCTGGGATGCTTCTTGCGTTTCCTCCAGGCTGGAGTGGATATGGGCCTACGTCTGGGCTCCCTTAAGGTTCAGATTTCGTCCCTCTCTATTTTCTTCCAGAAGACGTTGGCAGTGTTGCCAGAAGTTCAGCCCTTTCTGCAAGGAGGGGTACTTCACATACAGCCTCCCTTTTTGCCAACAATGGCACCCTGGGATTTGGATGTGGTATTGAAGTTTCTACAGTCCTCCTGGTTTGAACCGTTGATGATGGTGAAAGACAAGTACCTTATGTGGAAGACGGTCATGTTGCTGACCCTGGCTTCTGCTAGGCGTGTCTCAGAATTGGGGTCCTTATCATGTAAAAGTCCATACTTGGTCTTTTATGGAGACAGCGCAGAGCACAGGACTAGGCAGCAGTTCCTGCCGAAAGTTGTCTCTGCATTCCATTTGAATATTGTGGTCCCGTCTACTGTAGTTCTGGCACTTCTGCTCCTCTGGAGGCATTGGATGCTGTGCGAGCCTTGAAGATCTATGTCAAGGGGGACGGCTTGGATCAGAAAGACGGATTCCTTGTTTGTGCTCTATGATGCGCAGGAAAAGGGTTTCCCTGCTTCTAAGCAGTCCATTGCTCGTTGGATTAGGCTTACTATCCAACAGGCTAATGTGTCGTCAGCCTTACCTGTTCCTCAGTCTCTGCAGGCCCACTCTACAAAATCGATGGGGTCTTCCTGGGCGGCTGCCCTTGGAGTCTTGGCCTTGCAATTATGCCGAGCTGCTACCTGGTCGGGAAAGAACACTTTTGTGAAGTTCTACAAGTTTGATGTGCTGGCCAAAGAGGATACCCAGTTTGGGCAGGCGGTGCTGCAGACGTCTACTCACTTTCCCACCCGTTCTGGAAGCTTTGGGACGTCCCCATCGTACTACGTGATCCCCAGTATCTCTTATGGATGCTAGAGAAAATAGGATTTTAGTACCTACCGGTAAATCCTTTTCTCGTAGTCCATAAGGGATACTGGGTGCCCGCCTCAGTGCTTGGCCTTGTCTGCAGGTTATTCTACTACAAAAGTTTACCTGTTCAGCTGTTGCTGTTTTGTTACCAGCCGTTGCTGTTCGGTTTATGTTGTGGTGTGTTGGTGTGTGAATCTCACCACTCGTTATTGTTATGTTCCTTCTCTCAAGTATGTCCATTCTCCTTCGGGCACAGTATTACCTAGACTGGCTGTAGGAGGGGGCATAAAGGGGAGGAGCCAGCACACCCAGTGGAAGAAATTTAAAGTGCACCGGCTCCTTTGGACCCCATCTATACTCCATCGTACTAAGTGATCCCCAGTATCCCTTATGGACTACGAGAAAAGGATTTACCGGTCAATACTATAATCTTATTTTTTTTAAAATCTATTTATTAAATATTCTCCAAATATACAAAATACAAAGTCGGGTATAGAATGCAACATGTGGATGATAAAAGCCAATCAGTCACGGTCCAATAGTCCAATAGAGAAAGTTAGCCAAACTAATAAGAGGCAAAAGGGAGTGAGGAGCAGATGTAACTGTTGAATAATGTGTGGATGCAGCAGCATTCTTGGTGATGGCCTAGGAGTGAAGTATGGTTAAAGGCTGAGGGTGACGGACATACAGTAGAATATCGAAGAAGGAATAGAGAGATGAGGAGAGGGAGGGGGCAGGACCAGTCGGCGCGTGTCACCAAGGTCAAAATATCTGAGACGTGTTGATAGAGCTATATTGTAGTTAGCAGGGGTTCGGCCTCAAAATGAGCAGTCCTGGGATGTCATGCCGGGGTTGGGTATGAAATCACAGTAGTCAGGGTCCCGATAGTCGTAATACCAACAGCAGGATCCTGGCAGTCAGAATCCCATTGGATTGCTGTAAGTATTTTTACCTTACCCCTAAATCTACCCCTAACCCACCCCTCCTGCAGCCTAACCGTAACCTTCCCCACCCTCGCAGCCTAACACTTACCTCCCCCACCCCGCAAGCCTAACTCTAACTCCCAGTAATTACCTTTGGGATCGGTCAGGATTCTGACTGTTAGGATGTGGTCAGGATCCCGGAAGACGAGATCCTATCATGCAGTACTGAGGGAAATGCCAGTCTCTTAATTGAATTTAGTCTTACGATATTATAACAAGCTCTTTTTGGACCACTGAAAGTTTCTCATGTGGAAGGCTGTGTTCATTTTCCCCATTTCCACAGCTCTTACAGAACTCTATATCTGGTATTAAATGTGGATTGGGCCGTTCTATGTATGAAACCTTTGCAGTCTATAGTGATTTCTAAACTCCACTTAAATCAGTACAGATGATTCTAGCATTGAGCCAATACAGTCACCAGAGGAGAACCGATCTTCACATATTGGATGCTATTAGGGCAATTGAGGTATATACCAGTAGAGTGCAGGAAGGCTGAATATCTTCCAGTGTTTCCAATTTCTAGGCACCATTTCTTTTCAAGATGATCGGATTCCATGTAACACACACAAGTCTTTGTCTTACAGCCTGCTTCCGGGAGCTTTGTGCCCTGTGCTGGATGCTGCACGTACGCGATCGATTGTCCATCAGCTGCAGACAGTACCAGAAAGCGAGAGACCATGGCAAGCTATTTAAGGTACAGGGTTGTTCAGCGTTTCCTTACCTTTTACTTGCTGTTTGCTATTCATGTAGATACAGGAGAGGACACAGGATTCAGACTGTCATCTGTGCTTTTGCTATGTCTCTCGTGCAAATATATTTCCATTATAATATATTATATAAACCTTATTTGGGAACCAGTGTAGGACTACTGTGTCATGATAAATCATGGACACCTCTATATATACAAGCCAATACGTTTTAAATATCAAATGATGGATGGACACTCATTGCCATGTAGATCAGGTCTTGTGGGTCATAGAGGTGCTTTATTATACATTGCACACAAAAGAGAGAGAGAGTTTAGGAAAAGATGTGAGACAAAGTAATTGAAGTATAAAAGAGGCACAAAGGAGAGAGAGAAGTAACCTACAGTACACTACTGAATAAAGTCCAGTGAATGTGGGAGGTTGTCCATACAGCAATAGGGAGTTACTCTAGCTGGTTGTTAGACTGTGCACTTGTCGGTACATAGGTCCTTTCTCTTACCTCTAGAGTTCTGATGAGTATGATTCCTGTGTGACCGAGCACTGCTTTGAGGCTTTGGAATGGGCGTGTCGAATGCTGTCATTTACACGGGTAACGAACTGCGAGGAGCTGATACAAGATGTCATTCTGAGCCTGATCAGCGAGCTACCTCCAGTGAAAAAGGTATAAGCACTCAGACTTTAGCCAACTGCTACCCCATACACCATGTTACTCATAGATAGGCTTGCAATACTATCCCTCCAAACCGGGATGCTCATGGATTACACAGGTTCTGTGGCTGATTAAAATCTAGGTGAAATGCAGGCTTGATGTCAGCCAGCCAAAGGACCTGTGTAATTCATTAGTGTCCCGGCCTACTTATAGATGACGTGAGTTATATTACCACCTGCCCAGCCTGATGTGGGCGCTGGTGAGGCTCTCTAATCGTGATACCACATATCGGTGTGACGTAAGACTGTTGCTCAGCCCTGTGCAGTTTTTGTGTTTAGTTTTGCTGACCATCTGGCTATTTGTAGGTTGCAGAGATCATGGTCAAAGCTTTTCCTCATCCTGATGACGTTCGTGTACCATTAAGGGAAAAGTACCAGTCGGTTCAGCAGCGCTTGCGACACTCCATGATTAAAGGTAATCTACTGATAGTTATTAATTACATCATTAGTGAAATACACCTATTTTGTGTCTGTATAAAACTTCAGTGAAACGCGTAGGGTAAATTATTCTGCACAGACACACACGTGCATCTGCATTTTCTGCTTTTTTGATTGCAACTGAAACTACAGTATGCCTTGTCTGTACAATGTACCGTGATCGTCACAATTAAGGAAAAAATGGTGTGTTGTTTGTGTCTCTAAGATTTTTGAAAGTTTTATTTACACCTTAATGAAATTCCAGTATCGAAATTTCTTATGAGGGGGGCACAAATGTACCTCTCTTCCTCCAAAATCTAGGTGATCTGAGTAATTCATAGAATTGAACATGTGGGGTGGTTCAGATCTGATCGCTGCTGTGTGTTTTCGCACAGCCGGCGCTCAGGTCCTAATTGCGCATCCGTATGCACCCGTGCGTTGGACAACAACAAAGGGCATCGCTGGTCAGCGACAGGATGGTACGAAAAATCTGTTCGCACAGGCGTTCGCAAAGTGATTAACAGGAGGAGACCATTTGTGGGCAGTAGTTGACCATTTACTGGGAGTGTCCGGAAAAACGCAGGCGTGCCCAAGCGTTTTCAGGGAGGGTGTCTGACAATTCCTTTGTAAGGAAAAAAAAAAGTGTGGGAGCAAAACATTCAGCATCCTAATCAAGGGCATTGAAAGAATTCTTTTTAAATGCCTCCATGTTGGTGAAATTTGCAGATAAATGAGGAGGCCTTGTTACTCAGAGTGATTACCTAGTAGAGGCATATCGCATATCTCGCTGTGTTGAAGTGTTTTTCTCTTACGTCCTAGAGGATGCTGGGGACTTTAAAAGGACCATGGGGTATAGACGGGATCCGCAGGAGCTTGGGCACACTAAAAAGATTTTGACTGGGTGTGAACTGGCTCCTCCCTCTATGCCCCTCCCCCAGACCTCAGCAAGACTTTGTGCCCAGGAGTGACTGGACACACACTAGGGGAGCTCTGCTGAGTTTCTCTAGAAAGACTTTTGTTAGGTTTTTCATTTCCAGGGAGACCTGCTGGCTACAGGCTCCCTGCATCGTGGGGGTGAGGGGAGAGAAGCAGGACCTACTTCTGCTTAGTTAAGGGCTCTGATTCTTAGGCTACTGGACACCATTAGCTCCAGAGGGTTCGATCACTTGGTTCGCCTAGCTGCTTGTTCCCGGAGCCGTGTTGTCACCCCCCTCACAGAAGCCAGAAGACAGAAGCCGGGTGAGTATTAGAAGAACCGAAGACTTCAGACGGCAGAAGACTTCAGTAACGGAGGTACAGCGCAGCGGTAGCGCTGCGCTCCATGCTCCCACACACAGCACCAACGGCACTTACAGGGTGCAGGGGGGCTGGTAGCAGTTACTGAGGTTTTTTTGGAACTGGTGAAGCCATATTCGGTGCCCGGGCACCGTATATAAGACCCCCGCCAGTATAAAGAATTTAAAATTGAGCGGGTCTGAAGCGCCCCGGGAAGGGGCGGGACTTAGCCGCACAGCTCACCAGCGCCATTTTCTTCTCTCCACAGCCACTGCAGAGAACTCTGGCCCTTACCTCCAGGCTCCTCGCAAGTAGAAGGGAGCAAAACGGGGAGGGGGGCACAAATAATTTTGTGCTTTTATTCTTATTATACAGCGCTGCTGACATATATTATTGTGGTGTAGTATATGGGCGCTGGGGTGTGAGCTGGCATACTCCCTCTGTGTTTCTCTCTCCGGGCTTCCCTGTAGGCTGTCCCCTTTATTGGCCAGTGTGTGTGTTGGGTGTCGGTACTTTGTGTTGGCATGTCTGAGGCTGAGTGTTCCTCCCCGGAGGAAGTTACTGGGGGCGCAGAAAAGGAGCTGGAAATGGCTCTGTCGGCACATCCGACTGCTGATTGGGTTGCTATGTTGAGTACGCTTAATGCTAATGTGGCTTTGTTGTCTAAGAGGCTTGATAAATCTGATTCTCAGACACAAACATGGAGAAAATCCATGGAGGATGCTTTGGCTCAGGTGCAGACCCCCTCAGGGTCACAAAAATGTTCGTTTACCCAGATGGTAGATACAGATGTCGACACGGACTCTGATTCCGATGTCGATTTTAATGAGGCTACTTTACACCCAAGGGTAGTTAAGAGTATTCAGTACATGATTGTGGCTATTAAAGATGTCTTACGTATCTCTGATGAACCGGCTGTTCAGGAAACAAGGATTTGCCTATTTACAGGGAAAAAACCTGAGGTGAAGTTTCCCCCCCTCTCATGAAATGAATGCTCTTTGTGAAAAAGCTTGTGAGTCGCCGGACAAGAGGTGGCAGATTCCCAAGAGAATTTTTATGGCGCATCCTTTCCCCTCTGATGACAGGGAAAAATGGGAGTCGTCTCCAAATGTCGACAAGGCTCTATCCCGTTTGTCCAAGAAGGTGGCGCTTCCGTCCCCTGACACGGCTGCTCTCAAGGATCCGGCGGATCGCAAGCTGGAGACGTCTTTGAAGGCCATTTTCGTTAAAACTGGTGCATTGCTCAGACCTGCTGTGGCGTCGGTATGGGTGAGTAGTGCTATTGCTAAATGGGCTGATAATTTAGCTTCTGATATGGATACCCTTGATAAAGATAATATTCTTTTGACTCTTAGTTATATCAAGGACGCTGCAGATTACCTAAAGGATGCGGCGAGGGATGTTGGCCTCTTGGGATCAAGAGCCAATGCCATGGCGGTCTCGGCCAGGAGGGTGCTGTGGATCCATCAATGGAATGCTGATGCCGACTCCAAGAAAAATATGGAAGCTCTCCCCTTCAAAGGTAGTGTCTTGTTTGTGACGGCCTGGCTGACCTGGTGTCTACCGCTACTGCGGGTAAGTCATCTTTTCTTCCTTATGTTCCCACACAACAGAAAAAGACACCCCATCAACAGATGCAGTCTTTTCGGGCCTAATAAATACAAACGAGGTAAAGGCTCGTCCTTCCTCGCTTCAAAGGGTAGAGGAAGGGGAAAGAAGTCGCCTGCAGGATCAGGCATCCAGGACCAAAAGTCCTCCCCCGCCTCTACCAAGCCCACCGCATGACGCTGGGGCTCCCTTGCGGGAGTCCGTACCAGTGGGGGGCCGTCTGCGGATCTTCAGTCAGGTCTGGTTTCAATCAGCCCTGGATCCTTGGGTCTTAGACATAGTGTCCCAAGGGTACAAGCTGGAGTTTCAGGAGATGCCCCCCCGCAGCTTTTTCATATCGGCCTTGCCAGTTTCTCTTCCAGAAAGAGAAGTAGTAAATGCTGCGATACAAAACTTGTGTCAACAGAGGGTCATTGTTCCCGTTCCCCCGTCCCAACGGGGGGAAGGGTTCTATTCGAGCCTCTTTGTCGTACCGAAGCCGGACGGTTCGGTCAGATCGTTTCTGAACCGAAAATCCCTCAATCCATACTTGAAAACTTTCAAGTTCAAGATGGAATCTCTTCGAGCTGTGACCTCCAGCCTAGAAGGGGGGGATTTTATGGCGTCAGTCGACATAAAGGATGCCTACTTACACGTCCCAAAGGCATCAGGCCTTCCTGAGATTTGCGGTGCAGGATTGTCATTACCAATTTCAGACGTTGCCGTTTGGGCTTTCCACGGCCCCGAGGGTTTTCACCATGGTTATGGCAGAAATGATGGTACTCCTTCGCAAGCGAGGGGTCACAATTATCCCGTACTTGGACGATCTCCTGATAAAGGCGAGGTCAAAGGAACAATTGTTAAAGAATGTGGAACTCTCCCTGACAGTTCTGCAACATCACGGTTGGATTTTAAATTTGCCAAAGTCTCAGTTAATTCCGACGACTCGGCTGCCCTTTCTGGGCATGATCCTAGACACGAAGCTTCAGAGAGTGTTTCTTCCGGAGGACAAGGCTCTAGAAATACAGACCATGGTCAAGGAGCTTTTGAGACCGACAAGTGTGTCGATTCATCAATGCACTCGAGTGCTAGGGAAGATGGTGGCGGCTTACGAGGCCATTCCGTTTGGCAGGTTTCATGTCAGGGTGTTTCAGTGGGACCTGCTGGACAAATGGTCCGGGTCTCACCTACACATGCACCGGAAAATAAGTCTATCTTCCAGGGCCAGGATCTCTTTCCTGTGGTGGCTCTCACCTCCTAGAGCAGAGGTTCTCAAACTCGGTCCTCGGGGGCCCACACAGTGCATGTTTTGCAGGTAACCCAGCAGGTGCACAGGTGTATTAATTACTCACTGACACATTTTAAAAGGTCCACAGGTGGAGCTAATTATTTCACTTGCGATTCTGTGAGGAGACCTGCAAAACATGCACTGTGTGTGCCCCCGAGGACCGAGTTTGAGAACCTCTGTCCTAGAGGGACGCCGTTTCGGAATTCAGGACTGGGTCCTGCTCACCACAGATGCAAGTCTCCAAAGCTGGGGCGCAGTCGCACAGGGAAGAAGTTTCCAGGGAAAATGGTCAAGCCAGGAATCTTCTCTCCTCTGTGGGGCTGGTCTCTTCAAAGTGCTGCTGGGATTTCTAAGTGAGTTGGAAACAGTATAAAGGTGAACTCTGATTAATCTCTGTCTATCCATACAGAGATATTAATTTTGTGAGAGAAAGTAATCTGATTCTGATTGATTGATTGTATCTATACTGTTTCTTTTTGTTTTAATACATCTGTACTGGGTTTTTTTTTGTGTGTTGTTTTTCTTTTGGAGGGGAAAAAAAAAAAAAAAAAGTGTGAGGTGATAGCCTGAGGGGTTAACTCAGGTGTGAGTAATCAGGAGTAATCAGGAGGGTGAGGGGCTGATTGAAACAGCTGGGTGAGCCTATATAAGCAGTGACCAGACTCTTTGAGCCTGCTCTGTGGGGCTGGTCTCTTCAAAGTGCTGCTGGGATTTCTAAGTGAGTTGGAAACAGTATAAAGGTGAGTTAGAATACAGATAAAGGTGAGTTTTTTAATACACAATCAGGAACACACATTTACAGTACCATTAAACTTCTGGTGAGACTGCAAGGGGCTGACCTTGTGAGTGAGTGAGAGGGTCTCTTACTTGGAGTAGCAGAGGGGCTGTGATTGTGCGGGTGTGAGGGGCATTTTTTATTTTTTTTCTTAGCAGGAGCTGGAAGCCGAGTGAAAAGGAGGAGCAGTGAGCTGGTACAACTGCAACTGCTAAGTGGAGTATAGGTGCCGCAGGTGAGAGCACTACGGCTGCATATAAGTGAAGGACCAAAAACCGCACAAAGATAGATAAGTATAAGCCAGCTTAATTATTGTATAAGTGATATTGCTTGT
Source organism: Pseudophryne corroboree (assembly GCF_028390025.1). NCBI lineage: Eukaryota > Metazoa > Chordata > Amphibia > Anura > Myobatrachidae > Pseudophryne > Pseudophryne corroboree. The sequence goes on along the minus strand of NC_086444.1, from coordinate 83,071,767 downwards.
CTTCTATTTTTTATTTTTGCTGCTTTTTCTTTGAGTGTAACAGGGAGTTAGACCTTGCAAACAATATGGGAGGGGCTGTGATTGAGGACCTCACTCAGTGCATGTCGTGCAAGATGTATGCACACCTGGAGCTACCGGCCCAGTGTGAATACATCTGCACGAGGTGTGTGCGAACTGTTGCTTTGGAAGCCCAGGTAACTGATCTAGAGCAAACGGTTACGCGACTGAGGGAGATTCACAATCTCGAGCGTAGTTTAGACAGAACGGTGGAGGAGTTGCGGGAGGGGTCACTGGTAGAAGAGGATGATGATCAGGTAGCCAGTTGGGTCACAGTTAGAAGGAAGAATAAGAGGGGGAGGCACGACATCTCCGAACTATCAAACCCGAACAAATTTGCCCGATTGGACGAGGAATCGGAGGATGATAGCGAAGAAATGACGGTGCCGGAGGAGACTGCTCCCTCTAGCATCCAGAGGTGCGGTCCCTCTGGCGCGGTTGGGATAAAAGATAGAGAGGTACCTAGTCAAATGGTGGTGGTAGGGGATTCTATCATCAGGAAGGCAGATAGGGCAATCTGCTACCGGGACCGTGATCGCCGTACAGTCTGTTGTCTCCCGGGTGCTCGGGTACGGCACATCGCGGACCGGGTAGATAGATTGTTGGGAGGGGCTGGCAAAGACCCGGCGGTCTTGGTGCACGTTGGCACCAATGACAAAGTTAGCGGAAGGTGGGATGTCCTTAAGAAAGATTATAGGGACTTAGGAAAGAAACTGAAGGCAAGGACATCTAAGGTAATATTCTCGGAATTATTACCCGTGCCACGCGCTAGTCCAGGGAGGCAGAGGGAGATTAGGGAGGTAAATGTGTGGCTTAGGGATTGGTGCAGGAAAGAGGGGTTTGTGTTCCTGGAACACTGGGCGGACTTCTCAGTCAGACGCCATCTCTTTTGTCGTGACGGATTGCACCTGACTGAGGAGGGGGCAGCGGTGCTGGGGGGAAGGATGGTTAGAAGGTTGGAGGAGATTTTAAACTAGGAGCCTGGGGGGAGGGTTTAGCTAAAAACTACGGGTCATGCAGTGAGAATAGTGGGGATGGCGGTAGTAAACAAAATGGGGGAGAAGTTGGGGGGAGGGTAAGAGAAAGCAGTAAGGTTATTAACATGGGTACTAAAAGGGATTTTACCAAAGCACTAACCAATGACGATTACAGGTCATCCTTGCCACATAAGGTGAAAGATGTCCCTAATGCAAGGGAAAATACTTATCTTAGTTGTATGTATGTAAACGCCAGAAGCATTACTGGTAAAAAGGGTGAACTAGAAATACTTGCAGCAAGCAAACAGTATGATATTATAGGCATTACTGAAACTTGGTGGGATGAATCTCATGACTGGACAGTCAATCTAGAGGGCTATACACTGTTTAGGAGAGACAGACTAAATAAAAAGGGTGGAGGGGTGTGTCTGTACGTAAAGCCGTTTTTAAAACCTAATATATGGGAAGATACTCAGGAGGGTACTGTAGACACTGTTGAGACACTATGGGTAGAAATTGCATGCGGGGAAAAAGGAACAAAAAAGTTAGTATTGGGTGTATGCTATAGGCCGCCTGGTATCAACGCATCTGATGATGAATTGTTACTAAAGCAAATTGAAAAAGCAGCAGGAGTAGGAGACATAGTAGTGATGGGAGATTTTAACTATCCAGAGATAAACTGGAAAAACGATTCATGTGATACTGCTAGGGGCAGTATGTTTTTAAACACACTAAATGATAACTTCCTAGTCCAACTAATTGAGGAACCAACTAGGTACAATGCAATCTTAGACCTGGTATTAACAAACAATCAGGATTTGGTATCGGGTATTATAGTAGGGGAACCCATAGGAAACAGCGACCATAATATGGTCACATTCAATATCAGTTTCTACAAACAGCCCTATACTGGCTCAACTAGGACTTTAAATTTTAGCAAAGCAAATTTTGAAAAGATGAGGGTATTTTTCAGGGATATTGAATGGGAAGGTTTGTTTTTAGGAAAAAATACTACGGAGAAATGGGAGGTACTAAAATTCCTGCTAGCTAAAAATACACTCAAATATATTCCTATGAGTAGCAAAAAAGGGAATAAAAATCATAAACCGATGTGGCTTAACAAAAAGATTAAGGAACTTATGGGCAAGAAAAGGCGAGCATTTAAAAAATACAAATCTGACGGGGAAGCAGAGTCATTTCAGCACTATAAGGAATGTAACAAAAATTGCAAAAAGGAAATAAGAGCGGCTAAAGTAGAAACTGAAAAACTAGTAGCAAAGGAAAGCAAAGCAAATCCCAAAAAATTCTTTAAATACATCAATAGCAAGAGATTAAAAAAGGAGAGTATAGGCCCTTTGAAGGACACGTTGGGAGTCTTAAGCAAAAATGATAATGACATAGCGAACACACTAAATGAGTTTTTTTCAACAGTATTCACTAGAGAGGACCCAATTCAGGGACTGACACACAATCTCAATAAGGACAATATCACACTGATAGGTACTTATTTAAGCGAGGAAGTAGTCTGTCACCGATTAAAACATTTAAAGATTAATAAATCACCAGGGCCCGATGGTATTCATCCAAGGGTTCTAATGGAGCTTCACTCTGAACTGGCAAAACCGCTATCTCTGATCTTTGAGGATTCAGTTATATCAGGTATGGTTCCCAAAGACTGGCGTATAGCGGAAGTAGTGCCTATATTCAAAAAGGGAAGTAAAGCTGAACCAGGTAATTATAGACCAGTTAGTCTTACATCTATAGTGGGGAAAGTATTGGAAGGTATTCTAAGAGATAGTATTCAGAAGTTCCTTGAAACCAATAAGGTCATTAAAAGGAATCAACATGGGTTTATGAAGGACAGATCCTGTCAAACCAACTTACTTGGCTTTTATGAAACAGTAAGCGCAAACCTAGATCAGGGTAAAGACGTGGATGTAATCTTTTTAGACTTTGCCAAAGCGTTTGATACTGTACCACACATGAGACTTATATACAAGCTACAAGAATCAGGGCTAGGAAGCACAATATGCACTTGGGTCAAAAACTGGTTAGATAATAGGAAGCAGCGCGTTGTGGTTAATGGATATTTTTCAACTTGGACTGAAGTGCTAAGTGGTGTGCCGCAAGGCTCAGTATTAGGACCGCTATTGTTCAATATTTTCATTAACGACCTAACAGAAGGTCTAGAGAGCATGGTGTCAATTTTTGCAGATGATACCAAATTGTGTAAGGCTATAAATACAGAGGAGGATGCCGAGTCTCTTCAGAACGACTTAGTTAAATTAGAAGCATGGGCAGCCAAATGGAGAATGCACTTCAACACAGACAAGTGTAAGGTAATGCACTGTGGTAACAAGAACAAAAATTACACCTACCTACTAAATGGGGTAAAACTAGGGGATTCTGTACTGGAAAAGGACTTAGGTGTCCTCATAGATAGCAAGCTAAGCAGTAGTACCCAAAGTAGGACTGCAGCAAAGAAGGCTAATAAGATATTAGCATGCATAAAATGGGGTATTGATGCTAGGGACGAGAGTATTATACTCCCATTATATAAATCACTAGTGAGGCCACACCTTGAATACTGTGTACAGTTCTGGGTACCGTACTACAAAAAGGATATCCTGGAGCTTGAAAAGGTACAAAGGAGGGCGACCAAACTAATTAAGGGCATGGAGACGATGGAATACAAGGAAAGGCTTGAAAGACTAGGCATGTTTACATTGGAAAAGCGGAGACTAAGAGGGGATATGATCAACATCTACAAATATATAAGGGGACAATACTCAGAGCTTGCGCGGGACCTGTTTTTGGTTAGATCAACACAGAGGACTCGTGGACACTCGCTCAGGTTAGAGGAGAGGAGATTCCGCACAATACGGCGTAAAGGCTTTTTCACGGTAAGGACAATACGTGTTTGGAATTCCCTGCCCGAGGGAGTTGTAATGGCGGAATCTGTCAACACCTTTAAGAATGGGTTAGATAAATTCCTATTGGATAAGGATATCCAGGGGTATGGTGCATAGTCATGCATTATAGTTACTATTTAGTCAAATCATCATGCAGAGGACACCACAAATAGGTTGAACTCGATGGACAATTGTCTTTTTTCAACCTCAGATACTATGTTACTATGTTACATAAATGTTCTCGAGTTAAGAGCCATTTACAACGGCCTCCTGCAAGCGAAGAGCTTTCTTCAGGGTCTCCCGGTACTGATCCAGTCGGACAACATAACAGCGGTGGCCTTTGTAAACCGCCAAGGCGGAACAAGGAGCAGGGCGGCAATGGCGGAAGCCACAAGAATTCGCCGCTGGGCGGAACAGCACGTGAGCGCTCTGTCAGCAGTCTTCCTCTCGGGCGTGGACAACTGGGAACGCCAGATTTTAGCTCGGAAGGGTATTCCCGGGGAAGTCATCCCCACTCTCCTTAAGGCTAGGAAGGAGGTCACGGCGAAACATTATCACCGTATTTGGAGAAAATATGTGTCGTGGTGTGAAACCAAAGCAGCTCTTGCGGAGGAGTTTCACTTGGGTCGTTTCCTCCATTTTTTGCAGGCAGGCGTGGATGCAGGCCTGAAGTTGGGTTCCATCAAAGTGCAGATTTCGGCCTTATCTATTTTCTTTCAAAAGGAATTGGCCGTCCTTCCTGAGGTTCAGAGTTTCGTGAAGGGAGTGCTGCATATCCAACCTCCATTTGTCCCACCAGTGGCGCCGTGGGATCTTGAAGTGGTGTTGCAGTTTCTTATGTCTCACTGGTTTGAGCCTTTGCGTAAGGTTGAGTTAAAGTTTCTCACCTGGAAAGTGGTCATGCTTTTGGTTCTGGTGTCTGCCAGACGGGTGTCCGAGTTGGCGGCCTTGTCTCACAAGAGCCCATATTTGATTTTTCATTCGGATAGAGTGGAATTGAGGACCCGTCAACAATTTCTGCCGAAGGTGGTCTCTTCATTTCACATAAACCAACCTATTGTGGTGCCTGTGGCTACGGATGCTGTGGCGGTCCCAAAGTCTCTTGGTGTTGTAAGAGCTTTGAAAATTTATGTCGCCAGAACGGCTCTTACTAGGAAGACAGAGGCTCTATTTGTCCTATATGCTTCCAACAAGATTGGAAATCCTGCTTCTAAGCAAACTATTGCACGCTGGATTTGCAATACGATCCAGCAAGCTCATTCTTCGACAGGGCTACCGTTGCCGAAGTCAGTAAAGGCCCATTCTACCAGGAAGGTGGGCTCGTCTTGGGCGGCTGCCCGAGGGGTCTCGGCACTTCAACTTTGCCGAGCAGCTACGTGGTCGGGTTCAAACACTTTTGCTAAATTTTACAAGTTTGATACCCTGGCTGATGAGGACCTCATGTTTGCTCAATCGGTGCTGCAGAGTCGTTCGCACTCTCCCGCCCGTTCTGGAGCTTTGGTATAGACCTCATGGTCCTTTTGGAGTCCCCAGCATCCTCTAGGACGTAAGAGAAAAAATAGGATTTTAATACCTACCGGTAAATCCTTTTCTCCTAGTCCGTAGAGGATGCTGGGGACTCCAAAAGGACCATGGGGTATAGACGGGATCCTCAGGAGCTTGGGCACACTAAAAAGACTTTGACGGAGTGTGAACTGGCTCCTCCCTCTATTCCCCTCCCCCAGACCTCAGTTATAGGAACTGTGCCCAGGAGAGACAGACATTTTGAGGAAAGGATTTTGTTAAACTAAGGGCGAGAAACATACCAGCCCACACCACAAACATACCGTACAACCGGAGTAGCAGGTAACAGTATGAACTAACCACAGCAACAAGCTGAACATAACTGATACACAAACCATGTGTAACCGAATTTAACCAGTATCAACTCAATTGCAAGGAACAGTCCGCACTGGGATGGGCGCCCAGCATCCTCTACGGACTAGGAGAAAAGGATTTACCGGTAGGTATTAAAATCCTATTTTCCTCGTTCTTCCCCCACCTTCCCATCTCTCTCTCTCTCTCTCTCTCTCTCTCTCCCTCTCTCTCTCTCCCCTTCTCCATTCTCCTCTCATCTCACTCTCCCCTCTTCCTGCCGTCAATCTCGCCTCCCCTCCCATCTCTCTCCCTTTTCTGTCTCCATCCTCGCTTCTCTCTCTCATTTTCCCCCCTCTTCCTCCCATCCCTCTGTCTCCACCCTCCTCCCCTCTTTCTTTCCCCCTGCCCTCCCATTTTTTTCTCCGTCTTCCTATCATCAGTCTCTCTCCTTCCTCATCTTCCCATCTCTCTCTTTCTTCCCTCCCCCCCCCTTTTCCTCTTTCTCTCCTTCCCTTCCATCTCTCTGTCCCTCATCTCTTTGTCTCACTGCATTACTAGTTTTGCACCATATTTATAAAAAATGTAATGAAACATATATTTATATCAATAGCATTATTGGACATTGTCTGCTTAGTGACTGATTTGTGATGAAACTAAAAACATTGCAACAGTAAAGTTGTAATTAATATGGAAGTCATTAGCTGGATCAGTATGGTGCATGCCGATTTTCTGTGACTTACAGATGTGTCCTCCTTCATCCTTGCTGCGGCCACGTTAAACAGCACTTCTAGTTACGCCATGCCGTGGCGTGACTTGGTAGAACCAAGCATCTTTATGTCCATCTCTTTCCATTTAAATACATCTAAGTTACATTTCTTTTCGAATAGGACGCACAGGCAGCTAATGCTGATTAGAATGATATGCGGCATGCCTGTATTCTGTGTGTGACTGCGGCTGTATCTGCATACGAAATGCTACATTTCAGTGTTTTCCTGGAAATCACTGTAACATAGCATTTCATATGCAGATACAGCCACAGTCGCATAGGAATATAGGCATGCCGCATATCATTTTAATCAGCATAAGCTGCTTGTGCATCCTAGTCACATAGCAACATAACGTTTGTTTGCTTTATATCTTGAATGTACAATGTATTTATTTCAATTATTTAAAGATTTTGAATGCTATAGGGAGAGAAGCATTGGTGATATGTTTCTCTAGTCAGCTTTACCGTATTGCTGTGTTTCCTGACAGGCGTACAAGGTGAAGAAATGATGTCCGTTGTCATGCACAACGTGCAGAGGGTGAGAGCAAAGACTCTGAAACGCATACAGAAGAACATTGGTGCGGTGGTTATGCATTTATGGGAACCTGCTTTGGATGAGACCCTGGAGAATGAGTCGCACTGCTACGACAAGTACTCTCTGGGCACTACTAGTCTCAGCAGAAGCACTCTCACTGACCTTGGGAGGCCTCAGATTTACAGTGACACAGACACTTTGTCCGATCCATTGATGTATACAGATGAAAGGTACTGCTTATTTGTTACTCCTCATACAATTAGGGAATATTATCTCTGTCTCTCTGGAACCTTTGGGATCATTTATGCCTCTTACATGAATGGGCAAGTTGTGATAAATCTTACAAAAGGGAACAAGAACTCATTTAAGACTTTGCAAATTCTCAACAGAGTGTTATCCATGTTTAGTCTTCCTCCCGGTGAGAAAATGGTCTGGATCGCTCTCTGATCCACCCGTCATTCAGTGGACTCCATGCTGTGAATGTAAATCTCCTCCATACATCTTGCAGTGTATGGAAACGCCCTGATAATTGGGCCATCACCCCTCCCCTCGTCCATCCACTGTATCATCTACACTAATTGGGCAGTCTGTGTCCTGCTTTAGGCGTTGCTGTTATAGGTTGTCCGGCAGGTTAAAGTGGTATACAGTTTGATACAGTGATCTTGGCAATCTTTGTAACTGAGACTACATTAATTGGGGTCACATGACCTCCCCCAAAATCCCGCCCCCTCACTATCCCGACGGTCGGCATGCCGACCAACAGGGACTATTTCCACTCGTGTGTCCACCCTCCCCGCCGGGATCCCGGCGTCAGTATTAGTGTTCACTCTAGGAGTGAAAAGGGGCAGGGCGCCGGACTCCGGGGGGGCACATGTGTGCGCGCGCGTCCAAAATGGGGGCGCGGCCACGCAAATTAGGGGGCGTGGCCACGCCTCCGTCATTTTAGGGGGCGGTGCGGCCCACAGACGCTACTATAGAGAGCGTCTGTGGCCGGCGACGTCACTGTTGGGGGCATGCCCAGCACCTCCGTCGGTGCTGGGCTTCCCCCAGCCCTCTCCCAATGCGTGAATGGATGCCGCGCGCATGCGCACGCATCTATACACGCCGGGAGGGCAGGGAGCGGGCGGCTGTTCTAGCAGGGCGCCGCAAAAGGGGCAGGGCGGGTTTTGCCTGTTAAAAAACGGGCAGGGCGCGGCACCCTGCTAAAACAGCCTAGAGTGAACACTAAGTATGCTGACCGGCGGTCAGGAGACCATTGGTCAGCCATACCACACCCTATTAATTGATATTTCTGCATAAATTAAAAACTAGTCAGATGTACCAGGCGTATCCTGGATCATTTCAACCTGCCACCACTCCGTACCAAACTCCTCCACGCTATACTTACCGGTATTCCTGTCCTCTCCAGCAGGACTGCTATTCTGTTTCCGTCGCTGGCTCCCACTGCGCATGTCCGAGACGTGACAGCCATCCTGCGTTATTATAGATCTTGGGCACAAGTGATAAAGCTAATTATTTATCTTATAACATTCACTATATATTGGTAAGAGACTCAGTACGCAATGGGCGTACGGGGTACCGTAATGGTACGCACTTAGCGTAGCAGACGCTAGGCCGTGGTCGAGACGCACGAGCGGCACGTTCGCTCACGGCTTACGCTGGGTATCGGGCACGCTATAGGCGGCCCGAGCACCGTAATGCTACGCTACTAGCGTAGCGGACGCTGTGCCCACGAGAGGAACACGAGCGGCGCAGACGCTCACAGGATGACACACAGTAAACCTTGTATGCAACACACTGAAAGGCTAAGCCTATACTGTAAACCTTGGTCTTGTAATGTTAACACAATGTAACGCTGATTAACCTCTATTATATGAAAGCTGATTGAGCGATTGTGACGCTCAGAATCCCTCTATACTAGCTAGAGAAACACAGACACTTTGCTGAGGTTCCAACACCTTTACTAACGAGATTTAGCTATGTAAAAAGGGGAAAACAGTTAACAGCTTATACACTACAGCACTAACATAAAACACCTAAACAGAATAACTGAAAATATACAATATACAACAGCGTCTTAATCCTAAAACAATAACAGTGAGAGAGAGAATATGGCAAATACAAACAGAGAATAAGTTGGTCACAGAGAACTTACACACGTGGGGAATGATCGCTAGCGCAGTCCTGGAACCAGCTCTCTAGTTAGTCAATGATGAAAACCGTTGTGGAGAGTAGACTGAGCTGGCCCTGGCTGGCTGTCCTTATATACACTACATACAGTACACTACAAAGGGCCCTACAATCTCATTGTTCATTGGACACAGGAATCTGTCTTCACATTATAACAAAAGGTCATAGGTTGATTCGAACAGGTGGGCTGTGACTATTTCAAGTTGTTCAGGTGGGAGGGAATCTAAGGTTTCCCGCCGCATGGATAATGAACTGCAAATACAGTAAATGTCCATAAACTTCTTATAAACATAACTATAAGCAGGAGCGATTAATCTCTTTTAAACCAACACCGGAATGTTACTAATAATATACTCTTCCGTTGCATACTAAACACCACTGCTCAAAACCTGTCTGACCCTTCGTATCATGTAAAGAGGGATCTCTCTGTCCATGAACCAGTTACACTAAACAAACTTACTGATATTATTAAGGGGACCATAACCTATAAAATACACTATTTAGATTAACTATGTAACGATCGAGTCGCCCGCCAGATGCACACAAACTCTACCGTAAATGCGCATATCACGCGCCTGAGCGCACGACCGTGGAGGCGCCGTCACGCAACTGCGAATATGCGCACGCACGGGAGAGAACGTGCACGTGCAGCGGGCAAGCGCATGGGGTTAGTACAAGGCATCATAGGTCGCTATATTTTTCGACTTTGACACAAGTTACTCAGGACTGTTTGCTTTGTGGAACCTTTACATATGTTCATTTTATCTTACTTTGTTTTGCACCATATAATCAGTTGGATCTATAGCTTCAGGGTCCTGTAGGCCTTTGCTTTTCTTATATTCTGTCTTATTGTAGAAGCATAAGCAATACAAGTGTGTATACATTGGCTGCTGTAAAGTAAAGTTGTACATCTGTGTTGCATGAAAATTGCTGGTTTAATAAGCTCCCCAAAACCAGACTCTGGACACCACGCTTAGTATGATGCATCTCAAGATGCCTCCAACTCTTTAAGGGTAGCTTAGGTGCCGAGTTTAGACCAGGAGAAACCGGTAATATATGCTGCAGGTTTCTCCTTGGCTTAGACATCGGGTGTACTCTAGGAGATGTGGCTTGGCAGTGCTAGGGGTAAACACTAAAGTTATAGGCAGACTGTCTGTGTTATTAAATGCTCACATATACCATTTAAAAGACCGTTATATACAGATGCAAATACAAAATAAAAGTACTAATTAATTAAGTTCAAATGAAAATGAACATTTATGCTCTTTGAGGCTGATTCAGAGGGGTACACTAATTGCACAAAATATGCAAAAGCCGCAGGAGGCACCTGCAGTTACAAGATGCCAACTGCAGGAGGCACCTGCAGTTACAAGATGCCAACTGCAGGAGGCAGCATCTGATCAACTGTGTGACCATAGGACATCTGAGTAACCCTTGCCACGCCACCGGGGCCAGTGAAGCTGCTTCCATGGATTCAGCGAGCACAGAAAACGGGGATGTTTTCTGGAACGCTGCTTGTCGCCGCCCCAATTCTGGCCCCAAACGCCAGCAGCATGTCAGTCATGCAGCATTTGGGGCATTGCAAAAGACATCGCAGCCACAGATCTGCACATGTGCAATGTGGGTTCCGTGCATGCGTACATCTAAAAGCACCGGAGGTGTGCTTAAAACATTTGATGAATGAGCCCCTTTCTCTTTCAAAATCATATAGGAATCTTTTGCCACAAACTGAATGCCAATATTAATTAATGCAAATAGACTGCAGCTGTGTCCTCATACATCTTTGCTGCAGCCAGGCCAAACAGCCCCTCCAGGCACGCCAAGTCGCGTGAGAATGTTCTAGCATAGGACATCTTAGTCTCAATGCAATGCTTTTAGGACGCATCAGGAGACTGTGCTGATTAATTTGATATATGACACTTGTTTATCTGTGTGCGAGTGAGTCGCTGACTCTGTATATGAAGTGCTACAGTGTAGCTGCCGCAGCTTTTCTCCTATACTAGTTCCATTGTGCTCCGTATACTGACTTGAAACACACAATATACATGTCATATATCAGATTAATCAGCACAGTCCCCTTGTTCGTCCTAGCCACCGTACGTTGCGACTCAGATGCATTTTTGGCAAAAAAAAGAACCCCGATGGTTCATTTGTGCCATACATTTCATGCTGTATGGCATATTGAGGTTGAATGTAACGGAGTAGAAGTTTTGATTTTTGCTAGCAGTATTTCTCTAACGTCCTAGAGGATGCTGGGGACTCCGTAAGGACCATGGGGAATAGACGGGCTCCGCAGGAGATAGGGCACTTTAAGAAAGCTTTGGATTCTGGGTGTGCACTGGCTCCTCCCTCTATGTCCCTCCTCCAGACCTCAGTTTTACACTGTGCCCAGAGGATGAAGGGTGCACTGCAGGGAGCTCTCTTGAGTTCTTTGCTACAGAAAGCATTTTTGTTTGGATTTTTACTTTTTTACAGGGAGCACTGCTGGCAACAGGCTCCCTGCATCGAGGTACTGAGGAGAGAGGGGCAGACCTACTTAACTGATAGGATCTGCTTCCTCGGCTACTGGACACCATTAGCTTCAGAGGGGGTGAACACAGGTTCGTCCTGGGCGTCCACCCCCGGAGCCACGCCGCCGTTCTCCTCACAGAGCCAGAAGAACAGAAGCAAGAAGACGTCTCAGGCGGCAGAAGCCTTCAGAGCTTCACTGAGGTAACGCACAGCACTGCAGCTGTGCGTCATTGCTCCACACACCTCACACACTCCGGTCACTGTATGGGTGCAGGGCGCAGGGGGGGGGGGGGGGGGGCGCGCGGCGCGCGCGCGCCCTGGCCAGCAATAATAACACCTCTTAGATGGCAAATAGGTATATACATGTACAGCTGGGCACTGTACATGTATATAATTGAGCCCCCGCCATTTTACACGATTTTGAGCGGGACAGAAGCCCGCCGCCGAGGGGGCGGGGCTTCTCCCTCAGCACTCACCAGCGCCATTTCTCTCTCCACAGAACGCTGAGAGGAAGCTCCCCGGACTCTCCCCTGCTTACACACGGTGAAGGGGGTTTAAAAAGAGAGGGGGGGGGGGGCACATAATTGGCGGAATAAAGTATAATACAGCGCTGCTGGGGAAAAGCATTCTGTGTTGGTCTCCAGGTTGTTGCGCTGGGGTGTGTGCTGGCATACTCTCTCCCTGTCTCTCCAAAGGGCCTTTCAGGGGATACTGTCTTCAGAAAAAGTTTCCCTGGCTGTGTGCAGTGTGTCGGTACGTGTGTGTCGACATGTTTGATGAGGAAGGCTCGCTTAATGTGGAGGGGGAGTGCTTGAATGTCAGGTCGGCAACGCCGACACCGGACTGGGTGGATATGCTGAATGTCTTGAATGCAAATGTAAATCTCCTGCATAAAAGATTAGACAAGGCTGAAGCTAGGGATCAGTCAGGTAGCCAGTCCGTGCCTGTCCCTGTGGTGCCAGGACCTTCAGGGTCTCAAAAGCGCCCCATATCCTACAGATGTAGCCACCTTTATCTTGACTGGCTGAGGCGTTTGTCCCGATCGAGCATACGCAGCGTAGGGAGGCGCGCCTAGTCACAGAGAGGCGTACCTAATCGCACGGAGGCAGACAGAGCGTTTGGCGTTACCTTTACGTGTAATACCTGCGATCAGCCACCAGATGTCACTTTTTACAATCACCACTGAGCATGCGTGTGGTCTCCCGTAAAATACAATACTGAAATATATAATAAGGACTACTTTACTAAGGCGTCTCATTACGCTGCATACAGTAAATACTCATTACGCTGCATTATTTAATACAGTATATACGATACAGACACAGATAGTACAGCATACAGTATATGATCCATCTACAGTACTTTATGAATATGTGAGCGTCCAAGTCCCGCAGACAAAACAACAGAAAACCAGTAGTGTACACTGTCGCAAATGGACGTGTTAGAAGTTCACTATTGCCTCTTGAGATTAGGAATTTTGTACAGTATGTTAGCGTCCTAATCCCGTAGTCATTACAGCATAATCAAAACCAATGGATTTATTCATCTGTCTGTGGCGAAGTGGTGAAGTGTTCCGCTTCCTATACTCAGAGTCCTGAGTTCGATTCCTAAAGTACAAATGCATGTTAGTTTTTTCCAGACACTTTATTATTTTTTTTTATTCACATAAACCAGGGCAAAGCTGCATGAGCGGTTCTACTGTTAAGGTTCTATGCACCGTACAGTACACATACAATTCTGTAGCTGGGCAGACTCAATAGAAATGGCTACCACCTATGACTCCTTGCCCCACAGAGGCCCTAGGCTACGGAGCAAGTAACAGTCCAGATTTTACAGGCTATGGGGCAATGCTGAAGGAGCGTCACAATCCCCTAGCTAAAATACACAGGGGCGATAGGAATAAGCGAGGTCTATGCATATTATGGTACACCGGACTCGATCGCATAGCACACTGGCAAAATGGCCGCCGCCCCTGAACCCTTGTGCATGGGGCAATGCTGAAGGAGCGTCACAATCCACAATCCCCTAGCTAAAATACACAGGGGCTATAGGGATAAGCTAGGTCTGCACATTACGGTACACCGGACTCAATCGCATAGCACACTGGCAAAATGACCATTACCCCTGAACCCCCACCTCGTGGCAGGCAGCGATGGCTACGGGGCAATGCTGAAGGAGCGTCACAATCCCCTAGCCAAAATACACAGGGGCGATAGAAATAAGCGAGGTCTATGCACATTACGTTGCACCGGGCTCGATCGCATAGCAAACTGACAAAACACAAGTTTTACATAAAGCAGGGCAAAGCTGCAGGAGAGTTTCTACTGTAAAGGTTCTATGCACCGTACGGTACACATACAATTCTATAGCAGGGCAGACTCAATTGAAATGGCTACCGCCTGTGACTCCTAGCTCCTAGGAGGCACTCAGCTATGGAGCAAATAACAACACAGATTTTGCAGGCTACGGGGCAATGCTGAAGAAGCGTCACAATCCCCTAGCCAAAATACACAGGGGCGATAGAGATAAGTGAGGTCTATGCACATTACGTTACACCGAGCTCGATCGCATGGCAAACTGACAAAACACAAGTTTTACATAAAGCAGGGCAAAGCTGCAGGAGAGTTTCTACTGTCAAGGTTCTATGCACTTTACGGTACACATACAATTCTATAGCAGGGCAAACTCAATTGAAATGGCTACCGCCTGTGACTCCTAGCTCCATGGAGGCACTCGGCTATGGAGCAAGTAACAGCACAGATTTGAAGCAATGCTGAAGGAGCGTCAGAATCCCCTAGCTAAAATACACAGGGGTGATAGGGATAAGCGAGGTCAATGCACATAACGATACACCGTAAAGTACCCCATGGTTTTGATTATGCCTTTTCTTTGAACACAGTATTTTCCACTGCCTCGCCCTACCCCCTTCCCCCCTGGGAGCCTGCAAAGTACATGCAGTAGACAGGGAGGGAGTTCCGATCAGGTTACAAGACATGTGCAACAGTATACTACTGTATGTAGGAAAATCCTCCACCTACTCTGATTTATGTGAAACCTGTGTGCACCCTTTCATTGAATGTATAACAAAGAAAAAAAATAAAATAAAGTGAATGTCACGGGAACATAGAAAAAAAAAGGTTGGCACTTTGGGACTCTCAGCGTGGGAGGTGGGAGCCTTCATCACTAGGTTGGTATGGAAGGGGAGACAATTAGCTACCGGAGGGTATTAACCCCAAGTTTCTGTGACCCCCACAAGGCTCATGGCAAGCGTCGGAACCCATGGTGGGTCTGAAGTAACGGGCCCATTATAGTCTATGGGAAAATGGGTCCACTTTGCATACTGATATCTCTGGTTCTGGGTTTCCCAGAGACTCAGGACTGGTACCATACAAAAGAGGAGACTCTTGGCTTTCGGGGCAGACCAACCACTAGTTTATGTGACACTGGAAAAGGAAACGGGAAGCAACCGTGTTTCGGGTCCCCTCCAGTTGTCCGCCTAGCTTGCACAGGATGCAGGGTTTCTGGCTAGATAGGAAATACTGTACAGAAATGCTAAGCATGGTAATTTGACATCCAGGAACATAGGGAGGAGTTTTTATCTCTCTCCATTATACTTAGAAAAATTACACTTGCCACTGTACGTTACAAGCTGTTCGTGCTAATTAGTACACTAGTAGAACATACTGTACAGAGATACTAAGGACAGTGATTTGGCATCCACGAACTTAGGGAGGAGCTTTAATCTCTCTCCATTGTAATCTTTCTAAGTATAATGGAGAGAGATAAAAGCTCCTCCCTAAGTTCCTGGGTGCCAAATTACAGTCTTTAGTATCTCTGTATTCTATGTTCTACTAGTGTACTAATTAGCATGAACAGCTTGTAACGTACAGTGGCAATTTTAATCTTTCTATGTATAATGTAGAGAGATAAAAGCTCCTCCCTAAGTTCCTGGTTGCCAAATCACCATCCTTAGTATATTTGCATAGTATTTTCTATTAGGGTACTAATTAGCACAAACAGCTTGTAACGTACAGTGGCAATTTTAATCTTACTATGTATAATATAGAGAGATAAAAGCTCCTCCCTAAGTTCCTGGTTGCCAAATCACCATCCTTAGTATCTCTGCATAGTATTTTCTATTAGGGTACTAATTAGCACAAACAGCTAATTGGTACCCTAATAGAACATACTGTACAGAGATACTAAGTATGGTGATTTTGTATCCAGGAACTTATTGAGGAGCTTTTATCTCTCTCCATTATACATAGAAAGATTAAACTTGCCACTCTACGTTACAAGCTGTTCGTGCTAATTAGTACACTAGTAGAACATAGAGTACAGAGATACTAAGGACAGTAATTTGGCATCCACGAATTTAGGGAGGAGCTTTAATCTCTCCATTGTAATCTATCTAAGTATAATGGAGAGAGATAAAAGCTCCTCCCTAAATTCCTGGATGCCAAATTACTGTCGCTGACACAGATACCGACACAGATACTGACTCTAGTGTCAACTTTGAGGATGCAAAATTACAGCCGGAGGTGGCAAAAGGTATTAGGTACATGATTATTGACATAAAAGAGGTTTTGCATATCACGGAGGAACCCCCTGTCCCTGACACGAGGGTTCACATGTATAAAGGGAAAAAGCCTGAGGTCACGTTTCCGTCCTCATTTGAGCTAAGCGAATTATGCGAAAAGGCTTGGGAATCTCCGGATAGGAGACTCCATGTTCCCAAAAGGATTCTCATGGCGTATCCTTTTCCACAGAAGGATCGGATACGATGGGAATCTGCGCCTAAAGTAGACAAGGCGCTGACACGCTTATCCAAGAAGGTTGCACTGCCTTCTCCGGATACTGCTTCCCTCAAGGATCCTGCTGATCACAAGCAGGAAATTACCATGAAGCACATTTACACACATTCAGGAACTATAGTTAGGCCGGCCATGGCGTCGGCCTGGGTTTGTAGTGCTGTCGTGGCATGGGCAGACTCCTTATCTATGGAGATGGACACCTTAGATAGGGATACCATTCTGATGACTATGGAGCATATTAGAGATGCTGCCTTGTATATGAGGGATGCTCAGAGAGACATTTGTTTACTAAGCTCTAGAATAAACGTTATGTCTATTTCTGCTAGGCGGCTCTTGTGGACCCGACAGTGGATGGGAGACGCCGACTCAAAGCGGCATATGGAGTCATTGCCTTACAAGGGGGAGGAGTTGTTTGGAGAAGGCCTCTCGGACCTAGTCTCTACTGCTACGGCCGGTAAATCGAATTTTTTACCTTATGTTCCCCCGCAGCATTCTAAGAAGGTACCACATTATCAAATGCAGTCCTTTCGTTCCAATAAAAACAAGAAGGTACGAGGATCGTCCTTCGTTGCCAGAGGTAAAGGCAAGGGAAAAAAGCTGCACTCAGCTAGTTCCCAAGAGCAGAAGTCCTCCCCTAGTTCCGCAAAGTCCACAGCATGACGCTGGGGCTTTCCGGGGGGGGGGGTCAGATCAAGTGGGGGCACGTCTTCGTCTTTTCAGCCACGTCTGGGTTCAATCACAGGTGGATCCCTGGGCAATAGAGATTGTTTCACAGGGATACAGACTGGAATTCGAAGACATGCCCCCTCGCCGGTTTTTCAAATCGGCTCTGCCGGCTTCCCCGTCAGAGAGGGAGCTAGTGTTAGCGGCAATTCACAAATTGTACATTCAACAGGTGATAATCAAGGTTCCTCATCTCCAGCAAGGAGAGGGTTATTATTCATCCCTGTTTGTGGTACCGAAACCGGACGGTTCGGTCAGACCCATTCTAAATCTAAAATCCCTGAACCTGTACTTGAAGAGGTTCAAGTTCAAAATGGAATCGCTCAGAATGGTCATCGCCAGTCTGGAGGGAGGGGATTGGATGGTGTCCCTGGACATAAAGGATGCGTACCTTCATGTTCCGATTTCCCCTCCTCACCAGGCGTCTCTGAGATTTGCAGTACAGGATTGTCACTACCAATTTCAGACGTTGCCGTTTGGGCTTTCCACGGCCCCGAGAATTTTCACCAAGGTAAATGATGGTGCACCTGCGCAAGCAGGGAGTCACAATTATCCCGTACTTGGACGATCTCCTTATAAAGGCGAGATCTCGGGAGAAGTTGCTGGACAGCGTGTCTCTGTCCATGAAGACGTTGCAGATGCACGGCTGGATTCTCAATTTACCGAAATCCCAGCTAGTACCTGCAACGCGTCTGACCTTTTTGGGCCTGATTCTAGACACAGACCAAAAAAGAGTTTTTCTTCCGGTGGAGAAGGCTCAGGAGCTCATAGCCCTGGTCAGGAACCTTTTAAAGCCAAAAAAGGTTTCGGTGAATCATTGCACAAAGGTTCTGGGGAAGATGGTGGCTTCATACGAGGCCATCCCCTTCGGCAGGTTCTATGCGAGGACTTTCCAATGGGACCTATTGGACAAATGGTCCGGGTCCCATCTACATATGCAGAAACAGATCACCCTGTCTCCCAGGGCCAGGGTATCTCTCCTGTGGTGGCTGCACAGTGCTCACCTCCTAGAGGGTCGCAGGTTCGGCATTCAGGACTGGATCCTGGTGACCACGGACGCGAGCCTCCGAGGTTGGGGGGCTGTCGCACTGGGAAGAAATTTCCAAGGTCTCTGGTCAAGCCTAGAGACTTGTCTCCACATCAATGTCCTGGAGTTAAGGGCCATTTACAACGCCCTACGCCAGGCGGAGGAGTGGCTTCAGAACAAACCGGTTCTGATTCAGTCGGACAATATCACGGCAGTGGCTCATGTAAACCGCCAAGGCGGCACAAGGAGCAGAGTGGCCATGGCAGAGGCGACCAGGATTCTGCGCTGGGCGGGAGGCCATGTAAGCGCACTATCAGCAGTGTTCATCCCGGACTTCCTCAGCAGGCACGACCTGCATCCGGGAGAGTGGGGACTTCATCAAGAAGTCTTCACACAGATCGTGGATCGGTGAGGACTGCCTCAAATAGACATGATGGCGTCCCGTCTCAACAAAAAGCTAAAGAGGTATTGTGCCAGGTCAAGAGACCCTCAGGCGGTAGCGGTAGACGCTCTGGTGACACCATGGGTGTTCAGATCGATCTATGTGTTTCCTCCTCTGCCTCTCATACCCAAGGTGTTGAGATTAATAAGACTAAGAAGGGTCAGAACAATTCTCATTGTTCCAGATTGGCCAAGGAGGACTTGGTATCCGGATCTGCAAGAGTTGCTCACAGAAGATCCGTGGCCTCTTCCTCTAAGGCAGGACCTGCTGCAGCAGGGGCCCTGTCTGTTCCAAGACTTACCGCGGCTGCGTTTGACGGCATGGCGGTTGAACGCCGGATCCTAGCTGAAAAAGGGATTCCGGAGGAGGTCATTTCTACCCTGATCAAGGCTAGGAAGGATGTGACATCGAAACATTATCACCGTATATGGCGGAAATATGTTTCTTGGTGTGAGGCCAGAGCTGCTCCTACGGAGGAGTTCCATTTGGGCCGTCTGCTTCACTTCCTTCAAACGGGAGTGAATTGGGCCTAAAATTAGGGTCCATAAAGGTCCAAATTTCGGCCTTATCCATTTTCTTTCAAAGAGAATTGGCTTCTCTTCCTGAAGTACAGACTTTTGTGAAGGGAGTGCTGCATATTCAGCCTCCCTTTGTACCTCCGGTGGCGCCTTGGGATCTTAACGTGGTATTAAGTTTCCTCAAGTCACCTTGTTTTGAACCACTCAAAACAGTGGAGTTGAAATACCTCACTTGGTAAGTGGTCATGTTGTTGGCCTTAGCTTCTGCAAGGCGTGTTTCGGAATTAGCGGCTTTATCATATAAAAGCCCATACCTGATTTTTCACGTGGATAGGGCAGATTTGAGGACTCGTCCTCAATTTCTGCCCAAGGTGGTCTCATCTTTTCATATGAACCAACCTATTGTCGTGCCTGTGGCTACACAGGACTTGGAGGACTCCGAGTCCCTGGATGTGGTCAGGGCTTTGAAGATTTACGTGACCAGAACAGCAAGGATCAGGAAGACTGAAGCTCTGTTTGTTCTGTATGCGGCCAACAAGGTTGGCGCTCCTTCTTCAAAGTAGACAATTGCTCGCTGGATCTGTAACACGATTCAGCAGGCGCATTCTACGGCAGGATTGCCATTGCCTAAATCGGTTAAGGCCCAATCCACTAGGAAGGTGGGCTCTTCTTGGGCAGCTGCCCGAGGTGTCATGGCACTACAACTGTGCCGAGCTGCTACTTAGTCGGGGTCAAACACCTTTGCAAAGTTCTATAAGTTTGATACCCTGGCTGAGGAGGACCTCCTGTTTGCTCAATCGGTGCTGCAGAGTCATCCGCACTCTCCCGCCCGTTTGGGAGCTTTGGTATAATCCCCATGGTCCTTAAGGAGTCCCCAGCATCCTCTAGGACGTTAGAAAAATAGGATTTTACTTACCGATAAATCTATTTCTCGTAGTCCGTAGAGGATGCTGGGCGCCCAACCCAAGTGCGGAATTCTTCTGCAAGACTTGTATATAGTTATTGCTTACATAAGGGTTATGTTATAGTTGGTCGGTCTTGAACCGAGGCTATGTTACTTGTTCATACTGTTAACTGGGTAGTTTATCACAGGTTATACGGTGTGATTGGTGTGGCTGGTATGAATCTCGCCCTTAGGTTACATAAATCCTTTCCTCGTACTGTTCATATCCTCTGGGCACAGTTTCTCTAACTGAGGTCTGGAGGAGGGACATAGAGGGAGGAGCCAGTGCACACCCAGAATCCAAAGCTTTCTTAAAGTGCCCTATCTCCTGCGGAGCCCGTCTATTCCCCATGGTCCTTACGGAGTCCCCAGCATCCTCTACGGACTACGAGAAATAGATTTACCGGTAAGTAAAATCCTATTTTCTCCTATAATTTTTCTGGTGATGTATCTTTATTTGCAGAAAAGGGTGGCAGATCTCAATAGACAGAGACATCCACAGTGGAAAGCCAAACAAAGCCGCCAGTGAGAAGACGAGAGAGAAAAGTGACATGCCCAGCGAGAGTGGCTCTTCTGTACCTATAGTTGGCAGCTGGGAGTTTGAGTGTGACGACGCTGAGTACTCAGACTTTCTAGACCTGTTCCTCAGTTACCTGCTGGAGAGAGATCTGCTTCATAGCAGTGAGCCCGGGATTCCTTTCCTCACTACGTTCTCTCAACACCTCCGAGAGCATGAGCTGAACTCCCTGGTATTTGACGTTCACACCACACTGAAACGCAAACTGGGGAGGCCGGGGATAAAAAGTGTCTTCAGAGCTGGTTCCTGCTACAAAGTTAACACAGATCCCAATAACACCCACAGTGACTCTTTAAATATTGCGGGTGCAATGCAGCAAACTCAAGGCACGACTGAACTCACGCACGCTTTGTGTTCAACTGTGGTAGTACAAAAGCCTTCTGTCTTAGCTCAGAGATACTTTCACAGCTTCAGATCAAGACCTTCTGTCAGAAGTGGCCTGTTTGGTTTACAGGACCAAAGAGCACCGAAAACTAATGAAGACAAACACAATGTCTCCTTTTCTTCTCTGCCGACTGGTCACATGTGTGATCAGTACAGCTACGGCCTCATCCACAACAAACACTTTGCTCCAAGTGAGGAGCTCGGAGTGGAACTGCAGGCCAAGTACAGTAACGTGGCCAAGCTGGTGGAGTGGATGATCCGGTGGTCTGACCGTAGGTTGTTTTGGAGCTCAGGGAAAGCAGAATGCCATGTTGCCTCTAGCACTGCGATACGGGTCAAGACATCCTCTGCTGCTATCCTCACCTCTATGTGGCTTCTGGAAAAACCCTATCTGGGAAGAGACTACATCTGTAATGTAAGATTCAAGAGAAAGGTCAGGGAAGGTAGAAAACAAGCGTGTCGCTCTAGATGTTGTTGAATTCTAGGGCCAAGTAAATTGCCTGCGGCACTCACTTGTTCTCTGTGTTCAACAACAACTGGGTCTTAAGCCTGATGTAGAACAAAGGTAAATGTTTCTGAAGTCTTGTCTTCTATTGCTCTCTGCAGGTTCCTCCAAGAGAGTGTATTGTAGCTCCTGTTATCCAGAATGTGGAAGAGGCCAAGCTGCCATATGGACCCAGTATGAGTATTGGTAATTCAGATTCAGAGAGAGGTTCTCCTAGTACAGTGCATGAGCAGGATCACGAATCGGGAGACGAAAGTGTTTCTATGTAAGTTTTAGGTCATTGATAACAGCATTACCCTTTAGGCACATCATATCTTTGAGCACAGATAAAAGAATAGTTTGAGTGTTAAGTCCTTTGACATAGGTTTCACTGCTTGATACATCAACCCCTATCATTTTATAGAATGTACTTGATCAGTGCTATCTGGATGCTGATTGGTTGCCATGGGCAACTGCTCCACTGGCCCACTTCTCCACACTTTTTTCACTGCTTCATACTTCAACCCCCTAGTGTTCTTGCAGGCCAATAATATGGCTTTGTTTGCATAGGATTGCTGTAAATACAGTTTGTTCACAAATATCCTCACTAACTTAAATCCAGTTAGCGTCAATCCTTCATAGTGCGCATTTACTTTGTGACAGAACCAGGTTCTATAAAATAAAAAATACTTTTATTGAGAGAAAGTGGTTTAACATTTTTTGCAGTAATATATAAAAAAATAATAAAAAATAAATATATATATATATATATATATATATATATTTTATGGTATGATTGTCCATCTATTAGAGAATCCTCTAAAGTGAGTGTGAGAAGTTGTGGACGAAGCTTGGGAGGGCAACACTTAGTTCATCATGAGAAGTCTGAGGATGACACTTCTGTTCTTTTTGAAAATACCGCAGTGGAGCAGATCCCTGTCCTATCAGAAACAGAAGGTTAGTACCGTGGTTAGTCATCCATCAGCCGTTCAGTGCAGTACAAGTAATGACACTGGGGAGAAGCAAGCAGGTAAGTTTTGAGGCAATGTGGGGCTGATTCAGAGTCGCCCCCTGCTGCAGCCGCTTTAGCGTCTTTTATCGTAGTCACGTCTGTGACTTTATTCTATTGATAATAAAAGCCCTTCCCAGGCGTACAAGTGTGCGTCTTAGTGTGCCCGGACTGGGCCGCCCACTTTGTGCGTCATCAGATGCAACATTCCCGCTTTGTGCGTCTGCAGACGCAGCCATTGGTCTCACCATGGAAACTTGCACCAGCCCCCTGCCAGAATATCCGTCAGTACGGCCTCCAATGTGAGCGATTAAGTGACTGAGTTCGCAACCAGTTATACGACACACCATGGCACTCCATAAGTGCCTCTCTGTACGTCTGAATAGCCACCTCCCTGGGATGCCCATTGCATTTCCCACACTGTGTTTCTCCATTGCATGCGCTGTACATTTTTTAAAGAATTTTCACACACGCGCAGTAGCTGAAAGTCGCTGAACATTTTGTGCGACTCATTATCAGGCCCTGTAGGTGATGAAGCCCTGAAGTGTGGACCCAGTGAAGGACTATGAGATGTAGGATGAGAGACGATATAGCACATGGGCTCTGGCCAGAGATATGGAAACATACTATGACATGTTAAGACTAAATCATCTTTTTTATTTATTTTCTCCCGCAAGATGACCAAGAGGATCAACTTGACACCCAAAGAAGCCCTAAAATCTCAGTTAGCATACGTCCTGTACCTCAGCAGATGGAGGTAAAGCTGGACTGCTTCTCTTTTAACAGTCCATCACATAATGAATAGAAGTCCTAATAGAAAAGATTCTGTAAATTAACAAAAAAAGCTATACTTTTATGTTTTATAGAATTCTATGTCCTATAATTCTGAACACAATGCACAGGATCACGAAGAACCAGTTGTCCAGACCACAGGAGAACGGCCACAGTGAGTAAATAAATGTTTCAGTTGTGAGTATCCTCTTGGGGGTATAGAGGCTCTGCTAGGGGTTTGGTTGCTTCAACACAGTCTATACAAATCCTGGACTCCTACCCATCTATATGCTCTAGCCCAAGGGCAGACAACCTGTGGCACTCCTGCGAAACTACATATCCCAGTATACCCTGCCACAAGTTAGGTGTTAGGGCACGCTAAAACTATGGCAGAACATGCTGGGATGTGTAGTTCCAAGGCAGCTGCAGTGCCACAGATGGGATGTAGCCAAAAGGTCAACAATGAGTTATGATGTCAACTTGTTAAAATATTGTCAGGCAGCGTGTCGACATTCTCAGAATATGTTGACATTGTTAGAATGTCGACATTAGAATGAGGGTACAGGAGGGATGGGGTAAGTTACAGGGGAACGAGGTTAGGGTTAGGCACTTGAGACAGGTGTTGGGCTTAGGGGTAGGGGAGAAATACCGGAACTCAGAGGGATCAGAGGTATGACCGGGAGCAACGGCCACATGCCCGCCAGAAGCTGCGAAGGAGCCGCTGCAGCTATCAAGAGCAGGTAAGTCATCACTGGGCTATCAGGGACGGTATGTCGGCATTCTGACATGTTGACATTTCCTCCCTGTCTACGTGATGAATGTCAACATGCTCAGTGTCGGCATTATGACCATGTCGGCATATCATACCACACCCCCACAGGTTGCTTACTCCTGCCCATGTCAGTATGTTTGCAAATGCTCACAGATTAGGCAGCTTATGCACTGTGTTGCCTATGACAGTATTGCTAGAATTTAATACATTTAGCTTAGTTTACTTTGTATTTTATTTTTCGGCTATGGACTGCAAAACCGCATGCATTTAGTAGTGCATAAGCCGAAGTGGTCATAGACTGCAGTTACAGACTCCGCATACAGAGCAGGGCCTGCTTCAGTAGTAACATTACCGTCCATGAGGACCTAAGCAATACTCTGGCTAGAATGAGGCAATCTTAAAAGTGGACTCCCACCTGATGCCTGCGATCTGTACTAATAGATATAGTCTCCATGGGAGAGGGGGAGCACTTACTTTACTGCAGACCGGTGCTGCTCCTGGCCAGTAACTGGATGCACAGGGGCACCAGCACTTTCTGGGTCAGCAGTGACCTTGGCCCCCATCGGAGGTGATCCCCCAACTGCTGGCAGATAGAGGTGCTGATTGTGGCATCTCCGCTTTCCGCTTCAGGCATTCCCAGCAGAGGTTGAGGGATGTCTATAAAGTAGAAGTAGCAGTCCTTGAAAAGACACCCGACTCCCGCATACACTTAAGCTAAACTTGGGCTTCCAGATAGTCAAGTTGAGGTTAGCTGATCCTCTCTACCACAAGGTTCAAGTGTCTACTAGTGGGTTAATGGAAAAAAAAAAGTGTGAAATATTTTTTAAATGACCACGTCTGTTCCTTACACCTGTCTCTTGTTGGAATATGAATGCGTTTTTATAAGTGTAAATGTAAAGAAGTTCATTTTTTTTATCCTTTTTTTTTTTTTACCATTTATACACTTGCTGATTTGTAGCCATATATTACTCTGGCCTTTGCTGGGTTAATCACATGCCAAAACTTGCTACCAAAGAAAAGACTTCAATAAGTTTTACCATTGAAACTGGCTCATGCGGATAAAGTTAAGTTTGTTCTATTCATGAGTTGCGAAATGGTTAAAGTTATGTTTCCTATGATCAGTCTCTGAATACTCATAGGCCATCTGCACTATGTAAATAAACTGAGAGAGCAGAGTGTGCATGCTGTGCTATGAGAGCAGCGTTAGTCGCTGTGGAGACCCAACACAAACAATCAGTGATTGAAAGTGCCTTGGTTGTACAAGCAGGGTTGGACAGTACAGGTAAAGTGAAATCTGCTACCTTTAGACTCGCTGCCAGGGCTATACCTTCGTCATAATACATGTAGCTACACAATTGTGCAGATGGAAGCACAAGGACTACACAGGTAAAGTGCAACTTGAACATAACCATAGTGATGTGCTCATAGTAGTAGTTAAATGTGATATCTTGCAACCTACAGGCATCATCTATTTCTTGGCGAGCCAGCCCGGTTTTTTAAAGGGACAGTCATTTAAAAGGCAAACCCAGATTGATTTTGCCTTTTAAATGATTGCCCCCTTAAAAACACCAGGCAGACCCGCTGTCAGATTGCCAATGCTTGCATAGTGCAGGCTATTCCATTTACTCCATGATCTGAAAAGCATGCTAACAATACATTATACTTATAGTGCCCCTTCAGCTCCCTTTCATTACCTTACCTTAATTGAGTTATGTTTCATTGTAACTGCTAAATAATTGTTTGTTTATTCTTCTCCCAGGAGTGAGCCAGCTGCTTCTGCTAGTCTCAGCTCTCCGCTCCCACAGTCCTTCTCCAATGCAGCCATGATCTGTCAGCCTCCTGCTTCCACCACAAACCAGACAGCATCCGTTCCTGATGGAGGGCACAGCGCTCAGCCTGGCAACACGTCGGAGGCTTTTAGACAACTATTCCAGGATGAAATGTTTAGATTACTACAGGTAAAGTTACAAGAATCCACCAATCTTGTCTCCGCTAAGAAACTATTGCTATAAGCCATTCTCCCCTTTTGTAGGCAAAGGCGCTACAGCTGTAAAGTTACAGACGTCCTATACTAAATATGTACTTAGATTGTTGGTTATCTTTCTAGCTGTCATTTCTATCAGGGGGTTGGCCTCTTTCTCTGTGCTGCAAAACCAAACTTTCACTGTACTGTAATAGCTCTACTTTAGCACAGGTGAGACCTGAGTAAGGCCTGCCAGGTACGGCCATTGGGTACTCTGGTCAAGTGACAGGACAACAAGAAGACCAGTCTGTGGCCAAAAAGTGACTGGGCATAGAAGTGGAGATAGCAAGCGTCTATCAACCACATTTAAAGCTGTAAAGCCACTAATTTCCATACTGCTGATACACGTAGTGTGTCACCAATAATAAAGACCTACATGGAAATTAGTGGCAATTATACACCTGTATCAACCAAATTAGTAGAGTTGCCTCATATTTGTATACAAACTTTTTGTTTAATAATAGTGTTGTCTTAAAAGGAATTGATAGTATATGTCAGAGTACAGCAAGTGTTCTTATTCTAAAATTGCTTGGTGAAATTATTTATTCCATTACTTTCCAGCTCCAGCAAGTAAACTTCATCAGCTTAATGCAAGTTGTGGGGTCTTCCTTTGCGGCTCTGCCAGCCGTACAGCACATGTTGCTGCAGACATCACAAGTGGAAAGGAATCCAGTGTTGAACCCTGCTGGGGGACAATCTATGCTTCAGGTCCTTAGTTCTGCCCCACAAAACTATCCAACTCCAGTACTTGCCCCACAAAACCATCCCACTCTAGTACCAGCCCCACAAAACCATGTTACTGGAGTGCCTTCTGCACAGAACCACCCCCCTCCAGTACCTGCCCCAGAGAAGCATGCTACTACAGTACCTGGATCACACACTAGCCAGGTAGCTGATACGGAGCAAGCATCCACGAGATGTCACGTCACTGCTGGTGAGGGAAAGGCCGCTCCTGACCAGAGCAATGAGGAGAATCTGCAGGTATTGCTGTTCCTTTTATTTAACCTGCTACTAGTGTATTTTAGTGTGTCTGTGTACAAAAGTGTCTGGAAATGATTATGACTGACAATGAGATTTTGCTGTTTTTCTGTGGGCCAAATTAGTTCTATTGCAGTAACCCGGCCGGGTGGGGAGTTTTCTACCAATTTTTCAACTTTTTTTGTGGGATGGCTAATTTTAACCTAATTAAGAAAAATCTGGCATAATTATTATATATATATATATATATATATATATGTATGTATGTGTGTGTATGTGTGTGTGTGTGTGTGTGTGTGTGTGTGTGTGTGTGTATATATATATATATATATATATATAATGTGTGAAAAAATATTGAAGTGCTGGGTAGAGTACTACCCACCCGGGCCAAAATTGGTTAGGTACCTACAGATTTAGCCATGCTCATTGTAACTGCCGTGCGCCCACACGGGCACTCCCAGCATGCCTAGTCACCCCTGCACCTTACTACGCCAGGCTGCAACTTTTTTCCTACAATGTAATCTTATTGGCTGCGGGTGCGACTAATGCTGGGCATACACTATACAATTATCTGGCAAATTACCCTAGCTCCACTAAAGGCCAGTACTGACGGGGAGATTTCCCCAGAAATGTGTGCTGAGCTTCAGTGGCCGCCCAGCACGCATCACTCCCCCCGCTCAGCACAGCGCGATGTGTGCTGAGTGTGGGGGGTCCGGGGGGGAGGGAGGGGGTTAGGCCGCTCATTTCTCCCAGCGATGAAGTGAGCGATCTGCTAGATTGTGCCTGCATGCAGGCCAATCTAGCACGGGCGATAGCGACACACGGGGCCGTGCATCACTATCGCTGTAGGGGATACACACGGAGAGATCTGTGCATAACTTCTAAGCAATGTTTAGAATTGAAGCACTGATCTCTCCGTGTGTACCCCACTTAAGTCTGGTCTGAGAGATTTAGAACTTCAGCAGACATGTTCAGGAATCTGATGCCCCCTCCAGGCTGAAATAAGTCTGAGTAAAAGGCAGTACACACGGGGTGAGATGTGTGCTGATCGATCTGTCAGTGACCGCTCAGTACAGTGCGATGTGTGCTGAACGAGGGTGGGGGGCGCTCATTTCACCCAGCGGGGCCGCGCATCGCTGTCGCTGTGGGGCATACACGCGAGAGATCCGTGCTTAACATCTAAGCAATCTAGTCAGATTGCTTAGATTTTAAGAACGGATCTCTCCGAGTGTACCCCCCTTTAAGATTAGCCACATTCCTACTACTGCATCCAGAGCTCTTTGAGGAACTCCTATCATTTGGGACCGCAGCCCAGAAATTTCGGGACCAGCTAAGTCACACTGTGCTTTATACTACATTTACACGTAATAAAATAAGTTGTCATAGCATCAGAGCAAAAATATCACCTAGCACAGCCGTGGCTCTTGAGCCTCATGCGGCTCTTTCTTTATTCCAATGTGGCTCCCGACACTCAAAGTCACGTGACCACAACAGATCCTGGAAACTGGTGCACTCCAGCCAGACACACAGCAGCACTACGGCGACTGAAAACTGAGGGAGCCAGATACTGGGCTGTAGTGACATATGAGGGTGAGCTGGAGTGATACAAGGGGGAGCTGGCTGGAGTGACACAGAAGGATCCTGGCAGGAAAGATATGATGGGGGAGCTGACTGGAGTGATACAGGAGGGTGCTGGCTGGAATGACACAGTGACACATAGGGGAGCTGGCTGGAGTGACACATGGAGGAGCTGAAGTGTATTATGTGAATATGGCTTTTTCAATATACTTTATGTGGATCTGGATTTTTTAATTATTTTATGTGGAAGTGTCTTTTTCAATGTATTTTATGTGGATCTGGCATTTTCATTGTCTCTTATACTAGGGGTGTGGCCTAGCAGGTACAAGGCCACACCCCATTTTTGTACACACCTAGATAAAATATAGAGCGCTAATTTATCATATATAAACAATATTTATTTATACCAAATTTTATATTATAAAAATATACTCCTATAATGGATGTATTCATGAATTCAATTATAAATAATTAATAAAAATCACCAGATTACGGGTCTGTCGCTGATACAAAATAAGGAATTAATATGAACCAATTAATGAAAGTTCCGTAGTAATACTTTTGTGCTTATGCTGCCACCTTGTTTTGTTTTCCTATAAATATTTCCACATGAGATAAAGTCTCTGTATTAGGGGTTATTCAGCTGAAAAAGAGAAATCCCATCAGTGGAAATATACAAGGGTGCAGCTATATGTAGCAATCACTAACGGCTTCCAATAGCAGTCCTGCTAATAGTCCCCTTGATGGATATTGGAGTAGTAATAAAGCTTGTAGATATCTGTAAATGTTTAGCTTTAAAGAGAATCCATATGGTAACTCTTATTAGAGCGTATTAATAAAGACGGCTGTGACACGGAGATACAGCTGATGACAGCACTTCACAGTTATTACTGCTATGCTTCTCCAATTACCGGCTCCCGAAGGAGATGGATTTGGTGAGCCTAACTGCGGTGTTAGAGTATAAATTACTCACATGAGTAGTTAAGATGGAAAGTCACTGTATAATCCGTCGGTCATTGTATATAGCCGATGATAAAGCGATCAGAGTTGGTCCGTATAGGTGAGTAAGAAGGGGCAACCTTATACTCTGGAGCTGCTATTTATTTGTACACACGCCTTCGGCTTGATGTTGGAGATCCACATAGTCACATACTGTATAGTAGTCTAAATTTGATTCTTTCACTGCATTATGTGGATGTATAACCACAGATGTTTCAAATTCCGTTTCTTGTTTTGCATATGATATGTATGTGCCCACATGTGCCCATCTCCTGGAAATCTGCCCTGGGGCAATCAACATCCCAGACGTCTGCAAACAGCCTTTCAACATAACATATATCCTGGGTAGAAAAGACAAAATGTGTTTCTACAAGTGCCCCAATACCCCGATTGTCTATAAAACCTTGCTTCACTTACTTTGTGTAGTTTGTGTGTGGAATTGGGAGTGTATGTATGTCCCCATCTATGTTTATTTTTAAAATTAACAATGCAGAAATAAAATCTAAAAAATATATGAATGAATTTATTCATTAAGTGGGAGCGATATCCTATTTTAAATTGCAGCTAGCATGTTTTACTTATTTTCAGTCTCTGGGTACTTTAATATTTTGGGAGAACATTTGTTGTTTTGTCATACAGTAGCTAACACTGTGTGTATATTATACCTTTGTGCACAGAAGCTTCCTGAGCTCACCATCCCATCCAGCCAGGGTACCGATGGAGGAAAAATTCCAGCAAACTTGGGATTATTAAGAATGGCTCATAGCCAAGGTCTGCCTTTAATAACTCCTCCATCAGTTCTTCAGAAGACCCCTACTCTCATCATGCCTCAGGGGTTGAGTAGTCTCAATGGATTCCCACTGCTAAAACTACGCACAGAGCCCAATATCCTACAACTCCGAGGGGACCATCGTCCTCCCCTCAGGGAAGCTTGGGGGCCAGCGAACTCTGCCCAGAGGGCAACCAGTTCTCAACCATCCGATAACATTCCAGGTTACACAGTTGTCAGTAACACCGGTATTAAAGTCTTGAGAAGAGCAGAGGAAAATCAAAAATGGGCAGAACTTGTCATTAAAAGACTCTCAAAGCATCCAGCTGCGGATTCATTCCAATCGCATCAAAGCTCCCACGTTCACCAACCATTCCTTAAAACAAAGGAGAAGAAAGAAAATCCTGGAAGAGATTTGTTTGAGAGGCCACCGAACAACATAGGAATGCCTCTACTGCATCTGCGCTTGGATCCAGTGTTGTATGTTCCACCCATTCCACGTCCCAGCGTCACAGTCCCGATGGTGCCACCGCTGTCTAACGCCAAGTCAGGTGTGTCACCGATGCCACCACAGGCAGCGATAACACTGCTTAAAGCGGACTTAACCAAAGAGACACAGGTAAATAATCTACTCATACTGTAGTATCAACATAGTGTTATAATGCTCTTGCTGGTTCAAATTCCATTGAGTCCTGGGGGTTTATTAACCAACAACCCCTCGCTTCTGATTGTGTTTACGTAGGATATTTAACAGGGCAATGCTATTACTAGCTGTGTCTAGCTAGTAAAAATATTGCCCTTTTAAATATCTGGGAGTTTATATGAAACTGACGATGTGGCAGATGCTAAATAATACTGTGTTAGATTCAATTCTTATATAATAATTATCACGTCACTATAGTTGTGATTAGTGTGGGGTCTCAGGGGAACAGAAATGCAGCTGGGATATGTTATATGAGAACTAAACCAATGTGTTCATTAAATATATAATACTGTATTTGAGCCTCTAATTAGAAACATGCTCTTTAGTAAATAACAGTAAGGGCTAAGTATAAGGGTGGCATACTGTATATCCTATAACAGTACAGGTGTGGTAATCAAGTTATGAAAACCGTTGAGGGGTAATTATAGAATGTGGCCGCGCTACTGAGATTAACAATACGGCATGTAATAATGTCCATTCATGTGAAACACAAACATATTACAGACAGTCCAAATGGGGGAAGTGTCAGAGTTGGAGCAGTGGTTGGATAGTTGGGGAGGGGAACGTGTGGGATCCTACACATAGGAGGACTGGGAACGACAGGCAAACAAGGTCCTGGTAAGGAGGTGTGACTCCTTCTGCATGTTCCCATTAGTACCTACCAGTTCTGTTTCTTGTCTGGAGGATTGTCTTTAGGTGGGTGGTTGTAGATGTGGCTCCCCCGCCTGGCTCTGCAGTAGCCGACATATGGGCTCTGACCGCAGGTGCACCTGTCCTTGGAGGGTCAGTAAAGGTGAGTGCGTGGTCCTCCTTTGATTAGCACTTAGGTAGTTTGTGTGCATAGAGTGGTCTGCAGTTTTCACCACCTATAGAAAATCTTACAACATCTGCAGAACCAGCTGTGTTGAAACTAAAATACAATTTTGTAACATCTATATATTTCGATACCTGAACAGCTGAAGGACAACTTTTATGAGTGACCTATTTCTATGATGCTATTGTCTGAGCAGGATGCATCATATACTAAATTGGTCCGAAGAATTATATTGCTATTGTAATTGGTTACTTAATCTCAGAGTTATATGGCAAAATGTCGGCCTGCTATTTCAAATGCATCATCATTCTGCTCTGGAAAATGTGACAGTTGGTGAACTCTCCTGTGTGTTCGGAAAACTGTGACAGTGATTTTCCCAAAAAAATTGAAAAGTCCAAATTTGACTTCTAAGGGGGTGAAAAGGAGTAAAATGTTCTGCCCAGCAAACCTTTGCCCAGTTGAAACTGGGCACATCAGCTATACATTATTTTGGTAACATTTAAAGAAAAGCATAATTAGCACCTGACCAATAGGATCCAGGTCACACATCGTGTAGAATAACCAGATTAGTGTAAGTTTGGCTTCAGTCATCCTGATTGGAGTTGCCAGCATTCCTTACAGCCACTGAACTGGCTTGGTAATCCTGATATCTAGTTACATAAAACGTTCTATATTATCCTTCTGTTCTCAGAGTCTCCACCTCAGCTCCACACCTAGACTCATACCGCTGGAGAACCTGATTGCATTTGAGAGAGATGCCGCACTCAGGGCCCCTGGCTCAGCAGAGGGAAGTGTGCAGCTGCTGAAAGCAAACATCCAGCCCTTTGAGGAAGTAGTAAAAGCTGAGGACAGCATTAAAAGGTACAAATCATGGCTAAAACTACTCCCGTGATGCAATATCATTGTATTTTTATTATTATTAAAACAGTTTAAAATGCTCCAATCAGAGGCTGTCTAATGTCAAAATTGTTCCTACAATGTTTGTACCTAGACAAGTAGAAAGACTCTCCTAGCCATCCCTTTGTGCGGGATGTAGTCAGCAGTTCAACAGGAACAATTCATAATGTTGACACTACTATATTGACAGTTATGATGTTGACATTGTTAAAATGTTGATAGGCAATGTGGGGAGGTCAGGTTTAGGTTGCAGAGGAGGGTTAGGCAATAGAGCAGGGCTGGCCAATAGTTAGCCTGGCAGCTGGTTTGGGACTACTCATCGCAGCATGTCCACGGTTTTGTTATCAGGACATGCCAAAACTGTGGCAGTGCATTCTGGGATGTGTAGTTAAACAGCAGCTGTAGGGATGCATGCCTCCCAACTCTGCTCTAGAGGAAATAGCAGAACGCCGGACGATCGAAGGTCTGACCAGGAGTTGATGGTCACATGACTGCTGGGACCTGGAAGACGCCACTGGAGAGTAAGCCGTTGGGTAACAGGTGGAGGTAATGATAATGGCACCTCATCGGCCTGGCATCCAACAGCTATGGAGATGCCAGGAATAAAAATAAATGAACGTAAGCCTGTGAGAGCTTTTAAGGTAGAATGAGGGGGGTTGCTCCGTTCAGCTCTCTACTTGCCTTGCGCTAGAAAGACAGTAGCCTGCTTATACAAGAGACTCTCGGTAGGGCGCAGCGTAAACATTTTTATTTTATCTCAACGTAGACAGAAAAGACGCACTTTGCAGGAAAAAGGTGAAAAGAAAATGAAAAAAACATCTGTTGCATTCCGACCTGAGGACTCCATCATAAAGCCAAATAATTTTGATGAGGTTGTGCAAACGGAGGTATATGTTATTCATTTCAGTATTCCATTCCTGCTCTTGGATTAATTTGCACCAACAGAAAGCACTTTAACAATAGACTCCTCCTCCTGTGGTGATGTAATCCCTTCCCTTCTTCCCACTATTTGCTTCATACATTGGATACGACCTCTTATTCATTATATCTACTATGTTGTGACGCTGTGCACACACTTGTGGCATGATTAGAGTTTAACATAAAGTTGCGCCTTTTGCACCTATACAATGTATTTCGAATAGTACATAACTTAAGATACATTCCATTGGAAAATAATACATCTGTCATCTTTATAGTCACGGACACTTGCATTTATGGAATGCGCACAGTTTTAAAACATATGTAAGAAAAGAAAGTGTTATTGGAGCCTTTCCGCGGAGATACAAGTATTTAGTTGTGCTTTGCTTATCCCCTTTCTTCTTCTTTTTTTTCTCCTGATAGGGAAATAAACCCGTTAATTCAGTGAGTTTCAGTTGTAATTAAACAAACACATATCTGCTTTTAAATTGATACTCTCTAATTTTAATAAATAAACTATGAATTAATATGAAGAACATTTTTATCCCTAGGATGTACATCATGACAAGCAGGATTTAGAGGAGGGTAATGAATTTATCATTCCATTGGGTAAGTTTAATTGTATCTGTTCTCAAATAACAGCTACTATAGCTCCCAAGTCACCTATTTATGGTGAAGATTGACATTGTGTGGGCTGAACCAGTACTCATGGTAATGCAGTGAATATTGGCTCAGCCAACCCACTGAGTGACTCCTGTGTGTGGGATATGAGCGCACTTTAATGAATTGTATTTCTTAATAAAGTCTGTAAAATACCACTGTTAGTATGAATGTGCATTTCTCTACTATTCTCAGGGGGCGCTGTGCACCTGGGATGTCCCAGAACTTTTAGTGGGGGGGGTGGGGGGGGGGGGTGGCTGGACTGCACATCCTAATTCTAAACGTAATAAGAGGTGCTACCATGCCAGGCGACCTCATCAGGTGGGTTCCTAACATTCCTAAGGTTCAAGGTCCGAGCACAGGACACAGCTCAACCGTCCCTAGGCATCACGCTAGTGAGATCTAACAGTTTAAGGGGGGTATGCAATTAGCTCCATTTTTTCTCCTAGGTGAACAAAAACTGAGTTTTTTCGCTATTTTTATGTGAATGGAGATTTGCCGTATGCAATATCAGGTACAGATTTTTGCCTGGGCGAAAATGTGGCAGCGGCTTAAAACACGTGGATCGGTGAATCCACTTGTTTACCATCAAAAATGCAGCCCATTTTCTCAGATTTTGATGCATTTTTTGCCAATGCCTTTTCACTTAATAGAAAAGGTATAAAGGTAATGGCGAAAATACCTTCAAAACGGCCGAAAACGGCCCTAATTGAATACTCATGCAGGGCAAATTCATTCGCTCCGAACCGATCGGAACTAATTGCATATCCCTATAAGTGTTAAAAGGAGTAGCAGCTCAGTACTAAAAGTGTTACATAGATGAGACCCACTTGATGAGTTCACTTGGCCGTGGTAGGAGAGCCCAAATATTTGGGCACAAATTATGCCAAGTACCTCAGTTT
This sequence comes from Pseudophryne corroboree, assembly GCF_028390025.1. NCBI lineage: Eukaryota > Metazoa > Chordata > Amphibia > Anura > Myobatrachidae > Pseudophryne > Pseudophryne corroboree. The sequence goes on along the minus strand of NC_086444.1, from coordinate 83,036,257 downwards.
TACTCCATGTTAAATTGCAGAGTTTGTTATCATTGTTCTGATTGCCAGTGTTCTTAATGAAAAATTTACTGAAGCTTTTAATAATGAAATGGTGATATTATTACATATTAATAATAAGGATTACATTTCATGATGTCTATATAGAGCCTGTGTACATCGATAAACTTGTGTACATGGAACTGTTCAATCTAGACTTTGTGTAACATTTGCAGCATGTGAGTGTTGTACTGTATTTCAGGCACTTTCGGGTCAGTGCTGTCAGATCAGATTGCAGACACTCCAGTCCTTTCTGTGGCAGAGTTACATTATATGGCTGCCACACAGAAAGGAGCACCGAAAATACGGGACGCAAGCACCAACACAGACTCTGGTAACGTGAAGACTTTTGAATTCTAATATAACAAGGAGTATACACTGGGCTGAGCTGAGTTTCACTACTGTAGAGGAGCAATTAAAGCACCATTAAACTTAAAAGCTCGTTACTTAACCACTTAACTGACGATTTTTCCCTCCAAAAAAAACACTCAGAAATTTACGTTATTTTAAATGAGTGAATTAGGTGAAGAACAAGAATTTAACCCTATGTAAAATGATTTTAGTAAAGAAAAGAAAAAAACCATTGTAAAAAAAAAGTAATTTTCCCCCCAAACATCGAAACATCAGCCGGGAACATCACGACCATCGGTACATCGGTAACGTTGCGACCATCGCAGTTTTACTTTTTAGAGCCTGGACAGCCGCCAGGTGCACAGGGGGGGGGGCTTGGGGGGTTGTTAAACACTTCCCCAGTGACTGCTATTGTCTTCAGCCGCTGGGTATGGGGGATCCTGCCGTGCTGTCCAATCAGCAGTGATCGGCAGCACAGCAAAACTGTGGGGAGGGCGCAGGGAGGCTTTCGGTCCCTCTGACTGCAGCTGCGGAGGGAAGTTTCTCTTTCCTGCCGCTGCTAACACTGTTTATCTGACTGGTCGCATCCTGTGCGACCAGGTCAGATAAAACACTGCCTGGTGTGGTCGCATCTGATGCAGCCATACCAGGCAAGTGGTTTAAGAAACTCAGATAACAATTGCAATTATAGATGCTCAATGTTTAGTTGCTTATGTGTTGTTCCACTGTCCTATGCTGTTCGGTATTGTTCTTGTCCCCTGAACTTAATGCAGGCATGATCACATCTCACTAAGACAGGACAGTTCTTGGAGGAAATAATACTTATGGGGAAGAGAAGGTTATTAATGGTAACTGCACTTAATGGTGACCTCTAAGTAGCACCATCATAGAAACTAAATGTATTCCTAATATAATCATTTCATTATTTTCTAAGACCAGTACAAAGGTAGAATAAAACATATAAACAGATTCCCTTTTAAATTGTCTGTTAAAACCATTTTTCATTAAGATACATAGAATATTGAATATCTTGTATACATACATTAAGGTTAAAATGTATAATAAAGAAACAGGCTATATTTTATGTTTAATGACCTCTTTAATGTAGAAATCACTGTTGTCTTACATACGGTATTGGGCTACGCAGTAGTATTCTTGCATGGAGTACGTCTGTAATAAATCTGACTTTGGTTGTAGTAAAATGATACAATTTCACTGTGTGATTAATGCATGGCTATACAATCAGCTCAATAAACCTTTGCTGTATAAAACGCACCCTCTCTTGTGGCAGCCTCTAAGTCTCATAAGGACACAGGGACAGAGTGTGAAGAGTTTCCTAGTAATGGCTTGGCCGCCAGCCCTCCTCCTGCTCCTCCAGGTCTGACCTCACAACTTTACATTGATTTGCATGTTTGATTTATTTGCACAATTTCCTGTGATTAAACGTATTGGGAGATTATTGCTGTCTGCATCAGGGCTGCAGTAACACATTACTTATTGGCTAGTGATGCAGCATCTTGTGTAGCTTTTCTTGCTGCCCAGTGCTATCTCCTCTGGGGGTTGTGTGGCTACGACAGGCCTATGCAACTAAATGTAACTATAGGTGTATATATATATATATAATGACTAAAGCAATGTTTCTGCAGCCCCACCTACAGAACGTTACAGAATCTTGGAGATGTCCTATGATGTAAATTGATATAAACATACAGATCCTTCCTTGTAATGGTCACAGCGATTAGCCGGAGTGTTGTATTCATTCTAAAGCTTGATAAGCTGAAGTATCATGCATTTTATATAAGCCGAGATTAAGCAGAGTATTATGTTCTAGTTGTCACCTGCTGGGGGAATAATATCTGATCTCTATATGTGTCTCTGCCTTCTACAGGACCGTATAACCATAACAAATATAAGAATAAAGTCACCTTATTAATAGATACTGTAATTCACCCTTGTTTAGTCTATGTGATATTACTTGGAATTTAAAGTAACTAAAGTGGATAACGTTTTCCATGTACAGTATCTGCAGAAGGGGGTGTGACTGGGAGGACCAATGAAATCTGCTGTGTCTGTAGTTGTGGCATTGTATTGGTCCTCACAGAGCCCGGTTTTAGCCAGGGTGGAGACTAACTACAAAGCCCGTTTAAAATGGCTGCATGGGTGCAACCGCTAGGGCTCCAGTGATGGAAAGACGTTATGTAGGTCCAGATTGTCATCTTATTAATGATCTAGTTGTGCTATTTTTGATTATTCACTGAAGTGCTGATGAAACTGTCAGGGGACACACAGTAATCTAACTTGCAGCTGGCTTTCCTTTCTTTCTGTAGGATACAGTGAGTCACGTAAGCCTCTTAGCTATGCAGGGACAGAGGGTGATGAACCTTTCAGCTCTCCCATGGCTCCCTCGTATCCCGCTGCAGGTGAGATCTCTCTGCTCTATGAACATAAAATACAGTTTCTCTAGCATCCACAAGGGATATTGGGGACATATTAGTTTGATGGGGTATAGACAGGGTCCAAAGGAGCCAGTGCACTTAAATTTCTTCACTGGATGTGCTGGCTCCTCCCCTCTATGGGAATGATCCTGGATACTGTGGCACAGAAAGTGTTCCTACCAGAGGACAAAGCGAGAACACTCCAGGAAATGGTCCACATGGTTCTCTGACCTGCTCGAATATCCATCCATCTTTGCATCAGAATGTTGGGAAAAATAATGGCCTCGTACGTGGCAATCCAGTATGGAAGGTTCCACACCAGAACATTTCAATTGGATCTCCTGAGCAAGTGGTCTGGTTCACCTCTTCAGCTGCACTGGGTGATTCAACTGTCACCTCAGGCCAGGATTTCACTCCTGTGGTGGCTGCAGTCTTCCAACTTCCTGGAAGGCCGAAGCTTCGGGATTCAGGATTGGATCCTCCTCATGACGGATGCAAGTCTGATAGGATGGGGTGCTGTCACCCAAGGGGCTCAGTTCCAGGGCAGGTGGTCTGCCCACGAAGTACTACTTCCGCTCAACATTCTGGAACTTCGGGCAATCTACAATGCTCTGATTCAGGCCTTTCCTCTGCTCAAGGATCGGGCGATCCAGGTCGGGTTGGACAACACCACGGCAGTGGCGAACATCAATTGACCAAGGAGGGACAAAAAGCAGGGTCTGCATGCGAGAAGTGTCAAGGATACTCCTGTGGGCAGAACGAAATGCAAGAGCACTGTCTGCGATCTTCATTCCGGGAGTGGACAACTGGGAAGCAGATTTCCTGAGTCAGGGTCTCCACCCAGGAGAGTGGGGTCTACACCTTCAGGTGTTGCAGCAGATCATCGACCGGTGGGGTTGCCCACAAATCGACATGATGGCATCTCGCCTCAACAAGAAGCTTCGCTGCTATTCCTCGCGAACCAGGGATCCTCAGGCGAGCGCAGTAGATGACGTCGCCTTGGCCGTATCGGCTGGTCTACCTATTTCCTCCAATTCTGTTGATCCCACGGGTGCTCAAGAGGATCAGACATCAAGTTGTTCAGGCAATCCTGATTGTCCCGGATTGGCCCCGGAGAGCTTGGTACACAGATCTTCTGGGCATGTCCGAAGTAGACCCTTGGCCTCTGCCGCTAAGAAGGGACCTTCTTCAACAAGGACCGTTCGTCTACCTGGACTTACGGCGGCTTCGTTTGACGGCATAGAAGTTCAGCGCAACATCCTAGCTCACAAGGGCTTTTCCAAAAAGGTCATTGCTACCATGGTTCAGGCCAGGAAACCTGTGACGTCAAAACACTATCACCATATCTGGAAGAGGTATGTCTTCTGGTGCGAGGAACGCCCTTATATTGTTTCCTGCAGGCTGGTGTGGATAAAAGCTTACATCTGGGTTCCATTAAGGTCCAGATTTCAGATCTCTCCATTTTCTTGCAGAAGAAATTGTCATTGTTGTCAGAAGTTCAGACCTTCTTACAAGGGGTGCTTCACATACAACCTCCGTTTGTGCCACCCACGGCACCTTGGGATTTGAATGTGATGTTGAATTTTTTACAGGCCTCCTGGTTTGAACCTCTGATGACGGTAGAAGACAAGTACCTCACGTGGAAGATGGTGATGTTACTGGCCCTGGTTTCTGCTAGACGTGTCTCAGAATTAGGGGCCTTATCGTGTAAAAGTACGTATTTGGTCTTTTACGAGAACAGAGCAGAGCTCAGGACTCAACAGCAGTCCCTGCCTAAGGTCGTCTCTGTGTTCCATTTGAATCAACATCTTGTAATTCCATCTAGTTCTGGCACTTCTGCTCCTCCGGAGGCATTGGATGCTGTTCGAGCCTTGAAGGTCTATGTCAAGAGAATGGCTCGAATCAGAAAGACGGATTCCTTGTTCGTGCTGTATGATGCGCAGAAGAAAAGTTGCCCAGCTTCAAAGCAGTCCAATGCTCGTTGGCTTAGGCTCACTATCCAACAGGCCTATGTGCACGCAGCCTTGCCTGTTCCACAGTCTCTGAAAGCTCACTCTACTAGATCAGTGGGGTCTTCCTGGGCGGCTGCCTGTGGAGTCTCGGCCCTGCAACTGTGACGAGCTGCTACCTGGTCGGGGAAGAACACCTTTGTGAAGTTCTACAGATTTGTTACCCTGGCCAAAGTGGATGTCCAGCTTGGGCAGGCGGTACTGCAAACGTCTCCGCACGTTCCCGCCTGTTCTGGAAGCTTTGGGACCTCCGGATCTTACTAATGTGTCCCCAATATCCCTTATGGATGCTATAGAAAATAAGATTTTAATACCTACCGGTAAATCCTTTTCTCGTAGTCCATAAGGGATACTGGGTGCCTGCCTCAGTGCTTTGACTTTCTGCAGGTGGTCTGTTGTATGTTACCTGCTCAGCTGTTGCTGTTTTGTTGCCAGCCGTTGCTGGTGTTTATGTTATTGGTGTGTTGGTAAAGAATCTCACCACTCCTTGTTATTCAGTTCCTTCTCTCTAGTATGTCCTTTCTCCTTCAGGCACTGTTTTTACCTATAACTGCCTGTGGGAGGGGGCATAGAGGGGAGGAGCCAGCACACCCAGTTGAAAAAATGTAAAGTGCACTGGCTCCTTTGGACCCCGTCTATACCCCATTGTACTAATGTGTCCCCAATGTCCCTTATGGACTACGAGAGAAGGATTTACCAGTAGGTATTAAAATCCTATTATATGTGTCATAGGGATATTTATAAAAATTGGAAAATTGTGCTTTAACTCATAGCAACAAGCCAGTTTTATTGGTACAGTTTAGAAATGGAAGACAAATTTCTAGTTACTGTGTATGGTTTACTGAACCCTTTTTTTTCAGATGCACGATTTCATAAATGTCTCCAATATGTGACAACCAATTAATTACATTTATTCAAATGAGAAGGTTATGAACCATTAAGACGAAGATACCCAAATGGAAATGAAGAGTGCCATCAAGCTCTTTAACCCCTTCTTTGCTAAGGATAAGTGGGACCTGTCCTCAGCAATGCAAGAGTTCAAACAAAAGTGGGGAAGTTGCTTGAAAATGCCAGTAATTGTCGCTAGGAGTTGAGATTAAATATTCAAATGCCAGAAACTGTCGGTAAAGGTGCTCAGTTCTGGCACCCATAGACCAGGGGAGTGGCCTTGTATGAAATTGTGGAATTCCTTCTGTTAAATGATGTTGACCCCTGAGGACTGTTGAAATCATTATGAAGTCCATGGATGGGGAAGTGTCTCCCACATCTTGGCTTTAATAAACTCAGGGTACCCTTATTTGAATGCGTGGAGTCCCCTCTTTCAAATAATGTGGCCCCTTAGTTTTTCTAGTTTGGTGATCACATTAATCAAACACCCCCAAAAAAGTATGTATTACCACTTTCAAGTGAACACTTTAGTAGGAAAGCCTGCATGTATAGCTTTTTGCTATTTTGGAAAGGTGGTTTATTGTCGACACAAGAACCACAAAGTATTTCTTGCCGATGGTTAGAAGAAGAAAAAAGGTACACAATTTTGCTTTTAGTTCACTCTCTTCAATGTTCTTTCCAGTGCCTTCACTCCTTGGCTCCCCAGTTTTTCCTTGCAATGCTCTTCCTAGTGCCGTCACACCTGGGCTCCCCAGTTTTTTTTTGCAATGCTCTTCCCAGTGCCGTCACTCCTGGGCTCCCCAGTTTTTCCTTGCAATGCTCTTCCTAGTGCCGTCACACCTGGGCTCCCCAGTTTTTCCTTGCAGTGCTCTTCCCAGTGCCGTCACTTCTGGGCTCCCCAGTTTTCCTTGCAAATGCTCTTCCCAGTGCCGTAACTCCTGGGTACCCGAAAGAGCATTGCAAAGAGCATTTTTCTAACCATCGGTATGCCTAGGCACTGGAAATCCAGTGCTGTCACTCCTGGGCACTGGAAAGAGCATTCGTCTAACCATTGGCAAGTTGCTTTTAGTTCATTCTCTTCAATGTTCATCCCAGTGCCACCACTCCTGGGCTCCCCAGTTTTTCCTTGCAGTACTCTTCCCAGTGCCATAACTCCTGAGCTCCCTAGTTTTTCTTTGCAATGGGACTTAATTCCAGACGTTAGGCACTTGCCTCCTACTGTGGCTTTACATTTCCTCATTCAGTAGTGTGTAAAAGCCTGTAATATCTTTGTTTTTTTATTAGAAAATGTAAAGGTCAGTACACATCTGGGGCCTTATTCTCGCACGCAGCAGCGTCTATTGGCGGTAAACCGTCTGAGTTTATGCAGATACCCTACAAACTCAATCCATTGTGTACATCCATGTGGCCGAAAGTGTAAGGACTGTGTTCTTATATGCCACCATCGAAAATTGCACCAGCCCATTAGCCTGAGTCAGGCCCTTGGTGATCCGCCTTCATTTATGTTCAGCTTGACTTCACCTGCAGCCATATTAGTTAGCTCCGGCTGTTAAATGCGTGGGATCAATGGCTGAATTCTATGAAGGTCAATTAGAATGTCCGCTATAATACTGTGCCAAACTTGTACATGGTAATTAATTAACCTGGTTTCTGGCGTGTTACCTGGGAGGACATAGAACACTGGGTATGGAACCCATGTCCTCATCCTGCTGGCCATAGCACAGACATAACCCCCAATATGTTTCTTACAGAAAGCCCACTCTCTGATATGCCCCTGGTCATGCCGCCAAAGTTGTTCCTGAATGCTCAATTTCACGATGAAGTCCAGTCAGAGAGAACCCCGGCAACACCAAACTTAAGCCCGCCGGCAGAGGTAAGCGGTGCCTGTAGGTGGCATGTTTGGTGTATATTATATGATATATTAACAGACTTGACCCAATGTTACAATGAATTTAAATGTATAGTTAATGGAACTGAAATAATTGTGTTGTACCTTAAATCATGTTAATCTTTAGTAACATAGTAACATAGTATCTGAGGTTGAAAAAAGACAATTGTCCATCGAGTTCAACCTATTTGTGGTCTCCCATGCATGATGATTTGACTAAAATTTCTGACTGATGCTGCTGTCAGCCGTTGCATTTTATCCCTATTTATAGTAACTATAATGCATGACTATGCACCATACCCCTGGATATCCTTATCCATTAGGAATTTATCTAACCCATTCTTAAAGGTGTTGACAGATTCCGCCATTACAACTCCCTCAGGCAGGGAATTCCAAACACGTATTGTCCTTACCGTGAAAAAGCCTTTACGCCGTATTGTGCGGAATCTCCTCTCCTCTAACCTGAGCGAGTGTCCACGAGTCCTCTGTGTTGATCTAACCAAAAACAGGTCCCGCGCAAGCTCTGTGTATTGTCCCCTTATATATTTGTAGATGTTGATCATATCCCCTCTTAGTCTCCGCTTTTCCAATGTAAACATGCCTAGTCTTTCAAGCCTTTCCTTGTATTCCATCGTCTCCATGCCCTTAATTAGTTTGGTCACCCTCCTCTGTACCTTTTCTAGCTCCAGGATATCCTTTTTGTAGTACGGTGCCCAGAATTGTACACAGTATTCCAGGTGTGGCCTCACTAGTGATTTATATAACGGGAGTATAATACTCTCGTCCCTAGCATCAATACCCCGTTTTATGCATGCTAATATCTTATTAGCCTTCTTTGCTGCAGTCCTACTTTGGGTACTACTGCTTAGCTTGCTATCTATGAGGACACCTAAGTCCTTTTCCAGTACAGAATCCCCTAATTTTACTTTATTACTTGGATTTTTATTTAGCTGTTCTCTTTGTATTTATTAATTTTTTTATAGAAAATTCAGGCAAATGTATAAACATCACTGTTGTCCTTATTACTGTAGGTTGGACATCATGACTTTAGTCGGCTTGACATAGATTCTGAAGAATTTACCAGACCGTTTGCTGAACAGAATGACCCATCTGTAGCAGGACGTCATCACATGCCAGGCTCCGCAGACACTTTTCTTCCGCCACATCCCTTTAACTATAGAGGTAGTGTAGAGTCAGAATTGATTGTGGTTCCTTTGGGCTCCTCATTCTGTGGAATATGCACAACCAAGGGCAGCTGAGATAGATTTAGCCTGGTTCAGTGTATGCATTCAGAGCCGGGCCTAACCAGTATGATGCCCTAGGCAAGATTTTGGCTGGTGCCCCCTAGCACAACCGCTGGTTCAGCCTCTGACCTTGCACCTCTTTCCCAGCACCATCACCCCTCACCCATAGCAGTCCTTGTTTTGGTGTTTGTACCCCCTATATTTTAAATAGGAACAGTTCGCACATTTGGCGCACAGCCCAAAAAGAGGTGTGTTTTTGCTGGCAAGGGGCATGGCCACACAATAGTACCCCAAATTCCAATTACGCCAGACAGTACTGCAACTTTATTCACATTTGATCATGCGATAGTGTCCATAATTCATATTACATCCCACAGTAGTATCACTTTACCTTAAACATTACTCCTAACAGTAGAACCCCTTATTCACATTACATCACACTGAATTGCTCCTTATTCACATTACACCACACCCTATTGCGCTTTATTCACATTAGATGACCCAGTAGTGCCCTTTCTATACGCAACGCCACATAGTAGAGCACCTTATACACATAATGCCCACATTAGTAAAGCATTTATACACATAAATCCACTTAGTAATGCCCCTTACACATATGAGACACATTATTAATGTCCTTATAAACATAATGCGCCTTACACATTATGACAACCTTTATTAATGCCCTTTTACACATAATGTCCCTTACACATATGGCGCACATTATTAATGCCCTTATACACATAATGACACACATAGTGCCCCCTACACATTTGCTGCACATTATTAGTGCCCCTATACACATAATGACACACATACAGTAGTACCCTGTTGCACATATGCCGCACATTATTAATGCCCTTATACACATAATGACACACATAGTTCCCCTTACACATATGTTGCACATTATTAATGCATTTTTACATGACACACATAATGCTCCTTACACATATTCCGAACACTACTGCACAACCAACCCACTCACATGCACACAGCACTCACATTACCACTAACACCGTGACCTCTGCTTCTGCTTGGATACAGATGTTCCCTCAGAAATCTTGCCTCAATGCTAACGTCGGGCACCTTTTTTTTTTAATGAAAATGCATCTTATTTGCATTGCTATGTGGCTAGGATGCACAAGCAGCTTCTGCTGATTAAAATGACATGCAGCATGCATATATACTGTGTGAGACTGTGGCTGTATCTACATATGAAATGCTACACACAGAATATAGGCATGCCGCATATCATCAGCTGCTGATGCCCCTAGGCATATCAAATGCCCTAGGCAATTGCCTAGTTTGCCTATGCCTATGGCCGGCTCTGTATGCATTACCTGTTTAACGATTTAAGTATAGAAAAAATACGGGGTATTAAACAATTCTAAACACAGGGGGGCCTGACTCCGTGCATGCTTATATCATGCATGCAAAGTCGCAAATACAAAGGTGATTTCTCTGACGTCCTAAGTGGATGCTGGGACTCCGTAAGGACCATGGGGAATAGCGGCTCCGCAGGAGACTGGGCACAACTAAAAGAAAGCTTTAGACTACTGGTGTGCACTGGCTCCTCCCACTATGACCCTCCTCCAGACCTCAGTTAGAATCTTGTGCCCGGCTGAGCTGGATGCACACTAGGGGCTCTCCTGAGCTCCTAGAAAGAAAGTATATTTTAGATTTTTTATTTTACAGTGAGATCTGCTGGCAACAGACTCACTGCAGCGAGGGACTAAGGGGAGAAGAAGCGAACCTACCTAACTGGTGGTAGTTTGGGCTTCTTAGGCTACTGGACACCATTAGCTCCAGAGGGATTGACCGCAGGACCCGACCTTGGTGTTCGTTCCCGGAGCCGCGCCGCCGGCCCCCTTACAGAGCCAGAAGCAAGAAGTGTTCCGGAAAATCGGCGGCAGAAGACTTCTGTCTTCAACAAGGTAGCGCACAGCACTGCAGCTGTGCGCCATTGCTCCTCATGCACACCTCACACTCCGGTCACTGATGGGTGCAGGGCGCTGGGGGGGGGCGCCCTGAGGGCAATATAAGACACCTTGGCTGGCAAATCTACACCATATATAGTCAGGAAGGCTATATAGGTGTAAATATACCCCTGCCAGAATTCCAGAAAAAGCGGGAGAAGTCCGCCAGAAAAGGGGCGGGGCTATCTCCCTCAGCACACTGGCGCCATTTTTCCCTCACAGCTCCGCTGGAAGGACGCTCCCTGGCTCTCCCCTGCATTGTGACAAGCAACATAAGGGTAAAAAAGAGAGGGGGGGCACTAAATTTAGGCGCAGTATATACATATATATAATAAGCAGCTATAAGGGAAAAACACTCATTATAGTGGGATCCCTGTGTTATATAGCGCTCTGGTGTGTGCTGGCATACTCTCTCTCTCTGTCTCCCCAAAGGGCTTTGTGGGGTCCTGTCCTCTGTCAGAGCATTCCCTGTGTGTTTGCGGTGTGTCGGTACGGCTGTGTCGACATGTTTGATGAGGAGGCGTATGTGGAGGCAGAGCAAATGCCGATAAATGTGATATCACCCCCTGCGGGGTCGACACCTGAGTGGATGGTTCTGTGGAAGGAATTACGCGACAGTGTCGACTCCTTGCATAAAAGGTTTGACGACATACCAAATATGGGACAGCCGGCTTCTCAGCCTGTGCCTGCCCAGGCGTCTCAAAAGCCATCAGGGGCTCTAAAACGCCCGCTACCTCAAATGGCAGACACAGATGTCGACACGGATACTGACTCCAGTGTCGACGACGGTGAGACAAATGTAACTTCCAATAGGGCCACACGTTACATGATTGAGGCAATGAAAAATGTGTTGCACATTTCTGATGTTACTCCAGGTACCACAAAAAAGGGTATTATGTTTGGAGAGAAAAAACTTCCAGTTGTTTTTCCTCCATCTGAGGAATTAAATGAAGTGTGTGAAGAAGCGTGGGCTTCCCCCGATAAGAAAATGGTAATTTCTAAGAGGTTACTAATGGCGTACCCTTTCCCGCCAGAGGATAGGTCACGTTGGGAAACATCCCCTAGGGTGGATAAAGCGCTCACACGCTTGTCAAAGAAGGTGGCACTACCGTCTCCGGATACGGCCGCCCTGAAGGAATCTGCTGATAGAAAGCAGGAGGCTATCCTGAAGTCTATATATACACACACAGGTGTTATACTGAGACCAGCTATTGCGTCAGCATGGATGTGCAGTGCTGCAGCTGCATGGTCAGATTCCCTGTCGGAAAATATTGATACCCTAGACAGGGACACTATATTGCTAACCGTAGAGCATATTAAAGACACACTCTTATACATGAGGGATGCACAGAGGGATATTTGCCGGCTGGCATCCAAAATAAGTGCAATGTCCATTTCTGCCAGGAGAGGGTTATGGACTCGGCAGTGGACTGGAGATGCAGATTCTAAAAGGCACATGGAAGTTTTGCCTTATAAGGGTGAGGAGTTGTTCGGGGATGGTCTCTCGGACCTCGTTTCCACAGCAACAGCTGGGAAGTCTACATTTTTACCCCATGTTCCCTCACAGCCAAAGAAAGCACCGTATTATCAGGTACAGTCCTTTCGGCCCAATAAGGGCAAGCGGGTTAAAGGGGCGTCCTTTCTGCCCAGAGGCAGATGTAGAGGGAAAAAGCTGCAGCATACAGCCAGTTCCCAGGAGCAAAAGTCCTCCCCCGCTTCCTCTAAGTCCACAGCATGACGCTGGGGCTCCACAGGCGGAGCCAGGTACGGTGGGGGCCCGTCTCAAAAATTTCAGCGATCAGTGGGCTCGCTCACGGGTGGATCCCTGGATCTTTCAAGTAGTATCTCAGGGGTACAAGCTGGAATTCGAGACGTCTCCCCCCCCCCGCCGTTTCCTCAAGTCTGCCTTGCCAACAACTCCCTCAGACAGGGAGGCAGTGTTAGAGGCAATTCACAAGCTGTATTCCCAGCAGGTGATAGTAAAGGTGCCCCTACTTCAACAAGGACGGGGTTACTATTCCACAATGTTTGTGGTACCGAAACCGGACGGTTCGGTGAGACCCATATTAAATTTGAAATCCTTGAACACATATATAAAAAAAATCAAGTTCAAGATGGAATCGCTCAGGGCGGTTATTGCAAGCCTGGACGAGGGGGATTACATGGTATCACTGGACATCAAGGATGCGTACCTACATGTCCCCATTTACCATCCTCACCAGGAGTACCTCAGATTTGTGGTACAGGATTGTCATTACCAATTCCAGACGTTGCCGTTCGGTCTATCCACGGCTCCGAGGGTCTTTACCAAGGTATTGGCCGAAATGATGATACTCCTTCGAAAGAAGGGAGTTTTAATTATCCCGTACTTGGACGATCTCCTGATAAAGGCGAGGTCCAGGGAGCAGTTGTTGGTCGGGGTAGCACTATCTCGGGAGGTGCTACAACAGCACGGCTGGATTCTAAATATTCCAAAGTCACAGCTGGTCCCTACGACACGTCTACTGTTCCGGGGGATGGTTCTGGACACAGAACAGAAAAAAGTGTTTCTCCCGGAGGAGAAGGCCAAGGAGCTGTCATCTCTAGTCAGAGGCCTCCTAAAACCAAAACAGGTGTCGGTGCATCACTGCACGCGGATCCTGGGAAAGATGGTAGCTTCCTACGAAGCAATTCCATTCGGCAGGTTCCATGCGAGAACCTTTCAGTGGGACCTGTTGGACAAGTGGTCCGTATCGCATCTTCAGATGCATCGGCTGATAACCCTGTCTCCAAGGACCAGGGTGTCTCTGCTGTGGTGGCTGCAGAGTGCTCATCTTCAAGAGGGCCGCAGATTCGGCATACAGGACTGGGTCCTGGTGACCACGGATGCCAGCCTTCGAGGCTGGGGGGCAGTCACACAGGGAAGAAACTTCCAAGGACTATGGTCGAGTCAGGAGACTTCCCTACACATAAATATTCTGGAACTGAGGGCCATTTACAATGCCCTAAGTCAGGCAAAACCCCTGCTTCAAAACCAGCCGGTACTGATCCAGTCAGACAACATCACGGCAGTCGCCCATGTAAACCGACAGGGCGGCACGAGAAGCAGGACGGCGATGGCAGAAGCCACAAGGATTCTCCGATGGGCGGAAAATCACGTGTTAGCACTGTCAGCAGTGTTCATTCCGGGAGTGGACAACTGGGAAGCAGACTTCCTCAGCAGGCACAACCTCCACCCGGGAGAGTGGGGACTTCATCCAGAAGTCTTCCAACTGATGGTAAACCGTTGGGAAAGGCCACAGGTGGACATGATGGCGTCCCGCCTAAACAAAAAGCTAGAAAAATATTGCGCCAGGTCAAGAGACCCGCAGGCGATAGCTGTGGACGCTCTAGTGACACCGTGGGTCGGTTTATGTGTTCCCTCCCCTTCCTCTCATACCAAAGGTACTGAGGATAATAAGGAGAAAAGGAGTAAGAACTATACTCATTGTTCCGGATTGGCCAAGAAGAGCTTGGTACCCGGAACTTCAAGAAATGATGTCAGAGGACCCGTGGCCTCTGCCGCTCAGACAGGACCTGCTGCAGCAGGGGCCCTGTCTGTTCCAAGACTTACCGCGGCTGCGTTTGACGGCATGGCGGTTGAACACCGGATCCTGAAGGAAAAGGGCATTCCGGAGGAAGTCATTCCTACGCTGATTAAAGCTAGGAAAGAAGTAACCGCAAACCATTATCACCGCATATGGCGAAAATATGTTGCGTGGTGTGAGGCCAGGAAGGCCCCAACGGAGGAATTTCAGCTGGGCCGTTTCCTGCACTTCCTACAGTCAGGGGTGACTATGGGCCTAAAATTGGGTTCCATTAAGGTCCAGATTTCGGCTCTATCGATTTTCTTCCAGAGAGAACTGGCTTCACTACCTGAAGTTCAAACTTTTGTTAAGGGAGTGCTGCATATTTAGCCCCCTTTTATGCCTCCAGTGGCACCTTGGGATCTCAACGTTGTGTTGGATTTCCTAAAGTCACATTGGTTTGAGCCACTGAAAACCGTGGAATTGAAATATCTCACGTGGAAAGTGGTCATGTTGTTGGCCTTGGCTTCGGCCAGGCGTGTATCAGAATTGGCGTCTTTGTCATGTAAAAGCCCTTATCTGATTTTCCATATGGATAGGGCAGAATTGAGGACTCGTCCCCAATTTCTCCCTAAGGTGGTATCAGCCTTTCATCTGAACCAACCTATCGTGGTGCCTGCGGCTACTAATGACTTGGAGGCTTCCAAGTTGTTGGACGTAGTCAGGGCCCTGAAAATGTATGTTTCCAGGACAGCGGGAGTCAGAAAGACTGACTCGCTGTTTATCCTGTATGCGCCCAACAAGTTGGGTGCACCTGCTTCAAAGCAGACTATTGCTCGCTGGATCTGTAGTACGATTCAGCTTGCACATTCTACGGCTGGACTGCCGCATCCTAAGTCAGTGAAAGACCATTCCACGAGGAAAGTGGGCTCTTCTTGGGCGGCTGCCCGAGGGGTCTCGGCTCTACAACTTTGCCGAGCAGCTACTTGGTCGGGTTCAAACACATTTGCTAAATTCTACAAGTTTGACACCCTGGCTGAGGAGGACCTAGAGTTTGCCCATTCGGTGCTGCAGAGTCATCCGCACTCTCCCGCCCGTTTGGGAGCTTTGGTATAATCCCCATGGTCCTTACGGAGTCCCAGCATCCCCTTAGGACGTCAGAGAAAATAAGAATTTACTCACCGGTAATTCTATTTCTCGTAGTCCGTAGTAAATTCTTATTTTAATAAGTAAGGTAGCAAGACCTACTTGTTCTCTACTTCATACTAATTCCCCGCCAGGCCAGAGCAGGTAGATCACTGCTTTCCCTCACGGCCATTAGACTGTGCCTCATATCAGTCATATGTCCCAACACTAGGTGTAAGATGGCGGTGCTGGCAGAAACATAGTCCGACATTGAGGTGCGCAGTGTGATCAGATTTCTGCATCTAAGAGCACATCAGCAGCTGACATTCATCACCAACTTATCGAGGTGTACGGTGATAACGTCTTGTAACGGAAACAGGTTTGGAATTGGTGCACTGCCTTTGATAACGGCAGGACAGACGTTCAAGTTGAGCACCGATCCGACCGGCCAAGCACATCCACCACAGATGACAATTTGTGCCGCACTGAAGGTCTGATTCAGGAGCACAGATACATTCCCGTTAGTGATATTGCTGACGAACTGAATATCTCAGTGTGTGCTGTGCACAACGTCATTCATGACCAGCTGAGGTACAGGAAAAAGTGTTCATGCTGGGCACCGGAGCAACTCACAGAAGTTCACAAAACCAATAGGATACGATTGTCTCTGGTTACAGGCTATGACACGTGGGTGCATAATGTGACACTGGAGAGGAAGCAAGCATCCAATACATGGAAACACGTATCACCCCCTCCTTCATCTCCCATCAGCAAAAAAGGTCATGGTGACCATGATTTGAGACCACAAGGGCGTGCTTCTTGTTGATTTCTTCACCAAGGGAGATACTGTGAATGCTGACCACTATTGTGTCCCACATTGGGCTGGTGGCGTAGGGCAGTTTGTTAATGGAAGTGTCGTGGGTGTGTAGCCCAGTTGTGTGCTTCTTTTAGGTGTCTGGATGCAGGTGGATCCTGTGTCAGAGAATATGAAGCCCATTGTGCTAGGTTGATGGGGACCTTATGGACGGCATGGCATGGGGCCTCTGCTGAACAGCTGTGTAGAGTAGCCACCTGTCTTTGTTGCACATATTCACCGGACGCCTCACATTTGACACCATTGCAATTAAAAACACTGGTTTTGGATGTTAGGAGATGTGTTTCCACCTTTAGGGATAGTTTTGGGACTTCCCCAAGGATAAAGGAGAAAGGATTTTTTAAGTTGAACCTTTTTCTCCAAATGAGACACTGCTTGCCCTCCCTGTGTGCTCCTTGTTCAGTTTTCCTGATTTTTGTGCTGTACTGCTTTGCTTACAGTCTTTTTGGGGCAGTGTACTCTTCTCTTGCCCCTTGTGTATACTTCTGTCCCCTGAGCTTTGTTAGTAAAGCGGAGTCCTGCAGTGGCCAGTCAGGCTGTTTAGCCCAACCTTCTCACACCACTACTAGAACAGTGTTCCCCACATATTGGTAAGGGATACTGCTGTAGGTACTCATTTAGACACAACATGGGCCCTCATTCTGACCTGATCGCACGCTGCAACTTTTTGCTGCCCGTCCGATCAGGTAGACGCCGCCTATGGGGGAGTGGATATTTGCATAGCAAGGCTGCGTCCGCTTGTGCAGACTAGCTATGCAAAAAGGTTTTGTCCAGATGAGGAGTAGGTCTGGACTACCTGTTGCGATCACTTCAGTGTCTCAGGTCCCGGAATTGACGTCAGACATCCGCCCACCAAACGCCTCGACACGCCTGCGTTCAGATTGCCACTCCCCAAAAACGGTCAGTTGATGCTTCAAAACGCCTTCCTCCTGTCAATCACGGTGCGATCAAGGCAGCGATCGTTTTCTTCTTTAATTCAGTTGCTGCCCGGCGTTCCCAGTCGGCGGGCAGCGACGCGCCTGCGCATTCTGGACCCGTGCGCATGGCTGCGAAAAAAAGCACCGTGCGAAAGGGTCGGTATAACCCCCATGGTTCTAGGTAAGAGGAAGGCTCACTAACCCAAATATGGAGCACTTTGAAAGATGCTGTTACCAGAGAGAGAAAGAGAGATCTATACATTCTATTGACATACATGCATTTAGGTAATTAGGGGGAGATTCTTTAAAACTTGGAGAGAGATAAAGTAGCAACCAGTCGGCTCCTAACTGCCATGTTACAGGATGCGTTTGAAAAGTGACAGTTAAGCTGGGGTGATCGGTATGGAATCCCAGCAGCTGGAATCCCGGCAGCGAGCGCAGCTTGTCACCTCACGGGCCCGCTGCGTTCGCCACGCATCGGGCCCACCCCTTGGCTGGTGGTGTGGACCACCACCTAAGGATGAATACCGGGCTTGTGTCAGTATTCCGACTGCCGGAGTTTCTTTGGTTGTCGGGATTCTGGCGTCTGTATCCTGACCGCCGGGATCCCGGCAGCTGGGTTGTTACCCGCATCCAATGCAGGGTACACATTGGCCGATATATCGGCTGTTCAACTTGATTTCAGGCATAACACATTGGGCTGACGATCGGTAACTGTGTACAGCTGGAAGCTGATTGGTTGTACGTTCTCTCTCTCAACTTTTTCTCTCTCCAAATTTTGGTGAATCTCCCATTTACTGTTTATACACTTACCAACAGAGAGAGTGCAGCTGATGCAGAGTTGGACGCACGCCTGTTGGAGTAGTGTAAGGTGCATATAGGCCCTCATTCCGAGTTGATCGCTCGCTAGCTGTTTTTAGCAGCCGTGCAAATGCATAGTCGCCGCCCACGGGGGAGTGTGTTTTCGCTTTGCAGGAGTGCGAACGCCTGTGCAGCAGAGCGGCTGCAAACACATTTTGTGCAGAACAAAACCAGCCCTGTAGTTACTTATTATGTGCGATGATTGCTGCGACGAATGACACGGTAATGATGTCAGATACCCGTCCAGCAAACTCCCGGCCACGCCTGCGTTTTCCCAAACACTCCCAGAAAACGGTCAGTTGCCACCCAGAAACTCCCACTTCCAGTCAATCTCCTTGCGACCGCCAGTGCGACTGAAAGCTTCGCTAGAACCTGTGCAAAACCACGATCCTCTTTGTACCCATACGGCGCGCATGCGCATTGCGGTGCATGCGCAGTTTAGCCGTATTTTAAAATGATCGCTATGTAGCGAACAACGGCAGCTAGCGATCAACTCGGAATGAGGGCCATAGACAAGACTGCACATGCGCCGAATCAGAGCGTACACACAGGCAATGCAGAGTCACACCACATCTATACTAATGACTGAAGAGGGTAACTCTGCTGTAATAGGGCGTTCTCCCATAGGTGACATTCAGTGTGGGCGCATCAATGCAACTGCTATGCAGAAAATACCAGTTTCCAGGCGTATCTATTACACTTAGTATAGGGTATGTGAAAGTGCTGGATGATGATGATGACCAGTAGCAGGTTGGTCATTGCATTTGACCTTCGTTTGAATCCTACAGACCACTGTTCTTTCACCCCGTTGTCAGATATCTTGTCATCGGACTTGCCGGAAAGGCCACAACTACAAGAGAGAGTCGCTAGCCGCGCCGACAGTGTTACGCAGCGCCTGCTTTCCGGAGCTCTGACCCCTGCTCCATCTAGTGAGCCAACCCGAAGGAGGCATACACCTCGTGTCTTAGAAAACAATGATGCCATTTCCAGACTACAAGAGATGGACGTCCAGCTAAGGGCACTGCAAAGCATGGCTGACAGCATGGAGCGTGACTTCGTCAGTACCGATATGGTAAACGTTTACTTGTCTCTGCTAATGTTAACGTTTTCCAGGGTCACAATATCAATGTTAATGAAAACTTTAATTGTAACACTATATATGCTGTTATAATTGCAGCTGGTGAATACAATCGAAAACTTGGCAACTGTGATTGACCCCGAGCCTAGAGAGGTTCTGTCTTCTAGAGCAGCTGGTGTCCCAGAAAGAGGTACTGTTGTCGATCATGGTGCTGAAGCTTCTAAAAATTAAGTGGTGGCGTTGCCCCCAGCAACCAATCATTTCTCTAATGCATCCTAGAAAATGATTGCATGAATTTGATTAGCTGTTACAGCCAACACCACCTTTTCTCCTTTTTAGAATCTTTAATAAATCTACCCCTCTGAGTGCAACATTTGCACAAGGTGGTGTGTGTAACGACTATGTTAATAGCATTAATTGAGTAATAAATGTTGAATTACTAAGGATCCATCTCTGCTCCTGTGCAACACCTATACCTGCCGTATTCCTGTGACTACCAATAACCGCAGTTTCCTGTGACTACCGGCTGTCCCGTGCTGGGCCCAGCTGCTGAAGATAACGTTCTTCACGCTGCCCAGAAGTTTTTATATAAAGTAGGTGATGACCAGCAAAACGGTTCTGCAGCATCTACTGTACATACACCAGCTGGAAGGAAAAGGTTCCAGGTGACAGTGAAGGCAACTGCTGGTGGCATAACAAAATCATGTACAGTACACTCCCTTCAGTGTACACGTACAAGGACTGAGCAATGCAAGGCTTGGTGCGCTGCCTCTGCATTGTTGAAGACATATACTAGAGAAAAAATGATGTGAAATGTAAAAAGAGAACGCAGAAGTTAGATTTATATGTACTACATAATGGCGCCCCTGCATTGCTCGGCCGTGAGTTGCTGAGCAAAATTCAGGTCGACTGTCTATTAAATAGTATCACATAATGACGCTACTTTTAAGAGATTAGCCCAGTTGATATCTGATGCACAAACCCTATTTGAAGAAAGCATAGGAAAGCTCGAAGTAATGAAGTCAGCATTGTACTAGATGAAACCTCACAAAGCTGGACCTGTTCCATATGCTATTCGGCCAAGAGCTGAGGCAGCGCTGAGGACACTAGAAGATCCAGGAATTTAGTTCCAGTATTGAAGAAAGGTAACACGGGAAACATTGGCATTTGTGTAGACTTTAAATCCACTAGTAATCCAGCGTGGCTATAGTACAATATCCGCTACTGCACTCTGAGGACATCTTTGCATTAGTTAACACAGGTTCTCAAACTCGGTCCTCAGGACCCCACATGGTCCATGTTTTGCAGGTCACTTGTAGATTTTTTTTAAATGTGACAGTTGGTGATACACAGTGCAGCTGCTGGGTGACCTGGAAAATATGACCCGTGTGGGGTCCTGAGGACCGAGTTTGAGAACCACTAGTACAATATCTGATGCTGTACTCTGAGGACCTCTCTGTAGGGTTTGGTTATGGAATCCCGGTTGGTAGAATGCTTGCAGCGAGGCGAGCGCTAGAAAGCCTCTTGCAGGGTCGCTGCGCTCGCCACCTGTTCTATTCCCACTCTATGGGTGTCGTAGACACCCACGAGTGGGAATAGCCGTGGCGCAGCTGTTGGCATTCTCGACGGGTGGGATCCCGACATCGGTATTCTGTCTGCCGGGATCCCAGCCGCTGGGATATTAACTACATAGCCTCTGTTGGGAGGAGACCAGTTTACAAATAATAGATTTAGCACTATCTTATTTACAAATTGTGATTATAGATATGTCAGAGAAATGCTTTACGACCAACATACACAAAGGTTTAATTGCGTACAAACATTTTGTCAAATTGCTGTAGCTGAAGCCATTCCAAAGAGCCACAGATCAGCTGTTTTAGGCAATACTTGGAACCCAATGTTCCCTGGATGATATTGTTTATGTTGGTCATTTAAGTGATCTTAAATGTGCTTATGAGGTTACACAAACATGAGCAAAGAGCCAATCAAGATAAAAGCCTAAGCTGGGGTATCCATACAGTGACCGTATGGCTTCAATATTCCATTGCTCTCTAGGCAGTGGCACACGGCTCGTTACAACCCTGCTGTATCTGACTGTGAATCTTCATGGTCTAGATTTCTCTGGGCTGTTTTGGGGAAACATCTAATTTTTTATGGGCACAAGAAAATGTGTTGTAAGGTGTCAAAGGTGTCAGGTGTTTTGCTCTTCACACCATAGTCAACTGCATTTCTGTTTTATTCTGAAATCCTTGAGTATCTCTACAACTGGATGTTGCTCTGTGTAACTCCCGTGTCTTGATAAGTGCAGATTACATCTCTTGTAGTTCCGGCGATAGTGACCACTTTTTTCCTTGACTGGGCAAATTTCTGCTATAAACCAGGACTTCAGGTTCTTGTCCTTGTGTCCATCACCGCAGTCTTGTAAAGGACTTTCTATTGTATGTGCGGATATGTCCGCTTAGTTCTGGCCCACACCCTCTTTGTCCGTTAAGGCACACTTATGGCTCCAGATACTTTTTTTCTCCAAAAATAAATGTTACTGTTTCTTTATGTTGTATACTGAGGCCCTGCTGCTCAGTCTCTTACTCAGTATCACTGCTTGTGCTTAGTGCTGCCTCTGAGTGACATAGCCCTGGAAGAGCTGGCTGAGGAGGAAGACTTTACACTACCAAGCCCTGCTGATATCGGCTTACATAGACGCCCTATGAAAGTCTTCATCTCTGCCAAGAGTGACAGCCGTCCCTCTACAGGTATGTGGCCTTGTTTGTGTGTGTCTCATGTCATGGGGAAAGACAGATACTGTACGTTTCATGTATACGATAAGAGGTTGTTTTGTTTCAAAAAGAAGTAGCACATTAGGGGATATTTTAAACATGCATAGTATGGCAACGTATTCATGTGTTTCATAGATTGTAAGCTTGCGAGCAGGGCCCTCCTACCTCTATGTCTGTTTGTTATTACCCAGTTTTGTCTTATCATTGTGTCCAGTAAAATGCAACGGAATTTGCTGCTGGTAATAAATAAATAAATACCCAGAAATCCATACTGGGAAATGTTTAATATATAGGTGTTGTAGTAAGTGTGACATTACATAGTGTTACCATTCTCTTCTGTTCCACACGTTCATGTGAATCTTTTTGAAAATAGAACAGAATAGAACCTTATGGTGTTTTCAATTTGCTACAATAAATCCATCCCTGTTACTTTTATGAAGAAACCTTTATAGAGATTTTGGAAGCTGTCCAGAGCTGCGGATGAGTCCTGGTCATCTTACTGGTTTTATGTTCTCCTGTAATAAAACCTTCACCTTATATAACCCAGAGCCAGGCGTCCTTGGGGAGTCATTGTGTTTCTGGAGGTCTCCCTGGGATAAGCAGACAAACAATTTGGAAGCTGCTCAATCATACCTGGAGATAATTATATATCAGGTGCTGGAAGGGGGAGGGGTCATAGACAGACAAACAAAGAGGAGGAAGGGGGGTGCAAATCCCCACCCCCAAATTCCCTTCCGCACACTGAAAATTACCTGTAACCATCCCTGAATCTATCTGGTAATAAAATTCAGAGAATTTGTCACAAATGTTTGCAAACACATGTTTAAGCTGCTGGCCACTTCACGGCTTCTCTGATACAGCAGTCCTAACTACTTAATAGCAGTGCCCACATTGGGCCATGTAATTTGTCACAGTACGCCTCATGATAAAGGTCAATACTAAAACATTTCCAGACAGAGAGCTAACTTACCAGGGAGCCACCCCCAGGATCTCCCATTGGCACTACAAGGAACAGCATGCCTTCCAAATGCTGCTCCCATTCAATGCCTCATGCTCACAAGCAGACAAACAATTTGGAAGCTGCTCATTGTCTCCCTGGGATACCCAGCAATGTGATGCTGTGGGATGAGTCTCATTCCTCTACACTACAGTCTATAACTAATGCAGATAAGAGCTGAGGCCGTGGTCAAAAGAAATAAAATCAACCTCTTTGTTTCAGCTCCTGGACGGAACAAAAACATGGATAAAGGGTAAGAATGACCGATCAGCCCTGTTGTTGTAGAGACTTGCGGGAGGCGATGTGGTAATCGTGTTAGTTGTTGTTGTGGTGCAGCTGTAGTGTTTCTGTATGTGATCACTTGTGGTTCTAGATCTCCATTATCTGCAGTAATTGTGTGTAAAATGTGTAGTGCTTAATGTTCCCGACCCCTCTGCAGCACTGCAGCCGACCCGCTCCAAGTAACCGGACTGAGCGATATCGCAGACATCCTGGGAGATCTCATGGCAGGAGGGGTTTCAGCTTCTGAATTAGGGCTGACGCAAACCCAAGCCGATGCACTCTCCAGGTAGGAAAGCTTCTAGCCTTATGTGCTTTGTGTGCTTATGGGAAATATGTGTGTGTGTATTTGTATAAGGCCTGATTTTGAGTTACAGACAAGTTCAAATGCGGCTGCATGTAACGGTGTTTAGTAACTGCGCAAGTGCATCTCAGGCTGTATACGCATCTTTGCGGACATAGAGACTCCGAGTCGTACACATCTCAGCCGTTACTCTGTGGCCGCCAGTTGGCGTTTCTAGACGGCAGCAATTTGAATGCACGCAGCAGAAGAGTTTTCTGGGTGTGTCATGGGTTATGTAGCCATAGTTCTGTCAGACGAATGCAAAAGAGGACGGTAAATTCAGACTGCACCTAGCATGGAGTAGATGTAATTGCCGATGGTAACGGTGATTGCTGCTGACACGGACAGAGGAGTGCAGCTCTGAATACGTCCTATAGTATCATCAGCATCCTGTTTGCAGCAGACGCCCAAATCTGCATTACGTACAACTCTGAATCAGAAAGCAAAGTGTTTTATTAATAGCTGAATAACTTAATAGCACATCCAGGAGGAAAAGTATGCTGCCTGAGGACAGACTGTATTCCATTTATTCATATGTACATACTGGGGAGCGATGAGGGAAAATGCCAAATACTATTTACCGTTATTTATTATTTTATAATACATGAAGGGACAGTCTTGATAACCTATACCTGGTTGCAGCTACGGATGACTGAATAACAGTGCACTAGTGCTATCATGTCATGGCCTGAGTGGCGGGGATGTGTACAGGTGTAAGAATTGCACTGGCCGTTTCATTAAAGCCACGGCAACCCTTTTGCACTCCCAGGGACAGGCTCCGCCACAGTACTGCAGGAAGGACACACAGGCAGAGGGCAGAGCTGCAGCAGTGGATGAGGAGAAAGCAGAGGGAGCGTCTGTCTGATCGTCGGAAGAGGCTGGAGGAACTGAGGCAGCAGGAGCACAACCCCTTCCAGTCACAGCGGGCGGCAGTAAGTCTGGTTCATTTCCTCTGTCTCCCTCTGGTAGACGCTGATCACTCAGTAGCTGAGACATTGGGGCAGACGTATCAAGCCTGGAGAAGGGATAAAGCAGTGATAAGTCCAAGGTGATAATGCACCAACCAATCATTACAGATTTGAAAAATAATAGGAGCTGATTGGCTGGTGCGTTATCAAATTGCAGTTATCACTGCTTTATCACTTCCCCAGGCTTCTCCTGCCCCACTGTTCCCTAAAACATGTGACAACCCCCAGAATGCCCCACTGAAAGGCTAATATTATTAACTTTTACATAGTGCCTTCAGATTGACGGCTGTCTGTATTGATTGCCTTCTGATTCAGCTATGTGATCTAAGTATTAATTACTGATAATGATCTGGTAGGATTTGGCTTGCATAGCCAATTGAGAAATATCTAAAAGGACAAAGTTCTAAGCTATTCTGATATACTGTACAAACATCAATTGTCATCTTCCCAGCTCACAACATTACGGCCCAGTGAGCACAATGCTCATTCAATATGTATGATTATGTTACTGCCGCTGCTAGGTGACAGGGCTGGTACACAATAAGTCATTATGAAATCTATAGAAATAACTCAATAAATAAATAAAATCTTTTCATCTGTTTCTTCATTATCGGTATTATGTGTATCTCCTATTAATCTGTGTCATTTATGTAATAAATATTAGGTGTAACTTCCTCCCACCTTCAGCAGCAGGGAGACACGGACAGTCTGTGTCCCGGCCTGCCCCTATTTTCCATCACCTGGCATGTTCTGCGGGATGCAGAGTTGGGGGTCTATTTACTAAGCATTGGAAAGTGGACGGAGATAAAGTACCAGCCAATCAGCTCCTAACTGCCATGTACAGGCTGTGTTTGAAAAATGACAGGAGCTGGTTGGCTGGTACTTTATCTCCGTCCACTTTATCTCTATGCAAGGCTTAGTAAATAGAACCTTTAGTTCCGTTTCACATGCGGGGCACCTGATGCGTAGTCATGTTGAAGGTGTACACAGGTTTGAAACGCTTTTGTTCTCTCTTACAGAACTCTTCCATATCCTCAAAGACAATCCGGCAGAGCCAGCGAGTGAAGGATGAAAAAGACCGGTAGTTATGGCATTTATTCCTATGGTGTGCTGGGGAATAATAAAAGCTGTAAGAAACTGGTATTTACGTACAGTATACACATTGGGCGATATAAATGAATGATATGAACGATCTTGTTCATTAATGAATGAGATACCGTTCATATCTTTCAGTGTGGAGGCACCAGCGATGAACGATGCGTGGCCCCGCGCTCATTCATCGCTGGTGCCCCGTCGCTTGTGCATGCAGGCCAATATGGACGATCTCGTCCATATTTGCCTGCAGTGCTATGGAGCCGGGTGACGGGGGGAGTGAAGAAACTTTACTCCCCCCGTCACTGCCGCCGGGTCGCCCGTATCCGCCGTCAGGCAGCTCGGCGGCGCATCGCGCAGTGTGTAGGGCCCTTTACTGTCAGGAGGAAACGAAGGATACTAGAATTCTACCTCTATTCTATAAAGTTTTGATTCCACATTGTACAGTGATACTGGTGCTTCTGCTTGCTGAAAGCCCAGTATAAAAGGAATATCCAGATTAATCTGGGTCAGATTGTGTTGCTGAGTATTTACAGTTGTTCTGTCTCTCCCAGGACGCTGCTGTCTGAGCACCACACTTACCGGGTATCAGATGCCATTAGTCTCATGCAGGACATGTTATCGGAAGCCAAGCAGGTCCCTTCTGCAAGTCTCAAACCCAGGACATCCCCCGCATCACTCTCCAAGTATCGGGGGCCTCATTCAGCCTCAAAAGGGTGAAATTCCTCCTCTTTATCATTTTTGTAAACATAAAATTCTATTATGTTTGGAAAGTAGCTCAGCTGTTAATAAAGGGGGTCTGTGGCGGGTGCAGTCACAATGAGCAGCTCCTTCTAGACCAATTGCAGCACTTTATTGAACGGTGTGTGTGAAATCGCTGTGATTGCGTATGTGGGTTTTATAACACAGTAAATACTGATGTCGGTATTGTTTTGCTGTCCCAGGTCTCATGGTGCTGTGCGCAGCTTGTCGGTTAGCCACGCTGACAAACGCAGGTCGGCCGCCAGAGGTGCAGTTTCTCAGCCAAGGACTATGTCAACTCCTACATGGACACAGACAAGAGGTAGGAATATCTGTGATGGATAATTTCTGGCTGTCACCATATTACAATAAAACAAATCACATTATATGAGATTGGGGCATTCCTCATCATCCAATCTGGGGGACACTGCTAACTGATGCTGGGTGAGGCTGGGCCACAGGGTTGGGCACTAGAAGACTAATCGCATAGGCTCCCCCCCTCCCCACATAACCCCTCCGACTTGGGTGGTCATTCCGAGTTGTTCGCTCGGTAATTTTTTTCGCATCGCAGCGATTTTCCGCTTATTGCGCATGCGCAATGTTCGCACTGCGACTGCGCCAAGTAAATTTGCTATGCAGTTAGGTATTTTACTCACGGCATTACGAGGTTTTTTTTTCGTTCTGGTGATCGTAGTGTGATTGACAGGAAGTGGGTGTTTCTGGGCGGAAACTGGCCGTTTTATGGGAGTGTGTGAAAAAACGCTACCGTTTCTGGGAAAAACGCGGGAGTGGCTGGAGAAACGGAGGAGTGTCTGGGCGAATGCTGGATGTGTTTGTGACGTCAAACCAGGAACGACAAGCACTGAAATGATCGCACTGGAAGAGTAAGTCTCGAGCTACTCAGAAACTGCAAAGAAATTTCTATTCACAATTTTGAGAACCTTTCGTTCGCAATATTGATAAGCTAAGATTCACTCCCAGTAGGCGGCGGCTTAGCGTGTGCAATGCTGCTAAAAGCAGCTTGCGAGCGAACAACTCGAAATGAGGGCCTTGGTTTCCTAGTGCCTGCGGAATGAGGCACTATGTTTGGTTGCTCTATAGTTGGCTTTAGTTTACTTTTTTGATTTATCTTTTTGTCACCAGCCTGTTTACAGGGCTCAGGCTGTCAGAACGGTTCCAGTCAGTCAGGGTAGTAATCCCTGCTCTGCCCCAGCTTTCATATATAGAGGGGAATTCAAATGTTTGAAAAGTCGGTTGGGTGACTGTTTTTTTTTGTCTATTAGATAGGAAGAAACAGACACCCAACTGACTTTTCAAACAATTGAATATCCCCCATAGTGTCTGTGCACAGATACCGGTACTCCCTGGAAAGGCTCTGGGATTTGGCGCGCAGAATGCTGATGAGAGGACTTTTCCCTCTGATAAGTCCGCCACTTTGTGTAGTGCAGGGCTGCCGCAATAGAAGTCCTGACAGCGCTGCCTATGAGCGGACCCTGTGTCCGGGAGTTCTCCCTCTCGCAAACCAGCATGTTTGTGGGATAAACCCTGTTCCTTCCTTCTTGGTGGTCTCTCGTCTGGGACGCTGAGGCAACTTTGGTCTATACCAGTACAGCAGCTCCAGGACATCCACAGACTGTGAGCTGGTTGTGGGCTGTAGAGAGGGGGATCCAGGGGCTCTTGATATACAGCACTCTCTGGAGAACAGAACTTTCCATTATAAAAGATTTACTGTCAAGTCTGGTGCGTATTTTTTACAAGAGGTATTGTCAAAAGGTCTCCGCTTGTCTTCTTTATTGGGTCAGGTGCCAGCCCTTCAGAAGTGTTTAGTGGTCATTCAAGAGGTGCAGATATTTCTCTAGCATCCATAAGGGATCCTGGCGTCTTAGTACGATGGGGTATAGATGGGGTCCAAAGGAGCCGGTGCACTTTGAATTTCTTCAACTGGGTGTGCTGGCTCCTCCCCTCTATGCCTCCTCCCACAGCCAGTTTACAAAAATGTGACATTAGGAGAGGATGCGCACTCTGGAGCTCCAGAGGATTTTTCTTCAGTTTGACTTAAATTTTGTTATTTTCGGTGTGCTGTTTGGGCAACAGCATTCCTGCACAGTGGGAGTTATGGGGGGGACGGTCACCGGCCTCTGTAAGGTGTCAGAGCCGCTTCCCCGCTGCAGGACCACCGTCCTGAGAGGTTGTGGTACCGCGGGCACGGCGCCTTTGCGAACGCAATCGCAGCACGCCGTACACCCCTAACATTGCCTGAAGGTGATGAGTGGTGAGTACAAACCGGGGGCCCCACTAGGATTCTTGGTGCAGCGAAATCGCAGGGGGGGAACCCATAGCCCCCCTGTGTAAACTGACCAGCAGTGGGTGAAAACAGTTGCATACACTACGTTTTACACCAAAAGGAGACTTTTGCCAGTATAAATATATGCATAGCTCCGACGCCATTACAGGGGGCGGAGCTAACTCAGAGCGGGACCAGTGGCTTCTTGGCGCCTTCCTCTGCTTGCAGCAGCAAGGCACACCGCTCCTCCAGAACACTCAGGATACGCAGGAAACTGGTACAGGGGTGTAATTAAGGGGGAGAGCCGTTATTGTATACAATATAGTGTCCTGAAAAGGACAAAACTCCAGTGTTACACTGAGATAAATACAGTCTGCATTCTTACTGAGTCTGCTAAGCTTGGGTGTGCTGGTCTCTTCTCTCTGGGTCTCCTACTCACATACCAGTCTGGGCAGACTTGCTATATATACTTGTCTGTGTGTTGCGTGTGAGTGTTTTGTGGGAGGTAAATGTGTGGCTTAGGGATTGGTGCAGGAAAGAGGGGTTTGTGTTCCTGGAACACTGGGCGGACTTCTCAGTCAGGCGCCATCTTTTTTGTTGTGACGGATTGCACCTGAATGAGGGGGCAGCGGTGCTGGGGGGGAAGGATGGTTAGAAGGTTGGAGGAGATTTTAAACTAGGAGCCTGGGGGGAGGGTTTAGCGAAAAACTACGGGTCATGCAGTGAGAATAGTGGGGATAGCGGTAGTAAATGAAATGGAGGAATAGGGGGGAGGGAAAGAGCAGCCGGTAAGGGTATTAACATGGGTACTAAAAAAGGTTTTATCAAAACACTAACTAATAACGATTACGGGTCATCGATGCTGCATAAAGTGAATGATGTCCCTAGCACAAGGGGAAAAACTTATCTTAATTGTATGTATGTAAACGCTAGAAGCCTTACAGGTAAAAAGGGTGAACTAGAAATACTTGCAGCAAGCAAACAGTGTGATATTATAGGCATTACTGAAACTTGGTGGGACGATTCTCATGATTGGACAGTCAATCTAGAGGGTTATACGCTGTTCAGGAGAGACAGATTAAATAAACGGGGTGGAGGGGTATGTCTTTACGTAAAGCCGTTTTTAAAACCTGATATACGGGAAGATATTCACAAGGGGACTGGAAATACTGTTGAGACGTTATGGGTAGAAATTGCAAACGGGGGTAAAGGAATAAAAAAGTTAGTATTGGGTTTATGCTATAGGCCGCCTGGTATTAATGTGTCTGATGAGGAATTGTTACTGAAGCAAAATGAAAGAGCAGCAGGAGTAGGAGACATAGGGCCATATTCAATTAGCAGTGATAACGGACTTTTCACGTGAAAAGTCCGGTTTTCGGGTGAAAAACCGGACTTTTCACGTGAAATGCAATTACAGCCTATTCAATTATCCTGGAAAATTTATCGGTGATCATGTTTTCACTAATTTCACTTCACCTTCTCTGAAGCAGGTGAAAAGTTGGGAAAAGTCACTATTTTAAGGTAAAAATGTTTGGATATGGTACAGAACTCCTGGGACACCCCCCTTTATGACTAATTAGGCACGTTGAAGTTTTTAATTATTTTTAATTGGCCAATAATGACATGTCATTTTTGGGGTGAAAAAGTAAAAAGTGATGGAAATTGGGGTTCAAGGTATGGGACAGGTATATTGGGGAGCTTTATGAGTGGGACAGTTGTTTTTTAGGCTTGCAGATGGGAGTAATCGGTCTGTTTCCACTTTTTTTTAAAGTACCCTAAAATGACCCAAATATATACTTATACCCATTTTCATGTACCCCAAATTTAATGAGAGCATTTATTTTGCTCAAAAAAACTTGCTTTCTATCATTTTTTTGCATTTAAAAAAAAATGCATATAACCGCCATTTCACACAATTTAAGTCCCCAAAAACTCTCTAATGTGATCTCTAACACACTTCTCTTCTGTTTCCCTATGTTAGTTTAGCATTTTTTGGGGTACAGGCTGATTTCCCCATTTTCACCTGCACTTTTCACTGCAAGAATTTTCACGTGAAACCCGGTCGGAATTGAATAGGTCGAAAAATGGAGCGTTTTCGCGGCAATTTTTGTCCGATTGCCGCAAATTTGCGAAAAATTTAAAAACGGAGCGTTTTCGCGGCAATTTTCGGCCGATTGCCGCGAAAAATTTTTGGGCGAAAAATTGCCGCGAATTTGCGGATAATTGAATATCCCCCATAGTGATGGGAGATTTTAACTACCCAGAGATAAATTGGATAAACGATTCATGTGATACTGCTAGGGGTAACATGTTTTTCTCTGACGTCCTAGTGGATGCTGGGAACTCCGTAAGGACCATGGGGAATAGACGGGCTCCGCAAGAGACTGTGCACTCTAAAAGAAAGATTAGGTACTATCTTGTGTGCACTGGCTCCTCCCTCTATGCCCCTCCTCCAGACCCCAGTTAGAATCTGTGCCCGGCCAGAGCTGGGTGCTCCTAGTGGGCTCTCCTGAGCTTGCTAGAAAAGAAAGTATTTGTTAGGTTTTTTATTTTCAGTGAGATCTGCTGGCAACAGACTCACTGCTACGTGGGACTGAGGGGAGAGAAGCAAACCTACCTGCGTGCAGCTAGCTTGTGCTTCTTAGGCTACTGGACACCATTAGCTCCAGAGGGTTCGAACACAGGGCCTGACCTCGATCGTCCGTACCCGGAGCCGCGCCGCCGTCCCCCTTGCAGAGCCAGAAGACAGAAGAAACGACGAAAACGGCGGCTGAAGACTCCTGTCTTCATTAAGGTAGCGCACAGCACTGCAGCTGTGCACCATTGCTCCCACAGCACACCACACACTCCGGTCACTGTAGGGTGCAGGGCGCTGGGGGGGGGGGCACCCTGGGCAGCAATTATAATACCTTTTGGCACAAATTATACACATAATACAGTCTGTCACTGTATATGTGTGCAAACCCCCGCCATTAAGTCTCACAAAACGCGGGACAGAAGCCCGCCGCTGAGGGGGCGGGGCCTTCTTCCTCAGCACACCAGCGCCATTTTCCCTTCACAGTTCCGCTGGAAGCAGCTCCCCAGGCTCTCCCCTGCAGTATCTGGATACAAGAAGGGTAAAAAAGAGAGGGTGGGCACTTAAATTTAGGCGCAAATAAGATAAGTAAGCAGCTATTGGGAAAAATCACTTATTATAGTGTACATCCCTGTGTTATATAGCGCTGTGGTGTGTGCTGGCATACTCTCTCCCTGTCTCCCCAAAGGACTTTGTGGGGTCCTGTCCTCAGTCTGAGCATTCCCTGTGTGTGTGCGGTGTGTCGGTACGGCTGTGTCGACATGTTTGATGAGGGTTACGTGGAGGCGAAGCAGAGGCAGATAAGTGTGGTGTCGCCCCCGACGGGGCCGACACCTGATTGGATGGATATGTGGAAGGTCTTAACCGACAGTGTCAACTCCTTACATAAAAGGTTCGATGACGCAGCAGCCTTGGGACAGCCGGGGTCTCAGCCCGCGCCTGCCCAGGCGACTCAGAAGCCGTCAGGGGCTCATAAACGCCCGCTAGCTCTGATGGTAGACACAGATGTCGACACGGAGTCTGACTCCAGTGTAGATGAGGATGAGACAAATGTACAATCTACAAAAGCCATCCGATGCATGATTACTGCAATGAAAGATGTATTGCACATTTCTGATATTAACCCGGTTACCACCAAGAGGGGTATTATGTTTGGGGAGAAAAAGCAGCCAGTGACTTTTCCCCCATCTGATGAATTAAATGAGTTGTGTGAAGAAGGGTGGAGTTCCCCTGATAAGAAACTAGTAATTTCTAAGAGGTTACTGATGGCGTACCCTTTCCCGCCAACGGATAGGTTACGTTGGGAAACATCCCCTAGGGTGGACAAGGCGCTAACACGCTTATCTAAAAGGGTGGCACTGCCGTCTCAGGATACGGCCGCCCTAAAGGATCCTGCGGATAGAAAGCAGGAAGCTATCCTGAAGTCTGTGTATACACACTCTGGTACTCTACTGAGACCTGCTATTGCTTCAGCCTGGATGTGTAGTGCTGCAGCAGCATGAACTGATACCCTGTCAGACAACATTGATTCCCTCGACAGGGATACTATTTTGCTAACCATCGAACATATAAAAGACGTCGTCTTATATATGCGGGATGCACAGAGGGACATTTGCCTGCTGGCATCTAGAATTAATGCAATGTCCATTTCTGCCAGGAGAGTATTATGGACTCGGCAGTGGACAGGTGATGCTGATTCTAAAAAACACATGGAGGTTTTGCCTTATAAGGGTGAGGAATTGTTTGGGGACGGTCTCTCGGACCTCGTATCCACAGCAACTGCTGGGAAGTCGACTTTTTTACCTCAGGTTCCCTCACAGCCTAAGAAAGCACCGTATTATCAAATGCAGTCCTTTCGGCCTCAGAAAGGCAAGCGGGTCAGAGGAGCATCCTTTCTGGCCAGAGGCAAGGGTAGAGGAAAGAAACTGCACCAGGCAGCCAGTTCCCAGGAACAAAAATCCTCCCCTGCTTCCACTAAGTCCACCGCATGACGTTGGGGCTCCACAGGCGGAGCCAGGTGCGGTGGGGGCGCGTCTCCGAAACTTCAGCAACCAGTGGGTTCGCTCACAAGTGGATCTCTGGGCTGTACAAATTGTATCTCAGGGATACAAGCTGGAGTTCGAGGTGACTCCCCCTCGCCGTTACCTCAAATCAGCCTTGCCAGCTGCTCCCAGGGAAAGGGAGGTAGTACTGGCGGCAATTCACAAGCTGTACCTCCAGCAGGTGATAATCAAGGTCCCCCTCCTTCAACAGGGCAGGGGTTACTATTCCACAATGTTTGTGGTACCGAAACCGGACGGTTCGGTGAGACGCATCCTGAATTTAAAATCCTTGAACACTTATATAAAGAAGTTCAAGTTCAAAATGGAATCGCTCAGAGCGGTCATTGCAAGCCTGGAAGAGGGGTATTTTATGGTGTCGCTGGACATAAAAGATGCTTACTTGCATTTCCCAATTTACCCACCTCACCAGGATACCTCAGGTTTGTGGTACAAGACTGTCATTACCAATTCCAGACGTTGCCGTTTGGTCTCTCCACGGCACCGAGAATATTTACCAAGGTAATGGCCGAAATTATGATACTCCTTCGGAAGAAGGGAGTTCCAATTATCCCGTACTTGGACGATCTCCTCATAAAGGCGAGGTCCAGAGAGCAGTTGTTGCTCAGCGTAGCACTCTCTCAGGAAGTGTTGCAACAGCACGGCTGGATTCTGAATATCCCAAAGTCGCAGCTGATTCCTGCGACGCGTCTGCTTTTCCTGGGCATGATTCTGGACACAGAACAGAAGAAGGTGTTTCTCCCGGTGGAGAAGGCCCAGGAATTGTCATCTCTGGTCAGAGACCTCCTGAAACCAAAACAGGTATCGGTGCATCACTGCACGCGAGTCCTGGGAAAGATGGTGGCTTCTTACGAAGCAATTCCCTTCGGCAGGTTCCATGCAAGGATCTTTCAGTGGGATCTGTTGGACAAATGGTCCGGATCGCATCTTCAGATGCATCGGTTGATCACCCTGTCCCCAAGGGCCACGGTGTCTCTGCTGTGGTGGCTGCAGAGTGCTCATCTTCTCGAGGGCCGCAGGTTCGGCATACAGGACTGGGTCCTGGTGACCACGGATGCAAGCCTCCGAGGATGGGGGGCAGTCACTCAGGGAAGAAACTTCCAAGGACAGTGGTCAAGTCTGGAGACTTCACTACACATAAATATACTGGAACTAAGGGCCATTTACAACGCCCTGAGTCAAGCAGAGCCCCTGCTTCAAAACCAACCTGTACTGATTCAGTCAGACAACATCACGGCGGTCGCCCATGTAAACCGCCAGGGCGGCACGAGAAGCAGGATGGCAATGGCAGAAGCCACAAGGATTCTTCGATGGGCGGAGAATCACGTGCTAGCACTGTCGGCAGTGTTCATCCCGGGAGTGGACAACTGGGAAGCAGACTTCCTCAGCAGGCACGACCTCCACCCGGGAGAGTGGGGACTTCATCAAGAAGTCTTCACACAGATTGTAAATCGCTGGGAACTGCCACTGGTGGACATTATGGCGTCCCGCCTCAACAAAAAGCTAAAAAAATATTGCGCCAGGTCAAGGGACCCTCAGGCGATAGCTGTGGACGCTCTAGTGACACCGTGGGTGTACCAGTCGGTTTATGTGTTCCCTCCTCTTCCTCTCATACCCAAGGTACTGAGGATAGTAAGAAAGAGAGGAGTAAGAACTATAATCATCGTTCCGGATTGGCCAAGAAGAACTTGGTACCCAGAACTACAAAAAATGATCTCAGAGGACCCATGGCCTCTGCCTCTCAGACAGGACCTGTTACAACAGGGGCCCTGTCTGTTCCAAGACTTACCGCGGCTGCGTTTGACGGCATGGCGGTTGAACGCCGGATCCTAGCGGAAAAGGGCATTCCAGATGAAGTTATTCCTACGCTGATAAAGGCTAGGAAAGACGTGACAGCAAAACATTATCACCGAATATGGCGAAAATATGTTGCGTGGTGTGAGGCCATGAAGGCCCTACAGAGGAATTCCAGCTGGGTCGATTCCTGCACTTCCTACAGTCAGGAGTGTCTATGGGCCTAAAATTAGGATCCATAAAGGTCCAGATTTCGGCCCTATCTATTTTCCTTCAAAAAGAACTGGCTTCACTGCCTGAAGTTAAGACGTTTGTTAAGGGAGTGCTGCATATTCAGCCCCCTTTTGTGCCTCCAGTGGCACCTTGGGATCTTAACGCTGTGTTGGATTTCCTAAAATCACACTGGTTTGAGCCACTTAAGACCGTGGAGCTAAAGTATTTCACGTGGAAGGTGGTCATGTTGTTGGCCTTAGCTTCGGCTAGGCGTGTGTCAGAATTGGCGGCTTTGTCATGTAAAAGCCCATATCTGATCTTCCATATGGACAGGGCAGAATTGAGGACTCGTCCCCAATTTCTCCCAAAGGTGGTATCAGCGTTTCATTTGAACCAACCTATTGTGGTGCCTGCGGCTACTCGGGACTTGGAGGATTCCAAGTTGCTGGACGTAGTCCGGGCCTTGAAAATTTATTTTTCCAGGACGGCTGGAGTCAGGAAAACTGACTCGCTATTTATCCTGCATGCACCCAACAAACTGGGAGCTCCTGCTTCAAAGCAAACTATTGCTCGCTGGATCTGTAGCACGATTCAGCAGGCTCATTCTGCGGCTGGATTGCCGCATCCAAAATCGGTGAAGGCCCATTCCACAAGGAAGGTGGGCTCTTCTTGGGCGGCTGCCCGAGGGGTCTCGGCATTACAGCTTTGCCGAGCTGCTACTTGGTCGGGTTCAAACACATTTGCAAAATTCTACAAGTTTGATACCCTGGCTGAGGAGGACCTTGAGTTTGCTCATTCGGTGCTGCAGAGTCATCCGCACTCTCCCGCCCGTTTGGGAGCTTTGGTGTAATCCCCATGGTCCTTACGGAGTTCCCAGCATCCACTAGGACGTCAGAGAAAATAAGAATTTACTCACCGGTAATTCTATTTCTCGTAGTCCGTAGTGGATGCTGGGCGCCCGTCCCAAGTGCGGACTCTCTGCAATACATGTATATAGTTATTGCTTCACTAAAGGGTTATTGTTATGAGCCATCCGTACATGGAGGCTCAGTTGTTGTTCATACTGTTAACTGGGTATGGTTATCACAAGTTGTACAGTGTGATTGGTGTGGCTGGTATGAGTCTTACCCTGGATTCCAAATCCTTTCCTTGTTGTGTCAGCTCTTCCGGGCACAGTTTCCCTAACTGAGGTCTGGAGGAGGGGCATAGAGGGAGGAGTCAGTGCACACCAGATAGTACCTAATCTTTCTTTTAGAGTGCCCAGTCTCCTGCGGAGCCCGTCTATTCCCCATGGTCCTTACGGAGTTCCCAGCATCCACTACGGACTACGAGAAATAGAATTACCGGTGAGTAAATTCTTATTTTAAACACACTTAATGATAACTACTTAGTTCAACTAATCGAGGAACCTATCGGGTACAATGCAATCTTAGACCTGGTATGGGGAATTGGTATCAAATATTATAGTAGGGGAGCCCATAGGAAACAACGACCACAATATGGTCACATTCAATATCAGATTTCATAAACAGTTCTATGCTGGCTCAACTAGGACTCTAAACTTTAGCAAAGCCAACTTTGACATGATGAGGGAAACTTTAAGAGATATTGAATGGGAAATTTTGTTTCAAGGAAAAAATACTACAGAGAAATAAGATGTATTAAAATCACTGCTAGTTAGAAATACTCTCAAATTTATTCCCACGAGCAGCAAAAAAAGGAATAAAACCCCCAAACCAATGTGGCTTAACAAAAAGATAAAGGAATTTATGGGCAAGAAAAGGCGAGCATTCAAAAAATACAAATCTGACGGGAATGCGGAGTCATTTCAGCACTATAAGGACTGTAACAAAATATGCAAAAAAGAAATAAAAGCGGCTAAAGTAGAAACTGAAAAACGAGTAGCAAAGGAAAGCAAAGCAAATACCCAAAAAATCTTTAAATACATCAACAGCAAGAGATTAAAGAAGGAGAGTATAGGCCCTTTAAAAGACAAGTTGGGAGTCTTAGTCAAAAATGATAAGGACATAGCGGACAAACTAAATGAGTTTTTTTCAATTGTATTTACAAGTGAGGACCAAATTCAGGGACTAACACACAATCTCAATAATGATAATGTCCAACTGATAAGTGCTTATTTAAGTGAGGAGGTAGTCTGTGACCGATTCAAAAATTTAAAGATTAATAAGCCACCGGGTCCCGATGGAATTCACCCAAGGGTTCTAATGGAGCTTCACTTTGAACTTGCAAGACCGCTATTTTCTTTAAAGATTGTTATATCAGGTATGTTTCCCAAAGACTGGTGTATAGCGGAAGTAGTGCCAATATTGAAAAAGGGAAGTAAAGCTGAACCGGGTAATTATAAACCAGTTAGTCTTACATAGTGGGGAAAGTATTGGAAGGTATTCTAAGGGATAGTATTCAGAAGTTCCTTGAAGTCAATAAGGTCATTAAAAGGCATCAACATGGATTTGTGAAGGACAGATCATGTCAAACCAACTTACTTGGCTTTTATGAAACTGTAAGTGCGAACCTTGATCAGGTACCTTGATCCATCATGTAATCTTTTTAGACTTTGCCAAAGCTTTCGACACTGTACCACACATGCGACTTATCTATAAGCTACAAGAAATAGGGCTAGGGAGCACAATATGCACTTGGGTCAAAAATTGGTTAGATAATAGGGAGCAACGCGTTGTGGTTAATGGATCATTTTCAAATTGGACTGAAGTGTTAAGTGGTGTGCCACAAGGGTCTGTACTAGGACCACTTTTGTTCAACATTTTCATTAACGACCTAACAGAAGGTCTAGAGAGTATGGTGTCAAGTTTTGCAGACGATACCAAATTGTGTAAAGTTATAAATACGGAGGGGGATGCTGAGTCTCTTCAGAATGACTTAGTTAAATTAGAAGCATGGGCAGCCAAATGGAGAATGTGCTGCAATACAGACAACTGTAAGGTAATGCACTGTGGTAGCAAGAGCAAAAATTACACCTACATACTAAATGGGGTAACATTAAGGAATTCTGTACTGGAAAAGGACTTAGGTGTTTACATAGATAGCAAACGAGGCACCAGTACCCAAAGTAGGATTGCAGCAAAGAAGGCTAATAAGATATTAGCATGCATAAAACGTGGAATTGATGCAAGGGACGAGAGTGTTCTACTCCCATTATATAAATCACTAGTGAGGCCACATATTGAATACTGTGTGCAATTTTGGGCACCATACTACAAAAAGGATATTCTGGAGCTAGAAAAGGTTCAGAGGCGGGCGACCAAACTAATTAAGGGCATGGAGACGCTGGAATACGAGGAAAGGCTTGCAAGGCTAGGCATGTTTACACTGGAAAAGAGGAGACTAAGAAGGGACATGATCAACAACTACAAATATATAAGGGGACAATACACAGAGCTTGCACAGGACCTGTTTTCTGTAAGATCAGCACAGAGGACACGTGGACACTCGCTTAGGTTAGAGGAAAGGAGATTCCGCACAATGCGGCGTAAAGGTTTTTTCACAGTAAGGACAATACGTGTTTGCAATTCTCTGCCTGAGGGAGTTGTAAGGGCGGACTCAGTCAACACCTTTAAGCATGGGTTAGATAAATTCATAATGGATAAGGATATCCAGGGTTATGGTGCGTAGTCGCGCACTATAGTTACTATGAAAAGAGGAATAAAACACAACGGCCGACATTAGCATCAGACAAAATTTAGACCAAAATAATCCTGCATAGGGGACCACAAATAAGTTGAACTTGATGGACAAATTATCTTTTTTTCAACCTTAGATACTATGTTACTATGTCTCCTGTAAACTTAGTAAAACACCAGTTACGTAAAGTATGTAATACCAGATTCTCTCCCTCTGTGGTTTCTCTCTCATGTGAACAATGCAGTCAGTCCTCCCAAGGTTGTGAGGAAGCTGGGGGGAGGTTCAGGAGCCATCCTGGTTAGGTGCTATAAAAACCATGATGGCTGATATGTCTTCTCAGCTCACTGCAAATAGTCTAAAGACACAGCAGCTGCAGCAGGCTGTAGCAGACATGGCTGCAAAGACAGATGACAGACAGATCCCTCTCCCTAGCTCTGGGACACATAAACGTGGGCTCCCTGACTTATTCTCAGAATCTGATGAAGAGGGACTGGAGGAGGGGGAGGAGCTGGACCCTATTACAGAGGATTCATCTCCAGCACAGGG
Organism: Pseudophryne corroboree; assembly: GCF_028390025.1. NCBI lineage: Eukaryota > Metazoa > Chordata > Amphibia > Anura > Myobatrachidae > Pseudophryne > Pseudophryne corroboree. The sequence goes on along the minus strand of NC_086444.1, from coordinate 82,996,701 downwards.
GCTTGAACCTCTCATACTTGCTATCAGGGATGTATTAAAGATCCCAATGGAAGACGATGCAGCACAGCAGTCGTTCTTCTCCTTCCAGAAAAAGGCTAGCGTCTCTTTCCCTGATTCTAAGGAATTAGATGACATGTTTAAGTTAGCCTGGAAAAATCCAGATAACAAAAATCCAGGTGACAAGGCGTTATCAAAGTACTTTCCCATTTACTCCAGATGGCAGGAAACATTGGGAAGATTCATCAGCTGTGGAAGTGTCAGTCTCACGCCTATCTGAAAAGGTGGTATTACCAGTTCTGGGCACCTCTGCCTTAAAGGACCCTGGGGATAGGAAAATAGAGACTACATTAAAGTCTATTTACACAGCAGCTGGTGTATCACAAAGGCCTGTGACACATGCCATTCACACATGGGCGGGCCAGATTCAAGAGGGCCTTGCGAGGGATATTTCTCTGGTGAATATGGTTACATTGATAAAACACATTCAGGATGTCCTGTGTGATTCTATCAAGGAGATAGGCGCTATTAATGCTAGGACTACTGCCATGGCAGTGTCTGCGCGCAGAGCTCTATAGCTGCGCCAGTGGATAGCAGATGCAGATTCCAAGCGCATTGTGGAGTCTCTTCATTTCTCAGGAGAGTGGCTATTCAGGGTTGAGTTGGATACGTGGATTTCGAAAGCTACTGTGGGGAAATCCACATTTCTCCCCTCTGGGACCCCACCAGCCAGACGCTCCTACCCGGGGCCGTCTACACAGTCCTTCCGGACCTCTAGATTTAGGTCAAGAACCAGAGATGTCTCGAATGCTGTAAGAGGCACCAGAGGCAAGACAAGAAAACCAGCAGCCGCTGATTCTCAGGAACAAAGCACCAGCTCTGCTTCCACCAAGGCCTCAGCATGATGGTGTTCCCCCACACCGAGGTAATCTCGAGGTGGGAGCTCGGTTGCGTCACTTCAGCCACATCTGGGAAAGCTCCTGCCAGGATACCTGGGTAAAGGAGCTAATTTCCCAGGGCTACAAGCTGGAGTTCGACAGGGCTCCTCCCCACCGATTTTTCAAATCAAGCTCACCAGCTTTGGAGGATACGCGAGTTACACTACAACAGGCCATCCTGAAATTGGTCCAGTCCCAAGTCATTGTTCCAGTACCACTACAACAACAGGGAAAGGGTTACTACTCCAACCTGTTTGTAGTGCCAAAACCGGACGATTCGGTAAGGCCCATTTTGAATCTAAAATCCTTGAACCCTTACCTAAAGGTTTTCAAGTTCAAGATGGAATCCTTGCGAGCAGTGATTGCGGGTCTGGAAGAACCGAGTGTATTCACGAAGGTGATGGCGGAGATGATGTTTCAGCATTGAGTCCAGGGGGTCAATATTGTCCCTTACCTAGATGATCTGTTTATAATGGCGAAATTCAAGGAGCTTCTATTGCTCAATATAGACCGCACTATTCAGCTTCTGTCACATCATGGGTGGATTGTACATTTACAGAAGTCTCAGCTGGAGCCTACTCAGCGGCTCCTGTTCCTGGGAATGTTTCTGGATACAGTGGCTCAGAAAGTATTCCACCCAGAGGACAAGGCAAGGACACTCCAGGAGATGGTCCGAGCGATTCTACGGCCGAATCGGATCTCCATCCATCTTTGCATAAGATTGTTGGGAAAGATGGTAGCCTCATACGAGGCAATCCAGTACGGAAGGTTCCATGACAGAACTTTTCAATTGGATCTCCTTAACAAGTGGTCTGGATCACATCTTCATATGCACCGGATCATACGTCTATCACCTTAGGCCAGAATTTCCCTCCTGTGGTGGCTACAGTCCTCAAACTGCTGAAAGGTCGAAGTTTCGGGATTCTTGATTGGATTCTCCACACAACAGACGCAAGTCTGAGAGGATGGGGAGCTGTCACCTGTGTGGCTCAGTTCCAGGGCAGGTGGTGAGCCCACGAAGCCCTACTTCCGATCAACATTCTGGAACTCCGGGCGATCTACAATGCTCTGCTTCAGGCCTCTCCTCTACTCCGAGATCAAGCCATTCAAGTTCAGTCGGACAACGCCATGGCCGTGGCATACATCAATCGACAAGGAGGAACAAAGAGCAGAGCCTGCATGCGAGAGGTGTCAAGGATACTCCTCTGGGCAGAAAGAAATGCGAGAGCAATTTCATCCATCTTCATTCTTGGAGTGGACAACTGGGAAGCGGACTTCCTAAGTCATCACGACTTATACCCAGGGGAGTGGAGCCTCCTCCCACAGGTATTTCGGCAAATCACAGATCTGTGGGACTGCCCGCAGATCGACTTGATGCCATCTTTGCTCAAGAAGAAACTTTGCCGGTATTGTTCGAGGACCAGGGACCCACAGGCAGTAGCAGTGGATGCACTGACAACCCCGTGGCCTTACAGGCTGGTCTACCTGTTTCCTCCGATTCCGTTGCTCCCAAGGGTGCTAAAGAAATCAGGAATCAAAGAGTCCAGGCAATTCTATTTGCCCCAGACTGGCCTCGGAGGGCTTGGTACGCGAATCTTCTGAACATGTCTGTCGAAGACCCTTGGCCTCTACCAATGAGAAGAGGTCTTCTGCAACAAGGACCGTTTGTCTACCCGGACTTACGGAGGCTCCGTTTGACGGCATGGCGGTTGAGCAGAACATCCTAGCTTGAAAAGGCCTGTTTAAAAAGGTTATTGCAACCATGGTTCTGGCCAGAAAACCTGTGACGTCAAAGCACTATCATCATATCTGGAGGAGATATGTCTCTTGGTGTGAAGAGCGCAAGTATCTTCTGGCGGATTTTCACTTGGGACGTTTCTTACGTTTCCTCCAGGCTGGAGTGGATATGGGCTTGCATATGGGTTCTCTTAAGGTCCAGATTTCTTCCAGAAGAAATTGGCAGTGTTGCCAGAAGTTCAGACCTTCTTGCAAGGGATTCTTCGCATACAGCCTCCCTTTGTGCCGCCAATGGCACCCTGGGATCTAAATGTGGTTTCGGAATTTCTACAGTCCTGGTTTGAACCATTAAGGATGGTAGAAGACGGGGGGCGTGGCCTGGATGCTGAAGGAGGCAGCCGTGTTTTGTGAGAGCTCCCGGGATCCACAGCCCAAAACATACATTTCTCTCCCTCCTGCACCTCCTCGATTACCCCACTTCTTCTACTACCCTTCCTGTACCCCCTACTGGGCCCCCTGAAGTGCCGTGGAATCGGGGAGCAGTTTTAACTGCTCCTGCGGGTTGCGGCCTACGGGGATCGGGGAAGCCGGGGCCTCGAGTTTGGCTTTAGGCCGGGGACGGCTCCGGGACCCGCTACACGAGCCGCGGACCTCCTCCGGAGCTCCGTTCTTTCTGCTGCCGCTAGCCGCTGACCGCGACTAGACGTATCTCCTTATACCCAGCTGCTACCAACACATACCTGCCCGGCGGGGACCCTGCAACACGAAGCGCGGGACGGCGCCGGCGGGCGCCCGGAGGCCATCTTGGACTCATTTAAAGGTACTGACGGTCTCACTCCTGCTGGGCCACTAAGTGAGATTACGGTCCCTTGGCCAATACCCTGCGGTGCCTCAGTGAAGGAAAGGGGAGAGATACATATAAGGCTGGGCCACACAGGCCGTTGTGCATTATAACATCTGTCAAAGTGCCCCCCCCCATCCATCCATCCATCCATTCAGGTGTCTGCGTCAGACGGTTCCCTGCTCAATGGCCTAGGGTCCCGCAGTTACACCCCCATCAGACCATATCGGATGTATTGCCACTGTAAATTGACGTATGGATCCCTAGCCATGTGCATGCCTGCCTGATGTCACCCTAAGGCCACGTGGGGGCTTTTGCACGGCGACGACCCACATGCTTTACATTGCCGAGGATATGTGAAAGTGTAATTCTAAACTGCTTTATTTGAAGACCGATTTCATGGTGAGAGGGATAAAGAAAAAAAAAAAGGCCAAGACCAAGCCGGACGCGATCCCATCTCCCGCGAACCGACACTCGTCAGACCTACGTCAGTTCTTAACTTCTCCAACCTCAATCCCCGCTGCTTCTTCTACTGTCCCGTCCTCCCCGAATCTACACGGCCCGGTGGACGACATGGCATCCCCTGGGCCTCCGTTGCCTCCACAGGCCCTCTCTCTGTCAGCGGAGATAAGCGAGATATTGTCTCATGTAAGGACACTCCCCACGAAACAAGATTTCTCAGCCTTGGAGACTCTCCTACTTTCCACCATCACTCAGGAAGTGACAGCGCTCCGACAAGATATGTCCCAAATCGCGACTAGAGTTGATGTCCTGGAACGCCATGAATCGTCCACTGTGGATTCTCTGACTAAATTTCGGGAAGTGCTATCTCACCAACGGGACGATATCTCCTTTTTAAAATCACGTATTGAGGATATGGATAATCGCGGCCGGCGAAATAATATTAGAGTCAGGGGCCTACCTGAGAGTGTCCAACAGGCAGACCTGATAGCCGCCTTATCTACGATATTTGGAGAACTTATTGACCTAGATCCGAACAAGGACATTATATTCGATAGAGCTCACAGAGCCCTCCGTCCTCGTGGTTTACCCTCCGACAGACCACGAGACGTGATTTGCAGGCTCCATTATTATGTCCAAAAAGAGGAAATAATGAGGTCGGCCCGTCAGCTGGACAGCATTGTCTTTCAAGGCGACAAGATTCAGATATTTCCTGACCTTGCCTGGTCGACCTTACAACAACGTCGAGCCTTGAAACCTCTTACAGACTCTCTCAGGAAACTCGAGCTGAAATACAGATGGGGCTTCCCATTCTCCCTCCAGGTCTCTCATGGTGGCAAAGTCGCAAGTCTCTCTAGACCTTCAGATTTACAGGCCTTTTTCACGATCTTGGGAATCCCTCCGGTTCCGTTACCAGATTGGGACGCTTTTCACCACCTACCGGACATGCCTGTTGTGCTCCCTCCAGACGATGCGTGGCAGCAAGTTCGTTCCCCACGGATGCGGGGAGCCACTCCTGGTCCACGTCCTTCAAAGCCTCCCTGAATGAGAAGTCTCGCCCCGAGTGGTCGTAAATTTACTTGCTACCTATGTTATACACTGAGTTTTTCTTTCTTAAATAGTGCTATGTGTTGCTCACACGTGAGATCGGTTTTTGTAATTGGGTAATAGTGTACAGATACTATAGTTTCATGAAACCTGGTTTGATCATTTAAGGATTGTCTGTACGCTCTTATACAAGCTTTTATACTTTTATATTTTTATATTTTTATTTTTGTTTCACTTGTGCCTTGCGCACACCTCGGTAATACCATACATTTGTCTAGATTCTATCTTAAGGATGGTCGCTGTCCTAGGCCCCCCGCAGGTCCCCACTATGCTGCATCCCCTGTTTTTTTGGACTGGGAGTCGGCAGGATTCCGCTCCTGTCCTTTTTGCAGCAGTCCTTTTTGTAGTAGTATCATTTCTGTTTAATGTCAAAGTTCCTTTTGGTGTGGTTTTCCACGCTGCATCTTTTTCTCTTCTTATCTTTGCTTTCCCTTTTTTCCTATCTCCTTCCCCTGCTGCTCTTCCTTCTCCTTCCCTAGGGTCTGCCGTAGGGATGACTAATGTGAAGCAACTAGATCCGCCTGATAATGGGAGTGAATGATCTACACGTAACTACCCTTAACGTCAAAGGGCTGAATGTTCCTGAGAAAAGGTCTAAACTTCTCAAATGGCTTAGAGATGAGAAAGTTGACGTTGCTTTTATTCAGGAAACACATTTTAAGATAGGACACGTGCCGTCCCTAAAATGTCACTATTATCCGCATGTTTTCCTGTCTAATAACTCTGCTGGTAAGACATTGGGAGTGGCTATATTATTGGCTCGCCACCTGCCTGTCCTTAATGTTGCTTCCCATAGAATAGCTGAGGGTAGGGGGTTGCTGGTGAAATGCGACATACATGGCCAACGTTTCTCTTTCTTGAACATATACGCTCCTAACGCTAAACAACCTTCCTTTATATCCTCAGTCCTAGATGACGCGGAACCTCTTTTAGAGGGGGTGGTTGTGATGGGAGGTGATCTAAATTGGACCCTAGATCCCCGCCAGGACAATTCTAAAAAGATTTCCTGCAGGCCGGAGAAGGAGCATAGGAGAATGAGGCGCGCCCTGCTTGACCACCAGCTGATTGATACATGGAGACTGATACATCCTACTGAGATAGATTACTCCTTTTTCTCACATCCACATCAGACATATTCCAGAATTGATTACTTGTTTCTGAGCCACCGGCATTTACACCTCCTTTCTGATGCCTCTATAGGACAGATTGTGTGGTCAGATCATGCCCCAGTTAACCTCACTTTACGCTTGCCTCCCAATACACCGCCAATGGTCCTGGCGTTTTAACGACACTTTCCTGCAGGATGCAGATTGTAGGTCCCGAATCGACAGCGCTTTAGATTCTTATATTTGTACCAACGATTTAGATGACATTTCCAAAGTCTCAGTCTGGGAAGCTCACAAATGTGTCATTAGGGGGGTTTGTGTTCAGATAGGATCCTTCCGCAAAAAGCAGAGGGAGAAACTTCGGGGTGATTTACTGTCTAAGATACAATCTCTCGAGCTCCTACACAAAAAATCCCAAACCCCACAACATTATGCCGATCTCGAAGCTGCTAGGGCAGATCTGAATAAGTTACTCTCTGATAGAGTCAAGTTTTCTTATCGGAAGTGCCGTAGCAGATACTACCAATGGGGCAATAAACCTGGGAAATTACTAGCCAAAGCACTTAGAGAACAACGTGCTCTTACTTTTATTCATACCATTAAAAATAGTCACGGCCAATCCCAACACCAGACACCCCACATCGCTAGGGCCTTTAGGGCATATTATTCCACTCTGTATAACCTCTCTGGCCCGACCGGAAGAATTGACAAGTTGTCCCATCAAACAGCCATAGCTGACTACTTACGGGCCTTAGACTTCCCCACGCTAACCACAAAAGAAGTAGAAGATCTTGATGCCCCGTTTTCTACTGAGGAGGTTCAGAAAGCTATTGAATCCTCTCCCAATGGTAAGAGTCCCGGCCCTGACGGATATACTATTGCCTATTACAAAGCTTTTAAGGAGAAATTAGTCCCTATACTCACGAGAGCCTTTAACACCATATCAGATCAATCGCCTTTCTCCCCACAATCTCTCGAAGCCCATATTGCAGTTCTACCCAAGGAGGGTAAAGACCCCAGTCTTTGCTCCAGTTACCGGCCAATCTCACTATTAAATATAGACATAAAACTTTTCGCCAAACTGATTGCTAACCGCCTTAAACTATTATTACCTGGTCTGATACATGGAGATCAAGCTGGATTTGTATTAGGCCGAGAAGCTAGGGATAATACCTCTAAAGTGCTCAACATGATTCACTATGCCGGTCAGCTTTCATCCCCATCAATTATACTGTCGACCGATGCCGAAAAAGCATTTGACAGAGTAGACTGGGACTTTCTGACTGGTATACTGAAGCATCTGGGGCTTGGTAACGCCTGTCTTCACAGAATCCTTTCCCTTTATACCTCCCCGTCCGCCAAAATTAGGATTAATGGCTCCCTTTCTGATTCCTTTCCAATCTCCAATGGCACGCGACAGGGCTGCCCGCTATCCCCATTGCTCTTTGTCCTTTGCATGGAAACATTAGCCCGCAGCATTAGGGCTAACCCGAGTATTTCGGGTTTGTTGGTAAAAGGGACCGAATACAAACTGGCTTTATATGCCGACGATCTACTCGCTATAATCACAAATCCGGTCACCTCTTTGCCAAACTTGATGGTAGAATTTGAGAAGTTTGGAGCCCTCTCTAACTTCAAAATAAATTATTCCAAATCTATTGCCATGAATTTAACTACTCCTCCTGCTATAGTAGAGGGCCTGAAACATGCCTTCCCTTTCACCTGGCATGATCACAAATTAAAATATTTGGGGGTGTTACTGACCAACGATTTATCCAAATTGTTCTCCCTAAATTTTAACCCCTTATTGGCTAGGCTTCGCCTAGACTTCCTGAAATGGAAGAAACTAAGACTGTCCTGGTTCGGCAGGATTAACGTTGTCAAAATGAATGCCCTCCCTAGGATACTATTTTTTCTCCAGACCCTTCCGATACACATCCCCCTGCTTTGGCTCCGAGACGTCCAGAATCTTATTCGCGCGTTTGTATGGGGTTGTAAGACACCCAGGTTTAAACACGACATTTTGTTTAGGAGAAAACATCAAGGGGGACAGCAACTCCCACATATTCCTAACTACTACCACGCGGTACATTTGAATAGGATTCTGGAATGGACGCGTGCCAAAGACCGCAAACAATGGGTCCTACTGGAGGAGGGCTGTCTCCCACATTATATTGAAATTGCACCTTGGCTTCCTACCCTCCCGAGGGTTTCACACCCCACGGTATCCCCCACGCTCAAATTATGGGCCAAGCTGAGATCCCAGAGCCATATATCCTCCAAATGGTCCCCCCTAACCTCCCTTCTCTATAACTCCGAGTTTGCCCCTGGCTTTCAAGGGACTGCTTTCGCTCCATGGGCGGAAGCCGGGATTTTTAGAGTAGGTCAGCTGGTGAGCTCGGGCAGGGTGCGCTCTTTTTCAGATGTTCAATCTTCTTGGAACCTACATAGTGCTGAGTTTTGGAGGTTCCTGCAGGCTCATCATTTCATATCATCTTCTAAGAACCTCTCTGACATAACTAGGGAGCTCACCGGGTTTGAAAAACTATGCACCTCTCCCAGTTCTCCCACACATACTATCTCACAAATCTATGCGCTTATCATGGACAACTTTTTCCTGCAACCTCCTACCTTTTTGGCTTCCTGGGAGAAGGAATTATCGGGGCAACCTACGCAGATTAACTGGGACTCCGTATTTAGGAGCGCCCAGGCGAGTTCACTATGCTTATCGACATTAGAGACCCTCTATAAACTTATATATAGGTGGTATAGGACTCCTCGTGTTCTCAATAAAATGTTTCCCTCTCTCTCGAATCTGTGTTGGAGATGCAAAAACGCCCCAGGGAGTTTTATACATATTTGGTGGGACTGCCCTCTTATAACTCCATTTTGGGCAGAGGTATTTAAATGCACCGAACAGATAGTGGGAGATGAGATCCCGAAAGACCCAGGTTTTTGGCTCCTCAATCACACCCCCGCAGGAACACACTCCTACAAACATTCCCTGTTGAGACATCTTAGCAACGCAGCTAAAGCGGTTGTTCCAATCCTTTGGAGATCTACCTCTCCACCCTCGATTAAATTGTGGTTCACAAAGGTTGATTACTTTTTAGATATGGAAGACCTTGTCTCCTTCTCATCTGGGAAAACAGTTGATTTTATCGCTATTTGGTTTCCCTGGTACGACTTTAAGGACACACCGTTGTATCGGTCCTACATGGTGATATAACCCTCCTCATAATCAGAAACATGCTCATATTTATACCCATATTCATACGCATATCCATATTCCGACAACGATGTCTCTATAACATGGCTCGGACCCATAATTGGTGGAGACCACCCCTCCGCCCCCCAAGTAGTCTGTCCCTATGGCGCAGACTCTCACTCCTGACTCTACCCATCCTAATTTTCCCTCTCTTCTCCCCTCGCCTTCTTCTCTTCTCTCTCTTTTTCCTCTTTCCCATTTCCCTATGCTGTTTTGTTAAAATGTTCCTCCTTTATAAGTTCTGATGTTGTAAGTAAAGCAGACAAGATATTTTTCTACTATGGGCGCTCTTTGTGTAGCGTACTGTCATATAGGTTATGTGATGTTTTTGTTCCCCCTCTTTTATGGAAAAGTATTGCTGTAATGTTTTGTCTGCTGCTTTAACCAATAAAAAACAGTTTATACAAAAAAAGGATGGTAGAAGACCAGTACCTCACGTGGAAGATGGTGATGTTATTGGCCCTGGCTTCTGCTAGGCGTGTCTCAGAATTGGAGGCCTTATCGTGTAAAAGTCCATACTTGGTCTTTTATGAAGACAGAGCAGAGCTCCGGACTAAGCAGCAGTTCCTGCCGAAGGTTGTGGTTTCGTCAGGTTCTGGCACCTCTGCCTCTCCGGAGGCATTGGATGCTGTGCGAGCTTGAAGATCTACGTCAAGGGGACGGCTCGGTTCCGAAAAAGGATTCCCTGTTTGTGGTTTATGATGCGCAGAAATAGGGTTACCCTGCTTCTAAGCAGTCCATTGCTCGTTGGATTAGGCTGACTATCCAACAAGCCTATGTGTCGGCAGCCTTTCCCATTCCGCAGTCTCTGAAGGCCCACTCTACAAGATCGGTGGGGTCTTCATGGGCGGCTGCCCGTGGAGTCTCGGCTTTGCAACTATGCCAAGCTGCTACCTAGTCGGGGAAGAACACCTTTGTGAAGTTCTACAGGTTTGATACCCTGGCCAAAGAGGATACCCAATTTGGGCAGGCGGTGCTGCAGACGTCTCCGCACATTCCCGCCCGTTCTGGAAGCTTTGGGATGTCCCCGTTGTACTAAGACCCCAAAATCCCTTATGGATGCTAGAGAAAATCCTTTTCTCGTAGTCCATAAGGGATACTGGGCACCCGCGTCAGTGTGTTGACTTGTCTGCAGGTTTTTCTTTTGTAAAAGTTTACCTGTTCAGCTGTTGCTGTTGTTGTTACCAGCTGTTGCTGGTCATTTATGTTGTGGTGTGCAGGTGTAAATCTCACCACTCGCTATTGCTCTGTTCCTTCCTTCTCTCAAGTATATCCATTCACCTTTGGGCATAGTTTTATCTAGACTGGCTGTAGGAGGAGGCATATAGGGGAGGAGCCAGCACACCCAGTTGAAGAAATTTAAAGTGCACCGGCTCCTTTGGACCCCATCTATACCCCATCGTACTATGACCCCAGTATCCCTTATGGACTATGAAAAAAGGATTTACTGGTAGGTAATTAAAATCCTATTTTCTGCATGGTGTGCCTCCCTTAATTATTTTTCGTGCAGAAGGGATGGTATTATGGACTAAGCCATCATTCTTGCCTAAGAAAGTGTCCAAGTTTCACATGAAAAGACATTGGTCCTAATTGTGACATTGGGCCTAATTCAGACCTGATTGCTGCTGTGCGTTTTCGTACAGCAGCCGATCAGGTCTGAACTGGGCATGCGCCGGCGCTGCTGTGCCGATGGCCATCTCAGCCCTGCGATCGCCTCTGCCTGATTGACAGGCAGTTGCTGGGCGTTGGGCCGCCATTTTGTGGGTGCGGTGAACGCAGGTGTGCCCGGACCGTGCGGGGGGCGAGCTGCTGCGTGGCATCACACGCAGCCGCTGCGACCCGGACAGCGACGAGTAGCTCGTCAAGTACAAAAGCATTGCTGCTGTGCGATGCTTTTGTACTTGTGTGGCGGGGCAGAGCCAGACATGCAGGGCGGACTAGCCCTGTGCTGGGCGTCCCCCCGCATGTCTGAGTAACTGATCGTAGCTACGATCAAGTCTGAATTAGGCCCATTGTTCTATCCTCTTTCTCGGGTTCTTCTTCCTCTTCTTCTGATTCCTTGCTCAATCACTTAGAGGTGGTGAAGGCATTATGGATTTACTTTAATAGTATCTCGGTCTTCCACCATTCTGATTCTCTTTTAGTGCTGACGCATACTCCTAAGCATGGTTGGCCAGCCTCCACGTGTTCTGTTGCCAGAAAGTGACACCATCTATTCATCAGGCATATTTGTCCTCTTATGTACCGGTTCCTACTTCATTCAAAGAACATTCAATATGGGCGGTTGAGGCTTCCTGGGCGGTTCAGCCTGGTGCTTTGGTGGAACAGTTGTGCAAAGCGGCATCCTGGTCTGTGCATGCATGCACAAAGTTTTATCGTTTTCATGCTTTTAGTTATGCCAACCATTAGGCTTGCCCATTGTGCAGCTGCTGGAAGAGCATCTTCCATCAGCAGCCAATCTCAGAGTCACATTCCGGCCCCTCTGCATCATTGTTTCCTCCCCCAGTGCCTGCTGCACAGCCAATCACTGCTGCTGCTGCTGGGGAAATGTAAAAGCCGCCCTCTGCTTTCCTGTGTACACCCGGCAGCTGCAGAGAGGAGCAGCCACTGGAAAAATATAAAGTCGCGATGGTCCTCTCATAGATGTCCGATATATTGGCCATCAATATTTATTAAAATGTTTACTTTTTAATTTTTTGGATAAAATTGTGTTTGCATATGTTTTAAGTGGTTAATATATTCTCACTTCTGTGTAAAATGATTGTGCTCCGTCTGTATGTCCGTTCTTGTGTTTGTCCTGTAGATCTAATAACACGGTACCTGGTGCAGGATATAGTTTGGGAATCTCGCTATACAGTAGTTTTAGATCCTGCTAATTGCACATTATTTCCTATTGCACCCAATGCTTTTACCATCCCCGTTTCTGATTAATTGTTTTATTATAGGAACAGCAACATTTACGTTACCAAAGAGGGACTTGGACCTGAAAACCAGGACACATAGCGCACCCAGCTATACTGTCCGTAGAAAATACGGTAAAAGGCTATTAATGCAAAATATGACGCATTATGCAACATGAACTAAAGAGTCGGTGTGAAAACTACCTTGTTTGGTGATCAGTAATTTTTTAACCACTTAACTGGCTAATATTATTTTTCTGTCAGCCACTAGGGGACACTGGCAGAACTTCAAGACTGTTGGGTGATGATGGCGGCTTATTGGGAGCTGGCTCTTTAAATAATCTAAAAAGTGAAACAGGCTCCTCCTCCTCTATCCCCCATCATCCTTCAGTTTTAAATTTGTGCCGAGGGAGCTGGTCACAACTTACTGAGCTCCAGCTCAGCTTACATATTTTACTTAATTTTAATTTACTTTCTTTATTATTTTAAAGGACTTAGTTTCCCTAGACCTCAGGAGACCCTTCACCACTTAGAATGAGAAGTGGGGTCCAGGTCCAGCATCAGCAGCAAAAAACAGCGCTTAACAGAGAAGCACTGATTTTCCACAGAGCACTGACTGAGCCCTCCTGGTGAGTGCTCATTCCTCCAGTGCCCACGCTCAGTGGCTGTGTCTCCCCTCCCCCCTGCTCCGGCACGGTGGAGCTCTGCACTGCTAGTGAGAGATCCCCATTTCTAATAGCGACTGGCTGTCCCCGCTGCTAGCGTGCAGTTCGCGCCCGCACTGCACAGTCAGATGTCTGGGGCACGGTGGCCGCGTTGAGCGTCAGGGTCCCCGCTGCTGACGGCTGAAGACGGTCCCGCTGCGCTGCGAGCAGGGAATCAGATGGCCGCGGTGAGCCGCTGCACAGCGAGGAGGGACTCGGATGTCCGCGGTGAGCGGCAGCATGTGGCGCCTGTACATGGGCTGAGTGACCTAGTGCGCAGCATGTCTGAATTTCATAGTGCAATGAAAACTTTCAAGATGGCGCTACTAGATGGGGGGCGGAGTTGGCGGGATTTCAGGCTGTCAATCATACTAAAGGAGCTCTTCTCAGCTAGTCATTGCTATACCTCCCTCTATCCTTCTGATATCTCTCTCTCAGTCTCTATTATTGAGAATGCTGCTGTTAATTGTTTGAGCATCTACGCTGTCTATCACAATGGCAGGCAAGGGACCAGCGAACAAGGCGACATAGTCTATTTGTCTGTGCTAAGTGTAACAAAAAAGCTCACACAGATAACTCCTCCTTATGTGAAGCATGTGCTTCAGAGGTTACATTAGTTAATCCGTCCCAAGATGCTGATTTCCCCCCTGGGCGGTAGCGCTCACAGGAACCATTTCTCAATTACATTCTGAGTTGGCTGCTTTACAGCAGGCTCGTGAGATAGTTATGGATTTTCCTCAAAATGATGTGCCCTCTATTGCTACGGAACCGGCCTGGGTAGCAGGACTAACCAAGTCAGTTGAGGGCCTCATAAAACGCTTGGATAAACAGCCACAGGCAGTGTCTAAGGCTAAGAAGGTTCCAGTACCATTACTTCTGCAGTCCAATGAATCATGAGAAGAACTTCTCTCTCCAGACAAAGCTAAAGAAGATGAACAGGAGTTGGGAGAGATTACTGACGCGGACGAGGAATTTTCTCCGGAATCTTCCCAAGGGGTTGAACCTCTGATTGTAGCAATAAAACAGGTTTTGAACATCTCCGAAGCTACGGCACCGAATTCACCAGATATGGCTTTATTTGGTAGAAAACAGCGTTCATCAGTCACTTATCCTTTTTCAAAAAAGCTTGATGATCAACTGACAGAGGCATGGAAAAACCCAGACAAACGTTTTCAGATGCCTAAGAGATTCCTCAGTATTTATCCGTTTCCATCGTCCATGACGGATAAGTGGGAAAAGTCACCTCGGGTGGACTCCTCTCTCTCCAGACTGGCAAAGAAGACCTGTTCTGGGTGCAACTTCTTTGAAAGACCCGTCTGAGCGGAAACTGGACACCATTCTGAAATCCAATTATTCGGCAGCAGATGTATCCCTTCGACCAGCCTTGGTGAGCTCTTGGGTAAACAAAGCAGTGGAGCATTGGGCCCCAAAGTTAATTACGGATTTACAGAATGGAGTTCCGGTACAGGAAATATCCTAGCGGAACACATTAAGGAGTCTGCTGTATATTTAGGGGAAGCAGCTAGAGATGTCGGCCAAGTGAATTAGAGAATCTCAGCTTCTACTATTACTGCCAGAATAGTCCTTTGGCTAAGGTCATGGCAGGTAGATAGGGAGTCCAAGAGAGCGGCGGAGGCACTGCCGTTTACAGGTGACATTCTGTTTGGAAAAGAGCTGGATATGTTAATTTCGCAAGCTACGGGGGGTAAATCTACTTTTTTACCGACCCTTCCACCACCGCCTAAACACTCTTATTCCGGAGTATCCTTTCGGTCCTTTCGCCCCACCCAATATTTTAGAGGACGTAGCAGAAATTCATCCTTGCGAGGCAGAGGTCGCGGCAAACAGCCAGTCGTTGCTCGTCGGCAAGACCCCAAGCCTGCAGAAAAGTCAGTGGCATGACAGTCTCCCTTCCCACCGGGGCACAAATTCGGTGGGAGTGCGGCTTCGAAATTTTCAAACTGCCTGGTTCAAAATATCTGACAATGCATGGATTCGCAATATCTTTTCCCGAGGGTACAACTTAGATTGCAAAGTTTTACCGCCAAAGAAGTATTTTACGACAAGTCTTCCAATTCTTCTGGAACAACGGTTAGCCCTTCAAGGTGCAATAAAGAACTTAGTGGAATCGGCAGTATTAATGCCGATTCCACCGCTTCAGTGCAAAAAAGGTTAGTATTCCAATCTTTTTGTAGTTCCAAAGCCAGACGGCATGGTAAGACCTATCCTGAACCTAAAATAATTTTCTAACTTATTATCGGTTCAAGATGGAGTCTCTCAACTCAGTGATTTCGAGCCTGGAACCCAGGGAGTTCATGATATCTCTGGACATCAAGGATGCATATCTACACATCGTGATCTGGAAACCTCACCAAGCGTTTCTCAGATTCGCTATTCAACAAGATAATTTTCAGTTCAGAGCCTTACCATTCAGACTGTCCACGGCACCCAGGGTGTTTACCAAGGTCATGTCGGTGATGATTGTTCACCTCAGGTCATTAAGATGACCTCCTCCTCAAGGCTCCATCCGATCTCATTCTCCAGGAGCATGCTCTATTAACATACAGTGTGTTGGTAGAGCACGGATGGATAATCAATTTTTGAAAGTCCAACTTGCAACCGTCACAGCAAATCCAGTTTTTCAGTGTGATCTTGGACACCAACGTACAGAAAGTTTTTCTGCCACAAGACAAGGCTCTGAGTATACAGAATTGGTCCAAGCTGTTCTCAGGCCACGACTGGCATCGATCCAGGAGCATGCTCTATTAACATACAGTGTGTTGGTAGAGCACGGATGGATAATCAATTTTTGAAAGTCCAACTTGCAACCGTCACAGCAAATCCAGTTTTTCGGTGTGATCTTGGACACCAACGTACAGAAAGTTTTTCTGCCACAAGACAAGGCTCTGAGTATACAGAAGTTGGTCCAAGCTGTTCTCAGGCCACGACTGGCATCGATCCATTTATGCATTCGATTGCTTGAGAAAATGGTAGCTGAGTTCGGAACTCTGGAGTTCAGGCGTTTGCATTCACGGCCTTTCCAGCTGGACCTGCTACATCAGGGATGGGGAACCTTCAGCCCTCCAGCTGTTGTTTAACCACACATACCAGCATGCCTTGCTACAGTTTTGCTATTTGCCCATGCTAAAACGGTTTCAGGGCATGCTGGGATGTGTAGTTCAATACCAGCTGGAGGGCCGAAGGTTCCCCATCCCTGTCCTACATCAATGGTCGGGGTCGCATCTCCACCTTCAACAGTTGGTTTGTCTATCTCAAGAGACACGACTGTCGCTTCTTTGGTGGCTCCAGTTGCACAATCTCACTGCGGGCAGGCGTTTTGGAGTATGGAACTGAACTTTCCTACCAACAGATGCCAGCCACAGGGGATGGGGAGCTGTTGTGTTGGACTTTCATTTTCAGGGCTGCTGGTCTCATCACTGTTGCCAATAAATGTGTTGGAACTGAGAGCGATCTACAATGCGCTTATTCAAGCCACCCACATTCTTCGATCCAAGGCGGTAAAGGTTCAATCAGCCAAAGGGACTGCCATAGCGTACATAAACAAACTGGGAGGAACTCAGTCGCCAAGCGATGCGAGAGGTGACATGCATTCTCCAATGGGCAGAACGCAACGCTGTAATTCTCTCAGCAGTATTCATTCCGGGAGTGGACAATTGGGAAGCAGACTACCTCAGCCGTCAGGATCTACATCCAGGAGAATGGGCACTTCACTCAGAGGTGTTCGCTGCCCTGACATGGAGCTGGGGGTGTCCAGAGGTGGATCTTATGGCGTCCCGCCTCAATCATCAGCTTCCTCGATACATCTCCAGAACATGGCATCCTCAAGCAGAAGCTATAGACGCTCTAGCCGTGCTTTGGCCATACGACCTGGTATACGCGTTTCCTCCATTCCCTCTATTATCTTGAATTCCCAAGAGAATCAAATGGGAGGCAATCACGGTGATTTTGGTGGCACCAGATTGGCCTCGGAGAGCTTGGTTTTCAGACCGGCGTCTTCTGCTAGCGGACGATCCTTGGCCTCTCCCTCTGCATCCGGATCTACTCCAACAAGGGCCTTTCGTACATCCAGATTTACCACGGCTACGTTTAAAGGGATGGCTCTTGAGGCAGACATCTTAAAACGCAAGGGGATTCCGGAATGTGTTATTCCCACTATGTTGCGTGCACGAAAACCTGTGACGGCAGCCCATTACCATCGCATCTGGCAGTCTTGTATCTCTTGCTGTGACCGAAAAGGGTTTCAATCAGAGTCCTTTCGTCTCTCAAAGTTCTTGCTCTTTCTTCAGGCAGGTTTAGATTCCGAACTTCGTCTAGGATCCCTAAAAGTTCAGGTGTCTGCCTTATCGATTTTCTTTCAAAAACGCCTGGGGCTTCTACCGGATGGGCAAACTTTTCCTACAAGGTGTCCTATGGGTACAGCCTTTGTTTGTTCCTCCTACAGCTCCCTGGGATTTAAATCTGGTGCTGGATTATCTTCAGTCACCCTGTTTTGAACCCTTGGAAGAAGCAGATCTTAAATATCTCACTTGGAAGACTGTTTTTCTACAGGCCATAGCCTCAGCCCGGAGCGTGTCTGAATTAAGTGCTTTGTCTTGTAAGCCTCCCTACTTGATATTTCATCCTGATAGGGCAGAGTTGAGAACACATGCTTCCTTTCTTCCCAAGGTCATGTCGACCTTTCATATCAATCAGCCTATTGTGGTACCGTCCTTGCAAGAGGATTCTGGGATATCTTCTTCTCTGGATGTAGTGAGAACGTTGAAGACCTACGTGGAACGTACAGCTCCGTTGCGAAAGACTGATGCTTTGTTCGTTCTCTATGATCTTCCACATAGAGGGTGGCCTGCTACTAAGCAAAGCTGGATTCGGGTGACTATTCATCAGGCCTATATAAATACCTCCATTATCCATTGCTGCCCATTCGACACGCTCAGTTCATTCTTCGTGGGCCGCTAGTAGGGGAGCTACCACGACTCAACTCTGTAGAGCAGCCACTTGGTCCAGTATTCATACGTTTGCCAAGTTCTACAAGTTTGATACTTTTGCGGCTTCATCTTCACGGTTTGGCCGTCTCATTTTGCAAGTTCCTCAGTGATCTCCCGCCCAGGGGGGAAACTATGGGACGTCCCCACAGTCTTGAAGTTGTGCCAGTGTCCCCTAGTGGCTGAGAGAAAAAGGAAGATTTTGGTACTTACCGATAAATCCCTTTTTCGGAAGCCATAGGGCACACTGGCCGCCCGCCCGTCATTGTTCTCTTGCCTTACTTGTTGTTCTGTTGTGTTTAATTGTTATATGCTCTCTTCCCTCGTATAGTTTCTGTTCTCTTCTTCCCGTCTCCTCTCGGCTAATTCATAGCCGGGGGATGATGGGGGATAGAGCCTGTTTCACTTTTTAGATTATTTAAAGTGCCAGCTCCAATAAGCCACCATCATCACCCCACAGTCTTGAAGTTGTGCCAGTGTCCCCTATGGCTTCTGAAAAGGGGATTTATCGGTAAGTACCAAAATCTTCCTTTTTCAAAAATATTCCCAAAATTTATTTTTATTTTTTTATGATCAAATTATGTAAATTATAGTTATTTAAACCTGATTCAATATATATATAACAAAAATGCAGAATCAACTTGAAATAACCGTTTACATAATGTGATGATTAATAAAAATAAATTGACGATTTTTGGACAGTTTTTAAAAATAAGTAGTAGTTTCACCCCAATGGCTTCCATGAGTCCTAAATAATGGAGATTCCTGTCCTTGTATCTGTGCCTATTATAATTTATAATATCTACTTTATTATTGAATACAGCCCAGTAATTTAATGTTTACAAATGTAAGGGCCCCAGGAGACCAATTCTGCTCCTGAAACTTGCTATTCCTATTAATCTCTATTAACAGTAGTTTCATGTAATAGACAAGAACAGCCACACGCCTCTCTATATACACTCTCTGCAGATCCCTCTCTACCAGGAGACCGCCTATCCCAGATCACACGCCGGGGAATGCTGGCCGGAAGGAACAGGACAAACATCCAAAGTAAAACTCCAAAACCAATCCTTAAAACCACAGCAAGACAGTTTATGTCACCCCGTCATGGTATGAGAAACAACGTAATATGTTAATGTTTTCCATGTATACTTGTTTGTGTATATTATGCAGATTACTTGTTTTATGTGTATTCTTCAATTATAATCTGTTTGTTATAGTATCTTGTTTGATGTAGTCCTTGCGTTCCGTCTGTCACTCACTGTGCTGGTGTCTGGTGACACTTATTGTCTGGATAAGATAGTGCTACAGTCTGCATTGTCTCTTCTCCTGTACAGATAGGGGCAGCAACGGAAGCAACCCTCAGCCACACGATGGGGACTTCCAGCTAGAAGATGCCTACGAAAGGGACATTGTGAGTCCCTGGGAAATCCCAGATGAAATCAACAGGATATTAAACAGCAGTAGAAACTCCATCCAGTCACAGGTACCAATCTGATACATAGTAGATGACAATCTCAAGAGTTACACAGCTAGCTGGTAATGATTGCTATGGGGTCTATTCAATTCATTTCCGACGGAAAGGATCCGACAATGCAGTATTCAATTTGCGGCCAAATCCAACTCGACAATGTCAATCCGACTTTTTTTAAAGTCGGATTGACATTGTCAAAAACGGGGCTAAAAGCTGTCGGATTTGGCCGCAAATCCGACAAAACACGTGGATCCGCAGCTAATCCGCCGATCCACATGTTTTCAGACAAGTCGGAATTGCCGACCTGTCGGAAAAACGACAGCCCAGTTGAATAGGTTGTAACACTATTCGACCTAAAAAAGTCGGAAACTGCCGTCAAGAATTCTTTGCTGCGGCCGCTATCAGTTATGGAGGTATGGAGATATCTGCTGTGGTTCCTCTATGGTACATTTGGGGAATGTTTAATATTTGCAGCTATACATTTTTGGGGAATACCCTACAAATAATATTTGATAAATAGACCCATAAATAAGGCTACTGCCAATATGATGTCGAACAGACTCTGCCTGACACCTATAATGTGACAGAGAGGGATCTTGGCCTCCCTCTCATCTGTCCTCTTTTACATGTGAACGTCTCCTCTAACTGCCGCTCTTTAATCCCTTGGGGTGCAAAAGTAAAGGGATGTCCATGAGTCATTTTATAGAGCCGGACTGGCTGATGTTCTTAGCCTGGACTCCCCTATGCTGTTTCTCTGCTTTCCTGTACACAGGGAGTCCTCCGTTGCTCTGCAATCACCTTTGCTCTGGGTGTCCGGTGAAGGAGTGTGGGGAACTATATTTGGCTTGGATCCACATGTCTTTAGTTTACTCTGCTAGGTATTTGGGCTTATAACCTCTGATTGCTGGATAAGGGTTCTGCACCTTACCTGAGAGTGGGAAATAGCATCCCAGTGGATATTTTTCCTCCGTCTCTATTGAATCAGGAATTTACTGCAGCTCGGTGGGTTCCTCATGAGCATTGCAGGCTGTTCCGGCTCAAAACCTGTCCTCATTCTCTGCCCTGACGGAGGCAGCTTCCTAGTGCCCCCCTGAGCTGGCATGAGTCTCTGGGTTCGGGATGTTGTGGGGGCGGGATGTAGGTATCGGTATTGTGACCAGTGGTCTCCTGACCTCCGGTCACATAACTACATCCCATCTCTATGTTGTGCTCTCACAGCTCGGCAGGTGGCACATACTGGGTCACAGTGTTATTCCAGACCTCGCGGGTCCGGGCATTCTCTGAGTGGGACTATCTCCTCTTTCATGCAGTTGTGGTCTTATCTGTAACTACAGTTACACAGTATACTTGCTGTATAGCTTGGCACATTAGCCTCTATGCTGCCTCTGGTGGGGTAAATAGGTTTCCGTAATCTACCTTAATCTCCTAGGGTTCCTCCAGTAGCACACAATGTACATGGGGCATGGTCCCAATGGTCAGGACAGTGATGGTTACTCATGAACGGTAATCTACACCTGTCGCCTCTGCTAGTGCCCAGCTGGACTGTCGCCTTCAGCTTCTGTGTGTATTAGATTATAGCTCCCAGCAGTCCTGACTGGAAAGTCTGGACCTCAAGGGGCCTTCTGTATTAAGACCACTTGTCATACATAAAATCATGTGGAAACGACAGTATCTGCCTGGTCTGCAATATCCTAATGCCGGGGATTTCACAGACATATCTTGCAATTAGCGCTTCAGTCCTCATTATTTTCAAAGACCAATGTGTCAGTCACAGGGTCAACGTCTTATCGAAAGCAATGTCCCTACACATTTTTAACACATAATGAGGAAAATCATGTTAGAAATCATTATTCCTGCCACAATGAGTATTGTTAAGTTATTAAAACATAGGGGCCTTAGGGGGATATGTACTAAGCAGTGAAAAGTGTGGAGAAGAGAGCCAGTAGAGAAGTTGCCCATGGCAACCAATCAGCATTGAAGTAACATTTAGAATTTGCATACTTTAAAATTATACAGAGCAGCTGATTGGTTGCCATGGGCAACTTCTCCACTGGCTCACTTCTCCACGATTATCACTGCTTAGTACATGTCCTCCTTAATCACAGGCACAGATTGCCCATTGCTCAATCTCACCAAACCACCCCTTCCCCCCTATTTATCTATTTTTAACCAATCACACACATGGACAATTGGGTATGTGTCACCATCTTTTAATTTTTCTCATTTAATTTTGCTTTTTCTCTTACGTCCTAGAGGATGCTGGGACTCCAAAAGGACCATGGGGGTATAGACGGGATCCGCAGGAGCTTGGGCACACCAAAAAGACTTTGACTGGGTGTGAACTGGCTCCTCCCTCTATGCCCCTCCCCCAGACCTCAGTTAGACTTTGTGCCCAGGAGTGACTGGACACACACTAGGGGAGCTCTACTGAGTTTCTCTAGAAAGACTTTTGTTAGGCTTTTTATTTTCAGTGAGACCTGCTTGCTACAGGCTCCCTGCAGCGTGGGAGTGAGGGGAGAGAAGTCAGACCTACTTCTCCTTAGTTAAAGGCTCTGCTTCTCGGCTACTGGACACCATTAGCTCCAGAGGGTTCGATCACTTGGTTCGCCTAGCTGTATGTTCCCGGAGCCACGCCGTCACCCCCCTCACAGAAGCCAGAAGAAAGAAGCCGGGTGAGTATTAGAAGAACCGAAGACATCAGACGGCAGAAGACTTCAGTAACGGTACAGCGCAGCGGTAGCGCTGCGCTCCATGCTCCCACACACACTTCACCAACGGCACTCACAGGGTGCAGGGCGCTGGGGGGGAGCGCCCTGGGCCGCAGTTACTGGGGTCAGAGGACTGGCAAAAAAAGAAATATACGGTGCCCGGGCACCGTATAGATTACCCCCGCCAGTATAATAAATTTCAAATTGAGCGGTCTACAGCGCGCCGGGAAGGGGAGGGGCTTAGTCGCACACTGCTCACCAGCGCCATTTTCTCTCTCTCCACAGTGCTGCAGAGACGCTGGCCTGAACCTCCAAGTTTCCTCAAGTAAAAAGGGGGCAAAACGGAGGGGGGGCACATAAAATTTGGTGCTTTTATCTTATTTAGACAGCGCTAGACACATATATTATCTCTTTTAGTATATGGGCGCTGGGGTGTGAGCTGGCATACTCCCCTGTGTTTCTCTCTACAGGCTTCCCTGTGGGTCTGTCCCCTTGTTTTTGGCCGGTGTGGGTGTGTCGGTACTGCGTGTCGACATGTCTGAGGCTGAGTGTTCCTCCCCGGAGGAAGCTACTGGGGGCGCAGAGAGGGATTTGGATATGACTCTGTCGGCACAGCCGACTGCTGATTGGGTGACTATGCTGAGTACACTGAATGCAAATGTGGCTTTATTGTCTAAGAGGCTTGATAAATCTGATTCGCAGACACAAACATGGAGGAAATCCATGGAGGATGCTTTGTCTCAGGTACAGACCACCTCAGGGTCACAAAAGCGTTCTTTTACCCAGATGGCAGACACAGATATTGACACGGACTCTGATTCCGATGTCGATTTCAATGAGGCTTCTTTACATCCAAGGGTTGTTAGGAGTATTCAGTACATGATTGTAGCTATCAAATCCAAGCTCGGAAAGGTATTCCCGGGAAAGTCATTCCCACTCTCCTTAAAGCTAGGAAGGAGGTTACGGCAAAACATTATCACCGTATTTGGAGAAAGTATGTGTCGTGGTGTGAAACCAAAGCAGCTTCTGCGGAGGAGTTTCATTTGGGTCGTTTCCTCCATTTTTTGCAGGCAGGCGTGGATGCAGGCCTGAAATTGTGTTCCATCACAGTGCAGATTTCGGCTTTATCTATTTTCTTTCAAAAAGAATTGGCCGTCCTTCCCGAGGTTCAGACTTTCGTGAAGGGAGTGCTGCATATCCATCCTCCATTTGTGCCGCCTGTGGCGCCGTGGGATCTTGAAGTGGTGTTGCAGTTTCTTATGTCTCACTGGTTTGAACCTTTGCGTAAGGTTGAGTTAAAGTTTCTCACTTGGAAAGTGGTCATGCTTTTGGCTCTGGTGTCTGCCAGACGAGTGTCCGAGTTGGCGGCTTTGTCTCACAAGAGCCCATATTTGATCTTTCATTCGGATAGAGCGGAATTGAGGACTCGTCAACAATTTCTGCCGAAGGTGCTTTCTTCGTTTCACATAAACCAACCTATTGTGGTACCTGTGGCTACGGATGCTGTGGCAGTCCCAAAATCTCTTGATGTTGTAAGAGCTTTGAAAATTGATGTCGCCAGAATGGCTCTTGCCAGGAAAACAGAGGCTCTGTTTGTCCTGTATGCTTCCAACAAGATTGGAAATCCTGCTTCTAAGAAAACTATTGCACGCTGGATTTGTAATACGATTCAGCAAGCTCATTCTTCGGCTGAGCTACCGTTGCCGAAGTCAGTAAAGGCCCATTCTACCAGGAAGGTGGGCTCATCTTGGGCGGCTGCCCGAGGGGTCTCGGCACTTCAACTTTGCCGAGCAGCTACGTGGTCGGGTTCAAACACTTTTGCTAAGTTCTACAAGTTTGATACCCTGGCTGATGAGGACCTCATGTTTGCTCAATCGGTGCTGCAGAGTCGTCCGCACTCTCTCCGCCCGCTCTGGAGCTTTGGTATAGACCCCATGGTCCTTTTGGAGTCCCCAGCATCCTCTAGGACGTAAAAGAAAATAGGATTTTAAAACCTACCGGTAAATCCTTTTTCCTAGTCCGTAGAGGATGCTGGGCGCCCATCCCAGTGCGTACTGTTACTTGCAGTTGTGTTGATACTGGTTATTTTTGGTTACACGTGGGTTGTGTATCAGTTATATTCAGCTTGTTGCTGTTGGTTCATACTGTTATCTGGTTTCCTGCTACTCCGGTTGTACGGTATGTTTGTGGTGTGGGCTGGTATGTTTCTCGCCCTTAGTTTAACAAAAATCCTTTCCTTTAAATGTCCGTCTCTCCTGGGCACAGTTCCTATAACTGAGGTCTGGGGGAGGGGCATAGAGGGAGGAGCCAGTTCACACCCAGTCAAAGTCTTTTTGGTGTGCCCAAGCTCCTGCGGATCCCGTCTATACCCCCATGGTCCTTTTGGAGTCCCCAGCATCCTCTACGGACTAGGAGAAAAGGATTTACCGGTAGGTATTAAAATCCTATTTTTACTGTTTTCTGGCTGCAGTGTGTTCCCATGATTCTGCACCAGCAATTCTCTATCTGTTAGTGGACACTAAAGGTGAAGGGACTGGGAAATAGAGCACCATTGGTTTGATGTATGCCCTCTCCCTGATTATAGTGTCTAGCGATACATGCTGATTTACAGTGGCAGTGAGTGCGCAGGGGATGGCGGCAGCCCCCTTATGCCCCCTATACTGTCACGTAAGGGGCTCTCCTATAGGGGGAGCCCTCTAGGCACCAACTTAGCTCACCTAGGAATTATTAGTCCTCCCTTAGTTATGGAGCAGCTGGGGTTGGATAGACAGAAGTTACTTTTTCATTTAAGATGTGTGATTTACCATGGTACATATTACAATGATTTGTGCTCCCTTAATAGGGGTCATTACTGAATGGAAGTGGTGCTTCCCGCAATGTTCTTCTGGACAATGCCTCTGACAGCACGGGCAGCATTCTCAGCAAGCTGGACTGGAAGGCGATAGAAGACATGGTGACCGGCGCCGGCAGTCTGTGACAGCGCCCAGTACAGACCTGTAACAGAGCCACAGTACGGCACATCCTGGGCTTGCATACATGTTTCCTGGTGCAGTCTTCAGTCGTGTTAGATCCCAGTGAACTGTGACTGATGCATTCTGGCTAATGTGCAGCGCCATCCTAGCGCTGATTTGTGTCCTGCGCGTGATAGATTTTACAAAGGAAATTAACGTTTTATTTTTCTAAAGAAGCATTTCATTGTTTAAAATGTACAATATTGTTTTTTATTTATAAAAAGTGATTTGTTATTCGTATTATTTTGTACTTTTGAAAGTTCACTGTGCGTTGTTGTCAAATAAAATGGAACCTGTTGTATGGATTTACACTATCCTCTCCGGGCCGCAGTGTATGCATTGCACAAATGTTGTTATGCCTTTATTGTACCATATATAATGAGTACAGTATGTGTGTGTTTGGGGCTGAGATTACTATGTATTCTGCATGATATAAGGTGCTATTCCTTCTGTCTCCTTCCGGAGTAGGGGGCACATGCAGTAGGTTTTGTGTTACCCCTAACTCATCCCGTTCTTCTAATCCTCCGTTCTTTTTTTAGTGTCCTGCATTTGAAGTTGTCTTTTGCCTTTACATACATAGATTTTTTTTTTTAACCTTTCACTTCTATTTTAATTTCTCTAACGTCCTAGTGGATGCTGGGGACTCCGTCAGGACCATGGGGAATAGCGGCTCCGCAGGAGACAGGGCACAAAATTAAGCTTTTAGGATCACATGGTGTGTACTGGCTCCTCCCCCTATGACCCTCCTCCAAGCCTCAGTTAGGTTTTTGTGCCCGGCCGAGAAGGGTGCAATCTAGGTGGCTCTCTTAAAGAGTTACTTAGAAAAAGTTTTTAGGTTCTTTATTTTCAGTGAGTCCTGCTGGCAACAGGCTCACTGCATCGAGGGACTTAGGGGAGAGATTTTCAACTCACCTGCGTGCAGGATGGATTGGATTCTTAGGCTACTGGACATAGCTCCAGAGGGAGTCGGAACACAGGGCTCGTTAAGTGGACTCAGGCCTCAGGCATACGTTAAGTGGACACTTGACTAAGGAGTGTAAGGATTGGTCAGCCTTTACTGCAGTGTCCGCCACATAGATTCAGAGAAGTGAATTTAACCACTTAACTGGATAACAGTTTAAAAAAAAAAAAAACCACCCAGAAATTGTAGTTTTTTGCTAAAAACATTGATGGTCAATATATTGCACCATTGATGGTCAATATATTGCACCATTGATGATCTGACCATCA
Source organism: Pseudophryne corroboree (assembly GCF_028390025.1). Taxonomy (NCBI): domain Eukaryota; kingdom Metazoa; phylum Chordata; class Amphibia; order Anura; family Myobatrachidae; genus Pseudophryne; species Pseudophryne corroboree. The sequence goes on along the minus strand of NC_086444.1, from coordinate 82,970,215 downwards.
CGATTCTACAGTATTCCAGTGACTGCAGCGCAGCCATTGGGTGCATGGGGAAGTGAGGGCTGCTAATCTCTGCAGCCTTGGGGTGGGGTGCTGCCAGATGCCCGATCAGCAGTGATCAGCTGCACATTCTCTTCCGGCAGCCGCACAGTGGGCATCAGATGCGACCATGTCAGGAAAAGCCCAGCCTCCTGTGGTCGCATCTGATGAGACCACGCCAGGCAAGTGGTTAAGTACGGAAAATACTCCTGTCATTTATCCTATCTGGGGGACATTGCAAAGCTGCCCTTAGGGGAGGGTATGTTCAAACGAAATTGTGCACCAACATGAGTTATGAGCACCATATGAAGCCGACTAGGTAGCGTCCATCAAGCAGGATAGCAAATCGCAAAATTAACAGGCATAGGAGCCATCTCCAGAAATCATACCCCCCTGCAAATAAATATGAATCCTATCCTTGTGCATGCACGTGAAAGTAGAAGAAGGCAAGTAGCCTTTAATAAAAGAGCCAATCCATGACATATATATGATACACAGCACATTAGCTGAAAAATACCATGTCTCGAGACGGGAGCTAGCCCCAGTAAAGGTCATCTACAGATCCCAGGTCATCTACAACCTAGAAACAACTGTACAGGAACAAAAACAAACAAACCTTTGATGCAGTACAAGCTGGATCTCAGGAACATTCAGACATGGTAGCATACAAGGCCGTCCAAAGCAAATGGGAAAGGACACACTAGCCAAGTGTAGAACTTAAGCTCGCAAGGCAATTAACACGAATAGCAGAATCTGCAACGCGAATAAAAGGCTGCAAATATGCCCCCTAAGAAGGACTTTAGATGGCTCCAAAATAAATAAGAATTGTGAATACATGTGCATTCTCTCTAACCGATGACCAAAAATCAGACCACAGAACTGGCTTGTTAGACATATCACATACTACTCAGAAACCTAAGATATTTAGGTAGCCAGTGTGGATTCCATAGAAATAATGTGGACAGAGAATCAGTAGAGGCATAGGGCTTGTGTTCTGACATAAAAATGACTAATGGCCCGTAACAGTATTCTGACAGTACCCATACTTAGGACTGCAAGTGAGTACCACATATGAGTACATGTCATGGAGAGCCCCTGAGCCTCAGCCAGTATTCCACATAATACCGAACCACTATGGAGTAAGATATTACTCAAACCAAGAACATGGAGAGCTTATTGAGACAGGTCAGATTAGGTAGCACGACAATATTTAAACACCATTAAGGTGGCTATTCAAATGTGCCGGGTGCCCCCTGCTAGGCCTCTATACGAATTGGTGTCTATCGGAGCTAAGTAATATTGCGCCGATCAGACGCGCATTAGCCGCGGCAGACACATTTTTTCTTGCAGCTTCCGGAGGAGCAAGAAAAAAATGTGTGATAAGTCTTAGACGCCAAACAAAAAGTTTCGACAGGTTTAGCTGCTTTGTGTAGCTAAACCTGGAGCTTTCAGGCACGTTAAATGCTAATGGGCGTTGGATCAGCGCAACAATTGAATAGTTTAGATAGATGCCCATTCAGATATACACACCCAGCAGGGGGTGCACGGCACAATTGAATCGCTCCCCCTTAGAGTCTAGAGACAAACCTATAAGGCAGGAATTCAGTGTTCAGTCTGACATGGAAAAAGTATTGCCACAGAACGTGAAAACCGGCGAGTCAGCCCTCATTATTTCTCTGTCATCTGGGGGACGCTGCACACTTACTGATGGGTTAGAGTGGGTAAGGAGTTTGGCACAGAACCTATAGAAAACTAACTCCTCCCCCTCTAACCCCTCCCATCTCCAGCCTGACCAACAAGTACCTCAGTTTTAGGTTTGTGCCTGTGGAGTACAGACACAGATTTTTTTTTTTTGCCTATAGCTTTTAGTTAGGTTTTTGTTGTTATATGAGGTACTTAGTCCCTGTACATAGGTGGCAGGTACAACTACAGTGGGCTTAGCTAGAGTAGGATGCAAAATCCCACAGAAATATGCCTCTGGCTTGTCCCCATACTCCGGTCACTGGGGCTTTCTATCCGGACAGGATCCGAGGAGGCACGGTTCAGGTAGGACAACCACTTTCTGCCTTGGCAGCATTGGGCTGTTCCTTATGTTGTGCGGCTTTTCAGTGTTTCTCCCTCTCTGCCCCCCCCTCCCCTTGGGGGTGAGCTGCGGCGCTGTGTAGATGAATTTTTACTGCTGCCTTTTAACAGGGCAGCGGGCTTGTGTACAGGCGGTGCGGGAGTGAAGCCTTCCCGCTGGCTGCCAGACAGTCAGTGATGATCGCGGCCCTTTTACTGAAGGGGAACCGCGGGCTGCTAGTTATGATGGCGCGGTCCTTTTCCTGAAGGGCATTTTTACAGCGGCGGTGAAACGGAAGGGGAAGAAAACAGTTCCCGCCTTCCTAGTCCCGCGCACACATCCGCCCTCTATGTGGGAGGTCTGAAGCTCCAGGTGCCATCTTCATTTTTTTTTTTTCTTTTATTGGAGCAAATGTATTCAAACTGTACATAGTTCAAAAATAAGTCTTACAGTATAACAGCGTTACATGTAGGTCTAGGAACCTAGTGAGATAGTGTTTTAACACAGCATAGAAAATTTTGTGATAGCGTATTATAGAAAAGAATAGCAAAAGACATATGGTAATCACAAGTTAAATGAAAAACATATTGCTCCAGACTACTCCTTTTCCTCTTAATTTTCCAAACCAAAATGGGAAGAGCATGAGCTACGGCCGTAGCCCATGGTCATAAGATAAACTACAACAGAAATACAAACTACCTATGTAGTGGAAACTATGTTGCAAAATAAGAATATAAGTTAAATATTCGGTTGCGCTCATCAGTCAAACAGTACTGCAACTTGAAACTGAAACTATGGAGTAAGCAGCATATAAACCATCTTTGCGCCATAACCAATAGGGATTCTAGTCAACTAAGAGCATGGTTAAAGTCATAAAGGTATGTCTAGTATGAGGAAGACGATAAGGGTTATGGGTAAGTAACCACCTCCTCATGTAACAGCCCCAAAAGGACCTAGAAATTGCGGCAAAATAAAAACTGCGAGAGATGACATGAGTTCCAAATATAGTGTACACAGATCAATCAATGAGTGCTGGTGTGACCAATATGAAGCCGTCACCAATAGGATCTCCGTGAGGCAGTGTGGGGCTGGTACCACAAAAACAATATGTGTTGTAGTGTTTAAAGGCAGCCTAGAGGAGGTGAATCCACTGAACCGTACAGAGGAAATGGCCACCCCAACCACATCCGTGGGCTCAGAAGGAACCAACCCATCTCTGAGAGTAGGATCAGTGGGATCATCAATCTCTGAGTCATCCTGTGACAAGATAGGTGCTTCCATACTGTGAGAGCAATCAACCAAGGAAGTTCGTTCCCGATCAAAAACAGACAAAACATCACAAATTTTTTTCTCTAGGTAAGGTATGAGGTGCCGGGACACCTCCTCAGCCAACCGGGCAGCGAAAACAATGGTCTCAGACATTATGTAAGTTTGACAAGTGCCAAGATACACTGGTGATTGATGTGAGTGGGGAGTATACACAAGTAAAAAAGCAATATCAAAACAATATGAATAGAGGGCACAGCAGAAAGAACAGTGCACCAAATGTGTCAAAGCAATGCAGCATATATCTACTAGTAATATATAGTACAGCAGCCGAACGCATGAAAATAGGACGACACTGTGGGCTGCAAATCTGTAAATACCCGGGTAACAGAACTAAAATTACAATCTGATGCAGGAAGTAAAAATAAGCACAAGTCCTGTAGCACCTTTCTCTGCAGAGTCTTCAAAGAAGGCAATCATATACAGGAGCCCAAGAGAAGGGACAAATGAAAACAACAAAGAAAGGTATAGCAGAAGCGGAGATGGGAAGGGGGGAGGGGCGCAGAGACAAAGACAGTAGAAGGGGAGGGGGGGAGAACGAGAATGAAAGAAAGTAAACAAAAAAGACAATAAGAGGGGGGCAGCACTTCGACAGTCAGGTTCACCAGCCAGTCACTTCACCACCGATAATATGGCATTTGAGTCAACAGTGCACACAAAGTCTCGAAGGTAAATGCAGTATTTAGTTAAGCCAGAGAGAGAACCTCGCGCAACTGTGATCCTCGTATTTCCGCCAGTTCCAACGTCCACTCACGAAGACACGGACAGCAGCTCCAGTGGGCTCAGCGCTCTCTGTAGGGAAAGCTCTAGCAGCAAGGGTGAGCGCACAGCCTCGGCGATCCGCTCGGGCACCTCTGGCGGCACAGATTCGGGTGGGTCATAGAGGTCGCAGCTGACTCGACCACCCCAACGATGCACCCGCGGGGCGGTGGTCCCGACAGACGACGGGGACAGCCCGTGCTGCGCTCCAACCCTCGAAGGAGAAAGGTGGTAGGGTTCAAGGGGGCTCCCCCGCCCGCCCGGTAACAGCTCCGTAGACGTCAGTCCACCCCGCCTCGGATAGCAGCACGTGGGACCAGGGGAGATGAAGGGGGGCAAGGTAGTCGGCGCTCCGTATCACCAGGCGCGTTCCTCCCGAATTTCGCGCCTCACCGGGCTTCCACCAGAGACGGGTAATGGTTTTAGGTGGGTCCAGAGGGGGACAGCACTTCTGTCGCCAGATAATGATAGCTCGTTCGGGAACGAGTTAGGGAGCCGGCAGACAGACTCACAGTGAACGAGAGAGGGAGCACGCTATGCGCAGTGTCTCAGGCTGCCATGAGGGCCATCAGTGTCGGTGGCCGGACCTCGGTGGAATATTAGCGCTCCTCAACAAAAGTGACCTTAAAGTGTTCCTCTCAGCTCGATCTCTGCAGGTGGTTGATTACAATATCAAATTAAGCATTATTGAAGCAGGATGGGCACTGATTATGCTGGTCGTTGTAGGGAGCTCAGGTAAAATGCGGCCATACTGGATGCCCCGCCCACCGGAAGTCCGGTGCCATCTTCTACACGCTGGAGGCGCTTCAGTACGGGGAATGCTGCGCAGCTGATACCACACTCCCACACATATAGTACTTCTCACTCTGTTTATCATTGACGGGGACCAGGCTACAGCAACTATTATAAGTATCACTGTGGGTTTTCTTTTTTGCTGCCTTTATATATTTGCAGAGCCAGTAATTTAGACAGCCTCACGGGTTGGGGAGCCGGTGTTTCAAACCCATCACTTTCAGGGACTTTGGAACAGTCAGGAATCGAAGTTACAGATCAACATTTTGGAATTGAGAGCGATCCGGTATTCTCTCATTCAAATACAGACCATGGTCCAGGGTCATCCAGTGCGTATTCAGTCTGACAACGCCACGGCGGTGCCTTACATAAACAGGGCGGCACTCGAAGCTGGCACGCCATGAAAGAGGTCTCTCATATTCTCAGGTGAGCGGAGCATTGGATCCCGGCCATCTCCAGAATCTCTGTTTGAACCATTGGAATCTGTAGAACTAAGGTTCCTAACACTCAAGGTTGTTCTCCTTTTGGCTATTGCTTCGGCCAGACGTGTTTCGGAGTTGGCGGCCCTTTCTTGCAGGCCGCATTTGTTGGTTTTCCATGATGACGGTTTTGCGTACGAAACCTTCCTTTCTTTCAAAGGTGTCGGCCTTTCTCCTAAATCAGGACATTGTACTTCTGGCGTTTACTCCATCTTCCTCCGGAGAGGATAACCATTTGGTCTTATTGGACGTGGTTAGGGCTTTGCGCATTTATTTGTCTCGTACCGAATCTATTAGTCATACGGATACGTTGTTGGTTTTGATTGATGCACCCAAACGGGGTTGGCCGGCCTCTAAAAACATGATGGCTCGTTGGGTGACTTCGGCTATTCGACAGTCCTACAGATGGGTCCTCTGTTATCTTGACTGTTTCTGCACCTAGATGGAGGTTTAGTCACGCCTAGGCAATAGCTTAGGTTGCTGAGTTTAATCACGGACAGGCGCGTTGAGGCGCGACTAGATACTCAGCATTCAATACACATCTCCACCACTGGGTGGCTAATGCTTAACTAATCCAGTACTTTAGTTTGAATAGCGGCGGATTGATCTACAGTACAAGCTATGGCAAATGGTCAGTGACGACTGTAATGTTAATATACAGTCCTGTACTGCATAGTGTACACAAAGATGGTGACCAATGGTCAGACACAGAGTAAAAAAAAAAAAGTCTATTCAGATGAAAATGAACATGTTAAAACACTTATGTATGCAGACGCAACTAATGTGTGAAAGGACTAATGTAGCTCATTGACTTTAGAGTTTGTACAGTGCACGAAATGAACGTCCGAGTCCCCTAACGGCATAAACGAACACCAATGGGAAGGAATCGCTCTTTGCAGTACTTTTGCACATGAACTTGTGAATCTTCCATGCAGTGTTGTGGGCTAGCGATGAAGGCTCCCGTCTGCCACGCTGAGAGTCCCGGGTTCGATTCCCAAAGTGACAATCTTTTTTTGTGTGTGCGTGTTCCCATGACATTCATTTTATTATTATTATTATTATTTCTCTGACGTCCTAGTGGATGCTGGGGACTCCGTCAGGACCATGGGGAATAGCGGCTCCGCAGGAGACAGGGCACAAAAGTAAAAGCTTTAGGATCAGGTGGTGTGCACTGGCTCCTCCCCCTATGACCCTCCTCCAAGCCTCAGTTAGATTTTTGTGCCCGGCCGAGAAGGGTGCAATCTAGGTGGCTCTCCTAAAGAGCTGCTTAGAGTAATGAGTCCTGCTGGCAACAGGCTCACTGCATCGAGGGACTTAGGGGAGAGAAGTGAACTCACCTGCGTGCAGGATGGATTGGCTTCTTAGGCTACTGGACACCATTAGCTCCAGAGGGAGTCTGAACACAGGTCTCACCCTGGGGTTCGTCCCGGAGCCGCGCCGCCGACCCCCTTGCAGATGCTGAAAAGTGAAGAGGTCCAGAAACCGGCGGCAGAAGACTTTTCAGTCTTCATAAGGTAGCGCACAGCACTGCAGCTGTGCGCCATTGTTGTCAGCACACTTCATAGCAGCGGTCACTGAGGGTGCAGGGCGCTGGGGGGGGCGCCCTGGGCAGCAATGATAGTACCTTATTCTGGCTAAAAATACATCACATATAGCCCCTGGGGGCTATATGGATGTATTTAACCCCTGCCAGGTCTCAGAAAAACGGGAGAAGAAGCCCGCCGAAAAGGGGGCGGGGCCTATTCTCCTCAGCACACAGCGCCATTTTCCCTCACAGAAATGCTGGTGGGAAGGCTCCCAGGCTCTCCCCTGCACTGCACTACAGAAACAGGGTTAAAACAGAGAGGGGGGGCACTTATTTGGCGATATGACTATATATATTAAAATGCTATAAGGGAAAAACACTTATATAAAGGTTGTCCCTGTATAATTATAGCGTTTTTGGTGTGTGCTGGCAAACTCTCCCTCTGTCTCCCCAAAGGGCTAGTGGGGTCCTGTCCTCTATCAGAGCATTCCCTGTGTGTGTGCTGTGTGTCGGTACGTGTGTGTCGACATGTATGAGGACGATGTTGGTGAGGAGGCGGAGCAATTGCCTGTAATGGTGATGTCACTCTCTAGGGAGTCGACACCAGAATGGATGGCTTATTTAAGGAATTACGTGATAATGTCAACACGCTGCAAGGTCGGTTGACGACATGAGACGGCCGGCAAACCAATTAGTACCTGTCCAGGCGTCTCAAACACCGTCAGGGGCGTTAAAACGTCCTTTTACCTCAGTCGGTCGACACAGACACGGACACTGACTCCAGTGTCGACGGTGAAGAAACAAACGTATTTTCCTTTAGGGCCACACGTTACTTGTTAAGGGCAATGAAGGAGGTGTTACATATTTCTGATACTACAAGTACCACAAAAAAGGGTATTATGTGGAGTGTGAAAAAACTACCTGTAGTTTTTCCTGAATCAGATAAATTAAATGAAGTGTGTGAAAACACCCCTTAGGGTGGATAAGGCGCTCACACGCTTATCAAAACAAGTGGCGGTACCGTCTCCAGATAGGGCCGCCCTCAAGGAGCCAGCTGATAAGAGGCTGGAAAATATCCTAAAAAGTATATACACACATACTGGTGTTATACTGCGACCAGCGATCGCCTCAGCCTGGATGTGCAGCGCTGGGGTGGCTTGGTCGGATTCCCTGACTGAAAATATTGATACCCTTGACAGGGACAGTATTTTATTGACTATAGAGCATTTAAAGGATGCATTTCTATATATGCGAGATGCACAGAGGGATATTTGCACTCTGGCATCAAGAGTAAGTGCGATGTCCATATCTGCCAGAAGTTGTTTATGGACACGACAGTGGTCAGGTGATGCAGATTCCAAACGGCACATGGAAGTATTGCCGTATAAAGGAGAAAAAGACAACGTCTTTTCAGCCTCAGTCCTTTCGTCCCCATAAGGGCAAGCGGGCAAAAGGCCAGTCATATCTGCCATGGGATAGAGGAAAGGGAAGAAGACTGCAGCAGGCAGCCCATTCCCAGAAACAGAAGCCCTCCACCGCTTCTGCCAAGTCCTCAGCATGACGCTGGGGCCGTACAAGTGGACTCAGGTGCGGTGGGGGGGGGTCGTCTCAAGAGTTTCAGCACGCAGGGGGCTCACTCGCAAGTGGTCCCCTGGATCCTACAAGTAGGATCCCAGGGGTACAGATTGGAAATTCGAGACGTCTCCCCCTCGCAGGTTCCTGAAGTCTGCTTTACCAACGTCTCCCTCCGACAGGGAGGCAGTAGTGGAAACAATTCACAAGCTGTATTCCCAGCAGGTGATAATCAAAGTACCCCTCCTACAACAAGGAAAGGGGTATTATTCCACACTATATTGTGGTACTGAAGCCAGACGGCTCGGTGAGACCTATTCTAAATCTGAAATAGTTGAACACTTACATACAAAGGTTCAAATCAAGGTGGAGTCACTCAGAGCAGTGATAGCGAACCAGGAAGAAGGGGACTATATGGTGTCCCGGGACATCAGGGATGCTTACCTCCATGTCCCAATTTGCCCTTCTCACCAAGGGTACCTCAGGTTCGTGGTACAGAACTGTCACTATCAGTTTCAGACGCTGTCGGTTGGATTGTCCACGGCACCCCGGGTCCTTACCAAGGTAATGGCCGAAATGATGATTCTTCTTCAAAGAAAATGGACGATCTCCTGATAGGGGCAAGGTCCAGAGAACAGTTGGAGGTCGGAGTAGCACTATCTCAAGTAGTTCTACGACAGCACGGGTGGATTCTAAATATTCCAAAACCGCAGCTGTTTCCGACGACACGTCTGCTGTTCCTAGGGATGATTCTGGACACAGTCCAGAAAAAGGTGTTTCTCCCGGAGAAGAAAGCCAGGGAGTTATCCGAGCTAGTCAGGAACCTCCTAAAACCAGGAAAAGTGTCAGTGCATCATTGCACAAGGGTCCTGGGAAAAATGGTGGCTTCTTACGAAGCGATTCCATTCGGTAGATTTCACGCAAGAACTTTTCAGTGGGATCTGCTGGAAAAATGGTCCGGATCGCATCTTCAGATGCATCAGCGGATAACCCTGTCTCCAAGGACAAGGGTGTTTCTTCTGCGGTGGCTGCAGAGTGCTCATCTACTAAAGGGCCGCAGACTCGGCATTCAGGACTGGGTCCTTGTGACCACGGATGCCAGCCTGAGAGGCTGGGGAGCAGTCACACAGGGAAAAAATTTCCAGGGAGTGTGATCAAGTCTGGAGACTTCTCTCCACATAAATATACTGGAGCTAAGGGCAATTTACAATGTTCTAAGCTTAGCAAGACCTCTGCTTCAAGGTCAGCCGGTATTGATCCAGTGGGACAACATCACGGCAGTCGCCCACGTAAACAGACAGGGCGGCACAAGAAGCAGGAGGGCAATGGCAGAAACTGCAAGGATTCTTCGCTGGGCGAAAAATCATGTGATAGCACTGTCAGCAGTGTTCATTCCGGGAGTGGACAACTGGGAAGCAGACTTCCTCAGCAGGCACGACCTCCACCCGGGAGAGTGGGGACTTCATCGGGAAGTGTTCCACATGATTGTGAACCGTTGGGAAAGACCAAAGGTGGACATGATGGCGTCCCGCCTGAACAAAAAACTGGACAGGTATTGCGCCAGGTCAAGAGACCCTCAAGCAATATCTGTGGACGTTCTGGTAACACTGTGGGTGTACCAGTCGGTGTATGTGTTCCCTCCTCTGCTTCTCATAACCAAGGTACTGAGAATTATAAGACATAGAGGAGTAAGAACTATACTCGTGGCTCCGGATTGGCCAAGAAGGACGTGGCACCCGGAACTTCAAGAAATGCTCACAAAGGACTCATGGCCTCTGCCGCTAAGAAGGGACTTGCTTCAGCAAGTACCAGGTCTGTTCCAAGACTTACCGCGGCTGCGTTTGACGGCATGGCGGTGGAACGCCAGATCCTAAGGGAAAAAGGCATTCCGGAAGAGGTCATTCCTACCCTGGTCAAAGCCAGGAAGGAGGTGACCGCAAAACATTATCACCACATGTGGCGAAAATATGTTGCGTGGTGTGAGGCCAGGAAGGCCCCACGAAGAAATTTCAACTCGGTCGATTCCTGCATTTCCTGCAAACAGGAGTGTCTATGGGCCTCAAATTGGGGTCCATTAAGGTTCAAATTTCGGCCCTGTAAATTTTCTTCCAGAAAGAATTGGCTTCAGTTCCTGAAGTCCAGAAGTTTGTCATGGGAGTATTGCATATACAACCCCCTTTTTGTGCCTCCAGTGGCACTGTGGGATCTCAACGTAGTTCTGGGATTCCTCAAATCACATTTTAAACCGCTTAAATCTGTGGATTTGAAATATCTCACATGGAAAGTGACCATGCTGTTGGCCCTGGCCTCGGCCAGGCGAGTGTCAGAATTGGCGGCTTTGTCTCACAAAAGCCATATCTGATTGTCCATTCGGACAGGGCAGAACTGCGGACTCGTCCCCAGTTTCTTCCTAAGGTGGTGTCAGCGTTTCACCTGAACCAGCTTATTGTGGTACCTGCGGCTACTAGGGACTTGGAGGACTCCAAGTTGCTAGATGTTGTCAGGGCCCTGAAAATATAGGTTCCCAGGACGGCTGGAGTCAGGAAAACTGACTCGCTGTTATCCTGTATGCACCCAACAAACTGGGTGCTCTTGCTTCTAAGCAGACGATTGCTCGTTGGATTTGTAGCACATTTCAACTTGCACATTCTGTGGCAGGCCTGCCACAGCCTAAATCTGTCAAGGCCCATTCCACAAGGAAGGTGGGCTCATCCTGGGCGGCTGCCCGAGGGGTCTCGGCATTACAACTCTGCCGAGCAGCTACGTGGTCGGGGGAGAACACGTTTGTAAAATTCTACAAATTTGATACCCTGGCTAAAGAGGACCTGGAGTTCTCTCATTCGGTGCTGCAGAGTCATCCGCACTCTCCCGCCCGTTTGGGAGCTTTGGTATAATCCCCATGGTCCTGACTGAGTCCCCAGCATCCACTAGGACGTCAGAGAAAATAAGATTTTACTTACCGATAAATCTATTTCTCGTAGTCCGTAGTGGATGCTGGGCGCCCATCCCAAGTGCGGATTGTCTGCAATACTTGTACATAGTTATTGTTACAAAAATCGGGTTATTATTGTTGTGAGCCATCTTTTCAGAGGCTCCGCTGTTATCATGCTGTTAACTGGGTTCAGATCACAGGTTGTACAGTGTGATTGGTGTGGCTGGTAGGAGTCTTACCCGGGATTCAAAATCCTTCCTTATTGTGTACGCTCGTCCGGGCACAGTATCCTAACTGAGGCTTGGAGGAGGGTCATAGGGGGAGGAGCCAGTGCACACCACCTGATCCTAAAGCTTTTACTTTTGTGCCCTGTCTCCTGCGGAGCCGCTATTCCCCATGGTCCTGACGGAGTCCCCAGCATCCACTACGGACTACGAGAAATAGATTTATCGGTAAGTAAAATCTTATTTTTTCTGTATAAGCCATTGTAAAACATTCAAAGGAAGGGTGCACACAGATTTCACACAAATCGGGGTAAATCTGCAGGAGTAACTCATTCGCTATCTAAAAGTCACAGCGGTAATAAGCACCTATAGACATACCAGTAAATATAAATTAGTGTATTCTGATGCAACTAACTGTTCAAGCAACACAGTACTGTAGATCGTCGGCGTTAGAGAATCTGTGTTGTACATTATAAGCTATTCGTGCTAATTAGTGCACTAATAGAACATACTGTACAGAGATACTAAGGACGGTGATTTTGGCATCCAGGAACTTAGGGAGGAGCTTTTATCTCGATTATACATAGAAAGATTAAACTTGACGCTGTACGTTACAAGCTGTTCATGCTAATTAGTACACTAATACAACATACTGTACAGAGATACTAAGGACGGTGATTTGGCATCCAGGAACTTAGGGAGGAACGTTCATCTCTCTCCATTGTAATCTTTCTAAGTATAACGGAGAGAGATAGAAGCTCCCCCTAAGTTCCTGGATGCCAAATTACTGTCCTTAGAACATACTGTACAGAGATACTATTAGTGTACTAATTAGCACGAACAACTAATTAGTACCCTAATAGAACATACTGTACAGAGATACTAAGGACAGTGATTTGGCATCCAGGAACTTAGGGGGAGCTTCTATCCCTCTCTGTTATACTTATAATGATTACGTGGCGGGGGGGGCATGGCCTGACTGTAGAGGCAGCTGGATGCAGGAGTTCAGGGCTCCTGCTCATTAACATCTTTATCGGCTGCCGCTGGAGATTATTGCCCCTTACTACCCACCCCATCCTCCCTGTGACTCAGAGTACCCGGGTGTTTGTCTGCGGAGCCGGGGGACCGTTTACTCGGTCTCTGCAGGTTGCGGTCTGCATCGGGGGCCGGAGCCGCGGACTGGTTTGTACATCCGGCCCACTGAGAAGCTCTGTGGGGCGCGATATCACCGGCGCCTCCCGCGATCACTGGGAGCTCTCTCATCTACTCACCGGCTCCGGAGCTAAAGGATCACTCGCTTGGACCCCCTGTGCCGACGCTGGTGCCCCATGGAGCGGGATTCGGGACCCGGTGGTCGCAGCCAGGGAGAGCCGTGGGACCGCACTTCCGGCGCTGCGCCTACACTGCTCTGCCTTTGCCTGTCACGGACTCCTTCCTAAACAGCAGCACCTTCCCTGCACCTCTCCCCCCCTAGATATCTCACCTGCTGGAATTGGGGGTGGAGGGAGGAGGACTTAGAGGAATAGAGTGCAGGAATTTAGAGATAAAGGTGGTCAGATCAGAACACCTGGCATCCTGCATATAATTACCTGCAGTGGCTACACAGATAAACAGAGTCCGTATTCTTGCCATCCCCTGCTGTACAAACCCTCGTTCTACAATGGAATGCATTCCGGATTGTTCTGTAGTGGGACAAGGCATCCCCAATACTCTTATTGTTGATCTACAGGGCCAGTGACTTTTTCTCCAGTCCGTTGCCACAAAGTGAATTATATCTCCTATCCCCCCCCCCCCCCCTCCCCGTCACCCCGTATGCGGGAGGTGAGTGCATTTGTCTCAATACCTATTGATTTGTCTTCAGTTAGCGTGTCCACACGGCGATGCCGCTGGTCGGGCTGCCGTGATTATTGAAACACTTCAATATAGCTACTGTTTGTCACGCTCTTTCAATCTCGCTACTCACTCCCCCATATATACTGGCGGTGTTATTATTGTACCTGGTGAACGCAGCTGAATACTCCTGACACTTTGGTGGATCACACTTGCTCTACTTTTTTCCTGATGACCCCCATGGACTGCGCTGTGTAATCTCTCATCACCCACAGCTGTGATGTAACGTTTTTTTTAGCTTCTATTACTAACGGCATACCGTCTCATCTGTTTGACCCTCATGAGTTTGTAATTCTTATTATGGACAAATTCTTAAGTTCTACTACACCGAAACCTCAACGATATAGAAGTGGTAGTAAGCGTGGGGAACCAAGCCCTGAATCCCCGCCACCGTTATCTATATCTGATTACCTAGACACCGCGCCTGATTCATCGCCCACCATGCCTCCACAAGCTCCCCTCGCTCCTCCTTCCTACTCGGAAATAGTGAAAGCGATTAAGGAGACTGTGGAGCCTCTGTTGTAAGCCCAGGCGGATAAATTCATGACCGCAGTGTCGGACCTGAAGTCGGAACTTGGGTCTATTTCACGCAGAATCTCGGTGAACGAGAATAGGATTGGAGTTAACTTCAAGGAAATCGAATATCTTAAAGAACAGGTCGCCTCCCTAGCTTCTTCACGCCAACATATGATGATGAAGATGGACGATTTTGAAAATATCGAGGCGTAACAACCTGAGCATTGTTGCCATTAAAGAATCGCTGAAAGGCCCCGATCTTCTAAAATTTCTCCTCTCTGACTTGCCAGACCTTTTGGGCATTCCTGAGGAGCTCTCTTCGTTGGAAATTGAACGGGCTCATAGACTGGGTCCGCCACGTGACTCTAACCAATCTAGACCCCGCCCGGTTATCTTCAAGTGCTTGAACTTCTGACATAAAGAAATGATATGGTCTGCGGCTCGGAACAAAGGTCCTCTTCAATGGGATGGTCAGCGGCTGTTCCCATTCCAAGATTTTCCGCGGAGGTCTCCAGGACCAGGAGTGAAATGTCTCCAATATGCTCTCAGCTGGTGAAAAGCGGTACCCGATTTGCCCTTCTTTATCCTGCGCGGCTGCGCATCTTCACTTCACAAGGTCCGAAGGATTTCACATCAGTGGACTCTGCTAAGGATTTTGTAGCTGAACTCGGGGGACCAATGCAGTCGTCCTCGGTTTCACATCCATCTACTCCGTCCATGGATTGTAATGACTGACATCTGATTCTGGGACTTCGCTTTTCTTCTCCTACTGGTTGATATGGCTAATATTGCCTCTTTATTGCGGGATGGGTCTTGTTTAACTCCTAGTTCGATGGTTTTGATGGCGTTTTATTCTCTTTATGTAAGGGTCATTGTGTTGTTTTCTTACATTCGTTATCTCAGTATTGCCTGTTAATTGTTCTGTGTTCTACATCGCAGCGGTTCCATGTTGAATGTTTATGTTGATGTACACTGTTGTATATGTTCTCATATACTGTTTTTGTTTCTACTTCTTTCTTTTCTGACTTTTTCTTCTTTTCTCTCTATCTCTTCTTTTCTGCAGCTGCCTTGCCGGACAGGATGGGGGTTTGTTTTGTTTTTAATGCGCTGGTTTACTTATCTAAGACTGTCTCCCATTTATAGTCATGTTGCTGTCTCTCTGTATTCTCCTGCTGATGATATAGATGTCACATCTTAATATATTTTCGTGGAATGTTAGGTGTGTTAATTCTCCTATCAAACGGAGATGTATTCTTACCTATTTAAATAAGGTGAAAGTGGATATCTCAATGCTCCAAGAAACGCACCTAACCCCTGCTGAACATGTTAAACTTGCTATGCTTAGACATGAGGTTATAGCCTTTTCTAAGTATTATTCTAAAGCGAGGGGGGTTGCGTTTTATTCTCTTTATGTAAGGGTCATTGTGTTGTTTTCTTACATTCGTAACTCGGTATTGCCTGTTAATTGTTCTGTGTTCTACATCGCAGCGGTTCCATGTTGAATGTTTATGTTGATGTACACTGTTGTATATGTTCTCATATACTGTTTTTGTTTCTACTTTCTTCTTTCTTTTCTGACTTTTTCTTCTTTTCTCTCTGTCTCTTCTTTTCTGCAGCTGCCTTGCCGGACAGGATGGGGGTTTGTTTTGTTTTTAATGCGCTGGTTTACTTATCTAAGACTGTCTCCCATTTATAGTCATGTTGCTGTCTCTCTGTATTCTCCTGCTGATGATATAGATGTCGCATCTTAATATATTTTCGTGGAATGTTAGGGGTATTAATTCTCCTATCAAACGGAGATGTATCCTTACCTATTTAAATAAGGTGAAAGTGGATATCTCAATGCTCCAAGAAACGCACCTAACCCCCGCAGAACATGTTAAACTTGCTATGCTTAGACATGAGGTTATAGCCTTTTCTTCGTATTATTCTAAAGCGAGGGGGGTTGCGATCCTCATCCGCAGGGGGGGTTGAGTTTGACATTCATAATCAGATTATTGATCCCTTAGGTAGATATATTGTGTTGGATATCACCTTGGAGGGGACCAGATTAACCTTATGTAATGTCTACGCCCCGGCTGTGTATGATGAATCGTTTTATTTGGAGATAACGAATCTTCTTTGACCTTATTCTCATGCCTCTCTTATTGTTGGAGGGAATATGAATTTGGTGTCCTCTCTGGTTTTGGATAGGAAGGGTGCTTCTTCTCAGAGGGCCCGACTTCCCAAGATCAATCTGGATTATGTATCTGCACAGCTGGGCCTGGTGGATGTATGGCGTCTCCACAACCCTGTTGAATTGGAATATACTTATTACTCTGCAACTCATAATTCTTTTTCCCGTATTGATTATTTTTTTGTATCCACTGATCTGTCCCCCAGGATCATTGAGGCAGCTATTCACCCCTTAAGTATTTCGGATCATGCTCCTATCTCAATTGTATTACAGGGTAAATTCACTTTGGGTACTAATTCACATTGGAGATTCCCCGCCAAACTGGTGGCTTTTCCAGGCTTAAAGTCCATGCTGATAGATTCCTGGGATTCTTATTGTCTTAATAACTCTGGCCATATGTCTGACCCTGCCTTGTTTTGACAGACTGCTAAAGCTGTTCTGCGAGGGGATATAATTACGTACATGTCAAAGTAGAGGCGGGACCAAGATGCCGCTTATAGAGCGGCACAATCTACACGGTTCCGGTATGAATGGTCGACAGTCATTAGGTCGACCACTATTGGTCGACATTGACATGGTCGACACATGAAAATGGTCGACACATGAAAGGTCGACACATGAAAAGGTCGACATGAGTTTTTTAACTTTTTTGTGTCGTTTTTTGCGTAAAGTGACTGGGAACCCCAATTAGTGCACTGCGTCCCCTCGCATGGCTTGCTTCGCTCGCCATGTTTCGGGCATGGTGCCTTCGCTCCGCTACCGCTTCGCTCGGCACAGATTACCGTTCCAATAGTAGTCCACATGGATCGTAACGTATGGAAAAGTTCCCCAAAAGAAAAAAAAGTAAAAAAACTCATGTCGACCTTTTCATGTGTCGACCTTTCATGTGTCGACCATTTTCACGTGTCGTCCATGTCGACCATGTCAATGTCGACCAATAGTGGTCGACCTAATGACTGTCGACCATAACATGGTCGACCATGTGAACGGATACCATCTACACTCACCTCCTCATTTCAAATTTTGAAATCCTCACCTATGTTCGCTAACAAACAGAAATAAAGGGATGCTACTGTACGATCCAGTTTGACCATGCTCTAACACATATGGACAATAGATTCCTTACTGCAGGTAAATACAAATTCAATTTGCCGAATGCTTTCCAATTTACTTAAGTCTGACAAGGGCCCACAGTATGTCACGGCTCTGAAAGACTCTACTTCTACAGTACAATCTGATGGGATATTTTTTACTCCTTTTTTAGTAGTGATGTGCACCGGACATTTTTCGGGTTTTGTGTTTTGGTTTTGGATTCGGTTCCGCGGCCGTGTTTTGGATTCGGACGCGTTTTGGCAAAACCTCCATGAAAATTTTTTGTCGGATTCGGGTGTGTTTTGGATTTGGGTGTTTTTTTTACAAAAAACCCTCAAAAACAGCTTAAATCATAGAATTTGGGGGTCATTTTGATCCCATAGTATTATTAACCTCAATAACCATAATTTCCACTCATGTCCAGTCTATTCTGAACACCTTACACCTCACAATATTATTTTTAGTCCTAAAATTTGCACCGAGGTCGCTGGATGACTAAGCTAAGCGACCCAAGTGGCTAACACAAACACCTGGCCCATCTAGGAGTGGCACTGCAGTGTCAGACAGGATGGCAGATTTAAAAAATAGTCCCCAAACAGCACATGATGCAAAGAAAAAAAGAGGTGCAATGAGGTAGCTGTGTGACTAAGCTAAGCGACCCAAGTGGCCGACACAAACACCTAGCCCATCTAGGAGTGGCACTGCAGTGTCAGACAGGATGGCAGATTTAAAAAATA
Source organism: Pseudophryne corroboree (assembly GCF_028390025.1). NCBI lineage: Eukaryota > Metazoa > Chordata > Amphibia > Anura > Myobatrachidae > Pseudophryne > Pseudophryne corroboree. The sequence goes on along the minus strand of NC_086444.1, from coordinate 82,952,097 downwards.
GTCCCCAAACAGCACATGATGCAAAGAAAAAAAGAGGTGCACCAAGGTCGCTGGATGGCTAAGCTAAACGACCCAAGTGGCCGACACAAACACCTGGCCCATCTAGGAGTGGCTCTGCAGTGTCAGACAGGATGGCAGATTTAAAAAATAGTCCCCAAACAACACATGATGCAAAGAAAAAAAATAGGTGCAATGAGGTAGCTGTGTGACTAAGCTAAGCGACCCAAGTGGCCGACACAATCACCTGGCCCATCTAGGAGTGGCACTGCAGTGTCAGACAGGATAACACTTCAAAAAATAGTCCCCAAACAGCACATGATGCAAATATAAATTAAAGAAAAAAGAGGTGCAAGATGGAATTGTCCTTGGGTCCTCCCACCCACCCTTATGTTGTATAAACAGGACATGCACACTTTAACAAACCCATCATTTCAGTGACAGGGTCTGCCACACGACTGTGACTGAAATGACTGCTTGGTTTGGGCCCCCACCAAAAAAGAAGCAATCAATCTCTCCTTGCACAAACTGGCTCTACAGATGCAAGGGGTGGTATTCAGTATGCCGACTGACGGGATCCCGACAGCCGGCATACCGACACTTATTCTCCCTCGTGGGGGTCCACGACTCCCCTGGAAGGAGAATAAAATAGCGTGGCGTGCGTAGTGCGCCACAGAGCCCGCAAGGGGCTCATTTACGCTCGCCACACTGTCGATAAGCCGGCAGTCGGGCTCTCGGCGCCGGTATACTGGTCGCCGGGAGCCCGACCGCCGGAAGATCGTACTGAACCCGATGCAAGATGTCCACCTCCTCCTCATCGTCCGATTCCTCACCCCTTTCACTGTGTACATCCCCCTCCTCACAGATTATTAATTCGTCCCCACTGGAATCCACCATCTCAGGTCCTTGTGTACTTTCTGAAGGCAATTGCTGGTGAATGTCTCCACGGAGGAATTGGTTATAATTAATTTTGATGAACATCATCTTCTCCACATTTTCTGGAAGTAACCTCGTACGCCGATTGCTGACAAGGTGAGCGGCTGCACTAAACACTCTTTCGGAGTACACACTGTAGGGGGGGCAACTTAGGTAAAATAAAGCCAGTTTCTGCAAGGGCCTCCAAATTGCCTCTTTTTCCTGCCAGTATACGTACGGACTGTCTGACGTGCCTACTTGGATGCGGTCACTCATATAATCCTCCACCATTCTTTCAATGGTGACAGAATCACATGCAGTGACAGTAGATGACATGTCAGTAATCGTTGGCAGGTCCTTCAGTCCGGACCAGATGTCAGCACTCGCTCCAGACTGCCCTGCATCACCGCCAGCGGGTGGGCTCGGAATTCTTAGCCTTTTCCTCGCAGCCCCAGTTGGGGGAGAATGTGAAGGAGGAGCTGTTGACGGGTCACGTTCCGCTTGATTTGTTTCTAACCAGCAGGTCTTTGAACCTCTGCAGACTAGTGTCTGCCGGAAAGAGAGATCCAACGTAGGTTTTAAATCTAGGATCGAGCACGGTGGCCAAAATGTAGTGCTCTGATTTCAACAGATTGACCACCCGTGAATCCTGGTTAAGCGAATTAAGGGGCTCCATCCACAAGCCTAGCGGAATCGCTCTGTTTTAGCTCCTCCTTCAATCTCTCCAGCTTCTTCTGCAAAAGCCTGATGAGGGGAATGACCTGACTCAGGCTGGCAGTGTCTGAACTGACTTCACATGTGGCAAGTTCAAAGGGTTGCAGAACCTTGCACAACGTTGAAATCATTCTCCATTGCGCTTGAGTCAGGTGCATTCCCCCTCTGCCTATATCGTAGGTAGCTGTATAGGCTTGAATGGCCTTTTGCTGCTCCTCCATCCTCTGAAGCATATAGAGGGTTGAATTCCACCTCGTTACCACCTCTTGCTTCAGATGATGGCAGGGCAGGTTCAGGAGTGTTTGCTGGTGCTCCAGTCTTCGGCACGCGGTGGCTGAATGCCGAAAGTGGCCCGCAATTCTTCGGGCCACTGACAGCATCTCTTGCACGCCCCTGTCGTTTTTTAAATAATTCTGCACCACCAGATTCAATGTATATGCAAAACATGGGACGTGCTGGAATTTGCCCACATGTAATGCATGTCAGGTTCTGTTTAGTTTGTGTTCCCAGAGGGGGCGCTAGTGGGTCAGTGGTAGTAATGTGGAGGAAGAGAGGAGGCCGGATTAGATTCCTGCGCATGTGCGCAAAGTGGTTTTATTAAATAATAAATTGAACAATACGGCAGCAGAAATAATAACAGTAACGATGTTGATGAGAATGAACAGCGTGGAAGCTGAGAGTCTATGGCAAAGTTTGTATAGTGGATTCAATCGATCAAGGGATCGACATGTCGGTATGGGAACCAATAGTTCTTGGGTTGTGGAGCCAGCAGAGATGGTGATGGAAATAGCAAGGCTGGTAGCAGATGCAGGAGACTAGCATTAAGGTTCTCAGTGCAGTTGGAGTTAACACTGGCAGCTTGCAGGCTGATGACAGGTGTAGGTAACGAGATGCACCTGGAAGGAAGTCTCTACTGCAGAGGCTGGAGCACACTGTGAATGGTAACGGTGTGAAGCCTGACCAGAGTTTACCAGGGTTGCTGGTGCTTGTGGTTCCACGGTGGATCAGGTTCAAACTGGAAGGCAGAACAGGTACACAGGGGAACTGGAGGACGGAGCCCGCTGACAACAGGAGCGTTCCTAGGCCCAGGATGACGTCCGGCGACAGGGAGACCAGTGACAGCGAGACGCAGGACCCCCGGACGGAGACCGCACCAACGGACAGATGCAGCTGTGGTAAGTCGATTCCTGACAGTACCCCCTCCTTTACGGGTGGGCACCGAACACCCACGTGGCTTGGAAGGATGAGTTCTGTGGAAAACATGGACCAACCTTGGAGCATGGACATCTGTAGCATTTATCCAACTCCTCTCCTCAGGACCATAACCGGACCAGTCGACGAGATATTGCAGACGACCGTACCGGCAGCGGGAATCCAGAATCTTCTCTATTTCGAACTCTATGCCCCGCTGGGTTCGTATTTTGGGACCAACTGGAAGAGCTCTTTGGAAACGATTCAGGATCAAAGGTCTGAGGAGAGAGAGACATGAAAGGCATTAGGTATTCGTAAGGAAGGAGGTAATTTGAGTTTGTAGGCCACAGGACTGATGACTTTGTCAATGGGAAAAGGACCAATGAAGCGTGGTGCAAACTTCATCGATGGCACTCTGAGACGATGGTTCCGAGTGGAAAGCCAAACCTTATCATTGGGTTTTAGGCTGGGAACTGCACGTCTTTTGCGGTCGGCAAAGAACTTGTATCGACTTGAAGCCTTTTTAAGAGAAACATGAATTTTCTTCCAAGTTGCTGAAAACTGACTTAGAACAGAAGTGGCTGCAGGAACATCGATATTAGGTAGGTCTTGAAAATCCGGGACACGAGGATGTTGCCCATATACAGCAAAGAATGGAGTGGTTTCCGTGGCAGTATGATAGCGAAAGTTGTGAGCAAATTCAGCCCATGGAAGCAGGTCTACCCAGTCATCTTGGGAAGATGAAACATAAAGCCTTAAGAAGGTCTCCAATTCTTGGTTCACCCTTTCCGTCTGTCCATTCGTCTGAGGGTGGTAGGCTGACGAAAACTTAAGGTTGACTTGCAGGGCAGAACAAAGGGCTCTCCAGAATCTTGCCACGAACTGAACTCCACGGTCAGATATAATCTCAGTAGGCAGTCCATGTAAACGAAAAATTTCCCGTAGGAAGACTTGAGCAAGTTTCGGAGCAGAAGGAAGACCTTGGAGTGGAACAAAATGGGCCATTTTGGTAAACCTGTCGACAACTACCCAGATGGTATTGAATCCTTGAGAGGAGGGTAGATCAGAGATAAAGTCCATGGACAGGTGTGACCAGGGACGGCTGGGTACTGACAACGGCTGTAACTGACCTGCCGGAGACTGATGGGGAGTCTTGTGTTGAGCACACTTGGGGCAGGACGCCACAAAGTCCTTGATGTCGACCTTCATTTTCGGCCACCAGTAAGTTTCAGACAGGAACTTGAAAGTCTTTAGGACACCTGGATGGATCCTTGAGAGGAGGGTAGACACCTGGATGGATCCTTGAGAGGAGGGTAGATCAGAGATAAAGTCCATGGACAGGTGTGACCAGGGACGGCTGGGTACTGACAACGGTTGTAACTGACCTGCCGGAGACTGACGGGGAGTCTTGTGTTGAGCACACTTGGGGCAGGACGCCACGAAGTCCTTGACGTCGACCTTCATTTTCAGCCACCAGTAAGTTTCAGACAGGAACTTGAAAGTCTTTAGGACACCTGGATGCCCAGTGAACTTAGACTGATGAGCCCAAGACAGCAACTTGGAGCGAAGCTCAGGAGAAACAAAAATCTTGCCAGGAGGCGGAACTGGAGTAACTTGAGACGAGGCAAACACAACTGGATTTAGAATGGAATGCGGAACTGGATCGGACGTCTCCTCTTCGGATTCCCTAGATCGAGACAGAGCATCGGCTTTGGTATTCTGAGAACCAGGGCGGAAATGGAGCTTGAAATTGAAACGAGAGAAGAACATAGCCCACCGGGACTGGCGAGGATTAAGACACTGGGCTGCCCTTAAGTAGAGCAAGTTCTTGTGATCCGTGTAGATGTTAAATGGAAACTTTGCCCCTTCCAGGAGATACCTCCACTCCTCAAGAGCCAGCTTAATCGCCAGTAATTCTTGGTCACCGATGGAATAATTAGCCTCCGCAGGAAGGAATTTGCGAGAGAAGAACCCACAAGGATGAATCTTCCCATCAGCCCCTATTTGGGAGAGAACAGCTCCAACTCCCACTGTAGAAGCATCCACCTCCAACTCGAATGGCTTGTTAACATCTGGTTGCGACAGAACTGGGGCGGACATGAAAGCCTGCTTGATTTTTTGAAACGCAGCCAAGGCATCTTCTGACCAGTTGGAATGATCTGCCCCCTTTCGAGTTAGGCTGGTAATAGGAGCAATGAGAGTTGAGAATCCTCTGATGAACTTCCTATAATAATTAGCGAATCCCAAGAAATGCTGAATGGACTTGAGTACTCGGAATAGACCAATTAGCAATAGCTTCTAATTTTGTCGGGTCCATCTGGAGATCCGATCCAGAAATTATATACCCTAAGAAGGGTATAGAAGAAACTTCGAAGGTACATTTAGACAACTTGCCGTAGAGACGGTTCTCACGAAGACGTTGGAGGACCTCACGAACTTGTAGGCGATGTGAAGATAGATCTTGAGAGAAGATAAGGATATCATCCAGGTAGACTACGAGATATTTATACAAGACATCACGGAAGATTTCGTTAACAAAGTGCTGAAACACTGCTGGGGCATTGCTCAACCCGAATGGCATTACTAAGTACTCGTAATGACCATCCCGAGTATTAAAGGCAGTTTTCCATTCATCTCCACTTCGGATCCTGATGAGATTGTAGGCACCGCGGAGATCTAGCTTGGTGAAGATGCGGGCTCCCTTGACTCTGTCAAATAATTCAGTGATGAGGGGTAATGGATAGCTGTTTTTGACGGTAATATCGTTGAGCCCCCGGTAATCGATGCATGGACGTAATCCTCCATCTTTCTTTTTAACAAAGAAAAAACCCGCTCCAGCGGGTGAAGACGAAGGGCGGATGAATCCTTTCTGTAGATTCTCCCTAATGTATTCAGTCATTGCCTCGGTTTCAGGTACGGATAACGGATAAGTACGCCCTCTAGGTGGCTTCTTGCCGGGAATAAGATCAATGGGGCAATCCCACTCTCTATGGGGCGGCAGAACATCGGCGGCCTTTTCGCTGAAGACGTCAGAGAAATCTTGGTAGGCCACAGGAAGACTTGACTGATTTTTAACTTCCGAAGACCTCACAGGACAAACTTGGGCTAGGCAGGACTGATGGCAGTGTCAGTTGTAACGTGGACCAGTCAATCTGCGGATTATGTAGCTGGAGCCAGGGCATACCCAAAACGATCCCCTGGGTTGCCTGAGGGATGACTAGAAACTCAATTAGTTCCGAATGCAGGAACCTGACTCCCAGAACAACTGGCTTGGTTTGATGAGAGATGGAACCCTTGGAAATTCGGCTACCATCCACTGCAGTGATATAGGCTGGATACATGAGTTCGCAGATAGGCAGACGGAACTTATCAACTGCAGCTTGGGTAATGAAGTTTCCGGCCGCTCTACAGTCCACGAACGCAGACACAGACTGGAGTCCCGCCCTAGTCTCCAAAGTCATAGGAAGGATAAGGTCTTGATTTGAAGGAGCTTGTCTAGAAGATCCCAACTTGACTCCTCCTTTACAAGTCAGCAACTGGCGTTTCCCGAACGCACTGTACAAGAACTGATTTGGTGACCTGTAGCCGCACAATAAAGACACAGTCTCTCTCGAAGTCTTCTTGACCGCTCCTCGGGGGTTAAGCGGGACCTATTAATTTGCATAGGCTCGTCAGAAGGTGGAGGCTGAAATTGTGTCGGAGGTACCATCCTCGGCTTGCAGGGCTCACTTCGAGCACGCTCACTGTTGCGTTCGCGAATGCGAGAGTCCAACTTGATACATAAAGAAATTAAGTCTGATAATTGCTCAGGAATGTCACGGGTGGCTAATTCATCTTTAATTCGGTCAGAGAGTCCATGCCAGAAGGCTGCTACCAGAGCTTGGTTATTCCATTGAATCTCTGCAGCCAACGTCTGGAACTGGATGACGTATTGACCCATGCTACGGGTACCTTGACGGAGTTGGATAAGATCTGCAGAAGCTGATGTTGCGCGACCTGGTTCATCAAAGATGCACCTGAAGGTTGACACAAATTCGGTGTAGTTATTCATAAGCGGGTCAGCACGCTCCCACAGAGGAGACACCCAACTCAGGGCTGATCCAGAGAGCAGTGAAATAATATAAGCAACCTTAGATCTTGGCGTGGGAAAATTGTGTGATAATAACTCAAACTGGATTTCACATTGGTTAAGAAACCCGCGACATAACTTGGGACTGCCATCATATTTGCTAGGCACGGGCAGGTGCAAGCGTGACACTGGAATTGATGCAGCCGGTGAAGGAGAACTCGCTGGACTTGCAGAAGCGGGGGTAACTGGAACTGAAGGAATGAGAGTACCAGGCAGAGATTGTTGTAGTGTATCGAGCCGGGAGGACATCCCTTGCAGGAACTGGAACATCTGCTGCTGCGCAGCCTCTTGACCATCCAAGCGGGAGACCAGATCTTGTAAGGTCCCTGACCCCACACTCTGACCACCATCCGAGTCCATCGGTCCTGGACTTACTGTCAGGTTCTGTTTAGTTTGTGTTCCCAGAGGGGGCGCTAGTGGGTCAGTGGTAGTAATGTGGAGGAAGAGAGGAGGCCGGATTAGATTCCTGCGCATGTGCGCAAAGTGGTTTTATTAAATAATAAATTGAACAATACGGCAGCAGAAATAATAACAGTAACGATGTTGATGAGAATGAACAGCGTGGAAGCTGAGAGTCTATGGCAAAGTTTGTATAGTGGATTCAATCGATCAAGGGATCGACATGTCGGTATGGGAACCGATAGTTCTTGGGTTGTGGAGCCAGCAGAGATGGTGATGGAAATAGCAAGGCTGGTAGCAGATGCAGGAGACTAGCATTAAGGTTCTCAGTGCAGTTGGAGTTAACACTGGCAGCTTGCAGGCTGATGACAGCTGTAGGTAACGAGATGCACCTGGAAGGAAGTCTCTACTGCAGAGGCTGGAGCACACTGTGAATGGTAATGGTGTGAAGCCTGACCAGAGTTTACCAGGGTTGCTGATGCTTGTGGTTCCACGGTGGATCAGGTTCAAACTGGAAGGCAGAACAGGTACAAAGGGGAACTGGAGGACGGAGCCAGACACGCAGGTCATGGGAGTGACACGAAGTCCAGGACAAGAACTGACTCACCCTGCTGCTCCTGATATACCCCCCGGTCTGCAGGCATTGGCTGGAAGGAAAGTGAGGAGGTGCGGCCAATCTCCGGATTGGCTGATGCGGCAGTCCGAGGAAAACTGTCATGGCGGCGCCCATGCCGCGGTCCGGCGGGAACGCGGCGTGCATGCACGCCCGCTGACAACAGGAGCGTTCCTAGGCCCAGAATGCCGTCCGGCGACAGGGAGACCAGTGACAGCGAGACGCAGGACCGCACCGACGGACAGATGCAGCTGTGGTAAGTCGATTCCTGACAATGCACGCACAATATTGCTGTCACAAATCCCCAGGAGAGTCCAATTGGGGTAAGCCATTCTGCGATGATGTTCCTCAGTTTCCGTAAGAGGTTGTCAGCTGTGTACCTCTTATGGAAAGCGGTGATACAAAGCGTAGCCTGCCTAGGAACGAGTTGGCGTTTGTGAGATGCTGCTACTGGTGCCGCCGCTGCTGTTCTTGCTGCGGGAGGCAATACATCTACCCAGTGGGCTGTCAAAGTCATATAGTCCTGAGTCTGCCCTGCTCCACTTGTCCACATGTCCGTGGTTAAGTGGGCATTGGGTAAAACTGCATTTTTTAGGACACTGGTGACTCTTTTTCTGACATCTGTGTACATTCTCGGTATCGCCTGCCTAGAGAAATGGAACCTAGATGGTATTTGGTACCGGGGATACACTACCTCAAGCAATTCTCTAATTCCCTGTGAATTAACGGTGGATACCGGACACACGTTTAACACCACCGCAGCTGCCAAGACCTGAGTTATCCGCTTTGCAGCGGGATGACTGCTGTGATATTTCATCTTCCCCGCAAAGGACTGTTGGACAGTCAGTTGCTTACTGGAAGTAGTACAAGTGGTCTTCCGACTTCCCCTCTGGGATGACGATCGACTCCCAGCAGCAACAACAGCAGCGCCAGCAGCAGTAGGCGTAACACTCAAGGATGCATCGGAGGAATCCCAGGCAGGAGAGGACTCGTCAGACTTGACAGTGACATGGCCTGCAGAACTATTGGCTTTCCTGTCTAAGAAGGAAATTGACACTGAGGGAGTTGGTGGTTTGGTTTGCAAGAGCTTGGTTACAAGAGGAAGGGATTTAGTTGGCAGTGGACTGCTTTCGCTGTCACCCAAAGTTTTTGAACTTGTCAATGACTTCTGATGAATGCGTTCCAGGTGACATATAAGGGAGGATGTTCCAAGGTGGTTAACGTCCTTACGCCTACTTATTACAGCTTGACAAAGGCGACACACGGCTTGACACCTTTTGTCCGCATTTCTGTTAAAATAATTCCACACCGAAGAGGTGATTTTTTTTTGTAATTTGACCAGGCATGTCAATGGCCATATTCGTCCCACGGACAACAGGTGTCTCCCCGGGTGCCTGACTTAAACCACCTCATCATCAGAATCCTCCTTGTCAATTTCCTCCTCAGCGCCAGCAACACCCATATCCTCATCCTGGTGTACTTCAACAGTGACATCTTCAATTTGACTCAGGAACTGGACTGCGGGTGCTCCTTCCAGCACTTGCAGGGGGCGTGCAAATGATAGAAGGCGCCACCTCTTCCCGTCCAGTGTTGGGAAGGTCAGGCATCGCAACCGAAACAATTGGACTCTCCTTGGGGATTTGTGATTTAGAAGAACGCACAGTTCTTTGCTGTGCTTTTGCCAGCTTAAGTCTTTTCATTTTTCTAGCGAGAGGATGAGTGCTTCCATCCTCATGTGAAGCTGACCCACTAATCATGAGGAACATATGAGAGGGCCTCAGCCGTTCCTTGCCACTCTGTGTCGTAAATGGCATATTGGCAAGTTTACGCTTCTCCTCAGACGATTTTAATTTAGATTTTTGGGTCATTTTACTGAACTTTTGTTTTTTGGATTTTACATGCTCTCTACTATGACATTGGGCATCGGCCTTGGCAGACGAGGTTGATGGCATTTCATCGTCTCGGCCATGACTAGTGGCAGCAGCTTCAGCACGAGGTGGAAGTGGATCTTGATCTTTCCCTATTTTACCCTCCACGTTTTTGTTCTCCATTTTTTAATGTGTGGAATTATATGCCAGTAATATATCAATAGCAATGGCCTACTGTACCGTCCTACTATATATTCTGCGCAAAACTTAAATGCACCACAGGTATGGATGAATAGTATACTTGACGACACAGAGGTAGGTAGAGCAGTGGCCTTCTGTACCGTACTGCTATATATTATATACTGGTGGTCAGCAAAATTATGCACTGTCCTACTATATATACTGCGCAAAACTTAAATGCACCACAGGGATGGATAGTATACTTGACAACACAGAGGTAGGTAGAGCAGTGGACTACTGTACCGTACTGCTATATATTATATACTGGTGGTCAGCAAAATTATGCACTGTCCTCCTACTATATATACTGCGCAAAACTTAAATGCACCACAGGTATGGATGGATAGTATACTTGACAACACAGAGGTAGGTAGAGCAGTGGACTACTGTACCGTACTGCTATATATTATATACTGGTGGTCAGCAAAATTATGCACTGTCCTCCTACTATATATACTGCACAAAACTTAAATGCACCACAGGTATGGATGGATAGTATACTTGACGACACAGAGGTAGGTAGAGCAGTGGACTACTGTACCGTACTGCTATATATTATATACTGGTGGTCAGCAAAATTATGCACTGTCCTCCTACTATATATACTGCGCAAAACTTAAATGCACCACAGGTATGGATGGATAGTATACTTGACGATACAGAGGTAGGTAAGAGCAGTGGACTACTGTACCGTACTGCTATATATTATATACTGGTGGTCAGCAAAATGATGCACTGTCCTCCTACTACAGATGTGTCCACTTACATCTTTGCTAAATTTGGCACAACATGCAAAACATGGCTAAGGTGTTTTGCATGAGTAACGAGTGGATGGATTTTAAAATTTTTGTTTGCCATAATAGAATATGTATAAAGTAACATATTAAAGAAGCAAGTTAAGAAAAATCACAAGGCATGGCTAAATCTCTGAGTCTATAGTATGTTAAACCAAGCCATACATGGCCGGATATAGCAAAGATGTATGTGGACACATCTGTATATATACGGCGAATAACTTAAATGCACCACAGGTATGGATGGATAGTATACTTGACAACACAGAGGTAGGTAGAGCAGTGGACTACTGTACCGTACTGCTATATATTATATACTGGTGGTCAGCAAAATGATGCACTGTCCTACTATATATACTGCGCAAAACTTAAATGCACCACAGGTTTGGATGAATAGTATACTTGACGACACAGAGGTAGGTAGAGCAGTGTCCTTCTGTACCGTACTGCTACATATTATATACTGGTGGTCAGCAAAATTATGCACTGTCCTCCTACTATATATACTGCGCAAAACTTAAATGCACCACAGGTATGGATGGATATTATACTTGACGACACAGAGGTAGGTAAGAGCAGTGGACTACTGTACCGTACTGCTATATATTATATACTGGTGGTCAGCAAAATTATGCACTGTCCTCTTACTATATATACTGCGCAAAACTTAAATGCACCACAGGTATGGATGAATAGTATACTGGACGACACAGAGGTAGGTAGAGCAGTGGACTACTGTACCGTACTGCTATATATTATATACTGGTGGTCAGCAAAATGATGCACTGTCCTCCCACTATATAATACTGTGCACAACTAAAATGCACCACAGGTATGGATGGATAGTATACTTGACGACACAGAGGTAGGTAGAGCAGTGGCCTACTGTACCGTACTGCTATATATTATATACTGGTGGTCAGCAAAATGATGCACTGTCCTCCCACTATATATACTGCGCACAACAACTAAAATGCACCACAGGTATGGATGGATAGTATACTTGACGACACAGAGGTAGGTAGAGCAGTGGCCTACTGTACCGTACTGCTATATATTATATACTGGTGGTCAGCAAATTATGCACTGTACTCCTACTATATATACTGCGCACAACTAAAATGCACCACAGGTATGGATGGATAGTATACTTGACGACACAGAGGTAGGTAGAGCAGTGGACTACTGTACCGTACTGCTATATATTATATACTGGTGGTCAGCAAAATTATGCACTGTCCCCCTACTATATTTACTGCGCACAACAACTAAAATGCACCACAGGTATGGATGGATAGTATACTTGACGACACAGAGGTAGGTAGAGCAGTGGACTACTGTACCGTACTGATATAATACTGGTGGTCACTGGTCAGCAAAATTCTGCACTGTCCTCCTATATACTACAATAATGCACAGATATGGAGCTTTTTCAGGCAGAGAACGTAGATATTTTCAGCACACTGAGCACAGATATTTGCAGCACACTGAGCACAGATATTTGCAGCACACTGAACACAACTGAGAGAGCGCTGCACGTCCTCTCCCTATCATCTCCAATGCACGAGTGAAAATGGCGGCGACGCGCGGCTCCTTATATAGAATACGAATCTCGCGAGAATCCGACAGCGAAATGATGACGTTCGGGCGCGCTTGGGTTAACCGAGCAAGGCGGGAGGATCCGAGTCTGCCTCGGAACCGTGTAAAATGGGTGAAGTTCGGGGGGGTTCGGATTCCGAGGAACCGAACCCGCTCATCACTATTTTTTAGCGATCTTTATTCACATAGTGATATTGACCAGGCAGATAAATGCTCTTTTTGGGAGGCATTACAGTTACCTTGGATTTCCTGTGCTCAATCGGATTCCCTTACTGCCCCTGTTACTGTCACTGAAGTTACAGAGGCTATTAAAGCCCTTAAACCTCGGAAAACCCCGGGCCCTGATGGTTTGTCTGGGGAATTCTAAAAATTACTCTCCCCTAAAATAGCTGACTCCCTGACTGCCTTCTTTAATTCTGTTTTTTCGAATCTTACTATTCCACATTATTTTAACTTGGCTCTGATTCGTGTTCTACCCAAACCTGGTATGGACCCTCTCCTCCCCTCCTCTTACCGCCCTATCTCCTTGCTTAATGTGGACTACAAATTGTTTACTAAATTGCTAGTGGACAGACTGAAATCTATCTTGCCTGAAATAATACACGAAGATCAAACCGGTTTTATCTCGGGCAGGCATTCGGTGACTATTATCCGCAAAGTTCTGACAGTCCTCCAGTCCTTGGGAGGTGTGGAGGCAGGTGATCCCACTTTCCTATTATCGCTTGATGCTGAAAAGGCGTTTGATTTGGTAACGTGGGATCACCTGTTCGAAACACTTAGACGTTTTGGATTTCCCGAACAAATTGTGGCCATAATACATACCATATACCATAATGCGTCTACTCAAATTTTCTCTATCGTCCTAGTGGATGCTGGGGTTCCTGAAAGGACCATGGGGAATAGCGGCTCCGCAGGAGACAGGGCACAAAAAGTAAAGCTTTAGGATCAGGTGGTGTGCACTGGCTCCTCCCCCCATGACCCTCCTCCAAGCCTCAGTTAGATTTTTGTGCCCGGCCGAGAAGGGTGCAATCTAGGTGGCTCTCCTGAGCTGCTTAGAATAAAAGTTTAGTTAGGTTTTTTTATTTTCAGTGAGTCCTGCTGGCAACAGGCTCACTGCATCGTGGGACTAAGGGGAGAAGAAACGGACTCACCTGAGTGCAGAGTGGATCGGGTTTCTTAGGCTACTGGACACTAGCTCCAGAGGGACGATCACAGGTTCAGCCTGGATGGGTCACCGGAGCCGCGCCGCCGTCCCCCTTACAGAGCCAGAAGAGACGAAGAGGTCCGGTGAAATCGGCGGCAGAAGACATCCTGTCTTCAGACTAAGGTAGCGCACAGCACCGCAGCTGTGCGCCATTGCTCTCAGCACACTTCACACTCCGGTCACTGAGGGTGCAGGGCGCTGGGGGGGGAGCGCCCTGAGACGCAATATAACGGAATACCTTAGGTGGCAAAACAGAATACATCACATATAGCTCCTGGGCTATATGGATGTATTTTAATCCCCTGCCATTTTACACAGAAAAGCGGGAGATAAGGACGTCGTGAAGGGGCGGAGCCTATCTCCTCAGCACACAAGCGCCATTTTCCCTCACAGCTCCGCTGGAAGGACGGCTCCCTGACTCTCCCCTGCAGTCCTGCTTCAGAATCAGGGTAAAAAAGAGAAGGGGGGGCATTTTTGGCAGCAAATAACGATAATAACAGCAGCTATAAGGGAATAACACTTATATAAGGTTATCCCTGTATATATATATATATATAGCGCTGGGTGTGTGCTGGCAGACTCTCCCTCTGTCTCTCCAAAGGGCTAAGTGGGGTCCTGTCCTCTATCAGAGCATTCCCGGTGTGTGTGCTGTGTGTCGGTACGCGTGTGTCGACATGTATGAGGAGGAAAATTATGTGGAGGCGGAGCAGTTGCCTGTGTTGGTGATGTCACCCCCTAGGGAGTCGACACCTGACTGGATGATTGTATTTAAACAATTAAGTGATAATGTCAGCAATTTGCAGAAAACTGTTGACGACATGAGACAGCCGGCAAATCAATTAGTGCCTGTCCAGGCGTCTCAGACACCGTCAGGGGCGCTAAAACGCCCGTTACCTCAGTGGGTCGACACAGACCCTGACACAGATACTGAGTCTAGTGTCGACGGTGATGAGACAAACGTAATGTCCAGTAGGGCCACACGTTACATGATCACGGCAATGAAAGAGGCATTGAACCTTTCTGACACTACAAGTACCACAAAGAAGGGTATTATGTGGGGAGAGAAAAAACTACCAATATTTTTTCCTGAGTCAGAGGAAATAAATGAGGTGTGTGAAAAAGCGTGGGTTTCCCCCGATAAAAAACAGCTAATTTCTAAAAAATTATTAGCATTATATCCTTTCCCGCCAGAGGTTAGGGCGCGTTGGGAAACACCCCCTAGGGTAGATAAGGCGCTCACACGTTTATCAAAACAAGTAGCGTTACCGTCTCCTGATACGGCTACCCTCAAAGAACCAGCTGATAGAAGGCTGGAAAATATCCTAAAAAGTATATACACACATACTGGTGTTATACTGCGACCAGCAATCGCCTCAGCCTGGATGTGCAGTGCTGGAGTCGCATGGTCGGATTCCCTGACCGAGAATATTGATACCCTGGATAGGGACAATATTTTGTTAACTATAGAACATTTAAAGGATGCACTACTATATATGCGTGATGCACAGAGGGATATTTGCACCCTGGCATCAAGAATAAGTGCTATGTCCATCTCTGCCAGAAGAGCGTTATGGACGCGACAGTGGTCAGGGGATGCGGATTCCAAACGGCACATGGAAGTATTGCCGTATAAAGGGGAGGAGTTATTTGGGGCTGGTCTATCGGACCTGGTGGCCACGGCAACGGCTGGAAAATCCACCTTTTTACCCCAGGTCACTCCACATCAGCAGAAAAAGACACCGTCTTTTCAAACTCAGTCCTTTCGTTCCCATAAGTACAAGCGAGCAAAAGGCCACTCTTTTCTGCCCCGGGGCAGAGGAAGAGGAAAAAGACTGCACCATGCAGCCGCTTCACAGGAGCAGAAGCCCTCCCCTGCTTCTGCCAAGTCTTCAGCATGACGCTGGGGCTTTACAAGCAGACTCAGATATGGTGGGGGCCCGTCTCAAGAATTTCAACGCGCAGTGGGCTCACTCGCAAGTGGATCCCTGGATTCTACAGGTAGTATCGCAGGGGTACAAACTGGAATTCGAGGCGTTTCCCCCTCGTCGTTTCCTGAAGTCTGCTTTACCAAAGTCTCCCTCCGACAGGGAGGCAGTTTTGGCAGCCATTCACAAGCTGTATTCCCAGCAGGTGATAATCAAGGTACCCCTCCTGCAACAAGGAAAGGGGTATTATTCCACGCTGTTTGTGGTACCGAAGCCGGACGGCTCGGTGAGACCAATTTTAAATCTGAAATCCTTGAACACTTACATAAAAAGGTTCAAATTCAAGATGGAGTCACTCAGAGCAGTGATAGCAAACCTGGAAGAAGGGGACTATATGGTGTCTCTGGACATCAAGGATGCTTATCTCCACGTCCCGATATACCCTTCTCACCAAGGGTACCTCGGGTTTGTAGTACAAAACTGTCATTATCAGTTTCAGACGCTGCCGTTTGGATTGTCCACGGCACCTCGGGTCTTTACCAAGGTAATGGCCGAAATGATGATTCTTCTAAGAAGAAAAGACATTTTAATTATCCCTTACTTGGACGATCTCCTGATAAGGGCAAGATCCAGGGAACAGTTAGAAGTCGGAGTAGCACTATCTCAGGTAGTGTTACGTCAGCACGGGTGGATTCTAAATATTCCAAAATCGCAGCTGATTCCAACGACACGTCTACTGTTCCTAGGAATGATTCTGGACACAGTCCAGAAGGAGGTGTTTCTCCCGGAGGAGAAGGCCAGGGAGTTATCCGAGCTAGTCAGGAACCTCCTAAAACCAGGACAGGTCTCAGTGCATTAGTGCACGAGGGTCCTGGGGAAAATGGTGGCTTCTTACGAAGCGATTCCATTCGGAAGATTCCATGCAAGAACATTTCAGTGGGATCTACTGGACAAATGGTCCGGATCGCATCTGCAGATGCATCAGCGGATAACCCTGTCGCCAAGGACAAGGGTGTCTCTCCTGTGGTGGCTGCAGAGTGCTCATCTACTAGAGGGCCGCAGATTTGGCATTCAGGATTGGATCCTGGTAACCACGGATGCCAGCCTGAGAGGCTGGGGAGCAGTCACACAGGGAAGGAATTTCCAGGGCCTGTGGTCAAGCCTGGAAACGTCTCTTCATATAAACATTCTGGAACTAAGGGCCATTTACAATGCCCTAAGTCAAGCAAAACCTCTGCTTCAGGGTCAGGCGGTGTTGATCCAATCGGACAACATCACGTCAGTCGCCCACGTAAACAGACAGGGCGGCACGAGAAGCAGGAGGGCAATGGCAGAAGCTGCAAGGATTCTTCGCTGGGCGGAAAATCATGTGATAGCACTGTCAGCAGTATTCATTCCGGGAGTGGACAACTGGGAAGCAGACTTCCTCAGCAGACACGACCTTCACCCGGGAGAGTGGGGACTTCACCCAGAAGTCTTCCACCTGATTGTAAACCGTTGGGAAAAACCAAAGGTGGACATGATGGCGTCCCGCCTCAACAAAAAACTGGACAGATATTGCGCCAGGTCAAGGGACCCTCAGGCAATAGCAGTGGACGCTCTGGTAACGCCGTGGGTGTACCAGTCAGTGTATGTGTTCCCTCCTCTGCCTCTCATACCAAAAGTACTGAGAATCATAAGAAGGAGAGGAGTAAGAACTATACTCGTGGTTCCGGATTGGCCAAGACGGACTTGGTACCCGGAACTTCAAGAGATGCTCACGGACGAACCGTGGCCTCTACCTCTAAGAAAGGACCTGCTACTGCAGGAGCCTTGTCTGTTCCAAGACTTACCGCGGCTGCGTTTGACGGCATGGCGGTTGAACGCCGGATCCTGAGGGAAAAAGGCATTCCAGAAGAAGTCATCCCTACTCTGGTCAAAGCCAGGAAGGACGTAACCGCAAAACATTATCACCGCATTTGGCGTAAATATGTTGCGTGGTGTGAGGCCAAGAAGGCCCCTACAGAGGAATTTCAACTGGGTCGTTTCCTTCATTTCCTGCAAACAGGACTGTCTATGGGCCTAAAATTAGGGTCCATTAAGGTTCAAATTTCGGCCCTGTCGATTTTCTTCCAGAAAGAACTGGCTTCAGTACCTGAAGTTCAGACATTTGTAAAAGGGGTCCTGCACATACAGCCTCCTTTTGTGCCTCCAGTGGCACCTTGGGATCTCAATGTGGTGTTGAGTTTTCTAAAGTCACATTGGTTTGAACCACTTTCCACTGTGGACTTAAAATATCTCACATGGAAGGTGTCGATGCTGTTAGCCTTGGCTTCAGCCAGGCGTGTGTCAGAATTGGCGGCTTTATCATATAAAAGCCCTTACTTAATTTTTCATTCTGACAGGGCGGAATTGAGGACTCGTCCTCAATTTCTACCTAAGGTGGTTTCTGCATTTCACATGAACCAACCTATTGTGGTACCTGCGGCTACCAGGGACTTAGAGGACTCTAAGTTGCTTGACGTTGTCAGGGCCTTGAAAATATATGTTTCCAGGACGGCTGGAGTCAGAAAATCTGACTCGCTGTTTATCCTGTATGCACCCAACAAGCTGGGTGCTCCTGCTTCTAAGCAGACGATTGCTCGTTGGATTTGTAGTACAATTCAGCTTGCACATTCTGTGGCAGGATTGCCACAGCCAAAATCAGTAAAAGCCCATTCCACAAGGAAAGTGGGCTCATCTTGGGCGGCTGCCCGAGGGGTCTCGGCTTTACAACTTTGCCGAGCAGCTACTTGGTCAGGGGAAAACACGTTTGCTAAATTCTACAAATTTGATACCCTGGCTGAGGAGGACCTGGAGTTCTCTCATTCGGTGCTGCAGAGTCATCCGCACTCTCCCGCCCGTTTGGCAGCTTTGGTATAATCCCCATGGTCCTTTCAGGAACCCCAGCATCCACTAGGACGATAGAGAAAATAAGAATTTACTTACCGATAATTCTATTTCTCGGAGTCCGTAGTGGATGCTGGGCGCCCATCCCAAGTGCGGATTATCTGCAATACTTGTACATAGTTACAAAAATCGGGTTATTATTGTTGTGAGCCATCTTTTCAGAGGCTCCGCTGTTATCATACTGTTAACTGGGTTCAGATCACAGGTTGTACAGTGTGATTGGTGTGGCTGGTATGAGTCTTACCCGGGATTCAAAATCCTTCCTTATTGTGTACGCTCGTCCGGGCACAGTATCCTAACTGAGGCTTGGAGGAGGGTCATGGGGGGAGGAGCCAGTGCACACCACCTGATCCTAAAGCTTTACTTTTTGTGCCCTGTCTCCTGCGGAGCCGCTATTCCCCATGGTCCTTTCAGGAACCCCAGCATCCACTACGGACTCCGAGAAATAGAATTATCGGTAAGTAAATTCTTATTTTTACTAATAGATTTCTATCTCAACCCTTAATGATTCATAGGGGGACTAGACAGGGTTGCCCCTTATCCCCTTTGCTTTTTGCGGTGGCTTTGGAACCACTGGCTATAGCACTGAGACAGTTACCAGCTTTTTCTGGGATTTCGGTGGGAGGGAGGACAGTTAAGCTTGGACTATTTGCGGACGATATGATTTTATTTGTTTCCAATCCCTGTATGTCGATTCCAGCTATTTTTTATACTATACATTGTTTTAGCACCTTTGCTGGTTACCGCATAAATGTTCATAAGTCCGAATTACTCCCTTTGACTAATATTGATGACCCCCTTCTCTATGCTGACTACTCTTCCCAATTTACACTGACCCCTACTAAATTAAAATATTTAGGTATTTATATTCCTTCAAAACTTTCTAGGTTGTATCTATTTAATTACACTCCCATTATTCAATAAATGAAAACACGTTTAGAAACTTGGAAGGATCTCAAACTTTCTCTGTTGGGTAGAATAGCGGTGATAAAGGCTGTTATCTTTCCCAAACTCTACTCTGCTCGCAATTATTTTCAAAATTTATTTGGAAAAATGCTAAGCCCCGCATGCCCAGAGCCCAAACTTATGTGAATAAACGAAAGGGAGGCTTGAGTATGCCTAATGTGACGATGTTTGCTAGATCTGCATTTTTTAAGTTTGCCTCGGACTGGCTATTACAGTCAGGCTTATACATGAACCTGAAATTAAAGGAGGCACTATTTTCCCCAGCAGCGTTACTTCACACCCCACCGTCTCAACTTCCTCAGGAGTTTAAGACTAATGTTTTATTCTGGGATACTTATAAGGCCTGGGTCTCCGTTCATAAGATGTTCCATAATGACCCTTTTGAATCACCATATATACTGACAATGCTAAATTCCTTTGTCGTATAACAACCCTTTATGAAGCTAAGAACACTGTACGCTGTTTGCTTAAGAAGTACCGTAATGGTACGCTATTAGCGTAGCGATCGCTCAGCCGTAGGCGAGACGCTCAAGCGTCACGTTCGCTCACGGCCCAGTGATCACAGGACACGTTATTGGTTATGACTAGAGTAATGATTCGCTATGGCGTAGCGGACGCTCGAGACCACGAGGAGATCACCAGCGGCGCAGACGCTCACAACGCTATACCTTAATGTTTAAACCTTATACCAAAGAAATACAAAGAATACCTTAATGTGAGTACAGGGTGTAAGTGCAACCTTGTGTAACCTGACTAACTACAAAGCTGCTTGAGCGTCACCGACGCTCAAGTGAACACTTAACACTATAGAAAATACACAGATACTGGTTTAGGTTCCAAAGCCTATTAACTGTATTATATCTAATATACTTGTAAAAAGGGGATAACAGTACAAATGATACACTACAATATAACAGAGACTTCCTAACCACAGAACTAAAATACAAAAAGACAATACTACTCTGACCTAAATGCAATACAATACAATGCTATCTAATACAATACAATACTAGCCTAGTCTAGGGGAGATATGAGAGAACAGAACAGAGAGAGAGAGAGAGAAATTGGCTCACAGAAAGACAATGATAACGGAGAGAAACTTACGCACAAAGGGTATGATCGCCTGCGCCTCGATATCCAGCTCCCGGCTATCAGCAGATAACCGTTGATGAGAGAGTGAGAGCTGGATGTGGTCGGCCTGCCTATTTATGCCCCACACACAATGCAATCTCCTGGTCCTACAATCCCATTGTCCATTGGCCGAAGGAATTCGGCCCTGCATCATAACAAAAGGTCATAGGGTGATTCATACAGGTGGGCTGTGACGATTTCCAACTGCTCAGGTGGGTGGGAAACTGGGTTTCCCGCCGCATACCTGAGTATGTGTAAATAATAGAAATGGACATAAACTTCTTATGTCCATAACTATTCGCACGAGCGATTAATACGCTCCAAACCAACACCGGAATATTGCTAATTAAATACTCTTCCGATGGGTACCAAACACTGCTGTATGATTCCTGTTAGACCCTTCGTACGATATAAAGAGGGATTCCTCAGCTCTGGGACATTGTATTTTAACCAAACTTTCAGAATCTATCAAAGGGGCCATGATCTATAAACTACATTAATTGTGAACATTTGTAACGAATGAGTCGCACGCTACGACTACATAAACTCTACCGTAAATACGCATACCGCGCCTGCGAGTGCACGCTATTGCGGGTATGCGCCTCCACGGGAGAGCGTACGCACGCGCAGCGCGGACCAGTGTGCGGTGCAAATATGGCAACGTGCATTGAGACATTTTTCTGACTTTGACAGTCCACCCTTTGGCAGTCAATAATAACTGCCACAAAACATTTAAGGAGAAAAATGTAAGTCAGGGGTTAATTGATTTCCATGGTTGGGTAGGGGAGGAGAGAGGAGAAGGTGTGAAGAGGGTATGACCTAGTGAGATAGCAGAAGCATGTGTGTATGAGTCCATGTTTGGAGGGTCATGTATCATCGTGCCGTACGTGTGGTAAATCTAGCTTCGAGGTATTGCGAAGTATACATTTGAATTCCTTCTTATCCTGTGGTACAGGTCTGTGGATGGGCTGTCAAACTCTACCGAGCTCATTTCGGCTGTGGTTGTAACAAAATGGGGATGCACATTTTAGTTGATGATACATGAATGGGGGAGGTATGTGGTTGCTGATATCTGTGCCTGTATTCCCTATCGTCTATGTGTGTCGTTACCTGAGGGTTGTAGAGATGAAGATAAAGAACACTTACGAAAAATGCAATGATATTCTATGTCAGGGAAATGTACATCTGTTGTTGAAGTTGTGTTCGGTATCTGTTGAGAGTCGTCTTCTTTGCGCTGTTTTGCTCCTTAGGCATGAGCAACAAGCTTTGTCAGTGCCATCAGATTTACAAAAATGTTGGGCTAGCGTGAGTTTAAAAATACTAGGGAAACTGGGGATCCATGGCAAAGTTCATCAAGTGTCCATATTTAAAGTTGTCAAATCTTCTTCTTTGGTGCTTGTCTGTTGTCTGTATAGCGTCTCGTCAACTTCCTCGTCCAAGGGGGTCTTTGTATCTTGGAGAAAAGCAGAAAAACAGGTGAAAGAAACGGACCGTATAATCGCATTTTCATCACATCCTGGTTTCTATCATTGGGTCATAAATCAAATCCAGGTTAATTACGGTTTCCTCACTCCTCAAGCTCATCACTTTTGTACTTTGTTTGCACCTCATTAAAGCCTGCCCGCATCTAAATATCAATCCAATCGATATAACGACACCCAAGATACATAGTAGAAACTTTCCAACATCCATTATGACTCCTTGAGCCCAGTCTCCCAAACCGGAGATCCAATTTCGCGGGTTCAACCATGACACCCAACCAGTCAGCTCATTACCTACAGCAGCAAGGGTGAGATTGTGTTTTCGACGAAATTCCCACTTCAATTGGAGAATATCGTCCATCTTTTGGTCTATGACCTCTACCGGATCCTCGGTGCTATTTGTGATATACGTGCAACACTTTATGCCGTACTGTGTTGCTAATGTAACACAATATCCGCCTGTTACTGCTGTAAGATAATTAAGAACCATCCTATGCTGAACTAGTTCTGTTTTGTAAGCTTGAAGTTCTCTTCCAGTGTATCTAAACGTGTCATCATACATTTCAGTGATATTATCTAACAAATTGGCGAGTGCGGAAATGTATCTATAATTCATCACACCTCGAGCGGTGCGAGTGAAATCTAACGCTACCAGAACCTGAATCCCGGTGGATTCATGGATAAGATCAGAGGCCGGATGCTCTAACCTTTCTGACAGTTGTCTTTTAACTCGGTGCTCGTAATGAGTGTGAGTATAAGGAGCTTGGGCACCACGGTGTATGTCCTTCATTTTGTCATGTGTTACAGTCATCACTTCAGGCAATACTTTTCCAATATAACACAATCCTTCAGAGTTTGGGGCAAGCCACTTGTACGCCTTTCTCCCGCATATGAAATATGCATCATCGGGGAGAACATAAGGGACGGAGAAGGACATGATCATGTTACAAACCTTCCAGGTGAAATCTCCTGACCCTAATTCTTCCATCTGCTTAATGCACGTATCGGTTTGTACGATATGTGCACAGTATCCTGGTGATACCTCTCCAACTCTAGTAATCCTATTTCCTAAGGTATATCGATACCGGAAAGATTTTCCTCTACTGGCTATGTGGCGTACGAGCTCTGTATCTGTAGGCATTCTATCTGCTCTGTGTGAAAAGGTCATGGTAAGGTTGCTCCATGACACTTCCCAATTTCCCGGTTTTCTGGGATTGGAGATATTAAAACATAAGAGGGACCTATCCACATGGTATTGGTGGAGCTTCAAACTAGGAGGGCTGGAGATGTTAAACCTCCGGTCCACCGGTCTCCCACCACTTAGCTCAAGTACCTCCCCTAACGTTAAAGGAAATGGTACTAGCCCTGATTTACTGTGACCCTGAGGTACTTGAGAGCATACCCAACAATCTGTTTGGTTTAACACGTTACCCACTAGAGAGTGATAGTCACTCAATGGATGCCGGTCCATATGGATATTAAAACTAGATTGGCATTTCTTTATGCATCCATCTTCAACCAGATTATCACAGAGCCTACAGATACAATTTTCTTCAGCTAACAATCCATCACAATTTCTTCTATCGGATCGTTTTCTGATACTCGCCTTTGCTTGTTGGTTTGGTTGATCTTGGAAAACTACGCCTCCATCATCATAATCGGAACCCATTCCAGAACCTCTCTCGACCTCTATGGTACTCTCGCCGGAACAGACTGCTCTGGTCAACATCATGGTTAACATCAAAATCCGGATCACAGTCTCTTGGGGCAAGTCCATCTTTGAGGAGGAAAATAGAGAAGAATGAGAAGGGGGAAAAAAAGAAATTTCAAGGAAGAGGGGATGGGAAGTGGAGAAAAACAATAAAAGGGAGAAGGGAGTCGACAACTGCTTTCGGTCTTCAAGGCTCAGGTGCCGCCTCAGTCCTCCTGGAACAGACACTCCAGTGATACAACCTCTACCGTCTGTTCCTTATCACGGGACTTCTCTGGATCAGCAACCTTTTTGCAGTGGGATGAATGGACCCAAGTCTCTCTCTCAGCCACCTTCAATGCTGTGGTGCTAGTCAATAAGACCTGGTATGGTCCTTCCCATCTATCAATAAGACAACCTGAGCGTAGAAAATTTCGTATCATTACATAATCCCCAGGTTCAATGTCATGACAATTACTATCTGGTAAATCAGGAATCACCAACTTCAGATTATCATTTTGACTCCTCAACTGCTTACTCATGTTAATCAAGTACTTTACAGTTACTTCATTGTTACATTTCAAATCATCCTGAGGGTTAATCATGACATGCGGTTGTCGACCAAACAAGATTTCAAAAGGAGACAGATTAAGAGGGGACCTGGGAGTGGTTCTGATGCTATACAAAACAATGGGTAAAGCTTCTGGCCACGTCAATCCTGTCTCTGCCATTACTTTACTCAATTTATTTTTAATAGT
Source organism: Pseudophryne corroboree (assembly GCF_028390025.1). NCBI lineage: Eukaryota > Metazoa > Chordata > Amphibia > Anura > Myobatrachidae > Pseudophryne > Pseudophryne corroboree. The sequence goes on along the minus strand of NC_086444.1, from coordinate 82,927,555 downwards.
GCTGTTCACTCTTTCGACCTTCGCACTCGCCTGTGGACGGTACGGAGTGTGCAGCTTACTATCAATTCCCATCAACTTACACATTCCTTGAAAGACATCACCTGTAAAATGGGTACCCCTATCACTTTCAATGATTCTAGGGATACCATATCTACATACAAATTCCTGCACAATTTTCTTAGCTGTAAACATAGCGGTATTTGTAGCTGCTGGAAAAGCTTCGACCCAATTCGAGAAAACATCTATACAAACAAGTACATATTTCAAATTTCGACATGGGGGTAATTGAATGAAGTCAATTTGTATTACCTGGAAAGGGCCGCCGGCAGGTGGGATATGGGATGGTTCTGTAGGTATTGCTTTTCCAATATTCTTTCTCAGACAGGTAAGGCATGACATTGCTCTTTTACCCGCATGAGAGGAGAATCCTGGGGCGCACCAGTATGCTCTTACCAATTTGCACATCCCCTCCTTGCCTAGATGAGTCAGCCCGTGAGCTGCTTCAGCCAGACATGGAAGGTATGCCCTGGGGGCCACTGGTTTACCATGTCCATCCGTCCAGAGCCCTGAGGACTCTTGGCCATATCCCTTTGCCTTCCAGACTGCTCTCTCCTGTGTGGAACACAAATTCTGCATCTCACACAACTTTTGTGTGTTGATGGTATTAAATACCATCAGTTGTGTGGTGTCTGTCTGTATGGGGGTAGCAGCTGCAAGCTTTGCGGCTTCGTCTGCTCGGCTGTTACCAAGGGATACTGGGTCTTGGCTATATGTATGTGCTTTACATTTGATAACAGCCACTCTGTCGGGTTCCTGTATCGCTGTTAGAAGCCTTTTTATATGAGCTGCATGCGCTATCGGTGTACCAGCTGCCGTCATGAAATTTCTGAGCCGCCATAGCGCTCCGAAATCATGGACTACCCCGAACGCGTATCTGGAATCGGTGTAGATATTGGCTGACTTACCCTTAGCCAATTCACATGCTCTGGTTAGGGCGACCAGTTCAGCAACCTGGGCTGAGTGAGGTGGGCCTAGCGGTTCCGCTTCTATGGTGTCTTGGTCATCTACGACTGCGTATCCAGTACACAAGTCTCCCGAGTCTGACTGTCTGTGACAACTACCGTCCGTGTAGAACGTGAGTTCTGCATCTTCCAGTGGATTGTCACTGATGTCAGGCCTTGCGGTAAAATTTTGGGTCAAATATTCCATACAATCATGTGTATCTTCCTTTGCATTAAATTCTCCTTCCCCATCACTCTCACCTTCCACCCTTTGTGCCTGACCAGGCACACCTGGGAGAAAAGTTGCAGGATTTAATGCACTGCATCTCCTTATGGTGATGTTTACGGGGGCCATTAATGCCAATTCCCATCTTGTAAACCTTGCTGATGAGACGTGTCTGGTTTGGGCAGAATTTAATAAGGCAGATACCGCATGTGGCGTATGGATTGTGAGGTTGTGGCCTAGCACGACATCTTCGCTTTTCGTCACTAGCAATGCTATCGCCGCAACACTACGCAAGCATGTGGGGAGGGATCGCGCTACCGTGTCTAGCTGGGCGCTGTAGTATGCAATTGGCCTGCTGGCATCACCGTGTTTTTGTGTTAGTACACCTGCTGCGCACCCAGCACTTTCTGTTCCGTATAGTTCAAAGGGTTTCCCATAGTCTGGCATACCCAGTGCTGGTGCCTGCGTTAGGCACTGTTTGAGTCTCTCAAATGCTGCCTCAGATTCGTCTGTATGCGAAATCCGATCAGGTTTGTTTGAAGAGACCATTTCCTGCAAAGGTAGCGCCAATATGGAAAACCCTGGGATCCAATTACGGCAATACCCACACATTCCTAAAAACGTCCTGATCTGTTGCTGGGTTTGTGGCAGTGTCATGTCTCTAATGGCTTGGATTCTATCAGCGGTCAGGTGTCTCAGTCCTTGTGTTAGACAGTGTCCCAAATATTTTACCTTAGCTTGGCATAATTGCAACTTGTCTTTGGAAACCTTGTGACCTGTGTCTGAAAGATGAAACAGGAGCTGTTTCGTATCCTTCAGAGATGCTTCCAGTGAATCTGAACACAGTAATAAATCGTCCACATACTGTATCAATACTGATCCACTGTCTGGTTGGAAAGACTGTAAACAATCATGCAAAGCCTGAGAAAATATACTTGGACTATCTATGAAACCTTGGGGTAACCGAGTCCACGTGTATTGGACTCCTCTGTATGTGAATGCAAACAAATATTGGCTGTCAGGGTGCAGAGGTACCGAAAAGAATGCGGAGCAGAGGTCAATAACAGTGAAAAATTTGGCAGTGGGAGGAATTTGCATTAGGATGACAGCTGGATTAGGCACTACGGGGAACTGACTCTCAACTATTTTGTTAATCCCCCTTAGATCCTGCACTAGCCTGTAACCCCTCCCCCCACTCTTTTTAACAGGGAAGATGGGACTATTTGCTGTGCTGGACGTTCTTACTAGAATGCCCTGTTGTAGCAAGCGCTCTATTACGGGAAAAACTCCTAGCTCCACCTCTGGCTTCAGAGGATACTGTGGGATTTTTGGAGCTATCCTACCATCTTTTACTTGCACAACTACTGGAGCTACGTTTGCCATTAATCCAGTGTCCTGTCCATCTTTTGTCCAAAGTGACTCTGGTATCTGAGATGTCATTTCTTCTACTTGGGATGGATTCCTATTTGTCATAATGGAATGTGACATTAATTTTGATGGGGAGTCTAACATGTCTCGTACCTCCTGAGCGTGATTCTCAGGAATGTCCAAGAATACACCTTCAGGAGTACAATAAATGACGCAACCCATTTTACATAGTAAGTCTCTCCCCAGGAGATTAGTTGGTGCCGATGCAGCCAGCAAAAAGGAATGCTTGGTATGCAAAGGCCCTATTGTAATCTCGGCTGGTTTGCTAACAGGGTAGTGCTGGACTACTCCTGTTACTCCCATGGCTGGAACTGTCCTACCAGTGGTTCTCATGCCCACTGTCGAATTTATCACTGACTTGGCCGCCCCTGTGTCTACAAGAAAGTTTAAAGTTTTACCAGCCACATTGATTGCAATCTCTGGTTCGCTTCCAAGACTGGCAATCAACTTAACTGGCTGCAGATTACAGGTATGGCCACACCCCTATTGGGTATGCTGACCTCCCTGAATCCCGCTGGCAGCAACTACTTGTGAGGGAGTTAGCTGGGAACTACCAGAGGCATGCCAATCTCTGTTCGGGGGATATCTTTTTGTTTCCCCTGTATGTGGCTCAAAACTCCGCCTCTGTGGACCCTGCTCCCAATGTCGTGTGTTGTGTTGTTGTCTAGGGGGTTGAAAAGATCTTTGTACATTCTTTGTTCTACATTCTCGTGCAAAGTGTCCCGGTCTGTTACAAGAAAAACATGTTATTACACTTGCCTTACCCACAGGATTCGGTGGTACATACGCAGGCTGCCTTGTGGTCAGCGCCTGTATACTTACGGACATCAACTTATCACTTTGCGATTCCCTGTGCCTAGTGATGTTTCTGTCGTGATCAATAGCAGCCTCTCTCAAGCCGGACACTGACAGACCTCGCCAGCATGGTTGCGTGGTCTGAACCCTAGTCTTTAATGTTTCCTTTAAACCATCCATCAGTACAGATACTGCTACTTCTCGATGGTTTGGGTTGGTCTTAATGTCTTCTATACCAGTGTACTTTGCCATTTCTAATAGTGCCCGGTGAAAATATTCTGTTGCCGTTTCGGACTCCTTTTGCTTAATGGAAAATATTTTATTCCATTTAACAACGGCTGGGAAATACTCTTTTAGCTGTAAATTTATCCTTTTTACATTATCCTTGTTGTACACGTCTGTAAGCGGTACATCTTTATCCAATGCACAGTCAGCTAAAAATTGAGTTGCATCAACATTGGAAGGTAAACAAGCTCTTAGCAGTATCTGCCAATCCTTGTTGTTGGGTTCTACAGTGTTACCTAGATCCCTGATGTATTTTTGGCTAGCAACTAAGTCCTTTCTGGGGTCAGGAAATTCGGACACTATTGTTCTTAATTCCATTCTGGAAAATGGAGTGTACATGGCAATGTTCCTTATGGGAGTGGCTCCAGACACATCTGTTTTTCCATTGGGAACTGCTATTACCCTTACAGGAGCAATTCTAACAGCCTCTTCCTGTGTAGATTCTACAGCTTGTTGTGGTACAATTGTTTCAGTGTAGTGCATGGTGCCGTACTTACCCGTTGACACGACCTCACCTATCCCTCCGCTAGGGGCTTTCACTAATCTCGTGGGTGTCGCGGTGCCTACTGTGGTCTCTGCTATGGTGGCTGCAAGAGAGAGAGCTGAAATTGTTGCTGAATCGTCTTCTTGATCACACTCCTGAGGAAGGTTCAAAACAGGGTACATCTTGCACGGGTTAATACTTGCATGAGTTATTTGGTTAACATCATTAACATTTACAGGGTTACTAAGAGTTTGTGTTTTACAACCCAGTGCGTTTCTCTCCGCAATCAACCTCTCTCCTGCAATGTATGGTGGAGGAGGAGCTGTGGCAATCAACTTCCTGACTGCCCCAGATCCTGCCGCCAGAGCCAAACCTCTCTGTATCTCACCTTCCTGGTGCCATAACTGTAAACAATCATGATGTTGAATTCGTCTCTTTGTTGATTTTACGAGACATATCCTCCTCCTTAAATTTTGTAACACTTCTGGACTGAAGCTACCTATTCTTGGGAATTTGTCCCTGTCTTGTACAGTCATTCTCTCCCATTCATCACATAAAGATTCGGTGTGAATTCCATATTTTTCACACATTACATATCGTGCCGACCCAACTGGTCGGTTCACAGAATCAACCTGAACCAGGGTTGATCGCCCCCTACCTGAGCAACTGGCCCCCATAGTCTGCAGGTGTTGCTTAGTCCTCCTTGGATTTCTGTATCAAGGTTTTCAGCAAGCCTTTACAGACAACCAAATTACTCCACAGTAGGCCGGCGGTGGCGGTTTACCGAGTACCCCACTCACTCGCCCACCTCGACCAATACGACCTGATCACACCGATATGGTGCTGGCGTACTCGATACAGGGCCCCTATGGAACCTTCAGTTTACTGGAACATATGAGGGTTACCCGCAGGACACTTACTCTTTCCAGTAAAGTTGGGGTTGTTAGATAGTTCCTGAGTGACCAGCGAACTTCCCTTCCAAAAATAAAAAATTACACAAATCACGTCAGAATGTACAGATAGCGTTTGTGACCACTTTACTCTAATGGTATTAGGTCAGATTACTAACTACTGCACACAATTACGTGCGGTCCAATCGTTCAGTACACGAGCACTACTTGTCACGTACTGAAAGATCAATGGAATCGATGTTTCCGGCCGCGATTCCTTCAGCAAGAGCTTGTATGGCCTATATGGGTTCTGCACCAACACCCCAGGCGTTGTGCCACTGGACTTTTATAGCGGACCTCTTTGTCTATTTTACCTGTTACCTTATGACCTCCTGGTCTGTTACCTTATGACCTCCTGGTCTTGTTACCTTATGGTCCGCTATACTCTAATGCTCAAATATTATTTAACCAGGGATGCCTCCCTAGCCACCGTATATGTCACTTACACGTATGTCCCTTGACGAGTACCCGGCTTTCCTTTTGGTTCCACCTTACAGTTATATAAACTTTTGTATACAAAACACACTCACTCAACACATGTACACTTTTGTTTCTATATCTATTTCTGCGCAGAAATTGTCTTTAGGCCAAAAGTGTTACCAATTAGGAGCAGGATCTGTTAAACTAAATTTCAGATTTTTCCAAAAATAGATTTGCGTTATTTACCGCGTCGCGTTATCTACCGCTGTGCGTTACTTATCGCCTTTGCGTTACTTCACTTTATCACAGCTTGAGCTACGTGGGCGTAACCGGACGCTACGTTGCGTAATGAACGCTGCGTGCGTCTGCCGTTTGGATTGCGTACGCAAGTCTTTTGTTAGGGACACGTGTACGCAAAACAAAGGTCCACCGTAACACAATTTCTACCTTTATCAATGTAGATGATCCCTGATCATCTACCGCAATCCACACTGACTGCCTTGTCTCTTAGACAAATCGTGTGTTGTTCTATACTTTAACTATTACCTTTATTATGAAATAACAGCAAATCTCTTTTTAGCACTTTCTATCAACTATAAAAATTGGCAAACAGGAATAGTGATATACGAAATTGAAAAAGAAATGCAGATAAATGTATGCGTGCGTGTATACGCAAGACAGAAGAGAAATAAAACAGTTTTAAAAGACACAAGCGTTTTGTTCTTACTTCCGGTTCCCGGATTCCTTCAGCACTCTTTATCTAAGCGAAGCAGACGCTTATCCCGTCAGCACTGTGAGACAACCTCCCACCCTTTGCTGGAGGGATAATGTCTGCTGATCTACCTAGTGCAGATATGAGAAGGATAGGACGAGTCCCCAATTGACAATGCTAAATTCCTTTGTCGTATAACAACCCTTTATGAAGCTAAGAACACTGTACGCTGTTTGCTTAAGAAGTACCGTAATGGTACGCTATTAGCGTAGCGATCGCTCAGCCGTAGGCGAGACGCTCAAGCGTCACGTTCGCTCACGGCCCAGTGATCACAGGACACGTTATTGGTTATGACTAGAGTAATGATTCGCTATGGCGTAGCGGACGCTCGAGACCACGAGGAGATCACCAGCGGCGCAGACGCTCACAACGCTATACCTTAATGTTTAAACCTTATACCAAAGAAATACAAAGAATACCTTAATGTGAGTACAGGGTGTAAGTGCAACCTTGTGTAACCTGACTAACTACAAAGCTGCTTGAGCGTCACCGACGCTCAAGTGAACACTTAACACTATAGAAAATACACAGATACTGGTTTAGGTTCCAAAGCCTATTAACTGTATTATATCTAATATACTTGTAAAAAGGGGATAACAGTACAAATGATACACTACAATATAACAGAGACTTCCTAACCACAGAACTAAAATACAAAAAGACAATACTACTCTGACCTAAATGCAATACAATACAATGCTATCTAATACAATACAATACTAGCCTAGTCTAGGGGAGATATGAGAGAACAGAACAGAGAGAGAGAGAGAGAAATTGGCTCACAGAAAGACAATGATAACGGAGAGAAACTTACGCACAAAGGGTATGATCGCCTGCGCCTCGATATCCAGCTCCCGGCTATCAGCAGATAACCGTTGATGAGAGAGTGAGAGCTGGATGTGGTCGGCCTGCCTATTTATGCCCCACACACAATGCAATCTCCTGGTCCTACAATCCCATTGTCCATTGGCCGAAGGAATTCGGCCCTGCATCATAACAAAAGGTCATAGGGTGATTCATACAGGTGGGCTGTGACGATTTCCAACTGCTCAGGTGGGTGGGAAACTGGGTTTCCCGCCGCATACCTGAGTATGTGTAAATAATAGAAATGGACATAAACTTCTTATGTCCATAACTATTCGCACAAGCGATTAATACGCTCCAAACCAACACCGGAATATTGCTAATTAAATACTCTTCCGATGGGTACCAAACACTGCTGTATGATTCCTGTTAGACCCTTCGTACGATATAAAGAGGGATTCCTCAGCTCTGGGACATTGTATTTTAACCAAACTTTCAGAATCTATCAAAGGGGCCATGATCTATAAACTACATTAATTGTGAACATTTGTAACGAATGAGTCGCACGCTACGACTACATAAACTCTACCGTAAATACGCATACCGCGCCTGCGAGTGCACGCTATTGCGGGTATGCGCCTCCACGGGAGAGCGTACGCACGCGCAGCGCGGACCAGTGTGCGGTGCAAATATGGCAACGTGCATTGAGACATTTTTCTGACTTTGACAATACCCTTGTGGGGCAACCCCAACTTCCCCTCTTCTTTAGATAATCGACACTTTTATACATGGAAATGTAAGGGAATATATACAATCAGGGACATCTTTGATCCTGGTGGACAGATGCTTTACTTCACACAACTGCAGGATAAATTTTCTTTGCCCCGCTCCAATTTCTTTATGTACCTTCAAGCGCGCCAATATATTAAATCTTTTGTTGATCCCCTAGGTAAGGCAACTTCTGCTCGGGCTGTGCAAGACATCCTCACGTTTTGTAAGTATAATCCATTCAAGATTCGTTATCTTTACAATGACCTGATTGAGGTATAAGCCCCTTCCTGGTCCCCTCTCTCTGCTTCGTGGAAGCGGGAATTCCCAGAGGCACCTACAATGGATGAGATTTCCGCGAACACTGAGTTGGTCTTGAGGGCTCTAAAATCCGCTAAATTACAGGAAATACATTTGTGGATTATGAACAGGATGTATGTGTCCCCCTCCTAAAGACAACATTTCCGCCCCGGAGAACTGGGAATTTGTCCTAAATGTGGAGTGAGTGGAGCTTCTCTTGCACATAATCTTTGGTTTTGTGGGAAAATCAAACAGTTTTGGTATAATATCCTTCAGTATTTATCCCGTTTACTTAAATTAAACCTCCCAAGAGTAGTGGGTCCGTTAGTGTTCGCGGATTTCTCGCCCTGGATGCTGCAGTTTGACCTCGCTCCTGTGATTCCTTTACTGACCGTGATGGTCACAGTAGCGAAACAGGTGATACTGCGACATTGGATTTATAAAACAGCCCCATCGTTAGGAGAATGGGAATCAGCTTTATTGGATGTACTATTTTGTGAGAGGCGAATGGCTACTTTCCAGATTGACACTGGGGTGATGCTTTTCCATAAAAAATGGGGCACCTATATAGATGGTTTACCTCTGGACAGGCGTGAATGTATCTGGAAGGTTTTTCGGGATACAAAGTGGTACTTAACCAACCGTATGGCTGGAACTATTACTTGATTTCCTTTTGATTGGGTGTTTATTTGGTCTGTAGACCTTTATTTCTGTATCGACTTTCCACCTCCTGACACTGCGGACAATTACGTCCGTCCCATGATCACGATTTAATATTCCCTCCGGAATGAGTGTTTGACTCCCCCCCTCGGCAATATATTATATCTATATATTATGTCTCTATAATATTTCTTTTTTTTTCTTTCTATCTCTATTTCTTTCTTTTACTTTCTCTCTCCTCTTCCCTGTCAGCTGTAATGCTAGGTTTATTTTCTACAACTATTGTTTTCATTATTTGGGGCAATGATGCACCTAGATGACTTACCGTATATACTCGAGTATAAGCCGACTTTTTCAGCACATTTTTCTATGCTGAAAAAGCCTCCCTCGGCTTATACTCGAGTTACCAACTCACGGCTGCAGCAGACGCCGTGGGCTGTGTGGGCGTCCGCTGCAGCCGGAGAGACTGGGGGCAAATAAAGAGGGGGCACAACTACTGGGGGCAAAGCAAGGGGGCATGTTATTATCTGTCACTGGGGGTATATGTGGCACTGGGGGCACAGCCCTAGCAACAAGCATAACACCTACCGCATGAAACCCCTGGCAACGAGCATGACACCCTGAGCATGAAAACCCCTGGCACTGTGCATTTCCCACCCTAGCTTATACTCGAGTCAGTAATTTTTCCCAGTTTTTTGAGGTAAAATTAGGTGCCTCGGCTTATATTCGGGTCGACTTATACTCGAGTATATACGGTATGCTCCTTTGTATTGTTGCTATTCAGCTGTGTTTGAATTACTTGAATTGAATCTTCTTCTTTATAAAAAAAAAATGTACAGCCTTCAATATTCTGCATTTTATGCATTTTGAACTTGATTATCTGTCATTGTTGAATGTCTTTGATGTTGATCTTCTGTTATTTATGACGTAAAAAAAGATTACGTGGCAGCCTTACAAAGCTGCTACACCGAAATGCCACGCTGAGCTGCCAAGATGCTCCCACAGACTGGGTGGAATGAGCAGTTATCCCAGCAGGAGCAGAAAGATCCGCCACAGAATAGGCAAGGCGGATAGTACAGCAGAGCCACCTGGCCAAAGTCTGCTTGGAAGCTGTCCAGCCCCGCTTGTGGAAGTCATACAGGACAAACAGAGAATCAGATTTGTGAAGATCCTTGGTCCTGTTTACATAAATCTGGAGAGCCCTCACCACATACAGAATGGCCTGATACGAATGGAAGATTAGAAAGGGGAAGTGACAAAATAACAAGCTCAAGTCGGATACTTGCCGGGCCGATGCAATGGCAAGTAAGAAGACAGACTTCCATGTAAGCCAACGAATGTCAACAACCTTGCAAGGCTCAAAGGCAGCGGACTGTAGCGTTTGAAAAACCAAGGAGAGGTTCAATGGAGCCACAGAGGGAACAAACGGCGGCTGTATGTGGGGAATGCTCTGAAGAAACGTCCATACATCTGGTAGGAGTGTAATCTGTTGCTGGTAGAGGAAACCTGCACCTTTAAGGAAAAGAGCATGAGGACCAAATCCAGACCCACCTGCAAAAAGGAAATAATGTACAAACATATATAGCGGTGTATGTGTGTGAGACACGCTAACATGCACACCACACACACACCGATAGTTTCAGGCACAAATCAACATCAATTGAATATTAATTATTCTCTAGCTGTTCTGATCACTTTAAAACATTAAAATCTGCAGTTCCCACACAGTAGTCTGAAATGGTCTACAAAATAACACTTAAATATGTTTAGAAAGAGAGCGCAGTACAATTATTAAATATAAAATGTAATTGAAACAATTTATTATTATTATTATCAGGAGATGAGCGGGTTCGGATCTCAGAGAACCGAACCCTACCGGACTTCACGTCATGAGCCCGGATCCGAGTCAGTCCATTGATACTGCCGTATATGTCCAGTGGTACTGCCATATATGTACAGCGGTACTGCCGTATAATTCCAGTGATCCTGCCGTATAATTCCAGTGATCCTGCCGTATAATTATAGTGGTACTGGCGTGTAAGTCCAGTCCAGTGATACTGCCGTATATGTCCAGCACTACTGCTGTATAATTCCAGTGATCCTGCTGTATAATTCCAGTGATCCTGCTGTATAAATACAGTGATCCTGCTGTATAAATCCAGTGATCCTGACGTATAATTACAGTGGTCCTGGCGTATAAATCCAGTCCAATGATACTGCCGTATATGTCCACTGATACTGCCGTATATGTCCAGTGATCCTGCCGTATAATTACAGTGGTACTGCCGTATAATTCCAGTGATCCTGCAGTATAATCCCAGTGTTCCTGCCGTATAATGACAGTGGTACTGGCGTGTAAGTCCAGTCCAGTGATACTGCTGTATATGTCCATTGATACTGCTGTATATGTCCAGTGCTACTACCGTATAATTCCAGTGATCCTGAGGTATAATTCCAGTGATCCTGCCGTATAATTCCAGTGATCCTGCTGCATAAGTCCAGTCCAATGATACTGTTGTATATGTCCAGTGATACTGCCGTATATGTCCAGCGGTACTGCCGTATAAATCCAGTGATCCTTCAGTTTGGTCAGTCAGTTCCACAGGAACATTAGCACTTTCCTGCCCGTATTGGGAGCTTTGGTACATCCCCATGGTACTAAAATGGACCCCAGCATCCTCTAGGACGTAAAAGAAAATAGGATTTTAATAACCTACCGGTAAATCCTTTTCTCGTAGTCCGTAGAGGATGCTGGGCGCCCGCCCAGTGCTCATTTTTCCTGCAGAATTACGTTTTATCTTTTTACACAGGTTCTCATGTGTTAAGATGTTCACAGCTGTTGCTGTTACGTTAGGCATGCACCTTAGCATGGGTTGTGTTGAAGGCCATGTTAGGCGGCATGTTTTTGGTATGGTGTGAGCTGGTGTGAATCTCGCCACTAGTTTAATGTAAAATCTTCTCTCGAAGTTGTCCGTCTTCTCGGGCACAGTTCCTATACTGAGGTCTGGAGGAGGGGCATAGAGGGAGGAGCCAGTTCACACTGTTGAAAAGTCTTAAAGTGCCAAAGGCTCCTGTGGAACCGTCTATACCCCATGGTACTAAAATGGACCCCAGCATCCTCTACGGACTACGAGAAAAGGATTTACCGGTAGGTAATTAAAATCCTATTTTTACATTAAAAAAAACTCCTCCTCAGGTTCTGCCTCTTTATCAGGGATATTCAGGACCTCCCTAATAGAATAGATAAGGGCTTCCACACCCTGAGACAGAGTACTGTCTTCTTTATCCCCTCTCAACTTTCCCTTCCTCAAAATCTGGCATATCATTATCAGAGTCAGATTGGAGCATATGCGGCAATGGGGCCGATTCAGACCTGATTGCTGCTGTGCGTTTTTGCACAGTGGACGATCAGGCACAAACTGCACATGCACCGCAATGCACAGGAGTTTCGCACGGGTACAAAGCGGATCGCCGCTCAGCGATGGGTTTGTGCAACAGATTTGTTCGCACGGGTGATCGCAGGGAGATTGACAGGAAGAGGGCGTTTGTGGGTGGCAACTGACCGTTCTCAGGGAGGGGTTGGAAAAACGCAGGCGTGTCCCTGCATTTGCAGGGAGGGTTCCTGACGTCAATTCCAGTCTTGAACTGGCTGAAGTGATCGCAGCGGCTGAGTAAGTCCTGGGTTGCGCAGAGACTGCACAAAATCTGTTTGTGCAGCTCTGCTACACATGCGATCGCACACTTGCACAGCGAACCCCCCTCCCCCACCCCCCGTAGGCGGCGACTATCTGATCACAGGGCTGCAAAACTCGCTGCCCAGCGATCAGATCTGAATTAGCTCCAATGTGTGTTTCTGAGAAACCAGCTGAGGGGCAGGTCTGAGATCAGAAGTATTAGATGATATGTCAGACATCATCCCTTTTATTGAATCCAGACATTCTGGATCGTGTGAGCTGCTTCCCTGTGAAGGGAGACTGCATTGAGCACACAGCAGAGATCCCCCTGTGGAGGAAAACTTTATGCTACATGACTGACAAATAACCTTCTTGGCAGACATGTTCATACAGCAGAACACACACACACGAGCAGTGAATAAACAACGAGACCCAGGGTAAGCCTGTATGGAATGACACAGAGAGGGAGAGAACTTGCACACCGCTGCCACTATCAGCTAAAGCAATGCTTTGCCGGGCAGAAAACTAGAGCCTTAATAAGGTAACTAGTTTATATATATAATATGCAGCTCCCCCCTTCTACAAAACCCCCTGGTACCAGTATAAGGTGTGTTTTCAGGGTCTTGGAGGAGCAGCGCTTTCCTGCATGCAGCCTGTAGTATGATGCAGCAAGAAATGGCACCTCTGAGCTGCTGGTCCCGCTCTCCGTGAAGTCCGACCCACTTAATGGCGTGCGGTCCCTGTATAGCAGAGCTGGCCAAACCGGTCCTCGAGATCTACCAACAGTTCATGTTTTCCAGGCCTCCTGGAGATCTCTAGAACTGTCAGTCAGGAATAAATGCAGCAAATCTTAATTAGTAGTGACTACACCTGTGCACCAGCTAGGTGGCCTGGAAAATGTGAACTGTTGGTAGATCTCGTGGACTGGTTTGGCCAGCCCTGCTGTATAGATTATACTGGCAATAACTCCAATTTTGCAGAAAAACGGGGTTAAAACCCCTTTTCTGTGACAGCGCCAGTGTGGGTACGTGCAGCGGGCACCGCAGCGCAGAGTGCCCGCCGCGCCCTTATGCCGCCATTGTAACCGGGGACCCGCTAACCGGGACCCTGGTGTCTGTACTCACCACGTTTTCAGCTCTTAGGGGTGGCGGCATGCTGTCAGAGTGCGCGCACACCCTGGGGGTGAGCGAAACAACACCTCAGGAGCTATGTCCTGTCAGTGGGACCATACAGACCATTAACCCTTCAAGAGGTTGGTCTGGTCCCCACCCCCTAAGTCCCACGATGCAGGCAGACTGGTGCCAGCCAGGGCTGCCTGAAAATAATAAACTAAAATAAAGTTTTGAAGAAAACTCTCTGGAGCTCCAGAGAATGCACTCGGCTCCTCTGGCTCATTTTTCTAAACTGAGTCTGCAGGAGGGGCATAGAGGGGAGGAGCCAGCACACTGTAGAACTTTTAAAGTGCCAGGCTCCAATGGACCCCATCTATATCCCATGGTAACTCTTGTCATCCCAGTATCCCCTAGGATGTGAGAGAAATAAAAAAAAAAAAATCATAAAAGTAAAGCTTCTTATAGCAGCTCCACTGTTTAACAGTGAACTGTCTCGAGCTGGCACCAAACTGAAACGCCTCAGTCTAAGGAGCGGTGTCTGCTCCCGTCTGCACCAACTTAAAAACTGTCTGGCCAGGGTATAGAGGAGAGGGGGGCCTGGGCTTAGGGGAGAAAATAGATAACTAGTTGGTGCCCAATCACACCTCTCCAGCTATACGCAGCGTATCCCTGTGTGCACATCACTTAACGATTAGCTACCCCCTGCAGCAATAAATGTGTGTGCATACAGATGGAGCCTTGCTCATCTATACCATCTATGGTGTTTGTCCCGATCACGGACTCGCAGTGTGCCTGGTCGCAGCGTAACGCATAGAGCTTAGTGTGGCATATGGCGTTACCAGTGAGTGTAATATCAGCGATCATCCACCAGATGTCGCTTTTGAAAATCACCATTGCGTATGCGTGAGGTGTCCAATAAAATACTATAGTGCAAGAATCACAATTGCGCATAAGTGAGGTCTCCATTGAAATACACTATACTACTTTACTGTACATATCTGTGGCTATGTTGGTCTAGTGGCATCACCGATGGTTACCATGCATTTCACCATTCTGTGTGTAATAGCGGCTCTATCTGCATCCGAAATGAAACGTTACAGTGTTTTCCAGGAAAACACTGTAGCGGAGCATTTTGTATGCAACTACAGTCGCAGTCTCACATAGAATATAGGCATGCTGCATATCATCTCAATCAACAGAAGCTGCTTGTGCGTCCTATTACATTACTATTGCAAACAAAGACGATTGGCGCTACTGAGTCCCGCCGCGGCATGGTATGACTTCAAGGGCTTTTTTTGACTGAAGCAAGGATGTAAGAGGACACATCTGTAGATTGGATCAGAATCTCCAATGCAAACAAAGAAAAGCACAGTTCAGAGTTCTAAACAGCTTGGCATAGTATCACTGATGGTTGCAATGCCCATGAGCTAGGGTTCGATTCCCGCAAAGGACACACTTGTATTGTATATCTGTGTAAATATTAGCAGCCACAATTTTTTCTAATGTTGCCAAAACAAGTCCTGTCATACTTTGAACACAGATATAGTCAACATTAAAAAAAAAAACTGTAGGTGCTACTTATTACACAAATATACAAGTGTGACTTTTCAAATTACAAGTCTTATCCTTATGAGACGGAACAATGGACCATTACTTTAACGCGTAAGTTTGCGTCTGTGTATATTATTTTTATTTATTGATTATTTTTTTTTGGTCATGACAGAGAATTAATATTTTTTACAGCGTCCCTTATATTTACAGTACGCTGTACACTTTAAGTTCCTGATTGACTCTCTCCGTCTGACCGTTGGCCTGTGTGTATAACATTACAGTTGTCACTTGCTATTTGCCAGAGCTTGCTAAGAGTACACTATTACAGTACAATTACTGTACTGTACTGTATATCCATCCACTGCTGTTCACTCTACAGTACAGGATTAGTGGAGCATTAGCCACCCAGTGGTGAAGATGTTTATTGCATGCTATGTATGTTGGCACACCACAACGAGCCTCTCTATGCAACACCTCAACAACCTGCGCTACAGCTAAGGCACGACAAATACTCCATTTAGGCACAGAAACTGCAACGAAGAGGGAAGCTCCATCTGTATAGGCAGCACTGCATAACCTGGCAGCAGAAAATTAATACACTGCATACTGAACAATTCTAGGCCCTGGTGGGTTTCGACTCCCTATTAAAGGCAGTCGGAGGGAAGGTATTGTTTTTTCAGCAAGACCTACTTACAGTAGAGGCTGTGATAGCTGTGGAATAGGAAACATAAATCCTGGAAACACAACAGGTGAGCTGTACTGCCATAATAATAGGATTTTAATTACCTACTGGTAACTGCTTTTCTCGTAGTCCATAAGGGATATTGGGGAAATCTAGTACGATGAGGTATAGACGGGGGCCAAAGGAGCCGGTGCACTTTAAATTTCTTCAACTGGGTGTGCTGGCTACTCCCCTCTATGCCCCCTGCCACAGGCTGTTATAGGTAAAATAGTGCCCGAAGGAAAAAGGACATACTTGAGAGAAGGAACATAACAATAATGAATGGTGAGATTTACACACCACAAACATAAAACAACCAGCAACGGCTGGTAACAAGAGAGCAATAGCTGAACAGGTAACCATAGAAGCGATAACCTGGAACTTCCGGTGGGCGGGGCATCAAGTATGGCCACATTTTACTGATGCTCCAAATAGCGGCTTCTTAATCTGTCCCTATCCTCCTTTTATCATTGACTGTCCTACGGGATATTACCCTCTCTGGATAGTGCATGCTGTGTGGAGGGGATTGATGCCGAATCCGTCGTGGAGCGACCTTCCTACACCGGAGTCTGGCCATCGTGACTGATGGCCGCACCCAAGCTACTGCCGGCAGCGTCTCAGACTGTAGGGAATAAGACTTCCTGGCCGCACCTGTCTCTTGGACCCCCGTGTCCCTGCTTTGTAATGTGCCTTCCCTAGCCTTGTCCCGCGTGAGGACCGTGACCCTGGCTGAGTGAGGCGGCGCTGCATTTACCTTCGCAGCGGCCTGCTGCCTCGTGATTGTGGCACTTTGCTTTGGCACCCGCCGGCGCTATCTATTACATCCCTGTGATGCTGGCCTTACCCCTGTCTGCCTCTGCATCACTGCTTAGGTGACCGCGTGGATGAGCGTACCGGCTCTATCGGCTGGGCTACTTCGGATCAGTAGACCACCCACCTTGTGACGGGGGAACACAGCGGCTCCTGCACACAATATCTTCGAGCTGAGGAGAGCGGGCGAAAGGGGGACCTGCAGCAGCGGAGTATGCACGAACCTCTGGTCCCGCTTGCTGTGGAGCTTTTCTCACTGCCTAGCCTGACGGAAGCCAACCATCTGGAACTGGGGGGACACCGCCCGTCTGCTTCCCTCCTGGATCTCTGTCAGTGTCACCACTGCCAGGCTTCTCTGGACAGGAGAACTCTGAAGGATCTCTGGTACATGTTTTGTCAGTGAAAACGGGAGCGCTGCTGCCTGGATGCTGGGGATCTGCGGTACTCCTGCCACCTAATCATCCCTCCCCTCCAGGTACTAATATTGTTTGTCTATCCCCACTATTGTTTTGACTAACATTCCCCCTCTGCATTTCAGTCAACCCTACTCTTTGTGCCTCCCCACCTTGTGTGTTACCCATGCCCTCCTACACCTTCTTCCCCACCGTATATACTCTTTTTACCCCTGCTGCTTTCCCTTCTTTCTCCCTCGTTATATACAACTGAGTACTTGGAGAGTAAATCTGGAAGCTACATATTGACTTTCGTTTGTACTGTAGCAACCTTTTCCATTCTGCTCCCTACAGAGAAGACGGAATGCCCTTCCACATTGTGGCCCTCATTCCGAGTTGATCGGTCGCAAGGCGAATTTAGCAGAGTTACACACGCTAAGCCGCCGCCTACTGGGAGTGAATCTTAGCTTCTTAAAATTGCGAACGATGTATTCGCAATATTGCGATTACTAACTACTTAGCAGTTTCAGAGTAGCTCCAGACTTACTCTGCCTGTGCGATCAGTTCAGTGCTTGTCGTTCCTGGTTGACGTCACAAACACACCCAGCGTTCGCCCAGGCACTCCCACCGTTTCTCCGGCCACTCCTGCGTTTTTTCCGGAAACGGTAGCGTTTTCAGCCACACGCCCCTGAAACGCCGTGTTTCCGCCCACTAACACCCATTTCCTGTCAATCACATTGCGATCGCCGGAGCGAAGAAAAAGCCGTGAGTAAAAATACTTTCTTCATAGTAAAGTTACTTGGCGCAGTCGCAGTGCGAACATTGCGCATGCGTACTAAGCGGATTTTCACTGCGATGCGATGAAAAATACCGAGCGAACAACTCGGAATGAGGGCCTGTGATTCTTTATCTGGCTTGCTTATGTGGACTGTTGTGACTCACTGCTACGATTGAAAGCGATCAGACATTTGCACTACTATATTGTTATTCTTATTTTTCTTCAGACATTTCTATCCTAAATTGCTCAATTCTGGATGTACCTTTACTGTTTATACGCAGGCTGCATGTGACGTTTGTTATTTTTCTTCTATTTAAGGCCATATGTGAAGTTTATTATTTTTCTTCAGACATTTCTATTTTATATTGCTCAATTCTGGATGTACCTTCACTGTTTATACGTAAGCTACATGTGACGTTTATTATTTTTCTTCAGACACTTCTAATCTATATTGCTTGACACCTCCGATTGTTCCATAGCGTCCGTTTATCCATCGTTGATATTGATGTAATTTCAATGTTCTTTTTTGCCTACATTTGTTGGCGGGGATGCTGCCCAATTAGACTATGTCCTAAATAACTTAGTTTAGTCTCACACTACCGCCCGAGCCCCGCGTATATCCTTTGCATTTTGTTACTGCTGTCAGTGATTGTTAGATTTTTGGTCTCAGCAGACACCAATTCTTCTTTGCCATATCCCTTAGGGTATGGACAAATACCTTGACAAAAACATGCCTCAAAAACAATCGAACACCTCCTATAAAGCGGGGAAGGGAAAAGAAGCACCACCTAAGTCGGGTCCACCCTCTCTGGCTGGTCCTGGGGTGGAAACATCTAGCTTAGCTGGGGATAAAGTTCATCCCCTGACAGCTAGAGAAATCTCGGATTTCCTTATGCCCCTACTGGACAAACGATTTGATGACCTCCAAGCCCGCGCACCTGTCATACAGACGCCTGTACTGCGACCGGGTCTCCTCACGGTAGCGCTTAGTGAACACAGACGCAGCGGCCTATGCTGCAACCAAGACCCCTTGTGGTAGCGTCTGAGCTGGAAGTGAGGCAACAGTTCATGGCGGGAGACTCGCGGAAACTGGTCATGAACTGGGGGAGTGGCGACCAGGAGAGCGTCTAACTCGCCACCACTGACATCAACTCTAGGGATCGCAGCCTCATACTATTCCTGGTGCCTTATGATGCCTAAGGCCTAGCGGTGGAGTACCCGTGGTGGCGGTGCGTTAGCTACTGTTTGGTAGTCTCCTCCCAATACAGTGCGGCTGTGTCCGTATTCCCCGACTACATGGAACCGATGCCTTACCTTCTCCCCATGCTCCAGCCACAGCCTGGTAACGTCTGCTGGACCTGCTAGTATATCTGACACAGATGCCCGTCGAGACAGCACTGTACACATGGGTAAGCGTTGTTGCGACCCAGCGGAGAGTTGTTTAGAGCGACTCTTTCCAATATGTGTATAAGACGCTGTTAAGAAAGATCGCTCAAAACATGGTCAGACTATAAAAATAAAATAAGAAAGCTTAGGGCTCCTGCCGCACCAAACAAAAAAAACGATTTGCCTGAGCCAGTGGGCGGGGATATATGGATGGGCCCATTGCATCCTAGGAGGACTGAAAGCTTGTGATTGTTTGGTGCCAATCCACTGTCGCTCCATCATATCCCATTGTTAATCTGTGGATAACCTGTGGACCCTGCCAGAGAAATGTTAATTTCTGATTATTTTTTTTTTTTAATAAACCTATTAAAATTTTTCTACAATGTAATTATATTATTCTTTGTTTCAAATAAATTAATTATATTGTTATATTAAATTTCTCTTAACATTGTCTTTATGATCTTAACTAAAAAAACATGCAAATTTTTTTTTTAGAACAATACATAAGTAAATTCAGGAGGTTGTTTAGTTTCTGAACTCTAATAAATGAAGTTGAGATTGTATTTGGAGATGAGGCATGGAGAGCTGAAGAACTTCCTAAAGAGTGTCAGATCTTGAATCAAATCATAATGGTAGCAGTATAAGCGAGTGTGAGATAGAAATTAGGCAGACCAGGGGGTATATTTACTGAAGGTCGATTTTGTTTGTTTTTGTTCGATGTTAGATCGCTTTTAAATCGATTTTAATAGATACTGGGCTTCCATGGTTAAAACACACATTTACTAACATTTAAACTCTCAAACAGTTCACGTTTCCAGGTCACTTAGCAGGTACACAGGTGTAGTCGTTATTCACTGTCACATTTTAAAAGATCCACAGGTGGTGCTAATTATTTCACTTGCGATTCTGTGAGGAGACCTGGAAAATATGAACTGTTTTGGGTCCTGAGGACAGAGGGGCAGATGTATTAACCTGGAGAAGGTATAAGGAAGTGATAAACCAATGATAAGCGCAAGGTGATAAACGGACCAGCCAATCAGCTCCAATATATAAATTAACAGGAGCTGATTGGCTGGTGTGTTTACTGGTTTATCACTTCCTCAAGCTTGACTTGCTGGCAGCACCAGACTCCTTCTCCCCTATACCACCCCCCCCCCCCCCCCCCCCCCCCCCAACCAATGTCAGTTAACAAGCCAAAAGCAGGAGCGAGAAAAAGGGAGACCAGTACACACACACAGATCCAAAACACACATCAGAAAAAGGTAAAGGAACTACACACAGAACACAGACCCCCACAAGCCTGGTGCACCAGGGTAGGCGCCGTGTCCCCTATGGATCTAAACAAAGTTTTTTTTAACAAGGTAAAAGCTGCACTGAAATCCCTCTGCTCTAAAGCTGCAACCGCAGAGGCAAAGGTGTCAAAAGAATAAAATCGAAGAAATGTGTGAACGGAGGACTACGTAGCCGCCTTGCAAAGCTGCTCTGCAGAGGCACCGCAGCAAGCAACCCGAGAGGAACCCACCAACTGAGTAGAATACATCCAGCGTACGCATGGCGGATGGTCAAACAGAGTCATCTGGCCAAGGTCTGCTTTGAAGCTGTCCAGCCCTGTTTGTGAAAACCATAAAGTAAAAAAAGGGAATCAGCCTTACAGATATCCCTAGTGCGGTCCACACAGATTCGTAGGGCCCTCACAACATCCAAAGAGACCTCATCTGTCGAAGAATCAGGTGACTGAAAGGCTGGGACCACGATCTTTTGGTTTATGTGAAACCGAGAAACTACCTTCAGGAGGTAACCTAATAGTGTCCGAAGGACAGTTTGGTCTGGGTGAAAAGGCAGAAATGGGGAGCGACAGGACAGCACACCCAGGTCTGACACCCTCCGGGCCAACACAATGGCCAGAATGGCCACTGAGGCCAAGAGCTCAAAGGGAGAAGACTGAAGAGCTCGAAGCACCAAAGACCAGCCCCATGGAGCCACTGGAGGAACAAAAAGGGTCTGCACATGGGGGACTCCCTGAAAGACCATCCGAACATCAGGCATCAAAGCAATCTGTCTCTGGAAGAGCTGCAACCTGTGCCTTCAAAGAAGAAAGGCAAAGGCCCAAATCCAGACCGACCTGAAGAAAGGAGAGGATTCGAGAAAGATGAAAAGACCTATGGTTAAGGACTCTGGTTGAACACTAAGAAACCCGGTGATAAATCCTCGAAGAAGTAGGTTTATGGGCATTTAACATGGTACAAACAACCAACCTGGAAAACCACTTAGCTGTTAGGATAGATGTCTCAAGAGCCACTCTGTCAAAGTGGGCAGAGCTTGATCCGGATGGGCCAACGATTGACAGGCCCAGAAGATCCGCTTACCAAGCTTGTAGCGGCTAATTGGGAGCCACTAGGATCACTGTGCCACCTTTCAGTTTCAACTTGCGAAGAACCCATGGAATGAGTGAGATCAGGGAGAAGATGTACATGAGGTGGAATGTGCACCAAACTGCTAAGGCATCCATTAAAGGCTCCTCGGTGCTTGGTGCGAGAGCAGTACCTCAGCAACTTGTGGTTGTACCAAGATGCCATCAAGTCAATGTCCGGGAGGCCCCAACTACAATGACCAGTTGCTGAAAGATGTCCCAATTAAGAGCCAACTAACTGGAGTGAACGTCCTGGCAGCTTATGAAGTCTGTTTCCCAATTCTGGACTCCGGAAATGAAGACTGCAGAGAGCCAGCAGATTACACTCTGCCCAGCTGAAAGACTCACCTCCTTCATAGTGCCTCGACTGTGAATGCCGTCCTGATGGTAGATGTGATGTCTATCGTGTTCCCAGACTATTGGACCGGACGATGCTGGAGGAGCGGAAGACCGCTCAGAGTTCCAGAATACTGATCGGAAAGCGGCTCTCTTGAGCCATCCACTGACAGGTTACAGCCCCTCACCCATGCAGACTGGCGTCAGTGGTGATGGGCACCCAATCCTGAATTCAAAAGGGGCAGCCCTTGTCCAAGTGGGACCCCTGGAGCTACCACAAGAGGGAGAGATGGACCTCCCAAGAGATGATGATTGTTTGCACCCAGATCTACTGATGGGATTTGTTCCATCAAGTCAGAAGTTCCATCTGAAGTGGAAACTGGGCATATTCCACTAGGACGGATAGGAACATTTAAATAGGCATCCTGGATGTCCTAGGAGGCCATGAAATTCCCCAATTCCTGCGCCAAAATGATGGAACGTTGAGGTTTCATTCAAAGAACCTGTTGAGGGCCTTGAAGCTGAGGATCGGTTGAAAAGAACTATTCGGTTACAGGAGAGTAGAGGATGGCAAAGAAACATGCGCCTCTGTAAGCCAGAGGGACCGGAACAATTATCTTGCACTAGTTATCAGCCAATCAAAATAACAGAACAACATAACAGTGTCAGCGCTGGTGGCTGTGCGTGCCGAACAGAGCAACACTTGAATTGCTCTGTCGGGCGCCATCTAGTGGCCGACAACGTGCAAAACACTTGAATTACCTCCAGAGAGAGGAACAGCATTAGCCTTTTATTATATAGGATGCCAAGAGGGAGTGAATGAACTCCTACATTGCTTTTACTTTTCCTTGATCCACTGGAAAAGTATGTGGGGGAAAAAATAAGATTTTAAACCTACCGGTAAATCTTTTTCTCCTAGTCCGTAGAGGATGCTGGGGACTCCGTAAGGACCATGGGGATAGACGGGCTCCGCAGGAGACATGGGCACTAATAAAGAACTTTAGGTATGGGTGTGCACAGGCTCCTCCCTCTATGCCCCTCCTCCAGACCTCAGTTAGAGAAACTTTGTCCAGAGGAGACGGACAGTACGAGGAAAGGATTTTTGTTAATCTAAGGGCAAGATTCATACCAGCCCACACCATCCACACCGTATAACTTGGGAAATACGAACCAGTTAACAGTATGAAACAACACAGCATCAGTCCGAGACTGATCTTAACTGTAACATAACCCTTATGTAAGCAAAAACTATATACAAGTCTTGCAGATGTAGTCCGCACCGGGACGGGAGCCCAGCATCCTCTACGGACTACGAGAAAAAGATTTACCGGTAGGTTTAAAATCTTATTTTCTCTTACGTCCTAGAGGATGCTGGGGACTCCGTAAGGACCATGGGGATTATACCAAAGCTTCCAAACGGGCGGGAGAGTGCGGATGACTCTGCAGCACCGACTGAGCAAACAGGAGGTCCTCCTCAGCCAGGGTATCAAACTTGTAGAACTTTGCAAAGGTGTTTGACCCGACCAAGTAGCAGCTCGGCACAGCTGTAATGCTGAGACCCCTCAGGCAGCCGCCCAAGAAGAGCCCACCTTCCTAGTGGAATGGGTCTTTACCGATTTTGGTAACGGCAATCCAGTCGTAGAATGAGCCTGCTGAATCGGGTTACAGATCCAGCGAGCAATAGTCTGCTTCGAAGCTGGAGCGCCAACCTTGTTGGCTGCATACAGGACAAACAGTGCCTCTGTTTTTCTGACCCGAGCCGTTCTGGCCACGTAAATTTTAAAAGCCCTGACCACATCAAGGGACTCGGAATCCTCCAAGTCTCGCGTAGCCACAGGCACCACAATAGGTTGGTTCATATGAAAAGATGAAACCACCTTGGGCAAGAATTGAGGACGGGTCCGCAATTCCGCTCTATCCACATGGAAAACCAGATAGGGGCTTTTGTGAGACAAAGCCGCCAACTCCGACACTCGCATAGCCGAAGCCAGGGCTAACAACATGACCACTTTCCAAGTGAGATATTTTAATTCCACCGTTTTAAGTGGTTCAAACCAGTGAGACTTAAGGAACCGCAACACCACGTTAAGGTCCCAAGGTGCCACTGGAGGTACAAAAGGAGGCTGAATATGCAGCACTCCCTTCACAAAAGTCTGTACTTCTGGGAGAGAAGCCAATTCCTTCTGAAAGAAAAGGATAGGGCCGAAATCTGAACCTTAATGGAGCCTAATTTTAGGCCCAAATTCACTCCAGTTTGTAGGAAGTAGAGGAAACGGCCCAGATGGAATTCTTCTGTAGGAGCATTCCTGGTCTCACACCAAGAAACATACTTCCGCCATATACGGTGATAATGTTTAGCTGTCACGTCCTTCCTAGCCTTTATCAGAGTAGGAATGACCTCATCCGGAATGCCTTTTTCCGCTAGGATCCGGCGTTCAACCGCCATGCCGTCAAACGCAGCCGCGGTAAGTCTAGGAACAGACAGGGCCCCTGCTGTAACAGGTCCTGTCTTAGAGGAAGAGTCCACGGATCTTCTGTGAGCATTTCCTGCAGATCCGGATACCAGGCCCTTCGCGGCCAATCTGGAACAATGAGAATTGTCTGTACTCTTTTTCGTATTATTCTCAACACCTTGAGGATGAGAGTAAGAGGAGGAAACACATAGACCGACTGGAACACCCACGGTGTCACCAGGGCGTCCACTGCCACCGCCTGAGGGTCTCTTGACCTGGCGCAATACCTCTGTAGTTTCTTGTTGAGGCGGGACGCCATCATGTCTATCTGGGGCAGTCCCCACTGACTTGCAATCTGTGCGAAGACTTCCTGATGAAGTCCCCACTCTGCTGGATGTAGATCGTGTCTGCTGAGGAAGTCTGCTTCCCAGTTGTCCACACCTGGAATGAACACTGCTGTCAGTGCGCTTACATGATTTTCCGCCCAGCGAAGAATCCTGGTGGCTTCCGCCATTGCCACTCTGCTCTTTGTGCCGCCTTAGCGGTTTACATGAGCCACTGCGGTGATGTTGTCTGACTGAATCAGAACTAGTTGGTCGCGAAGCAAATTCTCCGCTTGACGAAGGGCGTTGTATATGGCCCTCAGCTCCAGGACGTTGATGTGAAGACAAGCCTCCTGGCTTGACCAGAGACCTTGGAAGTTTCTTCCCTGTGTGACTGCTCCCCAACCTCGGAGGCTCGCGTCCGTGGTTACCAGAATCCAGTCCTGAATGCCGAACCTGCGACCCTCTAGAAGGTGAGCACTCTGCAGCCACCACAGGAGAGATACCCTGGCCCTGGGGGACAGGGTGATCATCTGATGAATCTGTAGATGTGACCCGGACCACTTTTCCAGTAGGTCCCATTGGAAAGTCCTCGCATGGAACCCGCCAAAGGGAATGGCCTCGTAAGACGCCAACATCTTCCCCAGGACTCGAGTGCAGTGATGCACTGACACCCTTTTTGACTTCAATAGGTCCCTGACCAGAGTCATGAGTTCCTGGGCCTTTCCTATCGGAAGATAAACCCTTTTCTGGTCCGTATCCAGAATCATGCCTAAGAAGGTCAAACGAGTCGTAGGAACCAACTGTGACTTCGGGATATTGAGAATCCAGCCGTGTTGTTGTAACACCTTCAGTGAAAGTGATACGCTGTTCAACAACTGCTCTCATGATCTTGCTTTTATGAGGAGATCGTCCAAGTACGGGATAATTGTGACACCCTGCTTGCGCAGGAGCACCATCATTTCCGCCATTACCTTGGTGAAAATCCTCGGGGCCGTGGAAAGCCCAAACTGCAACGTCTGAAATTGGTAATGACAATCCTGTACCGCAAATCTCAGGTACGCCTGATGAGGTGGATATATGGGAACATGAAGGTATGCATCCTTTATGTCCAGGGATACCATAAAATCCCCCCCTTCTAGGCTGGCAATGACCACTCTGAGCGATTCCATCTTGAACTTGAACCTCTTCAAGTACAGGTTTAAGGAATTTAAATTTAAAATGGGTCTGACCGAACCGTCCGGTTTCGGGACTACAAACAGGGTTGAGTAATACCCCTTCCCTTGTTGAAGCAGTGGAACTTTGACCACCACTTGCTGAAAACACAATTTTTGAATTGCATTTAAAACTATTTCCCTCTCTGGGGGAGAAGCTGGTAGGGCCGATTTGAAAAAGCGTCGAGGAGGCACCTCTTCGAATTCCAGCTTGTAACCCTGGGAAACAATTTCTATTGCCCAGGGATCCACCTGTGAGTGAACCCAGATGTGGCTGAAAAGTCGAAGACGTGCCCACACTGGGGCGGACTCCCTCAGCGGAGCCCTAGCCTCATGCGGTGGATTTTGTAAAGGCCTGGGAGGACTTCTGCTCCTGGGAACTAGCTGTGGTTGGCAGCTTTTTCCCCCCTGCCCTTACCTCTGGCAAGAAAGGACGATCCCCATACTCTCTTGTTTCTATGTGACCGAAAGGACTGCATCTGATAATGTGGCGCTTTCTTAGGCTGTGAGGAAATATAAGGCAAAAAAGTTGATTTACCTGCTGTAGCTGTGGAAACTAGGTCCGAAAGACCTTCCCCAAACAATTCCTCACCCTTGTAAGGTAAAACCTCCATATGCCTCTTTGAGTCGGCATCACCCGTCCATTGTAGGGTCCATAGGACTCGTCTAGCAGAAATCGCCATAGCGTTGACTCTAGAACCCAGTAGGCCAATGTCTCTTTGAGCATCTCTCATATATAAGACAGCATCTTTAATATGACCCAGGGTCAATAAAATGGTATCCTTATCCAGGGTATCAATTTCCGCCGATAAGGTATCTGTCCATGCTGCTACAGCGCTACAAACCCAAGCCGACGCTATCGCCGGTCTGAGTAAGGTACCAGAATGTGTGTAAATGGACTTCAAGGTAACCTCCTGCTTGCGATCAGCAGGATCCCTGAGGGTTGCCGTATCTTGGGATGGCAGCGCTACCTTATTGGATAAGCGTGTCAACGCTTTGTCCACCCTTGGGGAGGATTCCCACAGTATCCTGTCCTTAGTCGGGAAAGGATACGCCATAAGAATCCTTTTGGGAATCTGCAGTTTCTTATCTGGAGATTCCCAAGCCTTTTCAAATAACTTGTTCAGCTCATGAGATGGGGGAAAGGTTAGCTCAGGTTTCTTTTCCTTAAACATGTGTACCCTCGTATCAGGGACAGAGGGGTCATCTGTGATATGCAGTACATCCTTTATTGCAATAATCATATATTGAATACTTTTAGCCAATTTTGGCTGTAACTTTGCATCATCGTAGTCGACACTGGAGTCAGAATCCGTGTCGGTATTAGTGTCTACTATTTGGGATAGTGGGCGCTTATGAGACCCCGAAGGTCCCTGCGACATAGGGGCAGGCAGGGCTCGACTCCCTGTACACTCCCTGGACTCAGCTTTGTCCAACCTTTTGTGCAATAAATTTACATTAGCACTTAAAACATTCCACATATCCAAGCAGTCAGGTGTCGGTGTTGCCGACGGAGACACCACAGTCATTTGCTCCACCTCCTCCCTAGGAGCCTTCTACCTCAGACATGCCGACACACGCGTACCGACACACCACACACTCAGGGAATCCTCTTATCTGAAGACAGTTCCCCCACAAGGCCCTTTGGAGAGACAGAGAGAGAGTATGCCACCACACACCCAGCGCCAATTTGACCCAGGGAAAAAACATTTTTATTTTTTTTACCCAGATAGCGCTATTATATATATCTGCGCCAAATTATGTGCCCTGCCCCCCCCCCCCCCCCCTTCTTTCCAGCCCTCTTTCACCGTGTTCAGCAGGGGAGAGTCCGGGGAGCTTCCTCTCAGCAGTGTGCTGTGGAGAAAATGGCGCTGGTGAGTGCTGAGGAACAAGCTCCGCCCCCTCAGCGGCGGGCTTCGGTACCGCTGAAATTATTCAAAAAACTGGCGGGGAATCTCTTATATACAGTGTAGAGCCTGTATATACTCATTTTAGCCAGATCGGAGGTTTAAATTGCTGCCCAGGGCGCCCCCCCTGCGCCCTGCACCCTTACAGTGCCTGCCGTGTGTGTTTTGTGGGAGCAATGGCGCACAGCGTTACCTCAGTGAAGATCCAAAGTCTTCTGCCGCCTCTGAAGTCTTCTTTCTTCTCATACTCACCCGGCTTCTATCTTCTGGCTCTGTGAGGAGGACGACGGCGCGACTCCGGGACGAACGGCGAGGGTGAGACCTGCGTTCCATTCCTTCTGGAGCTAATGGTGTCCAGTAGCCTAAGAAGCAGAGCCTAGCATTAAAGTAGGTCTGCTTCTCTCCCCTCAGTCCCTCGATGCAGGGAGTCTGTTGCCAGCAGGCTCCCTGAAAATAAAAAAACCTAACAAAATTTCTTTCTTTTAGGAAACTCAGGAGAGCTCCCTGTAATGAACCCAGTCTCCTCTGGGCACAGTATCAAACTGAGGTCTGGAGGAGGGGCATAGAGGGAGGAGCCAGTGCACACCCATACCTAAAGTTCTTTTTTAGTGCCCATGTCTCCTGCGGAGCCCGTCTATCCCCATGGTCCTTACGGAGTCCCCCGCATCCTCTAGGACGTAAGATAAATTGGGATGGAGGATGCACCCAGAAGGTGAGAGCGTAGCATCGTTGCCCTCCAGCACCTGGAAAAATCAGAAGCTGGCCTCCCACGCTGAGATCCCCCAGGTAGAGGCCCCCCCCCATCAGGCGGTTGGCTTGTCGACTGGTTTGGCAGTCAGGGGTCTGGCAGACCAGGGCTGCTTACATCAGGGCATGGAGCTCTTGGGAGGAAGAACCCTAGAACCAAGAGAAAGGCTGGCCTTTGGCTTTTCCTTGCAGAAAAAAAAGGAGATGAAATTAGATACTCATGACCTAGGGGCCACTGCCACAGGAAGAAACACAGTTTTGGACCCCACTACCATGGCTATGATCTTGTTCAATTCAGGACCAAAGAAAATGTCCCAAGAATAAGGAAGACCCTCCAGGGCCTTCTTAAGAGTCTGGGACCATGCACCAGGGATTAAGCCAGAGGGCTCCCCTAGCTGAGATGGAGGATCTGATATCTTCAAATTTAGGATAGCGTTGTTCAAAGCTGCCTCGTCCAAATAGGAGGACAAGCCCCTTATATGCGCCACTAAGGACAACTGGTCCCTGTGGAAACCAGAAGAGATGTTCTCTTCTAGGGTATCTGCCCAGCTACCGATGGCTTTAGCCACCCAAGCAGATGCCAGAACCAGACGCATGATAGCATCTGCATGAGAATAACTAAGTTATAAGTTATCCAACTTCCTATTTGGAAGGGTAGAGCTCTTAACCAGATGGGCGATATGAGCGTCAACTGGGGGATTTGATTCCCACTTGGTAAATTCCGCAGCAGGGAGCAGATAAAATGCTGCAATGAATTTGGAGAACTGAAAATGCCCATTAGGAATGGTCCAAGCTGCCGCTAAAAGTTCTGCAAATTGCGCACTTTGGGAATTCCAACAAATCCAATTTCTGATGTTTGAAAACTAGAGCTTTAGACATAAGGGTCGGCGTCTCGCCCCCAATTGAAAGGACCAATTTAACCGCCTAAATTAAAGCTGCTACAACTACCTGAGACAGGGATTCCTCCTGTACAGAGGTCTCAATGTCGAAAGTAACAGATACATCCTCATGGTTGCAGGAAACCTCTGAATCTAATGCACGAGCAGACTGGGGGTAGAGCTTTCCTGTCTGGATGGTTTGCACTTGGAAACTCGGTCCCTATGCACTATTTGCTGGAACAAGGCGGACACGTGCACTAAGCCCTGTACTGTCTGGGAGAAGGAACTTATCCATGGTGTTTCCAAAGCAGGTGGGTGAAGAGTAGATTGCATAACAGCGGCAGGCTGGCCCCTCGTAGTAGAGGGGGAAGGGGGGGGTGTTTGTCTGCCAATCAAACAACTGCAACATTACCTGTGATAGAGGAAGCCAAAGATGTCTCCAGGTTGGAAGCTGTGGATTTGACCTCTGGCTGTGTATCTGTGTAGAACCGGATACAGAGACCATCCTGGATTGGATCCTGCGGGGAAAGACCAGTGGAACAAGTTCTGCATGTATGCAACGCAGGAGCCCCACCACCTTTGGGTGTTTTGCTCTTTGAAGACATGTTACCAAAATCCCTACACACTAGGTGTCAGTAACAGAAATGTACAACCATTGTGTGCAACGAATGTAAAGTCACATAAATTGGGGCGTCAACTTCCCACCTCTGTAATCAGCTTCTGTGGCTCTCGATTCCTCCCCACCCCCTTCCAAACTCCTCAATCATGCTTATAAAGCCCTAAACCTCTCCTCCCACCTTACATCTACAACCTCATCTCCGTCTACACTTCTTGGGAGCAGTGGTCCACTCATCCTCTAAAAACCGCCTCATCCCCATTCTCGTCACTTCTGTTAGCTGCCTGCTAACTGAGCTGCAGTACCTGGAGGCGGGGCTATAGAGGAGGCGGTGCAGTGCATCCTGGGAACAGTCAAAGCTTTAGCTTGTTGGTGCCTCGGATCAAGATCCAACTCTACACCCTAATTTTATTCCCTGTGGAATACCAGTGTACCCCGCTGTAGAAACAAGTTATTTTATTAAAGTTACCCCCAACCTTCCTAGTTTACATATTTACTTAAAAACGTATGCTCGTTTCCTTCATACCTATAGCAAAATCCAAGCCACAGTGCCCTCCTCATCCTTTTCTGACAGTTTGCTTGCCCATACAACAGGTATCTGTTCATTGAGACCTGTCCCCACCAACAACTCACCAGGGCCTGCTCAACTAGCGATTAGGAGATTTATGGCAGACTTACCATGGTTAAATCTCTTTCTGCGAGGTACATTGGTTCCACAGGGAAACATCAAGGGTGTAGAGATGGATCTTGATCCAGGCACCAACAGGCTAAAGCTTTAGGCTGTCCCAGGATGCATTGGGGCATCCTCTATAACACCGCCTCCAGGCACTGTGAGCTCAGTTTCGTTAACCAGTCAAATGCAGGAGCAGGTAAAAGAGAAGGGAGATGTTAGTCACACTGAACCACGTTCTCACGACAGGAGAAGGGACTAGCGGCTAATGCCATACAAACCCATAGAAGTTAGGTGCGTCAGGGCAGGCGCCCTGTGGAATCAATGTACCTCGCAGAAAAAGATTTAACCATGGTAAGTCTACCATAAATCTCCTTTTCTGCAGCGGGGTACATTGGTTTCCACAGAGAAACATCGGGGATGTCCTAATGCAGCTCCTAATGGGAGGGGACACGACGTAGCGAGTATGAGAACCCGGCGTCCAAAGGAAGCATCCTGGGAGGAAGTATCGAAGGCATAAAACCTAATGAACGCGTTCACTGAGGACCACGTAGCCGCCTTGCAGAATTGTTCAGCGGACGTGCCTCAGCGGGCCACCCAAGAAATGCCAACAGACCGAGAAGAATGAGCTTTGATAGCAGCAGGAGCTGGGAGTCCAACCTGCGCATAGGCTTGTGCAATCACCATTCTAATCCATCTGGCCAACCTTTGCTTATTCACAGGCCACCCACGTTTGTGAAAACCAAAAGGTACAAAAAGGGAATCTGACCTGATAGAGGCAGTCCTCTCCACATAAATACGGAGAGCCCGTACCACATCCAAAGGCACTTTGGAGGTCAAATCAGGAGATAAATGCCGGAACCACAATCTCTTGGTTAAGGTGAAAAGATGACACCACCTTAGGCAAATAACCAGGGCGAGTTCTAAGAACTGCTCGGTCACTGTGAAATATCAAAAAGGGTGGACAGGACAGAGTGCCTAGGTCTGACACCCTTCTAGCAAAGACAATAGCCAGTAGGAACAGGACCTTGAGCCATTTAAGGTCCACTGACTTAAGTTCAAATGGAGAGACTCTTGCAGAGCATTCAGGACAACAGACAAACCCCATGGTGCCACAGGAGGGACATAGGGAGGCTGAATCCGTAAAACGCTCTGAGTGAAAGTATGAACGTCAGGAATTGACGCAATTTCTCTCTGAAACCACACCGACAAGGCAAAGATATGAACCTTTAGGGAGGCCAGACGAAGGCCTAAATCCAGGCCTTGTTGTAGGATAGCCAGAAGTCTGGAAGTACTGAATTTGTAAGCATCGTAATTCTTAGCAGCACACCAGGTGAAGAATTCCAGACCCTGTAATAAATCAGGGCAGAAGATGGTTTGCGGGCCTTCAGCATAGTTTGGATAACCGCCTCCCTGAATCACTTGGCCCTTAGGAGTGAAGCTTCAAGAGCCACGCCGACAAAGCTAGTCTGGCCAGGTCCGGGTAGACACAAGAGCACTGAACTAAGAGGTCTGGGCGTTGAGGAAGTAGAAGAGGACGCTCTATCGATAGACCCTGTAGGTCTGAGAACAAATGCCATCTTGGCCATGCTGGAGCGACTAGGAGTAGTATTCCTCCTTCTTGTTTGAACTTCCGCAGTACCCTGGGCAGGAGTGACACTGGAGGGAACACGTATGGCAGCCGAAAGTTCCATGGAATTGCCAGTGCGTCCACGAACGCTGCTTGAGGATCCCTGGTTCTTGATCCGAAGACCGGAACTTTGTGATTGTGTAGAGAGACCCATCAGGTCTACATCTGGTAGGCCCCACTTGTCCACTAGGAGTTGGAAGACTTCCTGATGAAGACTCCATTCTCCGGCGTGCACGTCCTGACGACTGAGGAAATCCGCTTCCCAGTTGGGGACTCACGGAATGAACACTGTCGATATTGCTGCCAGATAGCGTTCCGTCCAATAAAGGATTTTTGACACTTCCATCATTGCTATGCGGCTTCGAGTGCCGCCTTGATGGTTTATGTATGCCACCGTGGTGGCGTTGTCTGACCATAATTGAACAAGCCTGTTCTGTATCAGAGGCAGGGCGAGACACAAAGCATTGAACACTGCCCGAAATTCCAGAATGTTTATCGGGAGGAGTGATTCCTCCATGGTCCACTGACCCTGGAAAGAGTGTTGCTCCAACACCGCGCCCCAACCACTCAGTTTGGCGTCCGTAGTCAGTAGGACCCAGTTGGGGATCCAGAAAGGATGGCCCCTGCTCAACTGCTGGTCCTGTAGCCAGCAGGTCAGCGACAGACGAACCTCCGGAGTCAAGCAGATCATGTGAGACCTGATCCGATGAAGTAGGCCGTCCCACTTGGAAAGGATTAACCTCTGCAACAGGCGGGAATGAAATTGAGCATACTCTACCATGTTGAACACCGACACCATGGGGCCTAGTACTTGCATCGCCGAGTGTATCAACACTTCGGCGAGAGAGGAAGTATCTGATCCTGTCCTGAAGTTTCAGGACCTTCTCTGGAGACAGAAACAGCCATTGACTGTGTCCAGCAGTGCCCCCAGGGTGCACCATGCTCCGAGCAGGGACTAGCGAGGACTTCCTCCAGTTGATGAGCCACCCGTGGACTTGTAGGAATTTACCATCAGTTGTAGATGACTGAGGAGGACATCGTGGGAGTTTGCCAGAATCAGCAAGTTGTCCAGATACGGCAGGATCCTGACTCCCTGACAACGCAGATGAGCCATAACCTTGGTAAAGATCTGAGGGGCTGTGGCCAGTCCAAACGGCAGAGCCTGGAATTGATAGTGAAGGTTGCCAATAGCAAACCGCAGATATTGCTGATGCGATATGGCAATAGGTATATGCAGGTAAGCATCTTATATATCCGGGGATACCATATAAACTCCGGGTTCCATGGCCAGCACAATTTTGCACAGTGTTTCCATACGGAACTTGGACACTCTCACAAATTTGTTCAGTGATTTGAGGTCGAGTATAGGCCGGAAAGATCCACTGGGTTTCGGGACTAGAAACAGGGTTGAGTAGTAACCTCTGCCTCTCTGGGACAGAAGTACCGTCACCACCACTCCTGTATCCAGGAGAGAACGCACAACTATTTGTAGAACTTGCACCTTCAACGGATCCGAAGGGATAACTTGTGCAGAACTGGCGAAGGGGGAAATCTCGTGAAAGAAACTGCGTACCCGTGAGACAACTTCTCGCACCCATGCATCTGAAGTGGTCTTCAACCAGACCTGGGTGTATCGCAGAAGTCGGCCTTCCACCCTGGGGTCCCCCAGGGGGAGGACCGCCCCATCATGCAGCAGGCTTGTGTTTAGAAGCAGGCTGACAGGCTGCCCAGGATTGTTTTGCCTTGGACTTAGTGGTTTTGGGAGCACGAGACTGTCTCAGGTATGCCTGACCTTTTGCTTTCCCTTGAGTTCGAAAGGAGTGAAAAGTGTTACCTTTTGCCTTCTGTGCAGAAGGATTAGTATTTGCAGCTGCTAAGTCAGTCACAATTTCATAGAGATCTTCCCCAAATAGGATGTCTCCCTTAAAAGAGTACCTCTAAAGTCTTTTTGGAGTCCAGGTCCACCTTCCATGACCTCAACCACAGAATACGATGAGCCAGGATGAACGTAGTCGATGCCTTGGCCGCCAACACACCCAGAGGACGCCTCCTGAATGTAATAGTGGTGGTAATGAGACAGGTATTGTCTGGCAGTGTCAGAGATATCCTGAGGCAGCTCTTCCTCTAATGCCTGAACCCATGCTTCAATTCCTTTTGCAGCCCAGGAGGCTGCTATAGTGGGTTTATGTACAGCACCTGTAAAAGAGTAAATAAGATTTTAAACCTACCGGTAAATCTTTTTCTCGTAGTCCGTAGAGGATGCTGGGGACTCCGTAAGGACCATGGGGATAGACGGGCTCTGCAGGAGACATGGGCACTTTAAGCAAGACTTTAGATCTGGGTGTGCACTGGCTCCTCCCTCTATGCCCCTCCTCCAGACCTCAGTTAGAGAAACTGTGCCCAGAGGAGACAGACAGTACAAGGAAAGGATTTTTGTTAATCCAAGGGCAAGATTCATACCAGCCACACCAATCACACCGTATAACTTGTGATATACTACCCAGTTAACAGTATGAAAAACAACATAGCATCAGTCCAAGACCGATAAAAACTATAACATAACCCTTATGTAAGCAATAACTATATACAAGTCTTGCAGAAGTAGTCCGCACTTGGGACGGGCGCCCAGCATCCTCTACGGACTGCGAGAAAAAGATTTACTGGTAGGTTTAAAATCTTATTTTCTCTTACGTCCTAGAGGATGCTGGGGACTCCGTAAGGACCATGGGGATTATACCAAAGCTCCCAAACAGGCGGGTGAGTGCGGATGACTCTGCAGCACCGATTGAGCAAACAGGAGGTCCTCCTCAGCCAGGGTATCAAACTTATAGAACTTTGCAAAGGTGTTTGAACCTGACCAAGTAGCAGCTCGGCACAGCTGTAGTGCCGAGACCCCTCGGGCAGCCGCCCAAGAAGAGCCCACCTTCCTAGTGGAATGGGCCTTGACCGATTTAGGTAACGGCAATCCCGCCGTAGAATGCGCCTGCTGAATCGTGTTACATATCCAGCGAGCAATAGTCTGCTTTGAAGCAGGAGCGCCAACCTTGTTGGCTGCATACAGGACAAACAGTGCTTCTGTTTTTCTAACTCTAGCCGTTCTGGCCACGTAAATTTTCAAAGCCCTGACCACATCAAGGGACTCGGAATCCTCCAAGTCACGCGTAGCCACAGGCACCACAATAGGTTGGTTCATATGAAAGGATGAGACCACTTTTGGCAGAAATTGAGGACGGGTCCGCAATTCCGCTCTATCCATATGGAAAACCAGATAAAGGCTTTTATGTGATAAAGCTGCCAATTCCGACACTCGCCTAGCCGAAGCCAAGGCTAATAACATGACCACCTTCTAAGTGAGATATTTCAACTCCACCGTTTTAAGTGGTTCAAACCAGTGTGACTTAAGGAAACTTAACACCACGTTAAGGTCCCATGGCGACACCGGAGGTACGAAAGGAGGCTGAATATGCAGTACTCCCTTCACAAAAGTTTGTACTTCAGGGAGAAAGGCCAATTCCTTTTGAAAGAAAATGGATAAGGCCGAAATCTGAACC
The DNA here is from genome assembly GCF_028390025.1 of Pseudophryne corroboree. Taxonomy (NCBI): domain Eukaryota; kingdom Metazoa; phylum Chordata; class Amphibia; order Anura; family Myobatrachidae; genus Pseudophryne; species Pseudophryne corroboree. The sequence goes on along the minus strand of NC_086444.1, from coordinate 82,891,503 downwards.
TTAATAGAGCCTAATTTTAGGCCCAAATTCACTCCAGTTTGTAGGAAGTGAAGGAAGCGGCCCAGATGGAATTCTTCCGTAGGAGCATTCCTGGCCTCACACCAAGAAACATATTTTCGCCATATACGGTGATAATGTTTAGATGTCACGTCCTTCCTAGCCTTTATTAGCGTAGGAATGACCTCATCCGGAATACCCTTTTCCGCTAGGATCCGGTGTTCAACCGCCATGCCGTCAAACGCAGCCGCGGTAAGTCTTTGAACAGACAGGGCCCCTGTTGCAACAGGTCCTGTCTTAGAGGAAGACGCCACGGATCTTCTGTGAGCATTTCCTGCAGATCCGGATACCAGGTCCTTCGTGGCCAATCTGGGACAATGAGGATTGTTCTCACTCCTCTTTTTCGTACTATTCTCAACACCTTGGGTATGAGAGGAAGAGGAGGAAATACATAGACCGACCGGAACACCCACGTGTCATTAGGGCGTCTACAGCTACTGCCTGAGGGTCTCTTGACCTGGCGCAATACCTCTGTAGCTTTTTGTTGAGGCGGCACGCCATCATGTCTATCTGGGGCAGTCCCCACCGACTTGCAATCTGTGCGAAGACTTCCTGATGAAGTCTCCACTCTCCTGGATGCAGGTCGTGTCTGCTGAGGAAGTCTGCTTCCCAGTTGTCCACTCCCGGAATGAACACTGCTGACAGTGCGCTTACATGATTCTCCGCCCAGCGAAGAATTCTGGTGGCTTCCGCCATCGCCACTCTGCTCCTTGTGCCGCCTTGGCGGTTTACATGAGCTACTGCGGTGACGTTGTCTGACTGGATCAGAACTGGTTGGTCGCGAAGTAAGGTCTCCGCTTGACGTAGGGCGTTGTATATGGCCCTTAGTTCCAGGATGTTGATGTAAAGACAAGTCTCCTGACTTGACCAAAGACCTTGGAAATTTCTTCCCTGTGTGACTGCTCCCCAACCTCAGAGGCTCGCATCCGTGGTCACCAGGATCCAGTCCTGAATGCCGAACCTGCGGCCCTCTAGAAGGTGAGCACTCTGCAGCCACCACAGGAGAGATACCCTGGCCCTGGGGGACAGGGTGATCAAATGATGAATCTGTAGATGTGACCCGGACCACTTGTCTAGTAGGTCCCATTGGAAGATCCTCGCATGGAACCTGCCGAAGGGAATGGCCTCGTATGATGCCACCATCTTTCCCAGGACTCGAGTGCAGTGATGCACTGACACCTGTTTTGGTTTCAATAGGTTCCTGGCCAGAATCATGAGTTCCTGGGCTTTTTCTATTGGAAGATAAACCCTTTTTTGGTCCGTATCCAGAATCATGCCCAAGAAAGTCAGACGAGTTGTAGGAACAAACTGCGACTTCGGGATATTGAGAATCCAGCCGTGTTGCTGTAACACCTTCAGTGAAAGTGATACGCTGTTTAGCAACTGCTCTCTTGATCTCGCCTTTATGAGGAGATCGTCTAAGTACGGGATAATTGTGACACCTTGCTTCCGCAGGAGCACCATCATTTCCGCCATTACCTTGGTGAAAACTCTCGGGGCCGTGGAAAGACCAAACGGCAACGTCTGAAATTGGTAATGACAATCCTGTACCGCAAATCTGAGGTACGCCTGATGAGGTGGATAAATGGGAACATGAAGGTATGCATCCTTTATGTCCAGAGACACCATAAAATCCCCCCCTTTCCAGGCTGGCGATGACCGCTCTTAGCGATTCCATCTTGTCAAGTATAGGTTCAGGGATTTTAGATTTAATATGGGTCTGACTGAACCGTACGGTTTCAGGACTACAAACAGGGTCGAGTAATACCCCCTTCCTTGTTGGAGCAGGGGCACCTTGACCACCACCTGTTGAAGACACAATTTTTGAATTGCATTTAACACTGTCTCCCTTTCCTAGGGAGAAGATGGTAGGGCCGATTTGAAAAATCGGCGAGGAGGCACCTCTTCGAATTCCAGCTTGTAACCCTGAGAAACAATTTCTATTGCCCAGGGATCCACCTGTGAGTGAACCCAGATGTGGCTGAAAACTCGAAGACGTGCCCACACTGGGGCAGACTCCTCCAGTGGAGCCCCAGCGTCATGCGGTGGATTTTGTAGAGGCTGGGGAGGACTTCTGTTCCTGGGAACTAGCCGTGTTGTGCAGCTTCTTTCCTCTGCCCCTACCTCTGGCAAGAAAGGACGCACCTTGCACTTTCTTGTTTTTGTGATATCGAAAGGACTGCATTTGATAATGCGGTGCTCTCTTAGGCTGTGAGGGAACATAAGGCAAAAAATTTGATTTAACAGCTGTAGCTGTGGAGACCAGGTCCGAGAGACCATCCCCAAACAATTCCTCACCCCTGTAAGGTAAAACCTCCATATGCCTTTTTGAGTCGGCATCACCTGTCCATTGTCGGGTCCATAGGATTCTTCTAGCAGAAATCGACATAGCGTTTATTCTAGAACCCAGTAGACTAATGTCTCTTTGAGCATCTCTCATATATAGGACAGCATCTTTTATATGCCCCAGGGTCAATAAAATAGTATCCTTATCTAGGGTATCAATCTCCTCTGATCTGGTATCTGTCCATGCCGCTACCGCACTACAGACCCATGCCGACGCGATTGCCGGTCTGAGTAAGGTACCTGAATGTGTGTAAATGGACTTTAGGGTAACCTGCTTGCGGTCAGCAGGATCCTTGAGGGTAGCCGTATCTTGGGATGGCAGCGCTACCTTCTTGGATAAGCGTGTTAATGCTTTATCGACCCCAGGGGAGGATTCCCATCATAACCTGTCCGTTGGCGGGAAAGGATACGCCATAAGAATCCTTTTGGAAATCTGCAGTTTTTTTGTCTGGAGATTCCCAAGCTTTTTCACATAACTCGTTCAGCTCGTATGAGGGGGGGAAAGGTTACCTCAGGTTTCTTTCCCTTATACATATGTACCCTCTTGTCAAGGACAGGGGGTTCCTCTGTGATGTGGAAAACATCTTTTATTGCCATAATCATATATCGAATAGATTTAGACAATTTTGGCTGTAACTTTGCATCATCGTAGTCGACACTGGAGTCAGAATCCGTGTCGGTATCTGTGTCAACTATTTGGGATAGTGGGCGCTTTTGAGACCCCGACGGTCCCTGCGCCATAGGATCAGACATGGGTTGACACCCTGACTGTCCCATAGCTTCAGCAATGAGTTTACACTAGCATTTAAAACATTCCACATATCCATCCAGTCAGGTGTCGACGGCGACACCACATTCATTTGCTCCCGCTCCTCTCTAATATAGCCTTCTCCCTCAGACATGTCGACACATGCGTACCGACACACCACACACTCAGGGAATGCTCTTTCTGAAGACAGTTCCACCACAAGGCCCTTTGGAGAGACAGAGAGAGAGTATGCCAGCACACACCCCAGCGCTATATGACCCAGGAAGATACACAGTAATTTAATGTTTACCCAGCAGCGCTGTTGTATATTATCTGCGCCGAATGTGCCCCCCCTCTCTTTTCAAACCCTCTTGTCTACCGTGGTATAAGCAGGGGAGAGTCCAGGGAGCTTCCTCTCAGCGGTGCTGTGGAGAAAAAATGGCGCTGGTGAGTGCTGAGGGAGAAGCACCGCCCCCTCGGCGGCAGGCTTCTGTCCCGCTCAAATAGTGTAAAATTGGCGGGGGCTCTTACATATATACAGTGTCCAGCTGTATATATGTCCTTTTTTGCCAAATAAGAGGTTTACATGCTGCCCAGGGCGCCCCCCCTGCGCCCTGCACCCTTACAGTGACTGCCGTATGTGAGGTGTATAGGAGCAATGGCGCACAGCTGCAGTGCTGTGCGTTACCTCAGTGAAGATCAAGGAGTCTTCTGCCGCCTCTGAAGTCTTCTTTTCTTCTTACTCACCCGGCTTCTATCTCCTGGCTCTGCGAGGGGGGCGGCGGCGCGGCTCTGGGACGGACGGCGAGGGTGAGATCCTGCGTACCAATCCCTCTGGAGCTAATGGTGTCCAGTAGCCTAAGAAGCAGAGTCTTTCAACTCACAGAAGTAGGTCTGCTTCTCTCCCCTCAGTCCCTCGATGCAGGGAGTCTGTTGCCAGCAGGCTCCCTGAAAATAAAAAACCTAACAAATATACTTTCTGTCAGGAAGCTCAGGAGAGCTCGCTGAAAAGCACCCAGGCTCCTCTGGGCACAGTAGTAAACGGAGGTCTGGAGGAGGGGCATAGAGGGAGGAGCCAGTGCACACCCAGATCTAAAGTCTTTCTTAAAGTGCCCATGTCTCCTGCGGAGCCCGTCTATCCCCATGGTCCTTACGGAGTTCCCAGCATCCTCTAGGACGTAAGAGAAAATAGACTTCAGGCATCCCTCCACACGCTTATCTGTCGGTTCCTTCAGTGAGGTGACAGTGGTGACAGGCAGAGTAGATGACACCACAAGACGGGTGACATGGGAATCCACCAGCAGTGAGATTTCCCACTTGTTACATAACGAGGATAGGGAGAATTTCTTTCCTAGAGAAGACCAGGGTTCTTTACATATATCTACTAAATGGTCAGAATGCGGTAATAGTTTTAGTTACCTTCTGACTTTTAAACTCATCAGGTTTCTTAGACACCGCAGTGGAATCCTCAACATCATCAGTGATCTGTAGGATCTGCCTAATAGCAACCACTAAGTCAGGGACATCAACCTGAGTAGTAGATTCCTCGTCAGAAGCAACTGTGTCAGTGTCTGACGGGGCAGTATACTCACAATCCTCATCAGAAGAATCTTCTGAGACATTAGTGGATTGTGAGGAGGAAGGAGCCCGCTTAGATGACCCCGTGACTCGAGAGTGACTTGGGGTAGTTTTATGTCTAACCAAGGATTGATTCAATTGCTGCAACTGGGTAGACAAATTATCCACCCAAGGCGGATTTAACATAAGGACAATATGTGACTGTAATGGCACAGGAGGACCCATAGGGGGCGTAAGGTGTCACAAGTGTATTTAACATAGATGAGAACGCTGCCCAAGGTGGCTTCTGATTGGTTACAGGAGCTGCGGACTGACTGGGAGATGTATGGCACATAGTACACAGACAGTCATACAAAACTTCCTCCTCAGGCAAATCCTTGGCGCATGCTCTGCATGATACAAGGGCGTCCATGGATTTCACGCCCTTTGTGTTAGACATTTTCAGTGAATGTAACCGCAGACCGTAGGAGTACGATACAGCTAGACAGAGTACAATACTTGCACGGTCTGAGACCGGATGTATACATCAGAATACTCGTACAATATATTCTGGCACAGGTACACTGTTCTTAATGAACGCTGTCTTAATATCGACATGTAGAATACTTAAGTGTGTGTGTAAAATCACGGTGCTGATATACAGGCGGATTTACAGGGGAGACCTTGCCCTGCAGTCCCAGAGACCAGTCGCAGCTATTATTAGAAGATGGCGCCCAGTGTCTCAGTCAGGGAGTGAGGGAGAGTATGAGGCAGCTCCAGGGTGGGAACACCAGCAGTAGATGGCGGCCGGAGCTGGGGGAAGGGCTACAGGTCAAGCACCTTCTCCCCTATGCTGGTCCTCACCACCTGGTACTACGGAGTCTTTGGTAAAGTGGGCATTAGTACACCCGACCTGTACTCCTATGCCGTTGTGGATATAGTGTGGTCCCTGCTCGGTTACAGTGTCCACGCCAGCGTCGCAGTCCCTCTCCTTAGACTGCAATCGGAACGCGATTTAATGGCGGTTCCCACCTGGGGGACCCTCTTACCTCCTCGCTTCAGTAGCAGCCACACGAACCAGGAGAGCGCCTGCGACCGTGTGCCTAAGCCAGAGCGTCTCCGCCGCAAGTAGCCAGGAACAGAGCCACGAGAGTATGCAACGTCGCTGGGGAGGTGAACGGAGCCGCAGCACAGAATGTCACCCTGACATGTAAGTACTGCAGCTCTTGAAGTCTTCTAAAAGCTTTTTCAGGGCTGCCCGGTGCAGCCCCGTTAAGTGACCTGCTCTGCAGGGCACCAACTCGAAACAGAGCTCACAGTGCCTGGAGGAGGGGTTATAGAGTAGGCCCCAATGCATCCTGGGACAGTCAAAGCTTTAGCCTGTTCGTGTCTGGATCAAGATCCATTTCTACACCCCCGATGTTTCCCTGTGGAAACCAATGGACCCCGCTGCAGAAAATAGGATTTTGGTGCTTACCAGGTAAATCCTTTTCTTTGAATCCATAGGGGGCACTGGAGTACTCTTGGGATATGGACGGTGTTAGCAAGGACTGGGCACTGAATATTCAAATTTCAGTAACTCTCCTCCCCTCCATACTCCCAGAATACCTCAGTGTTTTTTCCTGAGGCGAACAGGATAGAGAGGATGAACAATGGAGAATTACCTATAACATTATAACATAACGGACAACAATAAAGTTGACACATAACGAACAACTAACCAGTTAACATCATAACCGATAAATCGGTGAGAATGTGTTACCATAAGATCAACTGAACTTACCACAACCAGGTAAAACTGCTCTGGGTGGGCGTCCAGTGCCCCCTATGGATTCAAAGAAAAGGATTTACCTGGTAAGTACCAAAATCCTATTTTCTTTTTCATCCACTAGGGGTCACTGGAGTACTCTTGGGACGTACCAAAGCTTCCCTCGTGGGCGGGAGAGCTGTTTGGCACCTGTAACACTAGGCGGCCAAAGCTAGATGCTGATGCCGCAAACGTATCAAAATTGTAAAAGCGCACAAACGTGTGCACTGATGACTATGTAGCCGCACGGCAATGCTGCGTCGTAGAAGCCCCACGACCAGCTGCCCATGAAGTTTCCACAGAACGTGTGGAAAGAGCAGTTACTGATGTAGGCGGCTGTAACCTAGCATGAAGGTAAGCCTGACTTATGGTCAGTATAATCCATCTGGATAAGGTCTGCTTAGAAGCTGGCCAACCCATTTTGGCAGCATCATAGAGAACTAACAACGTATCCGTCTTTCAAACTGTAGACGCTCGGGATACATAAACGCGTAATGCGCGTACCACATCCAAAGTTCCAGAATGTCCTGTTAACACAGGAACTACTATTGGTTGATTGATGTGAAAAGATGACACTACCTTTGGCCAGAAAGCGGGATTCGTCCGAAGCTCTGCTCTGTCATCATGAAACACTAAAAACAGTGGCTTGCATGCCAATGCACCCAAATCTGAAACACGCCTTGCCGAAGCTAAGGCTAGGAGAAAAATCGTTTTCCAAGTGAGAAACTTAATATCCACTTGATGTAAGGGTTCAAAGTATGAAGACTGTACAAAATCTAAAACCAGATTCAAGTCCCATGGCGCTGTAGGTGGAATGAATGGAGGCTGTACTCTGAGGACACCTTGCAGAAAAGTGTGTACAGGCGGCAATAGAGCCAATCGTCTTTGAAAGCAAATTGACAAAGCAGATACCTGCACCTTTAGTGTAGATAAACACAGTCCTCCATCTAAGCCCGTCTGTAGAAATAACAAAAGACGGGATAACTTAAAAGATGTCGGAAACTTCCGAGCTTCACACCAACCTATATAGGCGCTCCAAATTCTGTAATAATGAGCTGTCGTAACTGGATTTCTAGCACATAACACGGTTACTATAACCGATAGTGGAATGCCCTCTCTTCTTAAGAAGGCGGTCTCAACAGCCACCCCGTCAAACGCATTTGCGCTAAATCGGGGTAAAGGAATGGACCCTGTTGTAACAAGTCCGGACGTAGCGGAAGCGGGCAAGGATCGTCTGCGAGTAGCCCGTGAAGATCCGAGAACCAAGCTCTCCGAGGCCAATGAGGCGCCACTAGTATGACTGTGGCGGACTCTCGTTTGATCCGTTTTAGCAACAGAGGGAGCAGCGGAAATCCGTTTTAGCAACAGAGGGAGCAGCGGAAACGGTGGAAACAGATACACGAGGCTGTACGGCCACGCAATAGTGAAAGCATCCCCTGCCACTGCCTTTGGATCTCGCGTTCTGGACACATACTGGGGCGTTTGGTGATTATGGCGAGATGCCATCAGGTCCACTTGAGGGTAACCCCACCTCTGGACCAAAATGTGAAACCCTTCTGGATTTAATGCCCATTCTCCTGGATGAAAATCCTGATGGCTGAGATAATCCGCCTCCCAGTTGTTCATTATCGGAATGACCACTACCGACAATATCACTTGGTGATGGGCGGCCCAATTGAGGATTCGAGCTACTTCCCGCATTGCCATGCGGCTTCTCGTTCCTCCTTGTTTGTTGATGTATGCAACTGCCGTTGCGTTGTCTGACTGCACTTGGACAGTCTGAGAGCGAAGCATGTGTACTGCTTGTCGTAGTGCATTGTAAATTGCGCGGAGTTCCAGGACATTTATAGACAGCAATCTTTCGTGATCCGCCCAGAGACCCTGGAGTTGACAATTTTGAACTACAGCTCCCCAACCTCTGAGACTCGCATCTGTGGTTAGAACTATCCAATTCCAGACGCCGAACCGATTTCCTGCGGTTAGATTGTGTACTTGGAGCCACCAGAGTACAGAAACTCTGGCCCGTGAAGACAACCTCACCTCTAGTGAATCTGCAGATACGAGGACGACCACTGTGCGAGCACATGCAGTTGAAAAATAAGAATTTACTCACCGGTAATTCTATTTCTCATAGTCCGTAGTGGATGCTGGGGACTCCGTAAGGACCATGGGGATTAGCGGCTCCGCAGGAGACTGGGCACAACTATACAGAAATCTTTTAGACTACTGGTGTGCACTGGCTCCTCCCACTAAGACCCTCCTCCAGACTTCAGTTAGGATACTGTGCCCGGAAGAGCTGACACAATAAGGAAGGATTTTGAATCCCGGGTAAGACTCATACCAGCCACACCGTATAACTCGTGACACAATACCCAGTTAACAGTATGATAACAACTGAGCCTCTCAACAGATGGCTCAACAATAACCCTTTAGTTAAGCAATAACTATATACAAGTATTGCAGACAATCCGCACTTGGGATGGGCGCCCAGCATCCACTATGGACTATGAGAAATAGAATTACCGGTGAGTAAATTCTTATTTTCTCTAACGTCCTAAGTGGATGCTGGGGACTCCGTAAGGACCATGGGGATTATACCAAAGCTCCCAAACGGGCGGGAGAGTGCGGATGACTCTGCAGCACCGAATGAGCAAACTCAAGGTCCTCCTCAGCCAGGGTGTCAAACTTGTAGAATTTAGCAAACGTGTTTGACCCTCGACCAAGTAGCTGCTCGGCAAAGTTGAAGAGCCGAGACCCCTCGGGCAGCCGCCCAAGAAGAGCCCACCTTCCTCGTGGAATGGGCTTTTACTGATTTAGGATGCGGCAGTCCAACCGCAGAATGTGCAAGCTGAATCGTACTACAGATCCAGCAAGCAATAGTCTGCTTTGAAGCAGGTGCACCCAACTTGTTGGGCGCATACAGGATAAAGAGCGAGTCAGTCTTTCTGACTCCAGCTGTCCTGGAAACATAGATTTTTAGGGCCCTGACTACATCCAACAACTTGAAGCCTCCAAGTCATTTGTAGCCGCAGGCTCCACGATAGGTTGGTTCAGATGAAAAGCTGATACCACTTTGGGGAGAAACTGGGGATGAGTCCTCAATTCTGCCCTATCCATATGGAAAATCAGATAAGGGCTTTTACATGACAAAGCCGCCAATTCTGATACACGCCTGGCCGAAGCCAAGGCCAACAACATGACCACTTTCCACGTGAGATATTTCAAATCCACGGTTTTCAGTGGCTCAAACCAATGTGACTTTAGGAAATCCAACACCACGTTGAGATCCCAAGGTGCCACTGGAGGCACAAAAGGGGGCTGAATATGCAGCACTCCCTTAACAAAAGTCTGAACTTCAGGTAGTGAAGCCAGTTCTCTCTGGAAGAAAATCGATAGAGCCGAAATCTGGACCTTAATGGAACCCAATTTAAGGCCCATAGTCACCCCTGACTGTAGGAAGTGCAGGAAACGGCCCAGCTGAAATTCCTCCGTTGGGGCCTTCCTGGCCTCACACCACGCAACATATTTTCGCCATATGCGGTGATAATGGTTTGCGGTTACTTCTTTCATAGCTTTAATCAGCGTAGGAATGACTTCCTCCGGAATGCCCTTTTCCTTCAGGATCCGGTGTTCAACCGCCATGCCGTCAAACGCAGCCGCGGTAAGTCTTGGAACAGACAGGGCCCCTGCTGCAGCAGGTCTTGTCTGAGCGGTAGAGGCCATGGGTCCTCTGACATCATTTCTTGAAGTTCCGGGTACCAAGCTCTTCTTGGCCAATCCGGAACAATGAGTATAGTTCTTACTCCTCTTCTCCTTATTATCCTCAGTACCTTTGGTATGAGAGGAAGAGGAGGGAACACATAAACCGATCGGTACACCCACGGTGTTACTAGAGCGTCCACAGCTATCGCCTGCGGGTCTCTCGACCTGGCGCAATATTTTTCTAGCTTTTTGTTTAGGCGGGACGCCATCATGTCCACCTGTGGCTTTTTCCACCGGTTTACAATCATTTGAAAGACTTCTGGATGAAGTCCCCACTCTCCCGGGTGGAGGTCGTGCCTGCTGAGGAAGTCTGCTTCCCAGTTGTCCACTCCCGGAATGAACACTGCTGACAGTGCTAACACGTGACTTTCCGCCCATCGGAGAATCCTTGTGGCTTCTGACATTGCCGTCCTGCTTCTCATGCCGCCCTGTCGATTTACATGGGCGACCGCCGTGATGTTGTCTGACTGGATCAGTACCGGCTGGTTTTGAAGCAGGGGTTTTGCCTGACTTAGGGCATTGTAAATGGCCCTCAGTTCAAGAATATTTATGTGCAGGGAAGTCTCCTGACTCGACCATAGTCCTTGGAAGTTTCTTCCCTGTGTGACTGCTCCCCAGCCTCGAAGGCTGGCATCCGTGGTCACTAGGACCCAGTCCTGTATGCCGAATCTGCGGCCCTCTTGAAGATGAGCACTCTGCAGCCACCACAGCAGAGACACCCTTGTCCTCGGAGACAGGGTTATCAGACGATGCATCTGAAGATGCGATCCGGACCACTTGTCCAACAGGTCCCACTGAAAGGTTCTTGCATGAAACCTGCCTCTTGAAGGATCCAGGGATCCACCCGTGAGCGAGCCCACTGATTGCTGAAGTTTTTGAGATGGGCCCCCACCGTACCTGGCTCTGCCTGTGAAGCCCCAGTGTCATGCTGTGGACTTAGAAGAAGCGGGGGAGGACTTTTGCTCCTGGGAACTGGCTGTATGCTGCAGCTTCTTTCCCCTACCTCTGCCTCTGGGCAGAAAGGACGCGCCTTTAACCCGCTTGCCCCTATTAGGCCGAAAGGACTGTACCTGATAATACGGTGCTTTCTTTGGTTGTGAGGGAACATGGGGTAAAAATGTAGACTTCCCAGCTGTTGCTGTGGAAACGAGGTCCGAGAGACCATCCCCGAACAACTCCTCACCCTTATAAGGCAGAACTTCCATGTGTCGTTTGGAATCTGCATCTCCTGTCCACTGCCGAGTCCATAACCCTCTCCTGGCAGAAATGGACATTGCACTAATTTTGGATGCCAGCCGGCAAATATCCCTCTGTGCATCCCTCATGTATAAAAGTGCGTCTTTTATATGCTCTACGTTTAGCAATATAGTGTCCCTGTCTAGGGTATCTATATTCTCTGACAGGGAATCTGACCACGCAGCAGCACTGCACATCCAGGCTGAAGCAATAGCCGGTCTCAGTATAACACCTGTGTGTGTATATATAGATTTCAGGATAGCCTCCTGCTTTCTATCAGCAGATTCCTTCAGGGCGGCCGTATCCGGAGACGGTAGTGACACCTTCTTTGACAAGCGTGTGAGCGCTTTATCCACCCTAGGGGATGTTTCCCAGCGTGACCTATCCTCTGGCGGGAAAGGGTACGCCATTAGTAACCTCTTAGAAATTACCAGCTTTTTATCAGGGGAAGCCCACGCTTCTTCACACACTTCATTTAACTCTTCAGATGGAGGAAAAGCTACTGGTAGTTTTTTCTCTCCAAACATTATACCCTTTTTTGTGGTACCGGGGGTAACATCAGAAATGTGCAACACATTTTTCATTGCCTCAATCATGTAACGTGTGGCCCTACTGGAAGTTACATTAGTATCATCGTCGTCGACACTGGAGTCAGTATCCGTGTCGACATCTGTGTCAGCCATCTGAGGTAGCGGGCGTTTTAGAGCCCCTGATGGCTTTTGAGACGCCTGGGCAGGCACAGGCTGAGAAGCCGGCTGTCCCACAATAGGTATGTCGTCAAACCTTTTATGCAAGGAGTCGACACTGTCGCGTAAGTCCTTCCACAGCACCATCCACTCAGGTGTCGACCCCGCAGGGGGTGACATCACGTTTACAGGCATTTGCTCCGCCTCCACATAAGCCTCCTCATCAAACATGTCGACACAGCCGTACCGACACACCGCAAACACACAGGGAATGCTCTGACAGAGGACAGGACCCCACAAAGCCCTTTGGGGAGACAGAGAGAGAGTATGCCAGCACACACCAGAGCGCTATATAACACAGGGATCCCACTATCAATGAGTGTTTTCCCCTATAGCTGCTTTTTTATATATATCATATATATATATTATCTATACTGCGCCTAAATTTAGTGCCCCCCCTCTCTTTTTTACCCTTCTGTAGTGTTCAGACTGCAGGGGAGAGCCAGGGAGCTTCCTTCCAGTGGAACTGTGAGGGAAAAATGGCGCCAGTGTGCTGAGGGAGAAGCCCCGCCCCCTTTTCGGTGGACTCTCTCTCGCTTTTTCTGGAATACTGGCAGGGGTAATTTTACATCTATATAGCCAAGGTGTCATATTGCCCTCAGGGCGCCGCGCGCCCCCCCCCCCCCCCCAGCGCCCTGCACCCATCAGTGACCGGAGTGTGAGGTGTACATGAGGAGCAATGGCGCTACCTTGGTGAAGACTGAAGTCTTCTGCCGCCGATTTTCCGGACCTCTTCGTTGCTTCTGGCTCTGTAAGGGGGACGGCGGCGCGGCTCCGGGAACGAACACCAAGGTCGGGTCCTGCGGTCGATCCCTCTGGAGCTAATGGTGTCCAGTAGCCTAAGAAGCCCAAACTACCACCTGTTAGGTAGGTTCGCTTCTTCTCCCCTTAGTCCCTCGCTGCAGTGAGTCTGTTGCCAGCAGATCTCACTGTAAAATAAAAAACCTAAATATACTTTCTTTCTAGGTGCTCAGGAGAGCCCCTAGTGTGCATCCAGCTCAGCCGGGCACAAGAATCTAACGGAAGTCTGGAGGAGGGTCTTAGTGGGAGGAGCCAGTGCACACCAGTAGTCTAAAAGCTTTCTTTATAGTTGTGCCCAGTCTCCTGCGGAGCCGCTAATCCCCATGGTCCTTACGGAGTCCCCAGCATCCACTTAGGACGTTAGAGAAAGGACGTGAGTGAAATCTTCCGAACAGAAGCGCTTTGAAAGTCGCCACCATTGTGCCTAACAGGCGAATGCACAAATGTACCAAGGCTTGAGCACTAATCGTACCAGATGACGAATAGTCTGTACTTTCTGTTCTGGTAGGCAAATTCTTCGATCTACCGTATCGAGAATCCTCCCTAGGAATTGAAGTCGTTGAGACGGAATCCGATGTGAGTTCTTGAAGATGATAATCCAACCGTGCTGAACCAGCACATTGTACGTTAGCAACACATGTTGCAGGCGCATTTGGTGAGACGGAGCTTTGAAGAGCAAATCGTATGAGATGAGCCATCATAACAGCCATCACTTTGGTGAATACCTTAAGCGCCGACGAGAGGGCAAACGGTAGAGCTTGAAACTGATAATGGATCTGTCGTATCGCAAAACGCAAGAACCTCTGATGAGGTGGGCAAATCGGAATGTGTAAATACGCAACCTCGAGATCCAACGCAATCATGAATTTCCTGTGGCTCTAAACCTGCAAGTACTGTCCGCAGAGATTCCATCTTGAATCTGTAGTAAGTATTCAATATTGGCCTGACCGAGCCATCCAGCTATGGTACCACAAACAGACTGGAATAATAACCTTGACCTTGTTGGTGTACAGGGACTGGAAACAAAACTGCTGAATCCAGCAGAGAGTGAATGGCAATTTCCCGAACCGCCCTCTTGCCGTCCGACACAAGCAGTCCTGTCTTGAAAAACCGCAGAGGCGGTAGACAGTCGAACTGTTATCTTGTAACACTAAATTGCGGATCCACCCATCTGTGGATGTCTGGAACCACGCCAAATGAAACGTCTGAAGGCGTGCTCCCACAACTGGAGCCCGTCCTGCCACTGGCTTGCCGGTGACCTTAGCGTCCGGACGCTGGTGTTGGTTTGTTGAAAACCACGTCCTCGACCTCGCCTACCAGGCGTGGCCGTTTCTCTACCACGGCCTCAAAAGGGCTGAGGTCTAAAGGATTCGAACACTGGTCCAGAGTATACATTTGTCCAAATTAGGACCAAACAACCTTCGCATAAGGTAATGCTTTGATTCTTCTGTCGACCTTTGCCTCCGCCTGCTAAGGACGCAGCCAGAGCACTTGTCGTGCCACCACGAATGACGCTGAAATGCGAGAACTGACTAGGCAGACGTCCGTAGAAGCTGTACATAGATAATCAGCAGCTTCGCAGATTTGATCAGCGAGAAGCATAAGGTGGACGTTTTGTAGGGCGGACCCGAGTCCTGTTATACAGACAAGCAACGCCGTAGTTACCCAAATGCCAACCAAACATGGTCGAAGCAACACCCCTGCTGCTGTATACAGCGACTCTAGCATAGCTCCCATGGAGATGTCACTGACTTTGGAAACGGGTAACTAGACTGAAATCGGCGAGGTTTAGAAACCTGTGTATCAGGATCCTATTAACATATTATTTAGAGATTCCGAAAAAATAAAAAATAAGATCTGTGGTCTAGTAAAGACCACCTTATAAATTGTCAGAGCCTCTTCAGTCTGAAGCACCCACACTATCTGACTGCTGGTCTATTCACCCTTCTCACATTCATCTTGCGCAGTTAGGCCTGGCATAGAATCGTCAGGATTGCAACATAGCAGAAACTGGTAATTTATAAGACAAATGAGAACTATCTTTGCAAAATAGGAGATGAAATGGGAGTATAAAATATTGAAACAACTTTCCCGTCTTTGCTGGTGACTTACTTATTATGTAACCAGACAAATAAATAGACAAAGACAGACCAATTCCACCTCAGTAAAATTGCGAAAATGTGCATATGGTCAAAATGCAGTGCACGTGGCCAGACCATAAGAAACCTGATTCAAAAATTCCTACCAACACCCCTGCGCCATCCGGTGGAGCAGTGTTGTAGGACAGCAACGTTCTGGAAAAGAAACAGAAAGTATGATTAAAATGGCCTCCATCCCTGTGCTTATAGTCAAAGAACATATAGCATATTTTCTTACATGACCATATATACATACAGTATTTTATATACATTTTCTATGGTATAACATCTTGTATGATATAACAAATGCTACACGAATGCATAGATAACACACTGCAGCCCCTTTTTTAGTATAGATCTATTGCTGCTGCTGTGGCATAATTTCTCTCCCCCCCCCTGCAGCTGCGCTACATGTAATAGGGACAGGGAAACTCCTGACTGCCCAGCATGAGCCCACTAGTTAAGAGGGCTGTTTCACAGGGACAGACCGCAGCAGCAGTGTGCACTGTCCGCGGTCTGAGTGATCATAGGCGCCGGCATCTCCCCCCCCCCTGCTACCCCCTTAGCGTGTGCAGGGAGCACTGGCAGTGCTGAGCTGCCGGCCGTTATTGAGACAGACCGCGGCAGCAGTGAACGCCATCAACGTGAGCTGACCGCCCCGGTCATAAATACCTTGGTTCCTGTGCTCTGACAGGGCTTCTACAGCAAGCTCCGTTCTGCATTCTCAGCTGAAGGTAGCTGATGTACTTGGACTCTGACGGGGCTTCTTCCAGCAAGCTCCGTTCAGTCCTTTCTGCAGTCTCAGCTGTTGTTAGCTGAGCTGCTTGTGGCTGTGAGGGGGCTCCTTTGTGAGGCCCGACACGCCAAGAGCTGCACGCAGCAGCTTCTATAATCCCGTACCCAGAGCTTTTGTGTAAGCTGGGAAAGGTTTGTAATGTATAAAAAATAAAAACAAAAATATTTAAAAGTAAAAAATGTATGTCCCCCTCTGGAGGTCCACACTTGTGCTTCCTGTCCATGTGAGCACCGAAAAAACACTGAGGTATTCTGGGAGTATGGAGGGGAGGAGAGTTACTGAAATTTGAATATTCAGTGCCCAGTCCTTGCTAACACCGTCCATATCCCAGGAGTACTCCAGTGACCCCTAGTGGATGAAAAAGAAAGTAAGTTATCATAATGCCCTGTCCTTATCCCTCCCTGTCCATGATTTTATTTTAGTTTTGTTTTCTAGCTATGCACTAATGTGATGGTGTACTGCATTTGCGATGTTATTTGTTTTAACGTTTATCTTAAGTACTGCACTTGACACAATATACATAATGTTGCAAAATGTTATGTCACCTGTGCTCCTGTTCTTGTTGATATGGACACAGTTAGTCAGACCTTACATTCTTCAGCAAAGATTCCAAATTAAGTTTTCTAGGTGTTTCTTCAAGGTCAGGAGGCTCATCACTAGAGGAATCTTCCACTGTCCCCGTTGAATACCACCAAATTTGGGAACCAATTGTTTGCAGCATTCAAATGTGGCTGAAAAGGGACTAGAGCAGGCCTGGCCAACCCATAGCTCTCCAGCTGAGACTATACATCCCAGCATCCCTGCCAGTTTTAGCGTTCCCTAATAGCAAAACTGTGACAGGGCATTCTGAGACTTGTAGTTTCCCAACAGTTCCCAAAATATTGCTTTCTACTTCAAGATCAGATTGATCCAATAAAAAATATGATTTTGGTACTTACCAGGTAAATCCTTTTCTTTGAATCCATAGGGGGCACTGGAGTACTCTTGGGATATGGACGGCTTCCGTAGGAAACAGCACTGAATATTTAAATTTAGAACACTCCACCCCTCCATATCCCCGAGTACCTCAGTGTTTTTTACTGAGCCGAACAGGAACTATAGAGAGGTTGACAATGGAGTATTACGTATAACATAAGACAATAACGAAGTTGACACATAACGTTACTGACAACTAAACAGTTGACACCATAACCAGCACTTGATAATTTGAACCAGTCGGTGAGAGTGTGTTACCATAAGATCCTCAGAACTCACCACAAACTAGGTAAAACTGCTCTGGGTGGGCGTCCAGTGCCCCCTATGGATTCAAAGAAAAGGATTTACCTGGTAAGTACCAAAATCCTATTTTCTTTTTCATCCACTAGGGGTCACTGGAGTACTCTTGGGATATGGACGGCTTCCGTAGGAAACAATAAAAAATGGTATTCTCTTCCTCACTCAGCTCAATTCCTTCTCTGTACCTTTGATGTATCAAATCCCTTATTTTCCTAGACTACATCCTCTTTTCTTGATGCTTCACCCTCACCAGTCAATTCCTAAACCTGTTGCATGCAGTGATTAGTCCTACAGTACTCTGAAGAAACATAAACCCCCCCCCCCCCCCCCCCATTATGCTGCTGATACACGATTTACCGATCCTCTTCAGGTCTCGTGTGTGTTGGCCAGTGTGACGGAATATCTTTCTATTATTTCACCTTACATGCCCTTTTGACAACCCAATCGCTCCCTACTGTAGGCTTTAACCATGGACTCACACCTGTCCTTTATTTGCACACATTCAATCTATATCCAAATCCTGCTACATATATCCAAGAACCATTTCAAGATTACAAAGACACTACAAAAACTTGAATGCATGCTTAAATCTCCCAATATGGTCTATCACAATAGACCCCTTACTGGTCTTGCGCTCATCAGAATTGTACACCTATGATTCATTTTGAACACAGTGGCTATACAGATTCACCTTGCAAAACTTTCTTCTACTGCTGCTTGGCTTTCAGTTCATACAGAAAAAAAAAAGACTTCTACTAACATGCGCATTACCAAAACCACACACAGTATACACAGAACATTTTTGGGTGGCTACACAAACTCTGAGATGCTCCCTCGCACATGACTTTATACTAGCCTCCAAAACATTAGTGTTCCTTAGACCTACCACTTAAAGCAAACTTCGCTAATTCCTGGAACACCCACTTATCCCCACCTAGGCTATTCTACCTAATCACCACTACACTTAGATGTGCGGTCTTTGTATGCTTCATTTACAGCGACTAACTGAATCGTACCCCCCCCATTCTGCTAATGTAGAGAATCATTTAATTACAGTCTGCTTCCAAAAATAAAGTGCAACAGAAATTGCTTGACCAAAATAAATAACATCCTAGAAGAGATAGGATTCTTCTTCTTGGCACAATCCCGGGATCACAATGTCCCTAATGTCTTTGTCCATAGAACAGCCCAATCCTTGTGAAAACTGACAGATGCAAGTGTGCAAGACAGCTCCTAATTCATGTAACCCACCAGTTAAAAGACTATCTTAAATGTAAGAAAGTTCAACTGTAAGTCTTCAAAAGGTGGAAGTTGTAAAGCTTTCAATAGGTTCATATCCCAAGGGGCCATTGGAGGACCATATAGAGGTTTTTCTGGGGGGAAAAAGAAAGACAGCAAAGGCCTGAAACAATGTGGTATAGGTTTTTATTTCAACATCTTCCTAGAAGAACAGTACTCTATCCAAATAGTCTCATTCAGAACATTTCCAGTGCAATCCATCCCAAATGCAAGAGAAAGGAGACTTTCTTACTTTAATAATCCTTCAAGATGCACATGTACACATTTCTTTTGTTCCTTTGAGTTTGGGACACCAGTATCATTGCAAGTGTCTCCTATTCACGTTGTTCACCTCTCCCAAGAATTTTTTCCAAGGTACTGGTAGCTCTTATGGTCGCTCTCTGGAAACAAAAGTCATGGTATGGGCTTACCTGGACAACACCCCAGTAAGAGGAAAATCAGAACACACACTGGTAACAGAACAGTTCAAGTCATTAACTTTATACAGTAATATAGTTAATGTAGAAAAATGTAAACAAGTGTGTTCTCAACAATTCTTAAGAGACCAGGTGTCTCCATTAGGAGACTTGTCAAAACTCAGTATCTAGCTTATTAGCTTTAGCAAACAGGTCAGTAAGTCTACAGCAGGCACTCCCATGTGCAAGGTGGGACGCAAGATCTCAACTGCACGTAAACAATGGGACCACTAAAATCACTAAATAAACTCCCTCTCAGAATAAGGGGGTTGGAGTTCTCACCTTCATTCATTAGTAGTGTATTGAAAGTGTAAAGAGAACAAAAACCATGCAAATATTCTGCACGAGAGCAGAATGCCATACAATCATCATTTTCAGCCTCTCATACTGTAAGACACAAGCATTTCAAAGTACTCTCAGATAAGACGGTGGCTGTTTTCACAAATTTGCAGTGTGACAAGTAGCAGAACCATGGGGCAGATGAACTAACAATTATACCAGGGGATAAAAGAATTTGAAAGCTCTCTCTGCTCTGCATGTAGTAAGTAAAGACAAGTTAGTGGATCATCTCAGTTGGTCCAGCTTGGAGAATGGCATTACACATCCTCAAACACAAGAATGACTCAATTCCATTCACATCACAGTGACATCAGTAGAATAAAAATAGATGCTCTATCAATTCCATGGTACTTCCAGTCAGGGCAGGTGCTCCCTTCATTTTCATCTTATGGCCTGCACTCTGCAGATGAAATAAGCAGTGGAAGCCTTGGTAATGCTACCAGAACAGCCTTGGTCAGATCTTCTGCACCAGCTGAGCCATTCTACATCCCAATCCAAATACCCGGCCCGGTCATTGGGAGCATGGAAATTGAGTGGCCATTCAAAAATAAATACATTGAAAGTAATAGAGGCACCCCTTAAATATAGGAGTAGAATTCAACCTTTTCCTAGTATTTCGAAAATTCCCATTTTCTCGCGTAAAAGTTTTGGCTCCTAATTCTGCTAGCACTTTACAGAGCCTGTTTTTTCTTCAGGAAGGATTTAACGGGGGTTTGTCTTACTATCCTGAAAGCTCAAGTGTCAACACTTAAGGGTAAATTTAATATAACTCTAAAAAAAAAGGAAACGTGGACTTGTTGCCCGTAGCAACCATTTGGACTATCATTTAGTACATTTGAGAAAATGCTATCCCAAATATTATTGGTTGCTATGAGCAACATGCCAAATTTCCCTTTTGTTTTATGAACAGATAGGCATCAGAGACTCTTATTTTTGTTTTTCAAGCATTGGTATCTTAATCTAGCAACTGGTAGCTCCAATGTCTGATCCACTTGTGCCTTCATAAGATGATCCTCTGAACTGGTTTACACTTAAGGCGTTATTTTATAGTTGCACGTCTGTGCAGCGAGTGGGAGACCTTCATGTTGTGTGGTATAAAGAACCTTTCCAAAATATGTATACAGATTACGTGGTATTATGCACTAAGAAATGGGGACACTAGACTAAACCTCAGTTATGACCACTGTGTCCTTGATTTTATCGCTCTCAACACTTGAGGACACTAAAATCTATTTCTGAAGGCTCATAACTTTAAAGGCTTGCAATTATGTGTCTGCTAGTTTCCTGAAATAGGCACGGTAGTTCGTCATTGAGAAGGTCTACCAAAATCAGGCAGCCTTCAACAAATTTAAAATGACTGGTAGCTAAATAGCAGGAACAGGTATGTGTGCACATAATACATACATACATACATACATACATACATACATAAAGGGGCCATTTTTCCCTTACATGTATTGGCATATCTTTTAAAGTACCGTAAAAGAACATATTTGGGGGAGGGTGGGTTTAACACACAGCTCATTCTAAGTTTATGCAGTAGGAATCGGATTTTGACCCAATTTGGAGTGATTTTCTTAAGGAAACCCCTGTTGCGTTTTGTCTGATCTATCCATCTGTCTGTATACCCAAATAGGCCAGTTACATCACACCACTTGGATTATAATGGAACAACAGTCAACGCACATGCACGCACACACAATATAGATCACTTATCAATCTCAATATGTTCAATAATATGAAGAATGTTACTGTAATAAAATAATTTCCAAATTTTAAAAGGGAGCAATTTTTGTTCCTTTCTGGATCCAATTGTTTGTGAATACTACAAACAAGCAACACCCACAACAAGAAACCTTTTTTTTATCACTCATATTGCTCATCAGTATCATTCTGCGAAATAATAAAGGAAAGAAATTGAAACATACAAGGAATACACTAGTTTCTTTTTATATCAAACATTCTTGAAAATGTGTTTGGCACAGTGCTAAATCATATAGTTAACACTAAATATTTCAAGATACAATAAAATCGGGAGTTAAATCGTGTCTATAACCTTTAAAAAGGGATGAAAATAAAGATACTGGTTTATTTTAGCCTATACAAACTGTATAAACAATATTTTTATGCCTTGTGTCAAAAATGTAACTTTTACATAAAAGACTGCAAAATAATATAATTGGATTTAAAACAGCTTTACATTAAGAAATTCAAATGGAAACAGACAAGTAACAAAGAAGTAAAAAAATTTATTGCAGTATTTTCTCCAGCAGGTATTCTCGGGATCCCTTCTCGTATAATTTCAGGGTGACTTAGTACATCAAAATCTACATTTACAAACAAAAAAAATAATAATGTAAAAACAAAATAAAAAGGGAAAAAATAATCTCCTGCAGATAGGTCATAGATACTGCATGCTTTCCCCTCCCCCCCAACAGAATAAATTATATATGTCCAGAACATTCTGCCATTTTACAGCCTGGAAAAAAAATAAAATAAAAAATAAAAATGGTAAAAAATAAAATAAAAAAAATTTATGCTTCCCTGGAAACCGGGCTAAGCTAAAGAAAGCCATCCGCTGCTAGGTTAAACTCCAAGAACACTTTATTAAGAACATTAACAGACTAATTTTCAACATTCACTTGTTTATTTTTGTAATTTTTTTTTGTTTGTTTTTTTTAAACAGAAAGTATTCTTCAAGATATAAACAAATTTTTGTTAAACTATAATACAGTGGGAGTAAAAATGAACTGAGAAGTTTCTGCTGTACAACAGCGAAGGAAGCTCCCACAACAATGTTTTCCAAACATTTCCTTCAGGCCGCCAAGTTCCATTCTTACGCTTCATAAAACAGATCTTTAACATTTTTTTTATCTTATTTTTTTTGCCAGAATTTTGCTGAGATTTCAAGTTTGACTGTTCTCTTTTTCCTGTAAATTTGGCTGCAAATATACAAATGTATTATTAGCTGGAAGTCCCGTCCTTGGCTGCATACAGCGATCGTAAAGTCTGAGCAGTTTTATTAGTCAGCTTATTTGCGCTCGTTAGAGCTATTTTTTTGTGAATGATGTCCGACTCTTTAATTGTATCGACCCAAGGCACAAGCTTTCGTCCATCACGCCGTTTGGCTTCAACCCAAGTGCCACTGTAGGAGCCCGCCATCCACTGAACGCGATATCCGTGGCTGGTTTTCTGAATAACTTTAGCAATCTGTGGCCGGTCCTTGTACTTTGGGCAACAAATTGCAATTACATCCTGGGCTTCAACGGTCTCATTCATCTGTGCTCCCATGTCTGACGAGTCTGATAATCTTTTTGATTTTCTTAACTACACGGGGAGAGGTGAAAGAAAAAAGAGAGAGAGAGAGAGAGAGAGAATACGAGCTTCACTGGAAAGTCAGAGATACCAACACAAACAAAGAATTCTAAACCCCAGGCACCGTAGTAAGTTTGCCAGCACACATGCAAATCAGTCTGTGGGCCACATTTTAACCACCAGTGCCTAGGGAGTGTCCGGTCTTTAATGTGTACCACCGACAAACCGCATTCAAATTTCAAAATCTATAGGTGTGTTACAAAATTATAGCAAGATATTAGGGACAGAATAGAAGATGAAATCTAAATTAAAATTACCTTTTACTTTGGATAAATCTCAATTTCTACGTTTTTTTTTGCCTTTTCCGCTAAACCCTTTCTACAAAAAAAGATGTATAAAAGGTTAAGTCTAGCTACAAAATAGCTTCTTACCCCCACAGCAAATTACTCATCAGAAAAAAATCCTAGCTTGTAAAAAAAAAAAAAAAAATATGATAAAAAAAAAATAAAAAAATAAAAAAAAAAGACCACATCACGGGGACCACAACAGTCATTATCGCAACTCATCGTTCATAAAACAAGCACAGTAGCACACATCAGGGTTTGGGAATTTTTTGGGGCTTAAAATAATGCAAAATATTACAAAAAATTTCCAGGACATAAATTAAAAGAATCACTTTCTTGTTTATGTGTTGCTAATTGACATTAACACTTAATGTATTCAATTAGTGCCGTTTTTTCGACAAGTCGAAAAAAACTGCACTTTTCGCCCATTTTTAGGTCGAATTTACATGGCGAAAACCATGTGTATTGGCGTATTCGCCGCTGATGCATGTGTTTTGGTGAATTCACTGGGGTTTTCAGCACAATTTTTGCCCATGCCATTACAAAAAAAAAAAAAAAAAAAAAAAGGAAAATGGGCGAAAATGGATCAAAAAAACAGCGGAATACTGTGCCGAATTAGTGCAGTTTTTTCGACCAGTCGAAAAAACGGCACTTAATTGAATACCCCCCTCTTCCCCCCACAATATATATTTTTTTAAATGGCTGGGTCTGCAGTAGGACAGTACCTGATATCGGTCAGTGATGTACCATCCCTTCAGTATAGAATATTAAACTAATGGAAGCTTTTAAAAATCCAATTCTATGGTTTAGGTTCATTACTCTTATGCACTATAGCAGCACATAGGATTTATGATACTATATCAACCAAATCTCTCATACATTCCAACAACCATCACACAATACACTGCAATCTAAAGTAGTGGTATGAAACAGACTATTCTCTTTCTATGGAAAATCGATAGTGTTGTAAACAATTAAAGAAAAGGAATAGCCTGTCACAGACCACACGTCTATTTTTAAAAAAAAAAACGCAAAAAAACGAAGAAAAAAGAACCCCGGGATTGTGTCCTCAATCTGGATTCTGATCAGTGCTGTGGCAAGTAAATGTTTAATCACAACGCCCCTGTTGTTAAGAGTAGCAGCACGGACACGGATGTTTGGCGTCTTACTGATCCAACAACAATGGTTTGAAACTGATCACAGAGACCCAGGTAAGAGGTAATTTGAAAGTAAATATAAAAGTCTTGTCCACGGACCATGCATACAACAGGAATTAGTAGGGGGAAACAAAAAAACACAATAGGAATTTATAAGCAGCTGCTGGCAGAGGAACAAGGAAGCTTGGAGCTTAGGAGGTAAGAAGCTAGCAACAGACCAAGAGGTGTGAAGGACAAAGCGGAAAGAGCAAGGGGTTCATTTTAAAGACCAAGACTCATACACTCAGGAAACAGAGCAGCGAGGAATCCCCATATACATTATTCTTCCACATGCAACTAACCCACCCCAACATTATTACACAATGGTATATTGTGATACACTACAAATGATTAGTGTTATACATGCACAAGGAGTGTTGAGTACTGAAGAGGACACACAAGCGTGGCCTTATACAGTAGCATCAAGGTGTACAGATCATCAAAACGCAAGGCAGCAGGTGTGGGCTGAACCAATAGCCTGCCAATCAGCCCACGCAGGAGCAAATGACACTGCAGCCGAGGAACCAGTGACAGTCTGAAACACCAGGCTGCATGAACACGAGTATTGGTTTAGCCCACAAATAGGCTGTCTTCTCCTTTATCGCCACTAATCTATAACACACAAGTTAGTACGTGGCTACTTACCCCTGACGTGCCCCCAGCCTTCTCCTCCCCATCACTTTCCTCTTCCTCCGTCTCGGCCACATTATTCTTAGGACTGTTACCACCAAGTAAATTGGTAATGGCTTTATTTCGAGCATCCGTGCTTGCCGATACCTCTCCTTCTTCCTCCTCCTCATCAGGGTCTAAATGTTCCATTAGCAACTTGAACTGGAGAAATAAAAAATAAAAATAAAAAAAAAAGGACAATGTGAACCCGCAGGAACTAACTCAGAGGGGATCAGGTTAGTTTATACAATCTTGTAGATAGTCTATGCTGAGAAAACGTAAGGGCTGCTGTGCCTGCATTGGACGGCAGCTTTAGCACCTACATCTAGACAGTGTACAGGCAGTCCTGAGAGAACTGCACCCTGACAGAGGCTGACCTTGCTAGTATACCAGGGACAGAACTCCGTACAGGAATGCACTCACACATTATGGCATTCTCCTGTTTTCAACTGTGTGCAAATGCTGTTACATAGGGGCATATGTAACAAAGCAGTGATAAAATAAGAATTTACTTACCGATAATTCTATTTCTCATAGTCCGTAGTGGATGCTGGGGACTCCGAAAGGACCATGGGGAATAGCGGCTCCGCAGGAGACTGGGCACAAAGTAAAAGCTTTAGGACTAGCTGGTGTGCACTGGCTCCTCCCCCTATGACCCTCCTCCAAGCCTCAGTTAGGATACTGTGCCCGGACGAGCGTACACAATAAGGAAGGATTTTGAATCCCGGGTAAGACTCATTACCAGCCACACCAATCACACCGTACAACTTGTGATCTGAACCCAGTTAACAGCATGATAACAGAAGGAGCCTCTGAAAAGATGGCTCACAACAATAATAACCCGATTTTTGTAACAATAACTATGTACAAGTAATGCAGACAATCCGCACTTGGGATGGGCGCCCAGCATCCACTACGGACTATGAGAAATAGAATTATCGGTAAGTAAATTCTTATTTTCTCTAACGTCCTAGTGGATGCTGGGGACTCCGAAAGGACCATGGGGATTATACCAAAGCTCCCAAACGGGGGGAGAGTGCGGATGACTCTGCAGCACCGAATGAGAGAACTCCAGGTCCTCCTCAGCCAGGGTATCAAATTTGTAGAATTTAGCAAACGTGTTTGCCCCTGACCAAGTAGCTGCTCGGCAAAGTTGTAAAGCCGAGACCCCTCGGGCAGCCGCCCAAGATGAGCCCACTTTCCGTGTGGAATGGGCTTTTACAGATTTTGGCTGTGGCAGGCCTGCCACAGAATGTGCAAGCTGAATTGTACTGCAAATCCAACGAGCAATCGTCTGCTTAGAAGCAGGAGCACCCAGCTTGTTGGGTGCATACAGGATAAACAGCGAGTCAGATTTTCTGACTCCAGCCGTCCTGGAAACATATATTTTCAGGGCCCTGACTACGTCCAGCAACTTGGAATCCTCCAAGTCCCTAGTAGCCGCAGGCACCACAATAGGTTGGTTTAAGTGAAATGCTGAAAACACCTTAGGGAGAAATTGAGGACGAGTCCTCAATTCCGCCCTGTCCGAATGGAAAATCAGATAAGGGCTTTTACAGGATAAAGCCGCCAATTCTGACACGCGCCTGGCCCAGGCCAGGGCCAACAGCATGACCACTTTCCATGTGAGATATTTTAACTCCACAGATTTAAGTGGTTCAAACCAATGTGACTTTTGGAATCCAAAAAAAAAAAACTACATTGAGATCCCAAGTGCCACTGGAGGCACAAAAGGAGGCTGTATATGCAGTACCCCTTTTACAAACGTCTGAACTTCAGGGACTGAAGCTAGTTCTTTTTGGAAGAAAATTGACAGGGCCGAAATTTGAACCTTAATGGACCCCAATTTCAGGCCCATAGACACTCCTGTTTGCAGGAAATGTAGGAATCGACCCAGTCGAATTTCCACCGTCGGGCCTTACTGGCCTCGCACCACGCAACATATTTTCGCCAATTGCGGTGATAATGTTTTTGCGGTTACATCCTTCCTGGCTTTGATCAGGATAGGGATGACTTCATCCGGAATGCCCTTTTTCCTTCAGGATCCGGCGTTCAACCGCCATGCCGTCAAAGGCAGCCGCGGTAAGTCTTGGAACAGACAGGGTCCTTGCTGGAGCAGGTCCCTTCTTAGAGGTAGAGGCCACGGATCCTCCGTGAGCATCTCTTGAAGTTCCGGTTACCAAGTCCTTCTTGGCCAATCCGGAGCCACGAATATAGTGCTTACTCCTCACCATCTTATCAATCTCAGTACCTTGGGTATGAGAGGCAGAGGAGGAAACACATACCCTGACTGGTACACCCACGGTGTTACCAGAGCGTCTACAGCTATTGCCTGAGGGTCCCTGGACCTGGCGCAATACCTGTCGAGTTATTCCCAACGGTTTATAATCCTGTGGAAGACTTCTGGGTGAAGTCCCCACTCTCCCCGGGTGGAGGTCGTGCTGAGGAAGTCTGCTTCCCAGTTGTCCACTCCCGGAATGAATACTGCTGACAGTGCTATCCCATGATTTTCCGCCCAGCGAAGAATCCTTGCAGTTTCTGTCATTGCCCTTCTTTTACGTGGGTGACTGCCGTGATGTTGTCCGACTGGATCAACACCGGCTGTCCTTGAAGCAAAGGTCTTGCTAAGCTTAGAGCATTGTAAATGTCCCTTAGCTTCAGGATATTTATGTGAAGTGATGTCTCCAGGCTTGACCATAAGTCCTGGATATTCCTTCCCTGTGTGACTGCTCCCCAGCCTCGCAGGCTGGCATCCGTGGTTACCAGGACCCAGTCCTGAATGCCGAATCTGCGGCCCTCTAGAAGATGAGCACTCTGCAACCACCACAGGAGGGACACCCTTGTCCTTGGTGACAGGGTTATCCGCTGATGCATCTGAAGATGCGACCCGGACCATTTGTCCAGCAGGTCCCACTGGAAAGTTCTTGCGTGGAATCTGCCAAATGGGATTGCTTCGTAGGAAGCCCCCATTTTACCCAGAACCCTTGTGCATTGATGCACTGAGACTTGGCTCGGTTTGAGGAGGTTCCTGACTAGCTCGGATAACTCCCTTGCTTTCTCCTTCGGGAGAAACACCTTTTTCTGGACTGTGTCCAGGATCATCCCTAGGAACAGAAGACACGTCGACGGAACCAGCTGCGATTTTGGAATATTGAGAATCCAATCGTGCTGCCGCAACACTATCTGAGATAGTGCTACACCGACCTCCAACTGTTCCCTGGATCTTACCCATATCAGGGAATCGTCCAAGTAAGGGATAACTAAAATTCCCTTCCTTCGAAGGAACATCATCATTTTGGCCATTACCTTGGTAAAGACCCGGGGTGCCGTGGACCATCCCTACGGCAGCGTCTGAACTGATAGTGACAGTTCTGTACCATAAACCTGAGGTACCCTTGGTGAGAAGGGTAAATTTTGACATGAAGGTAAGCATCCTTGATGTCCCGAGACATCATGTAGTCCCCTTCTTCCAGGTTCGCAATCACTGCTCTGAGTGACTCAATCTTGAATTTGAACCTCTGTATGTAAGTGTTCAAAGATTTTAGAATCGGTCTCACCGAGCCGTCTGGCTTCGGTACCACAATAGTGTGGAATAATACCCCGTTCCCTGTTGCAGGAGGGGTACCTTGATTATCACCTGCTGGGAATACAGCTTGTGAATGGCTTCCAAAACTGCCTCCCTGTCCGAGGGAGACGTCGGTAAAGTCGACTTTTGGAAACGGCGAGGGGGAGACGTCTCGAATTCCAATATGTACCCCTGAGATATTACCTGAAGGATCCAGGGGTCTACTTGCGAGTGAGCCCACTGCGCACTGAAATTCATTGAGAACGGGCCCCCACCGTGCCTGAGCTTGTAAAGCCCTAGCGTCATACTGAGGGCTTGGCAGAGGCTGGAAAGGGTTTCTGTTCCTGGGAACTGGCTGATCTCTGCAGCCTTTTTCCTCTCCCTCTGTCCCGAGCAGAAAAGAGGAACCTTTTGTCCGCTTGCCAACAAAGGACTGCGCCTGATAATACGGCGTCTTAATTTGAGAGGCGACCTGGGGTACAAACGTGGATTTCCCAGCTGTTGCCGTGGCCACCAGGTCTAAAAGACCGACCCCAAATGTCCCCTTTCAAAGGCAATACTTCCAAATGACGTTTGGAATCCGCATCACCTGACCATTTTACTGGTAGAATTGGACAACGCACTTATACTTGATGCCAGTCGGCAATTATTCCGCTGTGCATCATGCATATATAGAAATGCATCTTTTAAATGCTCTATAGGCAATAATATACTATCCTTATCTAGGATATCAATATTTCCAGTCAGGGAATCCGACCATGCCAACCCAGCACTGCACCTCCAGGCTGAGGCGATAGCTGGTCGCAGTATAACACCAGTATGTGTGTAAATACCTTTTTTTGGATACCCTCCTGCTTTCTATCAGCAGGATCCTTAAGGGCGGCCATCTCATGAGAGGGTAGAGCCCTTGTTCTTACAAGCGTGTGAGCGCCTTATCCCCCCCTAGGGGGTGTTTCCCAATGCATCCTAACCTCTGGCGGGAAAGGGTATGCAGCCAATACTTTTTAAGAAATTATTAATTGTTATCGGGGGGAAACCCACGCATCATCACACATTTTATTTCTCAGATTCAGGAAAACTACAGGTAGTTTTTCCCTCACCGAACATAATACCCCTTTTTTGGTGGTACTCGTATTATCAGAAATGTATAAAACATTTTCCATTGTCTCAATCATGTATCGTGTGGCCCTACTGGAAATCACGGTTGTCTCTTCACCGTCGACACAGGAGTCAGTATCCGTGTCGGCGTCTGTATCTGCCATCTGCCTGACGGCCTATGAGACGTCTGGACAGGCACAAGCTGAGTAGCCGGCTGTCTCATGTCAACCACTGTTTTTTTTATATAGAGCTGACACTGTCACGTAATTTTCAACAGTACATCCACTCAGGTGTCGACCCCCTAGGGGGTGACATCACTGTTACAGACACTCTGCTCCGCCTCCACATCATTTTCCTCCTCATACATGTCGACACACACGTACCGACACCCAGCACACACACAGGGAATGCTCTGATAGAGGACAGGACCCACTTAGCCCTTTGGGGAGACAGAGGGAGAGTTTGCCAGCACACACCAGAGCGCTATATATGTATAGGGACAACCTTACAATAAGTGTCTAACCCTTATAGCTGCTTATATCTGTTATTTTGCCAAATAAGTGCCCCCCTCTCTTTTTTACCCTGTTTCTGTAGTTGCAGGATGCAGGGGAGATTCTGGGAGCCTTCCTACCAGCGGAGCTGTGTGGGAAAAATGGCGCTGTGTGCTGAGGAGATAGGCCCCGCCCCCTTCACGGCGGGCTCTTCTCCCGCTTTTTACTGGAAAACTGGCAGGGGTTAAATACATCCATATAGCCCAGGAGCTATATGTGATGTATTTTTCGCCAACTAAGGTAAATTCATTGCTTCCCAGGACGCCCCCCCCCAGCGTCCTGCACCCTCAGTGACTGGAGTGTGAAGTGTGCTGAGAGCAATGGCGCACAGCTGCAGTGCTGTGCGCTACCTTATGAAGACAGGAAAGTCTTCTGCCGCCGATTTATGGACCTCTTCTTGCTTCAGCATCTGTAAGGGGGCCGGCGGCGCGGCTCCGGGACCCATCCATGGCTGGGCCTGTGATCGTCCCTCTGGAGCTAATGTCCAGTAGCCTAAGAAACCCAATCCACTCTGCACGCAGGTGAGTTCGTTTCTCTCCCCTAAGTCCCTCGATGCAGTGAGCCTGTTGCCAGCAGGTCTCACTGAAAATAAAAAACCTATTTAAACTTTTACTCTAAGCAGCTCAGGAGAGCCACCTAGATTGCACCCTTCTCGTTCGGGCACAAAATCTAACTGAGGCTTGGAGGAGGGTCATAGGGGGAGGAGCCAGTGCACACCAGCTAGTCCTAAAGCTTTTACTTTGTGCCCAGTCTCCTGCGGAGCCGCTATTCCCCATGGTCCTTTCGGAGTCCCCAGCATCCACTAGGACGTTAGAGAAATAAGTGATAAGTGGAAGGTGATAATGCACCAGCCAATCAGCTCCTGTAATTTTTTCAAACCCGTAATGATTGGCTGGTGAGTTATCACTTTCCACTTATCACTTCTCCAGGTTTAATATATTTGCCCCATAGTTTTTTGTGTCTATCAGTGTGTGCACATGTGCAAGGCCCCCTGTCGGCATACATACACTCAGGAATAGAGATTGGTGCATACAAGTCGCATCAGCCCTATGACAGATGCAGTATCTCCTGAGCACGGCCTTATCTGTGGGTGGCTGAATGTCTTTTCACACTGCTACTTTCGTGACACGCCCACGACCGTCCCATAATATGCGTGCGCTTATACCTCCCAATCACCGCCCACTACATTACACGTCTCTCTAAAATCACAACTACGACTCTATACGAACACGATGGGGCTCGCATGAGCGGTTACACGACTGCTCCACTACGACATCAGCAGTGCACCCACTTTGTGAATCAGGCCCTATATGACAGGACGACACGTTATCTTCTGTTACACTGCCAGAGCATCTCCCATTGATAATACTGCCAGTTAGGAGGAAATGTAATTCAGAGTACATAGGGGTATATTCAATTAAAGTCGGATCCATTCCGACATGTATTTGTCGGAATGGATCCGACAACCCCTATTCAATCTCATCTTAATTCGACTTTTTCAAGTGAATTAAGATGAGGGACGCAGAGCAGAAGGGGGGCGAGATGCGGGGAGACCAGCGGGGGACAGCCGGCGGGCATACTGGGGAGATCAGCGCTACAGTAGCGCTGCAGCAGGATGTCACTCAGCCGCCTGACCTCACGGCAGTGTCCACCCGGCTTCAGCAAGCGTGCTGGAGCTGGGTGGAAGCTGCCGTGAGGTCGGGCGGCTGAGTGACATCCTGCTGTAGCGCTACCGTAGCGCTGATCTCCACTGTATGCCCCCCCCCCCCCCCCCCCCCGTCTCCCTGCGGCTCTCCCCCCTCTCCTCCTCTGGGTCCGCATCTCAGTCCGACATCTTTTGATGTTGGACTGAGATGGTCGAAAAGCGACACAAGCACATGAATCAGCAGCTATTCCGCCGATCCACGTGCTTTTCGACATTGAATAGGACGAATCACGTTTTGACCTTAAAAAGTCGAAAACTGCCGTCTTTTCGAAAACAGACGGCAGTTTTCGACACCAATTGAATATACCCCATAGTGTGTGAAGGGAAATACAAGAACCGGATCACATCACTTTACTTGGCGACCGCGGTATAGCCACAGAACACTTACATCCAAATATTGTTTAGCAATCGTCCTCTTGATGTCATCATTAATCTTTGTACAAGTCACGTCCCTCTTGAGAAACTCCAGAGTCTGCTTGGGGTGAAAATTGACCCCCGTTTTCCGGTTTATGGCCTTATCATACACTTTAGCCGATTCTGATGGGGAATACTTTTGAATTTTACTAGAGAGAAAATATATATATAAATTTACCTTTTGTAATAAGGACGGACACATAACATAACAGCAGTGCTTTCGGTGTACGTCTGACGATTTACACTAAAGGGGCCCATACATCAGCACACACAATTTATTGTTTGGCAGATCCTGTGATTTCCCAGCTATAAATTTCCCCAATCCATCCGATTTGCCCATACATTACAGAGATATATTTCAGTTATTTGCAGATCATTTAAGTCAGGCCTGGCCAACCTGTGGCTCTCCAGCTGTTGTAAAACTACAAGTTCCATCATGCCTTGCCACAGTTTTGCTATTAGGAAATGCTTAAACTTTGGCAGGGCATGCTGGGATGTGTAGTTTCACAACATCTGGAGAGCCACAGGTTGGCCAGGCCTGATTTAAGTTAAACAGATCTGTCAATCTTGAGACTCATCAGTTTACTAGAAATGGTCTGCAGATCTGCTGATTGTTACTCAAACACTAGCAATCGACAGTCCCAATGTATTAGTGAAATGAAACATGTATCTGTGAAATGAAACATGTATCTGTGAAACCTGATTTAACAATCCCAATCGATTCGCACAATCTGTAAACCTCATACATTGCAGATTTATTTGCACAATCGTCTGCAAATTGCCCCATTCGACTGCTG
Source organism: Pseudophryne corroboree (assembly GCF_028390025.1). Classification (NCBI taxonomy): domain Eukaryota; kingdom Metazoa; phylum Chordata; class Amphibia; order Anura; family Myobatrachidae; genus Pseudophryne; species Pseudophryne corroboree. The sequence continues at coordinate 82,858,487 of NC_086444.1, read as the reverse complement.
ATAAATGGGCCATTTCAGACAATGCAATCACAGGGAAATGTGAATTTAGTCAAATGTACTGCGAAAGTATAAAAATGCTCAAAAACAAAACTCTACGTTGGAAATGTTTCTTAACTACAATAGTTACCTATCTGAGAAGCCACAGAGGTTTTTTAAATGCTGCTTCAACATTAGAAGTAAGAGAATTCCTTGTGAGGCATTTGCAAACTCTATAAGAGGAGCAGATTCGCTGGGCAGGCAGCTCAGGACGTGATCTACGTCGTCCTCATTGTCTGAGTCAGAATCTGAGGCCGCCCGCCTCCGCGACCTTCTCGGCTTGGCCACCTCTTCCTCACTTTCACTGCTACTTTCTTCTCCAGATGACTCCTGCTTGGTTTTTTTCTTGGGCTTCCCAGCTTGCACCATAGACTGAGAAAGGAAGGCATCATTCAGCTTTGCATCATTTACTACAACACAGTGTTATACAGTCTGTAAGCAGGGAATTCAATAAAATGTCCAGTGTCAACTTCTCTATAGATGCGTTTCCCACAACTACCTACTCAACCCCACCCACAGCAGCAATGCCCAGACAGCCCCACTTGTTTCTCTAATTAGTAACGGCATAAAGCATAACAGGGGATGTAGAAAAGCTACTAAAGCGGGCGGGCAATTCTTGACAGAGGAACGAGCCAAAATTCCTGAGAAGCATACAGAGAAATGGGTTGACTAGGACAAGAAACTTACCTCTCTAAATGACTGCAATAGATTGCTACCAGAAACCGATAATGTAATGTCTATATGATGCATAATGAACAGAGGCTCCTCCTGACTTTGATATGGAAACCCGGCTAGATTGTCCGCTATGTACAAGAGCATATTTACTTCTGTTCTCTAAAAGAGACAAAATGAAAAATATTTCAAAACGCATTTAAAAAAATAAACTAAAAAGTAGCTTTTAAAAAAACAACAACACTGTCACATTATTATAGTACTTTTTCCAAAATACAGAGAATGTTTGTAGAATGCATGGTAATTCGTAAAGTGGACACTAGGGGGAAGTGTCCTACCCAGTGTTAAGGATTATAAAAAAAAAAACAAATGTGTAATGAGGTTGGCCATGTTGCCCACCTTTCTTGTACAACTGCTAAAGAACCAACCGGGATGAGTAGAAGCACTTGTAAAACTTGCCCAGATCTACACAGGAAACTCTACAGATCATTTGCTGCATGCAGCGGATGATGACATTTAGATGCATGCTTAATACAAGAAGATATTCTGTAGCTTAAAGCTGGTACATCATCAGGGAGACGACTGCCTTCCCTATAAACTGCTAGCTAGGGACTACAGTTAGGATTGTAAATCTCAGATCTGTCCTTATTGATAAAGATGACTATTACTAATAATTAAACTAAAACCCACTAATAATCCAATTTAATGCTGTGTAAACTAGTAGTTCTATAAATAAAAATGCTTATGGTTACGCAGACTGTTAAGAGTCGTTATAATGCAGGGAGCACTGCGTCATGGAAGATGAAAGAATGGATGTTATAGGCGGAGTATGTATCTGTCCGTACCGCAGCATCATCAAACAGGTTGAGTAAGGAGATCAGGAAAGCGCGTCTGTGCTGCCGGTTGGTCCGGATCATCGAATAAAGATGGCAGCAGAGAGCGCTGGTGGATTCGTCCTGCCGGAAGCCACGCACTATTCGCTTTGCGTCGGAAATGATGGCTTGCTGCACCTGGTAGGACATCTTGATGCCGGCCACTGCTTTCATCTACAATGGAAAGCAAAGGACATTATTAATGTGCTGGTAAGTTACAGAACGCTGGGGGAAGTCCTGGGCTATATACTGGGGGGAGACGGACTCACATGGATGAATCCAGTGTATTTCTTGTCTATTTCCACCAGCTGCTGATCTGCTTTGTTCCGCATGGATGGCTCAGGGTCTGTCCCCATTGCAATCAGATAGGGCACACACTGAAATTACAGCAAAGGCTGAGTTAAAATTGACAAATTAAAACTTGAGCGGAGACCACACAAGCTTATAATACACAGTCTATAAAAGCGCTTCACTGGCTAACGCAAATACAACTAAAAGCAGTTTTTTCTGTAGTTTCACTTGTAAACGGTAAAACAGGATAGTTCTACCTCTGTTTGTAACCAGTTATTTATATAGCGCACACATATTCCGCAGCGCTGTACAGAGAATATTTGGCTATTCACATCAGTCCCTGCCCCAGTGGAGCTTACAATCTATATATGCCCTACCACATGTGCACACAAACAAATTCACTCTAGGGTTAATTTTGTTGGGAGCCTAGTATATTTTTGGAGTGTGGGAGGAAACCGGAGTACCCAGAGGAAACCCACGCAAGTACGGGGAGAATATACAAACTCCACACAGTTAGAGCCATGGTGGGAATTGAACCCATGACCTCAGTGCTGTGAGGCAGTAATGCTAACCATTACACCGTCCGTACTGCCCAGAGTTCTGTTACATCCTTCTCTCTGAGAATGAAGGAACAGTGGATAGAGCCTCTGCACAGAGGCTCAGTTGGGAATGTGGGCACACAGTCTGTAACCATACCCTCTGTACCATCCAGCTTGCTAGCAAGTTTTTTTTTTTTTTTTTCAAGTACAACCAACAGCCGAAAACAAGGGACTCTAACATAACAAGGTTAGGCGATCAGTCCTTCATCTTACTGGGGGACAGTGGGACCTTTGTGAAACCTTAACGGGTGTATAAGGTTAGTGCATGACGTGCACAACCACCTTCCTTTCAAAACCGGCATCTACAGATTCAAAATCACTAACTCTGTAGAACCTAGTAGATACAGCCTGAGCAGTAACCCAACACAGCTTACCTACCAGGGCTCCTTGCTGCGTTGCTCAGGAGGCGCACACTGAGCTCTTAGAATTTGCAGGAAAAAGATGGTCCCACGTAGTGTAAGCTCATCAAATTATTCATCTAGCAATGGTCTACATATAGGCAGGCCAACCATACCTCGTGCGTATTGCAGAGAACAACCGTGATCCTTACACTTCCAAAGACTGACCGCTGCCAAAGGTCAGGATCCCAATATCCTGATGGAAACTGGGTACCACCTTACACTTTTTCTGACAGAAAATGTAGAGCAGAGATCTGAAATAAAGAACTAAGGCACAGCTAGGAGAGAGAAACTACCAATCAATCCACTGGCATTTATTTTTATAAAAACAGCCTGTAACATGACAGGAGTGTATTGGTTAGTACTTTTCCGCTCTCCAAGCTTTGATAAAGCTGGCCTTAAGTCACAAACCACTGATGTACAGGAACAAAATAAAAAGAGACGTACAAATGTGTCATCATGCATATTTGACGCAGTCGCGCCAAACAGTCCCTCTAAGTGCGTCAGGTCTCGTGAGACACTGCTACCGTCGGCAGTCTCTTGGCGAAAATGCTTCTTAAGTGCAGCACGATGCAGCTGGGATGCACCAGGAAACTCTGCTAATTAATTTTATATGTAACACTTGTATATCTATGTGCGACTGAGTCTGCATATGAGCTGCTATGATACAGCGACCGTGGTTTTACTGCTTATCAAGTTCTGTTATGATACATATAGACTCAGTCACACACAGATTTACAAGTATCACATATGAGGACAGTCACAATGCTCGAGTGGAACGGCTAAGACTGAACTGCCTCAAATGTCAAACAATCTTCCCTAAAACACTGTTCTGAGAGGCAGTGACACAAACCTTTATTTTTCTGTCAAGAACGCCTTCTATTGTGTTGCACTGAACAGTAGCCCTAAGATGATGATAACTGGGTAGTTACTAGACTATCTTTGGAAGTTGGACTGTAGATCTGGGCCATCACTGGAACATACGCCTGAAGCAAGGTCAATGACCACACTTTGATCAGTAGATCATCCAAATAAAGACCCCCATATATCAGCAACATATTGCCGCAATGTTTAAAAATTTTGATTCCTCGATCCCATTAGAAAATGGATGGGATTGTCAAATCTGTGATTTTTAAAATGAAGAATTTCCCCAACGGATTGGTGGTTCTGGTTGGGGAATCAGGGATTAGATATATGGGGTCTTTAGGCACTATAGTCAACCCTTGGAGCTCAGATTTGCAGCCATAACTGCCATGATCAAGGTGATTACCATTGGCGCGGTCACCAGGCCAAAACCTGAAATTTTAATTGATGATTGTGAACTTCAAAATTGAGAAAACAGTGATGACATTCAAAGATACAAACATGAAAATACACCTGTTTTATGTCCATTGAGACTATGAACTCGCCCTATGACAAGCTGGTTATGAAAGATCTCAGAGACTGCATGTGAAACGGGTCCAGTCAAAGCTGTGTTTAGAGACTTCACATTCAAGGCGTGTCATTAGAATAGGTCTAGCTTTTGCGCAATGAAGAGTTTTGAATAGAAACTTTATACTTTCTGCTCTTTCACAACTGGAATTATCAAAATTACTGGTTTCATCTCTCGTGAAAAGCCATCTAGGAGTGGACGTCAGGAGATCCAACAAAAACACCTTGATCTACGATTTTGCTCATCCATTTGAAGCAGACATGTACCACAGAGCCCAGAAAAGACGTAGACTGGCTTCAAAAAGGAGTGGAGGAATGACCGGGATCACTTGCTTTTCTACTAGAATTAAATTACTTAAACCTAGACACCCTTGGACTAGAAGCATTGATGGGCAGAAGAGTCTTACTAATCATGGTCTTATAAAATAGGATTTTAATTACCTAAATCCTTTTCTCGTAGTCCGTAGGGGATACTGGGAATCCATTTAGTACCATGGGGTATAGACAGGTCCACTAGGAGCATTGGGCACTAAGAATTTGATAGTGTGCGCTGGCTCCTCCCTCTATGCCCCTCCTACCAGACTCAGTCTAGGAAACTGTGCCCGAAGAGACGGACATACTTTGAGAGAAGGATAGATAAGGAAAGTGGTGAGATTATGAACACACAAAACAAGAGGAAAGCTATGCTAACCAAACTTGTAACCAGGAACAGCAACAGCTGAACCAACCAGAATACTTAACCAAGTAACAGTGCAGGAAAAACGAAGCACTGGGCGGGCGCCCAGTATCCCCTATGGACCACGAGAAAAGGATTTACCGGTAGGTAATTAAAATCCTATTTTCTCTTACGTCCTTGGGAATACTGGGAATCCATTTAGTATCATGGGGAAGTACCAAAGCTTCCAAACCAGGTGGGAGTGCTGAGGTTCCTGCAGATCCGATTGACCAAACTGAAGGTCCTCAGAGGTCAAAGTATCGAACTTGTAAAACTTTGAAAATGTGTTCGAACCTGACCAAGTAGCTGCTCGGCAGAGCTGTAAAGCAGAGACACCCCGGGTAGCCGCCCAAGAAGAACCCACTAACCTAGTAGAGTAGGCCGGTACAGATTTTGGAACCGGCAATCCTGTCGTGTAATAAGCATGATGGATAGTGAGCCTGATCCAGCGTGCAATAGACTGCTTTGAAGCAGGAAACCCAATCTTATTGGGATCAAAGAAAACGAACAGAGTCCGATTTCCTGTGATGAGCTATAAATTTTACATACACCTTCAAAGCCCTCACATCATCAAAAGACTTTGAAGTAGCAGAGGTGTCCGTAACAGCCGGAACCAAAATAGGTTGGTTGATGTGAAACGCGGACATCACTTTAGGAAGAAATTGCTGACGAGTTCTGAGTTCAGCTCTGTCCTCATGGAAAATTAAGTAGGCACTCTTGTGAGACAACACCCCTAGCTCAGACACAGGTCAGTGTGACAGTCTTCCACGTAAGGTACTTTAGGTCCGCCTCCTGTAAACAAGTCTGATTGGAGGAACTGCAGCACCAAATTGAGATACCAAGGTGCCGTGGGAGGCACAAAGGGAGACTGGATGTGCAGAACACCTTTCAAGAACGTCTGGACCTCAGGGAGAGAAGCCAATTGTTTCTGAAAGTAAATAGACAAGGCCGAAATCTGGACTTTAACGGAACCTAGGCATAGGCCTACATCCACTCCCGACTGCATAAAAAGCAGGAGACGTCCGAGATGAAATTCTACCGCAGAATATTGTTTGCTCTCACACCAAGAGACATACTTCTTCCATACACGGTGGTAATGTTTAGACGTTACCCCCTTTCTGGCTTGCATCATAGTCGGGGTGACCCTGTCAGGAATCCCTCTCCTGGCTAGAATCAGTCGTTCAACGTCCATGTTGTTAAACGAAGCCGCGGTAAGTCTTGATAGACGTACGGGCCCTGTTGCAGAAAATCCTCGAGAAGAGGTAGAGGCCACAGATCTTCGATTAGCATCTCGAGAAGATCCGCCTACTAGGCCCTTCGAAGCTAGTCCGAAGTAATGAGGATTGCTTGAACCTTTTCCCTTTTTATTCCCTTTAGAATTCTTGGGATCAGAGGAAGTAGCGGAAACACGTACACCAGCTGGTAGACCCACAAAGTTGTCAGAGCGTCTACCGCTACTGCATGCGGGTCCCTTGACCTGGAACAATACCGCTTGAGCTTCTTGTTGAGTCGAGAACCCACCATGTCGATCTGTGAATATCCCCACCAACGTGTCAACCACTGGAACACCTTTGGGTGGAGACCCCAATGAACCGGGTGACTGTAGGTCGTGTCTGCTGAGGAAGTCCGCTTCCCAGTTGTCTACTCCCGGAATGTAGACCGCCGACAACGCCACAGCGTGTTTTTCCGCCCAGAGGAGAATTCTTGACACCTCCTGACATTGCTGCTCTGATTTTCGTTCCGCCCTGTCAGTTTATGTACGTTACCACCGTAACATTGTCCGACTGGACTTGAATGGCCTGATTCCGAGGTAGAGATGAGGCCTGCAGAAGGGCGTTGTAGATTGCCCTGAGTTCCAAGATGTTTATTGGAAGGACGACTTCCCGACTTGACAATCTTCCTTGAAACTGCACCCCCTGGGTGACTGTTCCCCAACCTCTGAGGCTTGCGTCTGTGGTTAGCAGTATCCAATTCTGAATCCCGAACCTCCGACCCTCGACGAGGTGAGAAGTCTGTAGCCACCACCGAAGGTAGATTCTGGCTCTTGGCGACAGACCGATCCTCTGGTGCATGTGAAGATGCAATCTGGACCATTTCCGGACCATTTGTCCAACAGATCCAGCTGGAAGGGCCTCGCATGAAACCTTCTGTACTGAAGAGTCTCGTAAGAGGCCACCATTTTCCCCAGAAGGCGAATGCACAGAGATCCGGGTCGGCTTCAGGACAGCCTGAACCATCGACTGGATTACCATAGCCTTCTCCAAGGGAAGAAACACACTCTCTGTCCAGTATCATTCCCAGAAAAGGAAGCCTCTGCGTCGGTTCCAGACAAGATTTTGGTAAATTCAGAATCCAATGCTGTCCAACAACCTCTCCCTGGATGGTGCCTTTATCAGAAGATCGTCCAGGTACGGAATTTTGTTCACTCCCTGTTTGCGGAGTAGAACATCTCGGCCATCACTTTGGTGAACACTCTCGGTGCCGCAGAGAGACCAAATGGCAGGGACTGGAACTGGTAGTGACAGTCCTGCAGTGCAAAACGTAGATAAGCCTGATGAGGCAGCCAGATCAGAATGTGAAGGTACGCATCTTGATATCCAGAGACACTAAGAATACCTCCTCCTCCAGACCTGAGATCACCGCTCTCAGACTCCATCTTGAATTTGAACACTCGTAAGTACGGGTTCAGCGACTTGAGGTTCAAAATCGGTTTTTGGACAGCCGTGATAAAGCTTTGTCCACAGTGGAGGGTGACTCCCACTTTTCCCTATCCCCCGAGGGGATCGGATATGCCACCGGAATTCTCTTGGGAATCTGAAACTTCTTGTCACGATTTTCCCAAACCTTTTCAAAAAGAGTGTTCAGTTCATGAGAGGGAGGAAACATTACTTCAGGTTTCTTTCCTTTATACATGCAGACCCTTGTATCAGGAACATGATTTTATTGCCACAATCATGCACTGAATGCTCTTAGCCAGTTTTGGATGTAATCTGGCATCACTGCAGTCGACACTGGAGTCAGAGTCCGTGTTGGTATCTGTATCTGCTATCTGGGTAAATGAACGCTTTTGTGACCCCGAGGGGGTCTGAACCTGGGACAACACATCCTCTACGGATATTTTCCATGCCTGGTTTTGAGACTCAGATTTATCCAATCTTTTATTCAACCGAACCACATTCGCATTCAAAGCATTTACCCAATCAGGAGTCGGCGGTGCCGACAGGGTCACTCCCACAGCCGTTTCTTTCCCTAATCCAGTCTCCTCCTGGGAAGAGCACTCTGCCTCAGACATGTCGACACACAGGCACAGACACCCACAAACACACTGGGCATATAGGGGACAGACCCACAGTAAAGCCTGTCAAAGAAACACAGAGGGAGTTTGCCAGCTCACAACCCAGCGCTTATCCCAGTTCTGAACACTTTTATATAAAGACCCAGACCTGTTCGCGCTTTTATATTACATTAAATAGCACCAAATATACTGTGCCCCACCCGTTTTGCACCTTGTTACTTGTACAGCAGTGAAGAGGAAGGCCAGCGTCTCTGCAGCTCTGTGGAGAGAAAATGGCGCTGGTGAGAGCTGTGAGGGCTAAGCCACGCCCCTCAATGGCGCGCTTCAGCCCCGCTATTTTATCAAATATTTAAACTGGCGGGGGACCGGATTCAGTGCCTAGGCACTTAAAAACCACTTTTGCCAGGTCATATTGAGGATTTACATGCTGCCCAGGGCCGCCCCCCCGCCCTGCACCCTGTAGTGCTGCTGTGTGTGGGAGCATGGCGCGCAGCACGCCCGCTTTGCGGTACCTCAAAGCAGTCACTGAAGTCTTCTGATCTTCTTCTACTCACCCGTCTTCTGACTTCTGGCTCTGCAAGGGGGTGACAGCGGGCTCTGGGAACGAGCATCTAGGCGTACCTAGCGTTCAGACCCTCAGGAGCTAATGGTGTACTGTAGCCTAAGAAGCAGAGCCTTGAAACTCAAGAAGTAGGTCTGCTTCTCTCCCCTAAGTCCCACGATGCAGGGAGACTGTTGCCAGTAGTTCTCCCTGAAAATAATAAACCTAACCAAGTCTTTTTCTGAGAAACTCTGGAGAGCTCCCCAGTGTACAACCAGTCTCACTGGGCAGAGATTCTAAACTGGAGTCTCGAGGAGGGGCATAGAGGGAGGAGCCAGTTCACACCCCTTTTAAAGTCTTAAAGTGCCCATGTCTCCTGCGTATCCCGTCCAAACCCCATGGTTCTTGAAGCGTCCCCAGCATCCTCTAGGACGTATCAGAAATCTGTCTTACCGAACCGTCCGGTTTCGGTACTATAAACAAGTTGGAGTAATACCCCTTGTTTTGCAGAGGAGGTGGAACTGGAACAATGACCTGAGTCTGTACCAGTTTTTGAATGGCGTCCTGTAAGGTTATACTTGCCTTTTGTGAAACTGGTAAGCCTGACTTGAATAATCTGTGTGGTGGAAGCTCCTGAAACTCCAGTCTGTAGCCCTGGGAAATAAGATCTATGACCCAGGGATCCTGGCACGAGATGTGACTGAAATTTTTTTAATCGGGCTCCCACCTGCCAGTCCTCCAGGCATCGCGGTCCTCCGTCATGCTGAAGGCTTTGAGGAAGCAGAGCTTGAGCTCTGTTCCTGCGAATCGGCAGATGCTGGTTTGCGTACTTTACCTCTAGCGCCTCTGGTGGCAGTATAAGAACCTCTAGCTTTGCCCTTAAACTTGGCAGTCCGAAAGGACTGTAGATTAGGTCCTTAGTAGGCCTTCCTGGCTGGGGGAGCTGCAGAAGGAAGATATGTGGACTTACCCACAGTAGCTTTGAAGATCCATTGTCTAGTTTGTCTCCAAATAAGGCCTCTGCTTTGAAGGATAGTCCTTCCACACCTTTCCTGGAGTCCGCATCAGCAGTCCACTGGCATAGCCATAAGCCACTGCGTGCTGACACTGCCACAGCAGTGGTGCGCGCATTAAGCAAGCCTATTTCTTTTATGGCTTAAAGTTCGCAGAGTCTTGTATATGTTGCAGGAGTAAAATAATCTCCCCTTGAGGCAAGGTATCTAACCCCTCAATTAGGTTACCCGACCAATTGGCAATGTCCTTAGTAATTCACCCACATGCTACAGTGGGTCTCTGGGCCACCCCCGTAGCTGTATACAAGGATTTGAGTGTAGTCTCAAATCTACAATCAGCCGTGTCTTTTAGGGAGGCTGCACCCGGAACAGGCAATAAAATATTTAGTGACAGCCTGGATAATGATGCATCAACTATCGGTGGATTTTCCCATTTTTTCCTGTCCTCAGGAGGAAAAGAAAAAATAAGAATTTACTTACCGATAATTCTATTTCTCGTAGTCCGTAGTGGATGCTGGGGACTCCGTCAGGACCATGGGGAATAGCGGCTCCGCAGGAGACAGGGCACAAAAATAAAGCTTTAGGATTAGGTGGTGTGTACTGGCTCCTCCCCCTATGACCCTCCTCCAAGCCTCAGTTAGGATACTGTGCCCGGACGAGCGTACACAATAAGGAAGGATATTGAATCCCGGGTAAGACTCATACCAGCCACACCAATCACACCGTATAACTTGTGATCTGAACCCAGTTAACAGTATGACAAACGTAGGAGCCTCTGAACAGACGGCTCACAACAATAACAACCCGAATTTGTTTGTAACAATAACTATGTACAAGTATTGCAGACAATCCGCACTTGGGATGGGCGCCCAGCATCCACTACGGACTACGAGAAATAGAATTATCGGTAAGTAAATTCTTATTTTCTCTAACGTCCTAAGTGGATGCTGGGGACTCCGTCAGGACCATGGGGATTATACCAAAGCTCCCAAACGGGCGGGAGAGTGCGGATGACTCTGCAGCACCGAATGAGAGAACTCAAGGTCCTCCTCAGCCAGGGTATCAAATTTGTAGAATTTTGCAAACGTGTTTGCCCCTGACCAAGTAGCAGCTCGGCAGAGTTGTAATGCCGAGACCCCCCGGGCAGCCGCCCAGGATGAGCCCACTTTCCTTGTGGAATGGGCCTTGACAGATTTAGGTTGTGGCAAGCCTGCCACAGAATGTGCAAGTTGAATTGTGCTACAAATCCAACGAGCAATCGTCTGCTTAGAAGCAGGAGCACCCATCTTGTTGGGTGCATACAATATAAACAGTGAGTCAGACTTTCTGACTCCCGCCGTTCTTAAAATATATATTTTCAATGCCCGGACCACGTCCAACAACTTGGAATCCTCCAAATCGTTAGTAGCCGCAGGCACCACAATACGCTGGTTCAGGTGAAACGCTGACACCACCTTAGGCAGAAAATGAGGACGCGTCCGCAGTTCTGCCCTGTCCGTATGGAAAATCAGATATGGGCTCTTATATGATAAAGCCGCCAATTCTGATACTCTCCTGGCTGAAGCCAGGGCCAGTAGCATGGTTACTTTCCATGTAAGATACTTCAACTCCACCGATTTGAGCGGCTCAAACCAATGGGATTTGAGAAAATCCAAGACTACATTAAGATCCCACGGTGCCACTGGGGGCACAACCGGGGGCTGTATATGTAGTACTCCTTTTACAAAAATCTGGACTTCAGGAACTGAAGCCAATTCTTTCTGGAAGAAAATCGACAGGGACGAAATTTGAACCTTAATGGACCCCAATTTGAGGCCCATAGACAATCCTGTTTGCAGGAAATGTAGGAATCGACCCAGTTGAAATTCCTCCGTGGGGGCCTTCCTGGCCTCACACCACGCAACATATTTCCTCCAAATGCGGTGATAATGTTGTGCAGTCACCTCCTTCCTGGCTTTTACCAGTGTAGGAATGACCTCTTCCGGAATGCCTTTTTCCCTTAGAATTCGGCGTTCAACCGCCATGCCGTCAAACGCAGCCGCGGTAAGTCTTGGAATAGACACGGTCCCTGCTGAAGCAGGTCCCGTCTTAGAGGTAGAGGCCACGGATCCTCCGTGAGCATCTCTTGAAGTTCCGGGTACCAAGTTCTTCTTGGCCAATCCGGAGCCACTAGTATCGTTCTTACTCCCTTTTGCCGTATAATTCTCAGTACTTTTGGTATGAGAGGCAGAGGAGGGAACACATACACTGACTGGAACACCCACGGTGTTACCAGAGCGTCCACAGCTATTGCCTGAGGGTCTCTTGACCTGGCGCAATACCTGTCCAGTTTTTTTGTTGAGGCGGGACGCCATCATATCCACCATTGGTTTTTCCCAACGGTTCACAATCATGTGGAAGAGTTCTGGATGAAGTCCCCACTCTCCCGGGTGTAGATCGTGTCTGCTGAGGAAGTCTGCTTCCCAGTTGTCCACTCCCGGAATGAATACTGCTGACAGTGCTATCACATGATCTTCCGCCCAGCGAAGAATCCTTGCAGCTTCTGCCATTGCTGTCCTGCTTCTTGTGCCGCCCTGTCTGTTTACGTGGGCGACTGCCGTGATGTTGTCCGACTGGATCAACACCGGCTGACCCTGAAGCAGGGGTTTTGCCAGACTTAGAGCATTGTAAATCGCTCTTAGCTCCAGTATATTTATGTGAAGAGACATCTCCAGGCTTGACCATACTCCCTGGAAGTTTCTTCCCTGTGTGACCGCTCCCCAGCCTCTCAGACTGGCATCCGTGGTCACCAGGACCCAGTCCTGTATGCCGAATCTGCGGCCCTCTAACAGATGAGCACTCTGCAACCACCACAGAAGAGACACCCTTGTCCGTGGCGATAAGGTTATCCGCTGATGCTTCTGCAGATGTGATCCGGACCATTTGTCCAGCAGATCCCACTGAAAATTCGTGCGTGGAATCTGCCGAATGGAATCGCTTCGTAAGAAGCCACCATCTTTCCCAGGACTCTTGTGCATTGATGCACAGACACTTTCCCTGGTTTTAGGAGGTTCCTGACAAGTTCGGATAACTCCCTGGCTTTCTCCTCCGGAAGAAACACCTTTTTCTGAACCGTGTCCAGAATCATTCCCAGGAACAGCAGACGTGTCGTCGGGGTCAACTGAGATTTTGGAAAATTCAGAATCCACCAGTGTTGTTGCAGCACTAGTCGGGTTAGTGCTACTCCGTCCTCCAGCTGTTCTCTGGACCTTGCCCTTATCAGGAGATCGTCCAAGTAAGGGATAATTAATACGCCTCTTCTTCGCAGAAGAATCATCATTTCGGCCATTACCTTGGTAAAGACCCGAGGTGCCGTGGACAATCCAAACGGCAGCGTCTGAAACTGATAATGACAGTTTTGCACCACGAACCTGAGGTACCCTTGATGTGAAGGGCAAATTGGGACATGCAGGTAAGCATCCTTTATGTCCCCTTCTTCCAGATTCGCTATCACTGCTCTGAGTGACTCCATCTTGAACTTGAATTTTTGTATGTACAGGTTCAAAGATTTCAGATTTAGAATAGGTCTTACCGAGCCGTCCGGCTTCGGTACCACAAATAGCGTGGAGTAATACCCCTTTCCCTGTTGTAGGAGGGGTACCTTGACTATCACCTGCTGAGAAAACAGCTTGTGAATGGCTTCCAATACCGTCGCCCTGTCTGAGGGAGACGTTGGCAAAGCAGACTTTAGGAACCTGCGAGGGGGAGACTTCTCGAATTCCAACCTGTAACCCTGAGATACTACCTGCAGGATCCAGGGGTCCACCTGTGAGCAAGCCCACTGTGCGCTGAAATTCTTGAGTCGACCCCCCACCGCTCCTGAGTCCGCTTGTAAGGCCCCAGCGTCATGCTGAGGGCTTTGCAGAACCCTGAGAGGGCTTCTGTTCCTGGGCAGGGGCTGCTTGCTGCCCTCTCTTACCCCTTCCTCTGCCCCGAGGCAGATATGACTGTCCTTTTGTCCGCTTGTTCTTATAGGACCGAAAGGACTGCGGCTGAAAAGACGGTGTCTTTTTCTGTTGGGAGGGGGTCTGAGGTAAAAAGGTGGATTTTCCGGCAGTTGCCGTGGCCACCAGATCCGATAGACCGACGCCAAATAATTCCTCCCCTTTATACGGCAATACTTCCATATGTCGTTTGGAATCCGCATCACCTGACCACTGTCGCGTCCATAAACTCCTTCTGGCAGATATGGACATCGCATTTACTCTCGATGCCAGAGTGCAAATATCTCTCTGAGCATCTCGCATATAAAGGAAAGCATCCTTTAATTGCTCTATAGTCAATAAAATACTGTCCCTATCCAGGGTATCAATATTTTCAGTCAGGGAATCCAACCAGACGACCCCAGCACTGCACATCCAGGCTGAGGCGATGGCTGGTCGCAGTATAACACCAGTATGTGTGTATATACTTTTTAGGGTAGTTTCCAGTCTCCTATCAGCTGGATCCCTGAGGGCGGCCGTATCAGGAGACGGTAACGCCACTTGTTTTGATAAGCGTGTGAGCGCCTTATCCACCCTAGGGGGTGTTTCCCAGCGCGCCCTAACCTCTGGCGGGAAAGGGTATAATGCTAATAACTTTTTTGAAATTAGCACTTTTCTATCTGGGTTAACCCACGCTTCATCACATACATCATTTAATTCCTCTGATTCAGGAAAAACTACAGGTAGTTTTTTCACCCCCCACATAATACCCCTTTTTGTGGTACTTGCAGTATCAGAGATATGCAAAGCCTCCTTCATTGCCGTGATCATATAACGTGTGGCCCTACTTGAAAATACGTTTGTTTCATCACCGTCGACACTAGATTCAGTGTCTGTGTCTGGGTCTGTGTCGACCGACTGAGGTAAAGGGCGCTTTACAGCCCCTGACGGTGTCTGAGACGCCTGGGCAGGTACTAACTGGTTTGCCGGCCGTCTCATGTCGTCAACTGATTTTTGTAATGTGCTGACATTATCACGTAATTCCATAAACAAAGCCATCCATTCCGGTGTCGACTCCCTGGGGGGTGACATCACCATTATCGGCAATTGCTCTGCCTCCACACCAACATCGTCCTCATACATGTCGACACACACGTACCGACACACAGCAGACACACAGGGAATGCTCTTATCGAAGACAGGACCCCACTAGCCCTTTGGGGAGACAGAGGGAGAGTTTGCCAGCACACACCCAAGCGCTATAATATATATGGGAACAACCTTATATAAGTGTTGTTCCTTATAGCAGCTTAAATATATCAAAATATCGCCAAAAAATGCCCCCCCTCTCTGTTTTACCCTGTTTCTGTAGTGCAGTGCAGGGGAGAGTCCTGGGAGCCTTCCTCACAGCGGAGCTGAGCAGGAAAATGGCGCTGTGTGCTGAGGAGAATAAGCCCCGCCCCCTATTTCGGCGGGCTTTTCTCCCGGAGTTTTAGATATCTGGCATGGGTTAAATACATACATATAGCCTCAATGGCTATATGTGATGTATTCTTTTGCCATAAAGGTATTAAATATTGCTGCCCAGGGCGCCCCCAGCAGCGCCCTGCACCCTCCGTGACCGCTTGGTGTGAAGTGTGTGACAACAATGGCGCACAGCTGCAGTGCTGTGCGCTACCTTCATGAAGACTGAAGAGCCTTCTGCCGCCTGTTTCCGGACCTTCAATCTTCAGCATCTGTAAGGGGGGTCGGCGGCGCGGCTCCGGGACGAACCCCAGGGTGAGACCTGTGTTCCGACTCCCTCTGGAGCTAATGGTGTCCAGTAGCCTAAGAATCCAATCCATCCTGCACGCAAGTGAGTTGAAATTCTCTCCCCTAAGTCCCTCGATGCAGTGAGCCTGTTGCCAGCAGGACTCACTGAAAATAAAAAACCTAAAAACTTTTTCTAAGCAGCTCTTTAGGAGAGCCACCTAGATTGCACCCTGCTCGGACGGGCACAAAAACCTAACTGAGGCTTGGAGGAGGGTCATAGGGGGAGGAGCCAGTACACACCACCTAATCCTAAAGCTTTATTTTTGTGCCCTGTCTCCTGCGGAGCCGCTATTCCCCATGGTCCTGACGGAGTCCCCAGCATCCACTTAGGACGTTAGAGAAAAATGATCGCAATCTTTTAGGGATTTGGAATTTCCTATCAGGATTAACCCCCAGTTCTTCAAACAGGGTATTTAGTTCCTTTGACACAGGACAAGTGGCTGAGGATTTCTTTTTTTATATTAAAATAAGATTCCTCAGTCTCCTGTCCCCTCATCAGCGATATGCAGAAATTCTCTGATGGCCTCTATTCCTTGTGACAGAGTAGCCTCCCCCACCTCATTCATGTCTGACCCTTTATCATCAGAGTCAGACTGCAGGCTATGAGCCACAGTACGTTTTTGCGGACATATGCCAGGGGACTGAGACACTGGTTTGGGTACTCTTTTCATAAACTCAGTCATCGATTTTCTTAAGTATTGCGTCTCTTTCTCATCGAGGGACAATTTAGCGGAAATACTGGAAATCATTCCCTTAACGGCGTCCAGAAAAGCTGTCTCTGCCCCGCTTGCCTGGGAAGGTACACTGCACTGAGTACACAGTAGAGAACCCCCTGGAGAAGAGGAACACTGTGCCTTACATGAAACACACTCTTTGTCTGACATACTGTGACAGTGCACACACACACATAGGAAGAGGTTAAATGCACAATTAACCCACAAAGAGCCCTTCCAGGGAGACACAGATAGTATGGAGCCAGCATACAGTGCCCTAACCGCTAATGGCAAGCTTAGCCGGGTCGCAGACTAAGGACCCAGAACACTAATAATCGCTCCACCCCTGCTATGAACCCCTGGTACCGCTGAGGTAATCTGGAGTCTCTCTGGAAGAGCTGCGCATCCCTGTCAGTCACAGAGGAAAACTGCCGCTGGTGAGCTGCTGGATCCGCTCATAGTGAAGCCCCGCCCCTTCAATGGTGTGCGGTCTTCCCGCTCTTTTTTTATACGGGCTGACGTAATTTTGTGCCTAAAATGGAGTCAGCCCCCTTTTAAGTCAGTAATGCCAGTCTGGGTACTGTGTACACAATCGTGTACTGAGACTCAGTTCGGCCCCTCAGAAGCTGTGTGTCTGCACTGTGTACTGAGTCTGGAAACCCAGCCGTGCGTCTCCGTACTCTCATGCCGCCATAATGGGCGGCGACCAGCTAACCGGGACGCCGGCTTAGTACTCAGCACTCTTCTTTCTTCTGGCTCTGTTAGGGGTGGCGGCGTGCTGCGGGAATGTAAGCTCGCCGTGGTGGGGCTTGCGAATAGTTCCCTCAGGAGCTAATGTCCTGTCAGCAGGGAATGGGACCATTAACCCTTCAAGAGGTCCCCCCCCCCCCAAAAAAAAAAAAAAAGTCCCACAAAGCAGGCAAACCTGTGCCAGCCAGTCCTGCCTGAAAATAACAAACAGATAAAATAAATGCAGAAAACTCTTCAGGAGCTTCCACCGATGTGACCGGCTCCTCCGGGCACATTTTCTAAACTGAGCCTGGTAGGAGGGGCTTAGAGGGAGGATCCAGTGCACACTATTAAGTTCTTCAAGTTCCCAGGGCTCCTAGTGGACCCGTCTATACCCCATAGTACTTAATGGATTCCCAGTATCCCCAAGGACGTAAGAGAAATAATCTTTATGAAGTTCAGGATTGAATAGTACATTACCAGTGAAAAATAGGGAATCATTTGCTTCCCAGGCCTTAAACCAGAAAACACGGGGAGTAGATTTATAAAAGCAAGGTGAGAGCATAAGTACCAATCAGCTCCTAAATGGCATTCTTCAAACTCAGCCTGCAAAAGCAAATTGGTTGGAACTTTATCTCTCTCCACCTTACTTCTCAAAAATTAGGGACTCTCAGCTTCTCTGCCCTCTTACCACTAGGGGCATTCAAACTCTGATACATCCAGGACTAAGTCTGATACATTCCACTGACACTTCTGACATTGCAAGGTTTCTGGCTCAAGACGATTCAGAGCCATTTCAGAAGCTGAGGGCCCCACATCAAGCATTCTCAGGTGAACACTTGATATTCCCTAGGGAAGCAGAAGGGATACGATGACCATTCCCTAAGTCCATGCAGTGTGACTAACTGTGAGAGCCAAGCAATAAACTGGGAAAAATATTTGGCCCAGGCTGGTGGTGCCACATCAGTAGCAACACCTGAGTACTCGGCAGCTGACCCTTAGATTTAGACGCTGCACAAGTCATCCATCCCCGACAGTCCCATAGTAACATTTTGAACAAGTTACTTACTTTACCGATGTCGCCATTTAAAATTCGCTCTGCAATTACGCCCTTCATATAACATGGCAAATAATGACGTAAGGGAAAATGAACCAGCAACACAGATCCCAGTCCCCAGCAAGATATGGGAGCACTGACACACTCAAAAAACAAACACACCCCAATATCTAGTACTTCTCTGCAAAAAGTATTTAGTCGGGGAGACCAACAGTTGAAGCCTGTGTGGCTGTCAGCTATGGTGGATATCGAGGAAAAGGTGCTTGGTGTGAGGGGATAGCCCTATCACAGAATGCCAGACTGTAAACCCCACCTGTCCCAGCTCCCACAGAATAGCAGGTTCTGCACACACTGCCAGTGCTCAGGCTGCCTGGCAAGGAGATTACCGCAGCTTCTTTTCCTCCTTCTGTCTCCCAGTAGCAAGGGTTACTAACCCGGAGCATAAATTAAACATAGAATAGGAGCGCTTTTTGTAAAATAATATGTGGATGCTCATACATGAAAAAAAAAAAAAAAAAAAAAAAAAAGATTTTTATTCGTATTAACGTTAACAGCTCTTTTGAGTGAACTTTTGGATGGTGTATTTTGTAGAGAATGCTTAGGGTTCCAATAAATGATCCGGAATATCTTGCGAATCAGAAGGGATCATCTACTAGAATGTCCATGTGGTTACAAATATATTGGACAAACAAAAAGAAAATGAATCTCGGAACATATATCCAATATCAAAAAAGGGTTGGATACCCATAGTGTTTCTAAACACTGTAAGGACCATCATGGAAGAGATCCAACAAGTCTAAATTTCTTAGGAATTCAAAAAGTGCACAAATATTAGTGGAGGAAATATCTCCTTGGAACTTAGAAATAGAGAAACGAAATGGATCTATTATATGCAAACATTACAACCTGCAGGATTGAACGTAGACATAGACAAATTGTTTTAAATAATCTCATACTTCATAAAATTTCACATATAGCAAAAATCAGGATTTTGGTACTTACCAATAAATCCCTTTCTCCGATTCCACAGGGGCCACTGGAGCGCAGTTACAATGGGGAAATAGTAGGCAGTAATTGGGAGCTGGCACTTTAAAATTCCAACACTGTGGCTAGCTCCTCCACTACTATGTCCCCCCTCCAAGCCAGTCTACGTAAAACTGTGCCCGAGGAGAGCTGGAATAAACAAACTTTAAGGTAGAGGAGGTTAACGCCGCCATGTAAACCAGGATAACACAAAGCAAACCTGGAACATAACCTAACAAAAAAAAGGTTAACCTGAACCAAACAAGCAGTCACATAGTGATCTGCAAACCGTTAAGCAAAAAAGGAGGAAACAGCGCTGGGTGGGCGTCCAGTGGCCCCTGTGGAATCGGAGAAAGGGATTTATCGGTAAGTACCAAAATCCTGATTTCTCCTTCATCCACTAGGGGCCACTGGACCGCAGTTACAATGGGGACGTCCCAGAGCTCCCAAAACGGGTGGGAGAGCGCTGAGAGTCCTGTAAAACCGCTCGGCCAAACTGCGATGCAGAGGCCGCAAAGGTGTCAAACTTGTAGAATTTGACAAACGTATGCCGGCCCGACCAAGTAGCCGCCCGACATAAAGTAGTCATGGAGACTCCATGGGCAGCCGCCCACGAAGGTCCCACAGAGCGCGTAGAGTGCGCTGAAATTGAAGATGGAGGTTCCCGAGAAGCTGCCAAATAAGCTTATCTGATGGTCAGTCGAATCCATCAAAACAAAGTCTGCTTAGAAGCCGGCCAACCACAGCGAGCAGCATCGTAGAGAACAAATAAGGAATCTGACTTCCGAATAGCTGAAGTCCTAATCCACATAGATCTTGAGCGCCCTGACAACGTCCAATGATCTCGAATCTGGAGAGTCCACCAAGAGTGCCGGAACCACAAGCGGCTGATTGATGTGAAAATCAGACACCACCTTAGGTAGAAAAGACATACGAGTACGAAGCTCGGCCCTATCCGCATGAAACACCAGGTAAGGAGACCTACAAGAGAGAGCCCCAAGTTCCGACACCCGTCTAGCTGAAGCCAGCGCCAGGAGAAGAACTAACTTCCAGGTGAGATATTTTATCTCCACTGATTCCAGGGGCTCAAACAATGAAGACTGCAGAAAAGAGAGGACCAGATTGAGGTCCCATGGCGCTGTCGGAGGGCGGAAGGGAGGCTGTATTCGAAGAACCCCCTGAAAGAAAGTCTGAACTTCCGGCAGCAAGGCTAACTTTTTCTGGAAGAAAACCGAAAGAGCAGAGACCTGCACCTTTAGTGAACCCCGTCTTAGGCCTGCTGAAAAACCTGCCTGCAAAAAACAGAGAAGGCGAGTTAAGCGAAACACGGAAGGAGAAAATTCTCGACGTTCACACCAGGCTACATAAGCCTTCCAAACGCGGTAGTAGTAAGAAGATGTGACTGACTTTCTAGCCCGAAGCATAGTTGGTATAACCATACGAGGAATCCCCTTCCTTTTCAAGATGGCTTTCTCAACAGCCACGCCGTCAAACGTAGCCTGCGTAAGTCTGGATAAAGAAAAGGACCCTGTTGTAGAAGATCGTCTCGTAGTGGCAGGGGCCAAGGCTCGGCTACTGACAACAGGTGTAGGGTGGAGTACCAAACCCTGCGTGGCCAATCCGGAGCCACCAGGAGGACCAGAGCGCTCTCTCTCTTGATGCGCTGCAGAACCCGCGGCAACAGCGGGAAAGGAGGAAAGAGGTAAACGAACCGGAAATTCCAAGGAGCCGTGAGGGCATCCACGCCCGCCGCCGCCGGGTCCCTCGTCCGAGAGTAATAAAGAGGCAACTGATGGTTCAGGCGGGACGCCATGAGGTCGATCTGTGGTTTTCCCCACCGGCGGACCAGTTGCCAAAACACCTGGGGATGTAGTGACCACTCTCCCGGGTGCATGCCCTGTCGGCTTAGATAATCGGCTTCCCAATTGTCCACTCCCGGAATGAATATCGCCGAGAAGGACAGAGCATACTTCTCCGCCCAGAGAAGGATGTTGGTGACCTCCCTCATCGCTGCACGGCTGCAAGTGCCACCCTGACGGTTGATGTACGCCACCGTCGTGGCGTTGTCGGACTGAACTCTGACCGCGTAGTAGGTGATGTGCCTGAAGCAGAGCATTGTACACCGCCCTTAGTTCGAGAATGTTTATGGGGAGAGCGGATTCGTGGACTGACCAGCGCCCCTGAAACCGATGTTCCAGGGTCACTGCCCCCCAGCCTCGCAGACTGGCGTCCGTGGTGAGGAGAGTCCAATCCCATACACCGAACCGCCTTCCTTCCAACAGATGTGTCGACTGGAGCCACCAGAGAAGCGACGACCGTGCCTTTGGAGATAGTGTCACCCTTTGATGAAGGAACAGATGAGATCCTGACCACTGATGTAGAAGACACAGCTGAAACGGTCGAGAGTGGAAGCGACCGTATGGAAGAGCTTCGAACGCTGCTACCATCTTTAACAGAAGGCGAATGCACAGATACACTGACACCCGACGGTGTCGAAGAACCGACCTTACCAGTGTCTGCCAGAGACAGGATCTTGTCCGGAGGAAGGAAAACCTTCTGACGGACCGTGTCGAGAATCATCCCCAGAAACAACAGCCGTTGTGAGGGGCATAAGTGAGACTTCGGGAAATAAAGGATCCACCCGTGTCGAATCAGAAGGTCCTGTCTCATCCGGATATTCTGAAGCAACAGTTCTGCCGAGCTTGCTTTTATTAGCAGATCGATCAGATAGGGAACAATCGTCACACCCTGCTTCCGAAGTAGGGCCATCATGACCGCCATGACCTTTGTGAACACTCTCGGAGCAGAAGAGAGACCGAAAGGAAGGGCCTGGAACTGGAAATGAGCGTTCTGTATCGCGAACCGGAGAAAAGCCTGATGAGGAGGCCAAATGGGAACATGTAAGTATGCATCCTTGATGTCTAAGGACGCCAGAAACTCGTTTTGCTCCAACCCCGCAATAACAGACTGGAGGGACTCCATCTTGAACTTGAATACCCTCAAATACGGATTGAGATCCTTCAAGTTCAGGATTGGCATGACCGAGCCGTCCGGCTTCGGTACGAGAAACAGCCTTGAGTAATAGCCCTGTTTCCGATGATGAGAGGGAACAGGGATCACCACCCTTGCGGATAGAAGCTTCTGGACCGCTGCCTGTAAGGCAACTCTTCGGTTGTCAGAAACTGGCAAACCCGTGGTAAAAACCCGCTGGGGCGGTTGTTCCTGAAAATCGAGCTTGTAACCGCAAGTGATTAGATCCCGGACCCAAGCGTCTGGACAGGACTGTACCCAGACCTCCTTGAAATCCCACAGACGAGCTCCCACCCTGTGATCTTCCAGGTGGGAGGGAAGCCCGTCATGCGGTGGTAGTGGTAGAGGACTTAACCTCTGACTGGGCTGAGGCTGCGGAACCTCTACCCCTGCCTCTACCTCTATGGCCACGGAAGGTAGAAGTTCCTCCCCTGGCCTGGCCTCGAAACCTGGAAAGGGCACGAAAGGATCGAAAGGAGGGACCCCTATATGGCCTGCGAGTGGCTGGAGCAGCAGAAGGAAGATAAGTCGACTTACCACCTGTGGCCTGAGAGATCCAGGCATCCAGATCCTTACCAAACAGAACTTCACCCGTAAAGGGCAACGCTTCTGCTGCCCTTTTGGATTACGTATCCGCTTGCCACTGCCAGAGAGCTCTGCGGGCCGCAATTGCTAAAGCGGAAATTCTAGCTCCAAGAATATATATGTCCTTGGACGCTTCGCAAAGATAAAGGGCTGATTCACGGATGTGTTCCGCCAACTGTATCAACTGATCCGCCGGCAATTTGTCACGAATTCCAGAGGACAAGTGCTCCGCCCAAGCTTCGATCGCCTTGTTGACCAAACAACCTACCTGCGCAGAGAAGCACTCACTTACTCACCGCTATGCAGTGTGTGGAGGAGTGGCCCCGACACGCGCCGTACGCAGCGGTGTCCGGCAATATATACTTACCGCTGCTGTGCTGCCGGGATCTTCAGCCGACGGAGCGGCCCCAACACGCGCCGCACGCAGCGGTGTCCGGCCGGTTCCGGAGAGCTCAGTGTCTCCTTCAGCCGGGGCCCATCCCGAGCCGCACGTAGCTGCGATGGGACCCCGCCAGCAGCCTCCCGCGGTGCAGACTGGCAGTGGCAGAGCTGCCAGTCTGTGGATGTAAGTAAGCGAAAAAATAAAATTAAAAAAATTAAAAATTCTTCATAGAAGACCCAAGTGAACCAGCTCCCTTGGGCACAAATTAAAGACTGGCTTGGAGGGGGGACATAGTAGGGGAGGAGCTAGCCACAGTGTTGGAATTTTAAAGTGCCAGCTCCCAATTACTGCCCACTATTTCCCCATTGTAACTGCGCTCCAGTGGCCCCTAGTGGATGAAGGAGAAAGTTTTTTTACATATATGAACGCCATACCAAATTTTTTTAAACTTGCCCCATGTATTAGTTACAAAACACATGGTTACCGACATTTGAAACATCTGGTTTTATACTTCCTGTTTTAATAATGGTACAATAAAGGTTTTTTTTTATCAATAAAAAGGAGATCCCCAGCTATTCTCTATCCTTGACAAAGGGCCTTACAGCCCGAAACGCGTTGAGGATAGCCATTGGAGAAAGTACGCGATCAGGACGGAGTATAGAGATGTGGGAGTGACATCATCGCCAAGCCATTGGAGAAAGTATGCGATCAAGACGGAGTATAGAGATGAGGGAGTGACGTCATCGCCAAGCACTGACAGATATCGCAGCTGCAACAGGGAATCAGAGCCGAACAACAAAATGAAGCCGCTTAAGCGGACGTAAGGTAGGGACAGCAGTGAAAAAGTTCTTGAAACTACTACTACTAAAAGGAATCTAATTATCTGGATCATTTATTGGAACCCTAAGCATTCTCTACAAAACACCCCATCAAAAAGTTAACTCAATAGAGCTGTTAACATGAATACTGTATGAGCGTTCACACTATTTTACAAAAAGCGCTCTTATTCTATGTTTAATTAATGTGTATTTTATTAGAGCTGCTAACAAGTCATTACATACACTTAGCGCGGTATACATCACTATAGTAATAACCCGGAGCATAGTGTGTACCTTGATGCTGCAACCTATGGCATCAGCTGCACAGGGTCGCCACTTACTAACGGCATTGGTAATGACCAGATCATCCAACTCCACCATTACTTGTTTGGAGCTAGGGGGCTCCAGGGAGAGGTACCAACAGGGTACCACCTCTGCAGCCCACTTTATGCATCAGAGCCACGGGAGTTAAGAGAGAACAACATGAAAATAAATATATCCCGTTCATAGACAACCCATGAAGAAACACCCCCCTCAGGTGGGATACTAAAAAAAAAAAAAAAAAATGTAATATGCCTGCACTCTATACACAAAGGTGCTACAGTGCCCTAATAGAATGAAACATGCATATAGTTGACAAATAACTTCCCTTTTCTTCAATCTGAAATTCAATCAAATGTTACCATCTGTGGATGCTGGAAAGCACGGTTTTGGTTCGGCTTTGAGATTCTACTTAAGGACCGTTTGACAGGTGAAGCATTTAGAATGACATAAGCAATTCAGAGCTTCTAAAGTACAACTGTACACGACATGTTTTAGATGGTGTCTGAGGCAGCATATAGCGCACCTGAACAGGATGGATGAGACCCTGGTTCAGAGTCAATGCGATGACATTGAGAGCAAAGTGCCGCACACTGGATTGCCTGTGGAAGAACGCCTCCAAGACCTGTTTGAGGTAAAGCTGCATAATAGAGCTGCTCATCCCTGAGGAAATATCTCCCATCTCTTTCAGATCTTCCTGCTTTGATAATTTTTTCCCTGCAAGTCAAAAACAGTCACCTGTTAGAAGATGTACCCTCTGTTTAATTACTCATGCCCCCCTTTCCCCTCTCTGAGTTACACAGCTGGGGTAAGCCAAGCAGCCTGGCACAGAAGTCTGGCAAGCTGGAGAGCCCTACTGCAGTTACTATACAGATCGGCCAGGGGGCACTCACAGTCTCTGTCTGCCTGCTGCATCCGAGTGTCCTCCTCTTGTAAGTAGGTCTGGAGGTTCTTCAGAACTTGGATTTTTAGGTTCACTGAGCTGTTCTTGTCAGAGAGAATGTTGTTATATAAATTTTTCACCTCCACTTCAAACATGAGAATTGGATGCTGAATGAATGAAAACCCTAAAAAACAAAAAACAACCACCAGTAATCTCACATCCAGCGACATCGTTATACAAGTGCTAGTACATTGCTTCCCTTCTACAGAGATCAATCACCTCTGCAGAATGTACAGTAAGTCAGGCCCACACTTTCAATAATCGGGCTGATCGGACAGTTTCACCTAATCCGCCAGTGCAGAACACCGGGCAGATTATTGTTCTAAAACCAGTAGGATTAGATGATTGTATCTGGTCTGCTGAACTACATTTTGTAGTGTGTAATGGGCCCTACACACTCGGCGATCCGTCGCCGAGCTGCCCGACAGCAGATGCGGCCGACCCGGCGGTGGGGGCGAGGCCGTCACCCCGCTCCATAGCAGTGCATGCTAATATGGACGATATTGTCCATATTGGCCTGCATGCATAAGCGACCCGGCACCAACGATTAACGAGCGCGGGGCCACGCATCGTTAATCGTTGGTGCCAACACACTGCACGATATGAACGAGTTCTTGTTCATTAATGAACGAAAACGTTCATATCGTGCAGTGAGATCTGTAAGTGTGTAGGACCCACAAGAATTTCCGATCATAAGTCTGACATTTCTGCTGATAGTTCCTTTAAAACATCACCTTTGTGGCAGGAGCGATGAACTACTAAGCACATACGTTCAGGTGTTCTCAAGATAGCTTACTTGCTCCGAAAATCATCAAGTCAGTTGGATTGCGAGTAGTCACTCGCAAGTGGACCACCTAGTATTACTCTTAAGCTCTAGTCACATTTTTTGAAAGAGTCTTGCCCTATAAACTCCCTTTATATGTAACATATTAATAATTAATGTATAAAAAAATGCGCAAAATTGTAGTGTTTTTTATGGTGCTAAAATGCCTGCTTGCAGAGATCAGCATTCAGTAATGATTACACTTTTCTTCTCATCTCTCTTCTTATGCCTTTAATTCCCCCCTCCCTTCCCTCTGCCGAGCTCTCCCATCTCCTGTTATTGAGGTGTGGTAGCCTACTTGCTAAATGTTTGAGACATTGGTTGAAAGAGACAAATATGATGGAACATATTGAGATAACACAAACATGACACATTTTGTCTGTAGCCTGCACAGGAAGAGTACTTAAAGCAGGTCTATCAATACATCATAAGGTAGGTACACACGTGCAATATAAGAGGAACAGATCCACTATATACTGTATGTTTTGGTATCTGACAGCTGAAACGATCCAGAGAGCATCTGACTTCCTGTATACACACTACACAATCATCGCTCCTATATGAACGATACACTTCCCTAAAGATGGCTGAGGAGACTTTTTTACATGCAGCATGCCAGAAGACCACTGTACACACTCTCCATGTGCTGCATAACATCTGCTTATTGGGGCAAAGGGACGTTTTGCAGCATTTCCAAGTGTCGGGGGTTATTCTGTCTGTGTTTGTGAATGACAATCGGCTCCAGGTGCCTTGTGCACACTGTGCAATAATCAGACTGGACAGCTGAGAATTAGGAGGATGGGCTCCATTATTGCACACTGTGCTAGGTACTATGAAACAACTTGTGAGGCTAAAGTGCCTTTAAATTGAAGTTGAATAAACACCAATGCCCATACACCGACCAGCCATAAAAATAAGAATTTACTCACCGGTAATTCTATTTCTCGTAGTCCGTAGTGGATGCTGGGGACTCCGTAAGGACCATGGGGAATAGCGGCTCCGCAGGAGACTGGGCACAACTATAAAGAAAGCTTTAGACTACTGGTGTGCACTGGCTCCTCCCACTATGACCCTCCTCCAGACTTCAGTTAGGATACTGTGCCCGGAAGAGCTGACACAATAAGGAAGGATTTCGAATCCCGGGTAAGACTCATACCAGCCACACCAATCACACCGTATAACTCGTGATACAATACCCAGTTAACAGTATGACAACAACTGAGCCTCTCAACAGATGGCTCAACAATAACCCTTTAGTTAAGCAATAACTATATACAAGTATTGCAGACAATCCGCACTTGGGATGGGCGCCCAGCATCCACTACGGACTACGAGAAATAGAATTACCGGTGAGTAAATTCTTATTTTCTCTAACGTCCTAGTGGATGCTGGGGACTCCGTAAGGACCATGGGGATTATACCAAAGCTCCCAAACGGGCGGGAGAGTGCGGATGACTCTGCAGCACCGAATGGGCAAACTCTAGGTCCTCCTCAGCCAGGGTGTCAAACTTGTAGAATTTAGCAAACGTGTTTGACCCCGACCAAGTAGCTGCTCGGCAAAGTTGAAGAGCCGAGACCCCTCGGGCAGCCGCCCAAGAAGAGCCCACCTTCCTCGTGGAATGGGCTTTCACTGATTTAGGATGCGGCAGTCCAGCCGCAGAATGTGCAAGCTGAATCGTACTACAGATCCAGCGAGCAATAGTCTGCTTTGAAGCAGGTGCACCCAACTTGTTGGGCGCATACAGGATAAAGAGCGAGTCAGTCTTTCTGACTCCAGCTGTCCTGGAAACATAGATTTTCAGGGCCCTGACTACGTCCAACAACTTGGAAGCCTCCAAGTCATTTGTAGCCGCAGGCACCACGATAGGTTGGTTCAGATGAAAAGCTGATACCACTTTGGGGAGAAACTGGGGACGAGTCCTCAATTCTGCCCTATCCATATGGAAAATCAGATAAGGGCTTTTACATGACAAAGCCGCCAATTCTGATACACGCCTGGCCGAAGCCAAGGCCAACAACAACATGACCACTTTCCACGTGAGATATTTCAAATCCACGGTTTTCAGTGGCTCAAACCAATGTGACTTTAGGAAATCCAACACCACGTTGAGATCCCAAGGTGCCACTGGAGGCACAAAAGGGGGCTGAATATGCAGCACTCCCTTAACAAAAGTCTGGACTTCAGGTAGTGAAGCCAGTTCTCTCTGGAAGAAAATCGATAGAGCCGAAATCTGGACCTTAATGGAACCCAATTTAAGGCCCATAGTCACCCCTGACTGTAGGAAGTGCAGGAAACGGCCCAGCTGAAATTCCTCCGTTGGGGCCTTCCTGGCCTCACACCACGCAACATATTTTCGCCATATGCGGTGATAATGGTTTGCGGTTACTTCTTTCCTAGCTTTAATCAGCGTAGGAATGACTTCCTCCGGAATGCCCTTTTCCTTCTTCAACCGCCATGCCGTCAAACGCAGCCGCGGTAAGTCTTGGAACAGACAGGGCCCCTGCTGCAGCAGGTCTTGTCTGAGCGGTAGAGGCCATGGGTCCTCTGACATCATTTCTTGAAGTTCCGGGTACCAAGCTCTTCTTGGCCAATCTGGAACAATGAGTATAGTTCTTACTCCTCTTCTCCTTATTATCCTCAGTACCTTTGGTATGAGAGGAAGAGGAGGGAACACATAAACCGACCTGTACACCCACGGTGTCACTAGAGCGTCCACAGCTATCGCCTGCGGGTCTCTCGACCTGGCGCAATACTTTTCTAGCTTTTTGTTTAGGCGGGACGCCATCATGTCCACCTGTGGCCTTTTCCAACGGTTTACAATCATTTGAAAGACTTCTGGATGAAGTCCCCACTCTCCCGAGTGGAGGTCGTGCCTGCTGAGGAAGTCTGCTTCCCAGTTGTCCACTCCCGGAATGAACACTGCTGACAGTGCTAACACGTGATTTTCCGCCCATCGGAGAATCCTTGTGGCTTCTGCCATTGCCGTCCTGCTTCTCGTGCCGCCCTGTCGATTTACATGGGCGACCGCCGTGATGTTGTCTGACTGGATCAGTACCGGCTGGTTTTGAAGCAGGGGTTTTGCCTGACTTAGGGCATTGTAAATGGCCCTCAGTTCCAGAATATTTATGTGCAGGGAAGACTCCTGACTTGACCATAGTCCTTGGAAGTTTCTTCCCTGTGTGACTGCCCCCCAGCCTCGAAGGCTGGCATCCGTGGTCACCAGGACCCAGTCCTGTATGCCGAATCTGCGGCCCTCTTGAAGATGAGCACTCTGCAGCCACCACAGCAGAGACACCCTTGTCCTTGCAGACCGGGTTATCAGCCGATGCATCTGAAGATGCGATCCGGACCACTTGTCCAACAGGTCCCACTGAAAGGTTCTTGCATGAAACCTGCCGAATGGAATCGCTTCGTAGGAAGCTACCATCTTTCCCAGGATCCGCGTGCAGTGATGCACCGACACCTGTTTTGGTTTTAGGAGGCCTCTGACTAGAGATGACAGCTCCTTGGCCTTCTCCTCCGGGAGAAACACTTTCTTCTGTTCTGTGTCCAGAACCATCCCCAGGAACAGTAGACGTGTCGTAGGGACCAGCTGTGACTTTGGAATGTTTAGAATCCAGCCGTGCTGTTGTAGCACCTCCCGAGATAGTGCTACCCCGACCAACAACTGCTCTTTGGACCTCGCCTTTACCAGGAGATCGTCCAAGTACGGGATAATTAAAACTCCCTTCTTTCGAAGGAGTATCATCATTTCGGCCATTACCTTGGTAAAGACCCTCGGAGCCGTGGATAGACCGAACGGCAACGTCTGGAATTGGTAATGACAATCCTGTACCACAAATCTGAGGTACTCCTGGTGAGGATGGTAAATGGGGACATGCAGGTATGCATCCTTGATGTCCAGTGATACCATGTAATCCCCCTCGTCCAGGCTTGCAATAACCGCCCTGAGCGATTCCATCTTGAACTTGAATTTTTTTATATACGTGTTCAAGGATTTCAAATTTAAAATGGGTCTCACCGAACCGTCCGGTTTCGGTACCACAAAAATTGTGGAATAGTAACCCCGTCCTAGTTGAAGTAGGGGTACCTTTACTATCACCTGTTGTGAATACAGCTTGTGAATTGCCTGTAACACTGCCTCCCTGCCTGAGGGAGTGGTTGGCAAGGCAGATTTGAGGAAACGGCGGGGGGGAGACGTCTCGAATTCCAGCTTGTACCCCTGAGATACTATCTGAAAAATCCAGGGATCTACCCGTGAGCGAGCCCCCTGATTGCTGAAATATTTGAGACGGGCCCCCACCGTACCTGGCTCCGCCTGTGGAGCCCCAGCGTCATGCTGTGGACTTAGAGGAAGCGGGGGAGGACTTTTGCTCCTGGGAACTGGCTGTATGCTGCAGCTTTTCCCCCCTACCTCTGCCTCTGGGCAGAAAGGACGCGCCTTTAACCCGCTTGCCCCTATTGGGCCGAAAGGACTGTACCTGATAATACGGTGCTTTCTTTGGCTGTGAGGGAACATGGGGTAAAAATGTAGACTTCCCAGCTGTTGCTGTGGAAACGAGGTCCGAGAGACCATCCCCGAACAACTCCTCGCCCTTATAAGGCAGAACTTCATGTGCCTTTTGGAATCTGCATCACCTGTCCACTGCCGAGTCCATAACCCTCTCCTGGCAGAAATGGACATTGCACTAATTTTGGATGCCAGCCGGCAAATATCCCTCTGTGCATCCCTCATGTATAAAAGTGCGTCTTTTATATGCTCTACGGTTAGCAATATAGTGTCCCTGTCTAGGGTATCAATATTTTCTGACAGGGAATCTGACCATGCAGCTGCAGCACTGCACATCCATGCTGAAGCAATAGCTGGTCTCAGTATAACACCTGTGTGTGTATATATAGATTTCAGGATAGCCTCCTGCTTCCTATCAGCAGATTCCTTCAGGGCGGCTGTATCCGGAGATGGTAGTGCCACCTTCTTTGACAAGCGTGTGAGCGCTTTATCCACTCTAGGGGATGTTTCCCAACGTGACCTATCCTCTGGCGGGAAAGGGTACGCCATTAGTAACCTCTTAGAAATTACCAGCTTCTTATCAGGGGAAGCCCACGCTTCTTCACACACTTCATTTAACTCCTCAGATGGAGGAAAAGCTACTGGTAGTTTTTTCTCTCCAAACATAATACCCTTTTTTGTGGTACCGGGGGTAACATCAGAAATGTGCAACACATTTTTCATTGCCTCAATCATGTAACGTGTGGCCCTACTGGAAGTTACATTAGTCTCATCGTCGTCGACACTGGAGTCAGTATCCGTGTCGACATCTGTGTCTGCCATCTGAGGTAGCGGGCGTTTTAGAGCCCCTGATGACTTTTGAGACGCCTGGGCAGGCACAGGCTGAGAAGCCGGCTGTCCCACATTTGGTATGTCGTCAAACCTTTTATGCAAGGAGTCGACACTGTCGCGTAATTCCTTCCACAGCACCATCCACTCAGGTGTCGACCCCGCAGGGGGTGACATCACATTTACAGGCATCTGCTCCGCCTCCACATAAGCCTCCTCATCAAACATGTCGACACAGCCGTACCGACACACCGCAAACACACAGGGAATGCTCTGACAGAGGACAGGACCCCACAAAGCCCTTTGGGGAGACAGAGAGAGAGTATGCCAGCACACACCAGAGCGCTATATAACACAGGGATCCCACTATAAATTAGTGTTTTCCCTTATAGCTGCTTTTTATATATATATATATATATATATATATATATCCTGCGCCTAAATTTAGTGCCCCCCCTCTCTTTTTTACCCTTCTGTCGCTTGCAGACTGCAGGGGAGAGCCAGGGAGCTTCCTTCCAGCGGAGCTGTGAGGGAAAAATGGCGCCAGTGTGCTGAGGGAGATGGCCCCGCCCCTTTTTTCGGCGGACTTCTCCCGCTTTTTTTTGGAATACTGGCAGGGGTATTTTTACATCTATATAGCCTCTAGGACTATATATGATGTAGATTTGCCAGCCAAGGTGTCCTATATTGCCCTCAGGGCGCCCCCCCCCCCCAGCGCCCTGCACCCATCAGTGACCGGAGTGTGAGGTGTACATGAGGAGCAATGGCGCACAGCTGCAGTGCTGTGCTCTACCTTGGTGAAGACCGAAGTCTTCTGCCGCCGATTTTCCGTACCTTTTCACGCTGCTGGCTCTGTAAGGGGGACGGCGGCGCGGCTCCGGGAACGAACACCAAGGTCGGGTCCTGCGGTCGATCCCTCTGGAGCTAATGGTGTCCAGTAGCCTAAGAAGCCCAAACTACCACCTGTTAGGTAGGATCGCTTCTTCTCCCCTTAGTCCCTCGCTGCAGTGAGTCTGTTGCCAGCAGATCTCACTGTAAAATAAAAAACCTAAATATTCTTTCTAGGAGCTCAGGAGAGCCCCTAGTGTGCATCCAGCTCAGCCGGGCACAAGATACTAACTGAAGTCTGGAGGAGGGTCATAGTGGGAGGGTCATAGTGGGGGGAGCCAGTGCACACCAGTAGTCTAAAGCTTTCTATATAGTTGTGCCCAGTCTCCTGCGGAGCCGCTATTCCCCATGGTCCTTACGGAGTCCCCAGCATCCACTAGGACGTTAGAGAAATTAAAACCACTCACAGTGAAGTGAACAACACTGATCATCTTGTTACAATGGCCAGTCAAGGGTTGGGATATATTAGGCAGCAAGTAAACACTCAAGTTCTTGAAGCTAACGTGTTGGAAGCATGACTGTACGCCAAAGTGCCATTCTGTAATTAATCGCCAGGTAATGAACGAAGTCTGGGGACATTTGAATTGTTAACGGAGATGTATGTGTACTCTAACCAGCTGGGGGGCCTGTGTAACTGGTACTGTCTCCTGGCCATCCAGAGGTGTCGAATTCTTTTGAAGTAAGGCAATACAAATTTCTTAAGAAGAGCATCTGGTCAGTCCTTCCTGATTAAATCCATAAAACCTGCCTAGTACTGTATATTGACAGATCCCAGATCATAAGCTTCAAATGGAATGAAGCAAGTAATTTAATACCCCTGATGGTCTGCCAGGGAAACTCCAAGGGTTAAAGGCACACAAAGGACCTTCAGATAATAGGATTTTGGTACTTACCAGGTAAATCCTTTTCTTTGAGTCCATAGGGGGCACTGGAGTACTCTTGGGATATGGACGGCTTCCGTAGGAAACAGCACTGAATATTTAAATTTAGAACACTCCACCCCTCCATATCCCCGAGTACCTCAGTGTTTTTTACTGAGCCGAACAGGAACTATAGAGAGGTTGACAATGGAGTATTACATATAACATAACGGACAACAACGAAGTTGACCCATAACGGTACAGACAACTAAACAGTTGACACCATAACCATCACTTGATAAATTTGAACCAGTCGGTGAGAGTGTGTTACCATAAGATCCTCTGAACTTACCACAAACAGGTAAAACTGCTCTGGGTGGGCGTCCAGTGCCCCCTATGGATTCAAAGAAAAGGATTTACCTGGTAAGTACCAAAAACCTATTTTCTTTTTCATCCACTAGGGGTCACTGGAGTACTCTTGGGACGTACCAAAGCTTCCCCCGTGGGCGGGAGAGCTGTTTGGCACCTGTAACTCTAGGCGGCCAAAGCTAGATGCTGATGCCGCAAACGTATCAAACTTGTAAAAGCGCACAAACGTGTGCACTGAAGACCATGTAGCCGCACGGCAAAGCTGCGTCGTAGAAGCTCCCCGACCAGCTGCCCATGAAGTTCCCACAGAACGTGTGGAATGAGCTGTTACTGATGTAGGCGGCTGTAACCTAGCATGAAGGTAAGCTTGACGTATGGTCAGTTTTATCCATCTGGCTAAGGTTTGTTTAGACGCTGGCCAACCCATCTTGGCAGCATCATAGAGAACAAACAACGTATCCGTCTTACGAACTGAAGACGTTCGGGATACATAAACGCGTAATGCGCGTACCACATCCAGAGTTCCAGAATGTGCTGTCAACACAGGAACTACTATTGGTTGATTGATGTGAAAAGATGACACTACCTTTGGTAAGAAAGCGGGATTCGTCCGAAGTTCCGCTCTGTCATCATGAAACACCAAATACGGTGGCTTGCATGACAAGGCACCCAAATCTGAAACACGCCTTGCAGAAGCTAAGGCTAGAAGAAAAATCGTTTTCCAAGTGAGAAACTTAATATCCACTTGCTGTAAGGGTTCAAAATATGAAGACTGTAAGAAATCTAAAACCAGATTCAAGTCCCATGGCGCTGTAGGTGGAATGAATGGAGGCTGTACTCTGAGGACACCCTGCAGAAAAGTGTGTACCGACGGCAATAGAGCCAATCGTCTTTGAAAATAAATTTACAACGCAGATACCTGCACCTTTAGTGTAGATAAACGCAGTCCTCCATCTAAGCCCGTCTGTAGAAATAACAAAAGACGGGATAACTTGAAAGATGATGTCGGAAACTTCCGAGTTTCACACCAACCTATATAGGCACGCCAAATTCTGTAATAATGAGCTGCCGTAACTGGCTTCCTAGCTCGTAACATGGTTGGTATAACCGATTCTGGAATGCCCTCTCTTCTTAAGAGGGCGGTCTCAACAGCCACCCCGTCAAACACAGCCGCGCTAAATCGGGGTAAAGGAATGGACCCTGTTGGAACAAGTCCGGACGCAGAGGGAGCGGCCAAGGTTCGTCTGCGAGTAGTCCGCGGAGATCCGAGAACCAAGCTCTCCGAGGCCAATGAGGCGCCACTAGTATGACTGTGACAGCCTCTCTTTTGATCCGTTTTAGCACCAGAGGGAGCAACGGACACGGTGGAAACCGATACACAAGGCTGTACGGCCACGCGACGGTGAGAGCATCCACCGCCACTGCCTTTGGATCTCTTGTTCTGGACACATACTGGAGCGTTTGGTGATTGTGTCGAGACGCCATCAGGTCCACCTAAGGATAACCCCATCGCTGAACCAACATGTGAAACACTTCTGGATTTAATGCCCATTCTCCTGGATGAAAATCCCGACGACTGAGATAATCCGCTTCCCAGTTGTCCACTCCCGGAATGAACACGGCCGACAATATCACTTGGTGGTATTCCGCCCAATTGAGGATTCGAGCTACTTCCCGCATTGCCATGCGGCTTCTCGTTCCTCCTTGTTTGTTGATGTATGCGACCGCCGTCGCATTGTCTGACTGCACTTGGACAGTCTGAGAGCGAAGCATGTGCACTGCTTGTCGTAGCGCATTGTAAATTGCGCGGAGTTCCAGGACATTTATACACAGCAATCTTTTGTGATCCGCCCAGAGACCCTGGAGCTGACAATTTTGAACTACCGCGCCCCAACCTCTGAAACTGGCGTCCGTCGTTCGAATTATCCAATTCCAGCGGCCGAACAGTCTCCCTGCGGTTAAATTGTGTTCCTTGAGCCACCAGAGCAGAGACACCCTTGCCCTTGGCGACAACCTCACCCTGTGGTGAATCTGCAGATGCGAGCCCGACCACTGTGCGAGCACATTCAGTTGAAATGGACGCGAGTGAAATCTTCCGAACTGAAGCGCTTCGAAAACTGCCACCATTGTGCCTAAGAGGCGAATGCACAAATGTACAGACACTGTGCGTGGCTTGAGCACTAATTGTACTAGATGGCGTAGAATCTGTACTTTCTGTTGTGGTAGGTAAATTCTTTGATTGACCATATCGAGAATCATACCTAGGAATTGAAGGCGTTGAGATGGAATTAGATGTGATTTCTTGAAGTTGACAATCCAACCGTGGTGAACTAGTACATTGTACGTTAGCAGCGCATGTTGGAGAAGCATGTGTTGAGACGGAGCTTTGATGAGCAGATCGTCTAAATACGGAACTATTGTCACTCCCAGGGATCTGAGATGAGCTATCATCACAGACATCACTTTGGTGAATACCCGAGGCGCTGACGACAGACCAAACGGTAGAGCCTGAAACTGGTAATGGTTCTGGCGTATTGCAAACCGCAAGAATCTCTGATGAGGCTGCCAAATCGGAATGTGTAAGTACGCATCCTTGAGATCTAGCGCAATCATAAATTCCTTTGGCTCTAAACCCGCAATCACGGAACGCAGAGATTCCATCTTGAATCTGTAGTAAGTTACGTACTGATTGAGACCCTTTAAGTTCAATATTGGTCTGACTGAGCCATCCGGCTTCGGTACCACAAACAGACTGGAATAATAACCCTGACCCTGTTGATGTACAGGGACCGGAATCAAAACTGCTGAATCCAGTAGGGACTGAATGGCAATTTGCAGAACCGCCCTCTTGTCGTCCG
Source organism: Pseudophryne corroboree (assembly GCF_028390025.1). Lineage (NCBI taxonomy): Eukaryota > Metazoa > Chordata > Amphibia > Anura > Myobatrachidae > Pseudophryne > Pseudophryne corroboree. Next base: position 82,822,112 of record NC_086444.1, on the reverse strand, counting down.
ACAGAGGCAATCCTGTCTTGAAAAACCGCAGAGGCGGAAGACAGTCGAACTCTATTTTGTAACCTTTTAACACTAAATTGCGGATCCACCCATCCGCGGATGTGTGGAACCACGCCAAATGGAACGTCTGAAGGCGTGCTCCCACAATCGGAGAACCGAGATGGGCTGGTAGCCCGTCATGCCACTGGTTTGTCGGTAACCTTAGCGTCCTGGCGACTTGTGTTGGTTTGTTGGAAACCACGTCCACGACCACGTCTAGCAGGCGTGGCTGTTCCTCTGCCACGTCCTCGAAAGGACTGAGGTCTAAAGGATTTGAACGAAGGTCCAGCGTACCTCCTTCTTGGTACCGGTGGAGGCAATGGTAAGAAAACCGACTTACCTCCCGTAGCCCCAGCAATCCATGCGTCCAATTCAGGACCAAACAACTTCTTGCCATCGTAAGGCAACGCCTCTATACCTCGTTTGACCTCTGCCTCCGCTTGATAAGCACGCAGCCAGAGTGCTCGTTGTGCCGTAACTAGCGACGATGAAATACGAGAAGTGAGCTGACAGACGTCAGTAGACGCTGTACAGAGATACTCTGCAGCCTCACACATTTGATTTGCAAGAAGTATCAGGTTTTCGTCATGTAAGGCAGATTTGAGTTCTGTAATCCATATTATGAGCGCCTTAGTGACCCAGATGCCAACCAAGCCAGGTCTCAGCATCACTCCTGCTGCTACATACATGGACTTTAGCATAGTTTCTATCTTGCGATCTGAAGGGTCTTTAAGCGTAGTAGCCGCTGGCACTGGTATGGTTCATTTCTTGGTAAGTTTAGACACTGACGAATCAACTATTGGTGGATTCTCCCATGTACATGTTACAGAGTCTGGAAACGGGTAACTAGACTTAAATCTGCGAGGTATAGAAAACCGTTTATCTGGATTCTGTCGTGTTTCTACTAACATCTGATTAAGAGATTCCGAGACAGGAAAACTTATTGGAGTTCTTTGTCGTTTAGTAAATACGACCTGATCATTTGTGAGAGGCTCCTCAGTTTCAGTAAACCTCAGAGACTGACGCACCGCTCTGATGAGATTATCAATGCCGGAGCTGTTAAAATCCTCACTCTCTGACTCCACTTCGCCCTCCTCACCCTCATCTTGTTCCGTGAGGTCTGGCATGGAATCGTCAGAATGCAACATAGCAAAAACTGGAAAATCATAAGACATTAGAAATTTATCCCGTTTACCCAAACTGGATTTGGATCTTTCGCAAGGCTGATACGCCTCCGGTAGTTCTGGCGGTCTCACCCTAGACTCAGATCTTGCCGTTTCCCGCTCTTGTCGAGCGGCGGCCAATTCTGATTGCAACCCAGCCAGTACATTGGCTAGCATTTCCCAAGGAGGGTTCAGTGAGGAAATTGGCTGTAAAACCGGAGCAGAAATTGTATTCTGAACCGAATCCACAAAACATACTTTACATGTGGTAGATCCATCCGGTAACACACTGCTACAGACTTTGCAATTATGCTTTTTAGTTTTTGCTGGTGCCTTACTCATTATGGCGACAGACAATACAATACACAAAACACAGACACTTGCACGACTCCGTAAAATAGTACTAAGGTGTCTCTATATATATATCTGGCCAAGTGCAGTACACGTGGCCAGTACTATGTAATGTGATCCCAAATTCCCACTAACACCCCTGCGCCTCCGGTGGAGTAGAGATGTAGTACTGGAACGTTCTGGAATCACAGCAGGAAGACACAGGAAGCATGGTTAAAAATGGCTGCCATGCTTAAAGTTATAATCACAGTGCAGTTTCTATTCTTAACTGATATTATAAACAGCCTGTGTAAAATCCCTACCAGTATAAAACAGCTTGTCATACTGCTGATGCTGCTGCTTTCCCTTCTATTCTGTTATTAGCCCCTGTAATGACCCCCCCCCCCCCCGCCCCCGTCTGCTCCGTTGCAGTGCGGGCCGGGCAGCGGGTAGCCGGGAAGCGGGACGGGGAGCGCGCTGTGAAGCGCTATGAGTAGCGGGGCCGAGCAGCGGTGGGCTCGGAGAAGCGGCGGCCTGAGCAGCGGTGGGGCTCGGAGAAGCGGCGGCCGGAGCAGCGGCGGCGGGCGGCCGTCAGTAGAGGGATCCCAGCGCCTGAAATCAATGTCCCCACACCTCGGGGCGGCAGCGGGAGCTGACCGCCCCGTACACATACCTTTACTCCTGCTGCTTGTGATGAGGCTCCGACGGGGCTTCTTGTACAAGCGCCGGCCAGCCTGTGTGCAGGAGATCTCTGTGTGGCTGTGAGGGTGCTCATTCAGTGAGGACCGACACGCCACTGCTGCTATCAGCAGCTTGCACTATCCCTGACCCTGCCTTTTGGAAGGGGGAAAGGGATGTGTATAAAATAGAAAAAATATTCTAAAAAAAATATAATAATAATTCAAAGTAATTGTGGACTCAGCCACAGAGCTGTTACTACTTCGAGCACAGAAAAAACACTGAGGTACTCGGGGATATGGATGGGTGGAGTGTTCTAAATTTAAATATTCAGTGCTGTTTCCTACGGAAGCCGTCCATATCCCAAGAGTACTCCAGTGACCCCTAGTGGATGAAAAAGAAACCCAAGTACAATCAATCAAATCTGGTTTTAGAAGGGTTAAAAATCCAAAGGGTGGGTGCTTTGTGTCAAGGAACAGTTTTCGTGGAAGGATAAAACTGTCTCTCTTTAGCTGGTTCATTCACCTAAGGAAGCCACACTGGCTAGGATGCCCAGCTCTTATCAGGGGAGACCTTACCCCCCAGGACTTTGCTCATTCAAAGGTGAAACCTGAACTCTGTTTTCCTCCTTTTATTTTCTGAAATAGTCTCTAACCTGGACTTTTGTATTTAATAAATATATATATATATATATATATATAAAACTGTAAGCTCTGAAGTTATTCTTGAAATGAAATCCTAATTTCTAGTTCTCATTTTCTGTGTTCTTAGACCTACACTCTGTGAGACTCATGTTACCTGGTTTGTGAAATATTAATAATGGAGTATGCAGGTAGCAGCGAAGGCTACCTAGTATCAGAGCACTGAATTCCGCTCGCTGGTGGCAATTACTGTGTTGGAAGTAACCCATAAATCATTGGTGGCGATTTTCAGACTGATGTATTTAGCGAATTGGCCAACCAATCGTGACATCGCACAAGACTTATTGATGTGCTTGGGAAGTGAAGGCTAGTCCGTCTGGTCCTATACCACAGAAGAGCCAGTGTGGCACAAATTGCACAAAATTTTAATACTGGCTATGATATAAGTGTGTCCAAACATGCATCGCAGCATGCTACGAATTGGGTTGAGAGCTGCAGAGCGCCCATGTAGACCCGTCCATAAGGTGTGAGAGCGTCAGTACCGGATCATGGAGCAATGGAAGATGATGGCCTGGGTCTATAGTATTAATGGAACAGCCGGGTGTGCGTGCGCCGTTTCTGTCTGGGGAAGAGATGGCACCATGATGCTCTATGTGAAGAAGGCAAGGCAGCAGAGGCAGTAGAATGCTCTAGGCAATGTTACGCACTGAAAATGTAGTTCTTACCATTCATGTGGATGTTACTATGACAACTACCACCTACCTAAACATTGTTGCATACCAAGTACACCCCTTCATGGCAACAGTACAGTATTGCCTAATGGCAGTGGTCTCTTTCTGCAAGATAACGCGCACTGCCACTCTCCAAGAATTGCTCAGATACGGTTTGAGACATATAACAGAGTTCAAGGTGTTGACTTAGCCTCCAGATTCCCCAGATTTTAATCCGATCAAGCATCTGCGGGATGTGCTGGAAAAAAGTCATAACCATGGAGGCTGCAGCTCGTAACTTATAGGACTTAAAATGTCTGCTGCTAAATTCTTGGTGCCAGATACCACTGGACACCTTCAGAGGTCTTGTGGAGTCCATGTCCTGAAAGGTCAGAGATGTTTCGGCAACACACGGGGCTTCAAATTAGACAGGTGGTTTTAATATCGTGGCTGATCAGCGTATGACTGCATAAACCATGGTCTAACTAAATTTAAGAGCAGCCGTGTTGGGTATGAAATACATGGTCTAAGCCAGGGATGGGGAACCTTTGGCCCTCCAGCTGTTGTTGAACTACACATACCAGCATGCCCTGCTACAGTTTTGCTATTTAGCCATGCTAAAACTGTTGCAGGGCATGCTGGGATGTGTAGTTCAACAGCTGGAGGGCCAAAGGTTCCCCACCCCTGGTCTAAGCACAGTAAACAAATCACAATCTCTCTCTTACCGAGACCAATAATGGCTTTTGTCTGAACTTCTTCATCTGAGTGCTTGGTAAAATACAACAGCAGTTCCAAAACTTTGTCTTTTATGTTAACCTATCAAAAAACAAAAAACTAATTTAAACCGTTAAATTCATACAATTGATCTTTTGTTAATTAAAATCTGTCTATATTAATATATTGGCATGTGTATGCCACAGCTTGGGCACCCCAATCATACTGTAAGCTCCACTGAATCGCTATGTGGAATGAAGTAAACACGATCTCTGCCTGGACCAAAATTTATATGACGACACATTTCAACACACTATAAATGCCCATTTACTAAATATATATTGCCAAAAATAAAAAGGATTGTGGCATATGCAAATGTCTGGACATTGAGAAGGGGACCGAGCTGTGTAAGCCCTGCAATAGATGGGTTCTAGAACCTCACTTATGCTGGTTCTACTTATTAAGTGGAATGCCATGCAGACATGCCCTTTATCAGAGATGACAGGAATGATAAGGTAACCGCAAAGCAGCTGCAATTAACAACACAGGCCAAAGAACAGGGACTAAATCCAAGACAATATATCCAACCCTCACCAACTACTTCACTACAGATGTAGAAGGAAAACGTCTTGCTGTACTGCTGTCTCTTATTGGTGAGCTTGCTTCAACTGTGGTATCTGACATGCAGAACGTTCTTTGTCGGGACAGCATTTTGACCAATGAATGACTCGTCCCGTGCCTAAGACACATTTGCCAGTCATTAAGCAGAGGGGTGGATCAAACATGCTTTACAGTTGTACGGCAGAGAGTGGTACATAAAATTAAGCTCAGGTGGAAGAACAGTGGAAATAGATATCCAAAATTCCTAGAATGCTAATCAATGAAGAAATAAACTGCAAGGAGGTTGGATGGGTCAGCAACGCACCGGATTATTACTGGAAATCTGTGTGTGTAAGTATACGCCACAGCTAGTAGTGTTCTGCAAAGATGATATTGGAAATATTCGTAGTCCGTAGAGGATGCTGGGGTCCATATTAGTACCATGGGGTATAGACAGGTCCACCAGGAGCCATTGGCACTTTAAGAGTTTAATAGTATGGGCTGGCTCCTCCCTCTATGCCCCTCCTACCAGACTCAGTCTAGAAACTGTGCTCGAGGAGATGACATACTTCGAGAGAAACACTTAACATAGATGAGGAAGGTAGATGGGCAAGCATTAGTGTGATTCTGCAATAAAGCCAATGTTACTCCATTTCGTTATATTCAATAGATTATAAACTTACTTTAGCATTAAAATAAGAATTTACTCACGGTAATTCTATTTCTCGTAGTCCGTAGTGGATGCTGGGAACTCCGTAAGGACCATGGGGAATAGACGGGCTCCGCAGGAGACTGGGCACTCTAAAAGAAAGATTAGGTACTATCTGGTGTGCACTGGCTCCTCCCTCTATGCCCCTCCTCCAGACCTCAGTTAGGGAAACTGTGCCCGGAAGAGCTGACATTACAAGGAAAGGATTTGAAATCCAGGGTAAGACTCATACCAGACACACCAATCACACCGTACAACTTGTGATAACTAAACCCAGTTAACAGTATGAACAATAACTGAGCCTCATTCAATGGATGGCTCATAACAATAACCCTTAAGTTAAGCAATAACTATATACATGTATTGCAGAGAGTCCGCACTTGGGACGGGCACCCAGCATCCACTACGGACTACGAGAAATAGAATTACCGGTGAGTAAATTCTTATTTTCTCTGACGTCCTAGTGGATGCTGGGAACTCAGTAAGGACCATGGGGATTATACCAAAGCTCCCAAACGGGCGGGAGAGTGCGGATGACTCTGCAGCACCGAATGAGCAAAGGTAAGGTCCTCCTCAGCCAGGGTATCAAACTTGTAGAACTTAGCAAATGTGTTTGAACCCGACCAAGTAGCAGCTCGGCAAAGCTGTAAAGCCGAGACCCCTCGGGCAGCCGCCCAAGAAGAGCCCACCTTCCTTGTGGAATGGGCTTTTACTGATTTAGGATGCGGCAATCCTGCCGCAGAATGAGCTTGCTGAATCGTGTTACAGATCCAGCGCGCAATAGTTTGCTTTGAAGCAGGCGCACCCAGCATGTTGGGTGCATGCAGGATAAACAGCGAGTCAGTTTTCCTGACTCCAGCCGTCCTGGCTACATAGATCTTCAAAGCTCTGACTACATCAAGCAACTTGGAGTCCTCCAAGTCCCGAGTAGCCGCAGGTACCACAATAGGTTGGTTCAAATGAAACGCTGATACCCCCTTTGGGAGAAATTGGGGACGAGTCCTCAATTCTGCCCTGTCCATACGGAAGATCAGATAAGGGCTTTTACATGACAAAGCCGCCAATTCTGACACACGCCTAGCCGAAGCCAAGGCCAATAGCATGACCACTTTCCACGTGAGATATTTCAGCTCCACGGTCTTAAGTGGCTCAAACCAGTGAGATTTCAGGAAATCCAACACAACGTTAAGATCCCAAGGTGCCACTGGAGGCACAAAAGGGGGCTGAATATGCAGCACTCCCTTAACAAACGTCTGAACTTCAGGCAGTGAAGCCAGTTCTTTTTGAAAGAAAATAGATAGGGCCGAAATCTGGACCTTTATGGACCCCAATTTTAGGCCCATAGTCACCCCTGACAGTAGGAAGTGCAGAAATCGACCCAGCTGGAATTCCTCTGTTGGGGCCTTCCTGGCCTCACACCAAGCAACATATTTCCGCCATATGCGGTGATAATGCTTTGCTGTCACATCCTTCCTAGCTTTTATCAGCGTAGGAATCACTTCATCTGGAATGCCCTTTTCCGTTAGGATCCGGCGTTCAACCGCCATGCCGTCAAACGCAGCCGCGGTAAGTCTTGGAACAGACAGGGCCCCTGCTGTAACAGGTCATGTCTGAGAGGCAGAGGCCATGGGTCCTCTGAGATCATTTCTTGTAGTTCTGGGTACCAAGTTCTTCTTGGCCAATCCGGAACGATGAGTATTGTTCTTACTCCTCTCTTTCTTACTATCCTCAGTACCTTGGGTATGAGAGGAAGAGGAGGGAACACATAAACCGACTGGTACACCCACGGTGTCACTAGTGCGTCCACAGCTATCGCCTGAGGGTCCCTTGACCTGGCGCAATATCTTTTTAGCTTTTTGTTGAGGCGGGACGCCATCATGTCCACCTGTGGCAGTTCCCAATGATTTACAATCTGTGTGAAGACTTCTGGATGAAGTCCCCACTCTCCCGGGTGGAGGTCGTGTCTGCTGAGGAAGTCTGCTTCCCAGTTGTCCACTCCCGGAATGAACACTGCTGACAGTGCTAGCACGTGATTCTCCGCCCATCGAAGAATCCTTGTGGCTTCTGCCATCGCCATCCTGCTTCTTGTGCCGCCCTGGCGGTTTACATGGGCGACCGCCGTGATGTTGTCTGACTGAATCAGCACCAGTTGGTTTTGAAGCAGAGGCTCTGCTTGACTCAGGGCGTTGTAAATGGCCCTTAGTTCCAGTATATTTATGTGTAGTGAAGTCTCCTGACTTGACCACTGTCCTTGGAAGTTTGTTCCCCGAGTGACTGCCCCCCATCCTCGGAGGCTTGCATCCGTGGTCACCAGGACCCAGTCCTGTATGCCGAATCTGCGGCCCTCGAGAAGATGTGCACTCTGCAGCCACCACAGCAGAGACACCCTGGCCCTCGGGGACAGGGTTATCAACCGATGCATCTGAAGATGCGATCCGGACCATTTGTCTAACAGATCCCACTGAAAGATCCTTGCATGGAACCTGCCGAAGGGAATTGCTTCGTAAGAAGCCACCATCTTTCCCAGGACTCGCGTGCAGTGATGCACCGACACCTGTTTTGGTTTCAGGAGGTCCCTGACCAGAGATGACAATTCCTGGGCCTTCTCCACTGGGAGAAACACCTTCTTCTGTTCTGTGTCCAGAATCATGCCCAGGAAAAGCAGACGCGTCGCAGGAATCAGCTGCGACTTTGGGATATTCAGAGTCCAGCCGTGCTGTTGCAACAACTCCTGAGAGAGTGCTACGCTGACCAACAACTGCTCCCTGGACCTCGCCTTTATAAGGAGATCGTCCAAGTACGGGATAATTATAACTCCCTTCTTGCGAAGGAGTATCATTATTTCGGCCATTACCTTGGTAAATACTCTCGGTGCCGTGGACAGACCAAACGGCAGCGTCTGGAATTGGTAATGACAGTCCTGTACCACAAACCTGAGGTACTCCTGATGAGGTGGGTAAATGGGGACATGCAAGTAAGCATCCTTGATGTCCAGCGACACCATAAAATCCCCCTCTTCCAGGCTTGCAATAACCGCCCTGAGCGATTCCATTTTGAACTTGAACTTCCTTATATAAGTGTTTAAGGATTTTAAATTTAGAATGGGTTTCACCGAACCGTCTGGTTTCGGTACCACAAACATTGTGGAATAGTAACCCCGTCCCTGTTGAAGGAGGGGAACCTTGATTATCACCTGCTGGATGTACAGCTTGTGAATTGCCGCCAGTACTACCTCCCTTTCCCTGGGAGCAGCTGGCAAGGCTGATTTGAGGTAACGGCGAGGGGGAGTCGCCTCGATCTCCAGCTTGTATCCCTGAGATACAATTTGTACAGCCCAGAGATCCACCTGTGAGCGAACCCACTGGTTGCTGAAGTGTCGGAGACGCGCCCCCACCGCACCTGGCTCCGTCTGTGGAGCACCAGCGTCATGCGGTGGACTTCGTGGAAGCGGGGGAGGATTTTTGTTCCTGGGAACTGGCTGCCTGGTGCGGTTTCTTTCCTCTACCCCTGCCTCTGGGCAGAAAGGAAGCGCCTTTGATCCGCTTGCCTTTCTGAGGCCGAAAGGACTGCATTTGATAATACGGTGCTTTCTTAGGCTGTGAGGGAACCTGAGATAAAAGTCGACTTCCCAGCTGTTGCTGTGGATACGAGGTCCGAGAGACCGTCCCCAAACAATTCCTCACCTTTATAAGGCAAAACCTCCATGTGTTTTTTAGAATCAGCATCACCTGTCCACTGCCGAGTCCATAATACTCTCCTGGCAGAAATGGACATTGCATTAATTCTAGATGCCAGCAGGCAAATGTCCCTCTGTGCATCCCGCATATATAAGACGACGTCTTTTATATGTTCTATGGTTAGCAAAATAGTATCCCTGTCGAGGGAATCAATGTTGTCTGACAGGGTATCAGTCCATGCTGCTGCAGCACTACACATCCATGCTGAAGCAATAGCAGGTCTCAATATAGTACCCGAGTGTGTATACACAGACTTCAGGATAGCTTCCTGCTTTCTATCCGCAGGCTCCTTTAGAGCGGCCGTATCCTGAGACGGCAGTGCCACCCTTTTTGATAAGCGTGTGAGCGCCTTGTCCACCCTAGGGGATGTTTCCCAACGTAACCTATCCGTTGGCGGGAAAGGGTACGCCATCAGTAACCTCTTAGAAATCACTAGTTTTTTTATCAGGGGAACTCCACGCTTCTTCACACAATTCATTTAATTTATCAGATGGGGGAAAAGTCACTGGCTGCTTTTTCTCCCCAAACATAATAACCTTCTTGGTAGTAACCGGGTTAACGTCAGAAATGTGCAATACATTTTTCATTGCAGTAATCATGCATCGGATAGCCTTTGTAGACTGTACATTTGTCTCATCCTCATCTACACTGGAGTCAGACTCCGTGTCGACATCTGTGTCTACCATCTGAGCTAGCGGGCGTTTATGAGCCCCTGATGGCCACTGAGACGCCTTGGCAGGCGCGGGCTGAGATCCCGGCTGTCCCAAGGCTGCTGCGTCATCGAACCTTTTATGTAAGGAGTTGACACTGTCAGTTAAGACCTTCCACATATCCATCCAATCCGGTGTCGGCCCCGTCGGGGGCGACACCACACTTATCTGCCTCTGCTCCGCCTCCACGTAACCCTCATCAAACATGTCGACACAGCCGTACCGACACACCGCACACACACAGGGAATGCTCTGACTGAGGACAGGACCCCACAAAGTCCTTTGGGGAGACAGAGAGAGAGTATGCCAGCACACACCACAGCGCTATATAACACAGGGATTTACACTATAATGAGTGATTTTTCCCAATAGCTGCTTAATAATCTTATTTGCGCCTAAATTTATGTGCCCCCCCTCTCTTTTTTACCCTTTCTGTATCAGGATACTCCAGGGGAGAGCCTGGTGAGCTGCTTCCAGCGGAGCAGTGAAGGCAAAATGGCGCTGGTGTGCTGAGGAAGAAGGCCCCGCCCCCTCAGCGGCGGGCTTCTGTCCCGCGTTTTATGTACTGTAATGGCGGGGTTTTTTACACATATACAGTTATAGGACTGTATTATGTGTATTTTTGCCAAAAGGTATTATAATTGCTGCCCAGGGCGCGCCGCACCCCCCCCCCCCCCCCAGCGCCCTGCACCCTACAGTGACCGGAGTGTGTGGTGTGCAGTGGGAGCAATGGCGCACAGCTGCAGTGCTGTGCGCTACCTTAATGAAGACAGGAGTCTTCAGCCGCCGATTTCATCGTTTCTCTTCTGTCTTCTGGCTCTGCAAGGGGGACGGCGGCGCGGCTCCGGGAACGGACGATCGAGGTCAGGCCCTGTGTTCGAACCCTACCTCTAGAGCTAATGGTGTCCAGTAGAGATGAGCGGGTTCGGTTTCTTTGAATCCGAACCCGCACGAACTTCACTTTTTTTTCCACGGGTCCGAGCGACTCGGATCTTCCCGCCTTGCTCGGTTAACCCGAGCGCGCCCGAACGTCATCATGACGCTGTCGGATTCTCGCGAGGCTCGGATTCTATCGCGAGACTCGGATTCTATATAAGGAGCCGCGCGTCGCCGCCATTTTCACTCGTGCATTGAGATTGATAGGGAGAGGACGTGTCTGGCGTCCTCTCCATTAGAATAGAGATAGATAGATTAGATAGAGAGAGATTGTGCAGAGTCGCAGACAGAGTTAGTTTACCACAGTCAGTGACCAGTGCAGTTGCTAGTTAACTTTTATTTAATATAATATATCCGTTCACTTCTCTCTGCTATATCCGTTCTCTGCCTGAAAAAAAAAACGATACACAGCACAGTCAGTCACACAGTGTGACTCAGTCTGTGTGCACTCAGCTCAGCCCAGTGTGCTGCACAGTCATCAATGTATAAATTAAAAGCTTATAATTAATTGTGGGGGAGACTGGGGAGCACTGCAGGTTGTTAGCAGGAGCCAGGAGTACAATTATATTAATTAACAGTGCACACTTTTGCTGCAGGAGTGGTGACCAGTGCCTGACCACCAGTATAGTATTGTTGTATACTACTAATATCTCTTTAAATATCAACCAGTCTATATTAGCAGCAGACACAGTACAGTGCGGTAGTTCACGGCTGTGGCTACCTCTGTGTCGGCACACGGCAGGCAGTCCGTCCGACCAGAATTGTATTATTTATTATTATATACCTACCACCTAACCGTGGTTTTTTTTTCATTCTTTATACCGTCATAGTGTCATCCTAATTGTTACGAGTATACTACTATCTCTTTATCAACCAGTGTACAGTGCGGTAGTTCACGGCTGTGGCTACCTCTGTGTCGGCACACGGCAGGCAGTCCGTCCGACCAGAATTGTATTATTTATTATTATATACCTACCACCTAACCGTGGTTTTTTTTTCATTCTTTATACCGTCATAGTGTCATCCTAATTGTTACGAGTATACTACTATCTCTTTATCAACCAGTGTACAGTGCGGTAGTTCACGGCTGTGGCTACCTCTGTGTCGGCACACGGCAGGCAGTCCGTCCGACCAGAATTGTATTATTTATTATTATATACCTACCACCTAACCGTGGTTTTTTTTTCATTCTTTATACCGTCATAGTGTCATCCTAATTGTTACGAGTATACTACTATCTCTTTATCAACCAGTGTACAGTGCGGTAGTTCACGGCTGTGGCTACCTCTGTGTCGGCACACGGCAGGCAGTCCGTCCGACCAGAATTGTATTATTTATTATTATATACCTACCACCTAACCGTGGTTTTTTTTTCATTCTTTATACCGTCATAGTGTCATCCTAATTGTTACGAGTATACTACTATCTCTTTATCAACCAGTGTACAGTGCGGTAGTTCACGGCTGTGGCTACCTCTGTGTCGGCAGTCGGCAGGCAGTCCGTCCATCCATAATTGTATTATTATTATAATATATACCACCTAACCGTGGTTTTTTTTTCATTCTTTATACCGTCATAGTGTCATACTAGTTGTTACGAGTATACTACTATCTCTTTATCAACCAGTGTACAGTGCGGTAGTTCACGGCTGTGGCTACCTCTGTGTCGGCAGTCGGCAGGCAGTCCGTCCATCCATAATTGTATTATTATTATAATATATACCACCTAACTGTGGTTTTTTTTGCATTCTTTATACCGTCGTCATAGTGTCATACTAGTTGTTACGAGTATACTACTATCTCTTTATCAACCAGTGTACAGTGCGGTAGTTCACGGCTGTGGCTACCTCTGTGTCGGCAGTCGGCAGGCAGTCCGTCCATCCATAATTGTATTATTATTATAATATATACCACCTAACCGTGGTTTTTTTTTCATTCTTTATACCGTCGTCATAGTGTCATACTAGTTGTTACGAGTATACTACTATCTCTTTATCAACCAGTGTACAGTGCGGTAGTTCACGGCTGTGGCTACCTCTGTGTCGGCAGTCGGCAGGCAGTCCGTCCATCCATAATTGTATTATTATTATAATATATACCACCTAACCGTGGTTTTTTTTTCATTCTTTATACCGTCGTCATAGTGTCATACTAGTTGTTACGAGTATACTACTATCTCTTTATCAACCAGTGTACAGTGCGGTAGTTCACGGCTGTGGCTACCTCTGTGTCGGCAGTCGGCAGGCAGTCCGTCCATCCATAATTGTATTATTATTATAATATATACCACCTAACCGTGGTTTTTTTTTCATTCTTTATACCGTCGTCATAGTGTCATACTAGTTGTTACGAGTATACTACTATCTCTTTATCAACCAGTGTACAGTGCGGTAGTTCACGGCTGTGGCTACCTCTGTGTCGGCAGTCGGCAGGCAGTCCGTCCATCCATAATTGTATTATTATTATAATATATACCACCTAACCGTGGTTTTTTTATACCACCTAACCGTGGCAGTCCGTCCATAATTGTATACTAGTATCCAATCCATCCATCTCCATTGTTTACCTGAGGTGCCTTTTAGTTCTGCCTATAAAATATGGAGAACAAAAAAGTTGAGGTTCCAAAATTAGGGAAAGATCAAGATCCACTTCCACCTCGTGCTGAAGCTGCTGCCACTAGTCATGGCCGAGACGATGAAATGCCAGCAACGTCGTCTGCCAAGGCCGATGCCCAATGTCATAGTACAGAGCATGTCAAATCCAAAACACCAAATATCAGAAAAAAAAGGACTCCAAAACCTAAAATAAAATTGTCGGAGGAGAAGCGTAAACTTGCCAATATGCCATTTACCACACGGAGTGGCAAGGAACGGCTGAGGCCCTGGCCTATGTTCATGGCTAGTGGTTCAGCTTCACATGAGGATGGAAGCACTCAGCCTCTCGCTAGAAAACTGAAAAGACTCAAGCTGGCAAAAGCACCGCAAAGAACTGTGCGTTCTTTGAAATCCCAAATCCACAAGGAGAGTCCAATTGTGTCGTTTGCGATGCCTGACCTTCCCAACACTGGACGTGAAGAGCATGCGCCTTCCACTATTTGCATGCCCCCTGCAAGTGCTGGAAGGAGCACCCGCAGTCCAGTTCCTGATAGTCAGATTGAAGATGTCAGTGTTGAAGTACACCAGGATGAGGAGGATATGGGTGTTGCTGGCGCTGGGGAGGAAATTGACCAGGAGGATTCTGATGGTGAGGTGGTTTGTTTAAGTCAGGCACCCGGGGAGACACCTGTTGTCCGTGGGAGGAATATGGCCGTTGACATGCCAGGTGAAAATACCAAAAAAATCAGCTCTTCGGTGTGGAGGTATTTCACCAGAAATGCGGACAACAGGTGTCAAGCCGTGTGTTCCCTTTGTCAAGCTGTAATAAGTAGGGGTAAGGACGTTAACCACCTCGGAACATCCTCCCTTATACGTCACCTGCAGCGCATTCATAATAAGTCAGTGACAAGTTCAAAAACTTTGGGTGACAGCGGAAGCAGTCCACTGACCAGTAAATCCCTTCCTCTTGTAACCAAGCTCACGCAAACCACCCCACCAACTCCCTCAGTGTCAATTTCCTCCTTCCCCAGGAATGCCAATAGTCCTGCAGGCCATGTCACTGGCAAGTCTGACGAGTCCTCTCCTGCCTGGGATTCCTCCGATGCATCCTTGCGTGTAACGCCTACTGCTGCTGGCGCTGCTGTTGTTGCCGCTGGGAGTCGATGGTCATCCCAGAGGGGAAGTCGTAAGCCCACTTGTACTACTTCCAGTAAGCAATTGACTGTTCAACAGTCCTTTGCGAGGAAGATGAAATATCACAGCAGTCATCCTACTGCAAAGCGGATAACTGAGTCCTTGACAACTATGTTGGTGTTAGACGTGCGTCCGGTATCCGCCGTTAGTTCACAGGGAACTAGACAATTTATTGAGGCAGTGTGCCCCCGTTACCAAATACCATCTAGGTTCCACTTCTCTAGGCAGGCGATACCGAGAATGTACACGGACGTCAGAAAAAGACTCACCAGTGTCCTAAAAAATGCAGTTGTACCCAATGTCCACTTAACCACGGACATGTGGACAAGTGGAGCAGGGCAGGGTCAGGACTATATGACTGTGACAGCCCACTGGGTAGATGTATGGACTCCCGCCGCAAGAACAGCAGCGGCGGCACCAGTAGCAGCATCTCGCAAACGCCAACTCTTTCCTAGGCAGGCTACGCTTTGTATCACCGCTTTCCAGAATACGCACACAGCTGAAAACCTCTTACGGCAACTGAGGAAGATCATCGCGGAATGGCTTACCCCAATTGGACTCTCCTGTGGATTTGTGGCATCGGACAACGCCAGCAATATTGTGTGTGCATTAAATATGGGCAAATTCCAGCACGTCCCATGTTTTGCACATACCTTGAATTTGGTGGTGCAGAATTTTTTAAAAAACGACAGGGGCGTGCAAGAGATGCTGTCGGTGGCCAGAAAAATTGCGGGACACTTTCGGCGTACAGGCACCACGTACAGAAGACTGGAGCACCACCAAAAACTACTGAACCTGCCCTGCCATCATCTGAAGCAAGAAGTGGTAACGAGGTGGAATTCAACCCTCTATATGCTTCAGAGGTTGGAGGAGCAGCAAAAGGCCATTCAAGCCTATACAATTGAGCACGATATAGGAGATGGAATGCACCTGTCTCAAGTGCAGTGGAGAATGATTTCAACGTTGTGCAAGGTTCTGATGCCCTTTGAACTTGCCACACGTGAAGTCAGTTCAGACACTGCCAGCCTGAGTCAGGTCATTCCCCTCATCAGGCTTTTGCAGAAGAAGCTGGAGGCATTGAAGAAGGAGCTAACACGGAGCGATTCCGCTAGGCATGTGGGACTTGTGGATGCAGCCCTTAATTCGCTTAACAAGGATTCACGGGTGGTCAATCTGTTGAAATCAGAGCACTACATTTTGGCCACCGTGCTCGATCCTAGATTTAAAGCCTACCTTGGATCTCTCTTTCCGGCAGACACAGGTCTGCTGGGGTTGAAAGACCTGCTGGTGACAAAATTGTCAAGTCAAGCGGAACGCGACCTGTCAACATCTCCTCCTTCACATTCTCCCGCAACTGGGGGTGCGAGGAAAAGGCTCAGAATTCCGAGCCCACCCGCTGGCGGTGATGCAGGGCAGTCTGGAGCGACTGCTGATGCTGACATCTGGTCCGGACTGAAGGACCTGACAACGATTACGGACATGTCGTCTACTGTCACTGCATATGATTCTCTCAACATTGATAGAATGGTGGAGGATTATATGAGTGACCGCATCCAAGTAGGCACGTCACACAGTCCGTACTTATACTGGCAGGAAAAAGAGGCAATTTGGAGGCCCTTGCACAAACTGGCTTTATTCTACCTAAGTTGCCCTCCCACAAGTGTGTACTCCGAAAGAGTGTTTAGTGCCGCCGCTCACCTTGTCAGCAATCGGCGTACGAGGTTACATCCAGAAAATGTGGAGAAGATGATGTTCATTAAAATGAATTATAATCAATTCCTCCGCGGAGACATTGACCAGCAGCAATTGCCTCCACAAAGTACACAGGGAGCTGAGATGGTGGATTCCAGTGGGGACGAATTGATAATCTGTGAGGAGGGGGATGTACACGGTGATATATCGGAGGGTGAAGATGAGGTGGACATCTTGCCTCTGTAGAGCCAGTTTGTGCAAGGAGAGATTAATTGCTTCTTTTTTGGGGGGGGTCCAAACCAACCCGTCATATCAGTCACAGTCGTGTGGCAGACCCTGTCACTGAAATGATGGGTTGGTTAAAGTGTGCATGTCCTGTTTTGTTTATACAACATAAGGGTGGGTGGGAGGGCCCAAGGATAATTCCATCTTGCACCTCTTTTTTCTTTTCTTTTTCTTTGCATCATGTGCTGATTGGGGAGGGTTTTTTGGAAGGGACATCCTGCGTGACACTGCAGTGCCACTCCTAGATGGGCCCGGTGTTTGTGTCGGCCACTAGGGTCGCTAATCTTACTCACACAGCTACCTCATTGCGCCTCTTTTTTTCTTTGCGTCATGTGCTGTTTGGGGAGGGTTTTTTGGAAGGGACATCCTGCGTGACACTGCAGTGCCACTCCTAGATGTGCCCGGTGTTTGTGTCGGCCACTAGGGTCGCTAATCTTACTCACACAGTCAGCTACCTCATTGCGCCTCTTTTTTTCTTTGCGTCATGTGCTGTTTGGGGAGGGTTTTTTGGAAGGGCCATCCTGCGTGACACTGCAGTGCCACTCCTAGATGGGCCCGGTGTTTGTGTCGGCCACTAGGGTCGCTTATCTTACTCACACAGCGACCTCGGTGCAAATTTTAGGACTAAAAATAATATTGTGAGGTGTGATGTGTTCAGAATAGGCTGAAAATGAGTGTAAATTATGTTTTTTGAGGTTAATAATACTTTGGGATCAAAATTACCCCCAAATTCTATGATTTAAGCTGTTTTTTAGGGTTTTTTAAAAAAAACACCCGAATCCAAAACACACCCGAATCCGACAAAAAAAATTCGGTGAGGTTTTGCCAAAACGCGGTCGAACCCAAAACACGGCCGCGGAACCGAACCCAAAACCAAAACACAAAACCCGAAAAATTTCCGGCGCTCATCTCTAGTGTCCAGTAGCCTAAGAAGCACAAGCTAGCTGCAAGCAGGTAAGTTTGCTTCTCTCCCCTCAGTCCCACGTAGCAGTGAGTCTGTTGCCAGCAGATCTCACTGAAAATAAAAAAACCTAACAAATACTTTCTTTTCTAGCAAGCTCAGGAGAGCCCACTAGGAGCACCCAGCTCTGGTCGGGCACAGATTCTAACTGAGGTCTGGAGGAGGGGCATAGAGGGAGGAGCCAGTGCACACCAGATAGTACCTAATCTTTCTTTTAGAGTGACCAGTCTCCTGCGGAGCCCGTCTATTCCCCATGGTCCTTACGGAGTTCCCAGCATCCACTAGGACGTCAGAGAAAATATGATATGCTTAAATATGCTGGGGGAAAAAGAAAAGTATAGAATGATGAAATATTCAGTTAGCAAAAAGAGGAACTTGTGGGTAAGCTATGTCTGATAGAGATAAAGAAAGGAACTTGTGGGTAAGCCATGTCTGATAGAGATAAAGAAAAGGAAAAGAACAAGACCGTTATCAGGAAGAGGACACAACCCTGAGGTTAAACTGTAAACTCCTCTGAGCCTTTTCAAACAAGTATAAATATATGTATGTAAGAACATTAAACCAGAACTCAGATTGAATACACCAGGCTGAGTGTGTGATCATTTGATTTCTCCAGCTGGCTGCACGGCACTTATATTTTATTCACAGGTGATTCTGAATACAAAAGACAGGCTGTTGTTGGAGTCCTCTCAGAGTAGGCTGAGGCTAAAGGAGGTCTACCTCCAACATTTTCATGGTGCCGAAACCCGGGAAGCCAAGAAGTTGAATAGAGGAGCAACAAGTCACCTGACTCTAGACGTTGGAACCGTTTAAACCGCGGTAAGTAACAAATTGATTGCGATTTTTCGCCAATTGTTACTTTACGTGTTTTAACGTCTGTGTCAGAAGTGTCAGTTTTCTCTGTTCAACTCAAGCGCTTCCTAGTAAAAGCCTTGCCTCTTTTGTATCAGAACAGTAATGTAAATATATGTCTGAAATTGAAGAATGTATTGATTTTGAAAGCTCATATGGTTGTGGGTGTTGTACTGTTAGTTTAAAGTGGTTTGTGCAAGGTCCTCATGGGTCAGTAAATATTACATTTGTTGTACGCACTGAAAAAGATATATCAGGTTTTAAAAGGTGTAGGGGACATGAAGAAGGGGTTTATGGTAAAACTGTGGGTTATATGAAAGGTATATTAACAACAGGATGTCATGGTTTTGTTAATCTAAGGGAAGGCAAGGACTTGCGCCAGATACTGAAAGAACCAGAAGCTGAAAGATTCTTTTGTCCCTATTCTGTCAGACCCACCAGATTGAGATATACCTTGATAACGGAAGATTGTGAGTCCACCCATAAGGAAACTGAATGATTACAGGTGTATGTAATCAGTAGGACAGAGGTAAACCTGTAGTGTTCAGGAAACCCATCTTTACAATAATCAACACAGAGTACTGAAGTTGTGTAACTCATATCGGAGAGAGAAGTGTTGATAAGTTGGCAGAAGGCAGGATGGGAACCTCTAATAGCAAGGGTGAATTAACCCCTGTGGAAATAGTTAAACAGGAGGTTGGACCACATGCAGTCAAAGATATAGCCAAGGTATTTAAAAGGGGAGGATTTCCTCCAGATGGGGAATATAACACTGACAAATGGAGAAAGTTCAGAATCTGTAATAGGGAATGGATAGAAAAACTCAAGAAAGAGGATCAGGTTTATATTTGGCTAACAGCAAGTGAGAAATGGGAGCAGGAGGAGGAAAGGAAGAAGAAAAAGAGGGAAGATGACCAGCATATGACGCTCTGTTTAGCAACTACAGGAACGAACCAGGGCCATAATGTGCCAGTTATTCCCAATCCGCCCCCTCCTCCACCTGTAATACCAGTCCCAGTAGCTACACTAGTCACAGATCCACCCCCTTACCCCGCAAATCTGGGAACCCCAGGGAAACCTCCTATAGTATGGAACCAGTACCCTGATTTAACTAAATGTCCCCAATGTGCATCTTTGTTGGAACCAGAGAGGATGACATGTCCCAACTGTACACCCCAGATAGGAACAGGCCACAGAACTCCATTAATGATAAATAGACTGAAACCGTACAACCTGCCCGGTCAAGGGGAAATGCATTCAGGATCCCCATTGTCTCATAAAGACAAAAGAAAACTGAGAAAGCGGAGACTGGGAACAAGAAATGTATTTTACACTGAAGCAGAAAATGGAACTCTTCAAATGCATGAAATTGAGGAAGAAGATGAACAGAAAACTTAAATGTTCCTGCTTGTTACCCAGTACGTTCCTTTGCCTATGTCAATCCAAGAGGAGGACAGCCTATATTAGCGGATGAGGAGGGATATGTTCAAGGACAAAATAATTTTAGACCACAATTTTTTTACAAGAGAACAGCATACCCCTTTTTCAGTAATGGAAGTTACAGCCATAATAAAAGATAGCCCAGATCCCTACAAACAGCCTGGACGGTTTGGGTTATATATGGAGACTATGTGTAATTTACATTCCGCAGCATGGGTAGATGTGGAACAAATATGTAAAAATAAATTAGCAGAGGGTGATCTAAGACAGATTAAGGATATGGCAGCTCATCAAGCCACTGATTATCATGAACAGATAGAAGATGTACTAGAAGCACAAAGGAAAACTATAGCCAGTGGACCACAATTTGTGGCACGCCTAAGGAGATGGTGTTATTTAAGAAATCAAAGGTATCCAGAAGCCATTGGACCACAAGGAGAACAACCGTTTAGAAGTTACCTCTGTAAAATTAAGGATATGGTCCGAAATGAAGGTTTGGACCCAGAAGCAGAAGCAGGAGAAAGGATGGTCAGATACCGAGTATTGGAAGGTTTAAGACCAAGTCTAAAACAGAAATTAATTACTAGTACTCCTGCATATAGGTCTACGCCTATGGATCAAATTCTGGATACGGTAGAGGCCTTAGAAGATCTGGAAAAGGAAGAAAAGGAGAAAAAGGTAGCCAAACCCAAAACCGTCTACCTGGTCACAGAAGAAGGCTCAAAGAAAAAAAATTAGAAGGGGAAGGAAGAGCCATGATCAAGCCCGAATCGGGAAAATGCTTCTGGTGCAAGAAACCAGGACACTTCAAAAGAGACTGTCGCACATATAAGAGTTGGATAGAGAAAAGGGGCAATCAAGCCCCCAAGGATAAGTCAGACTGAAGTCCCGGCACCCCAGTACCAATGATACTCCCGATGAACCCCCCCGACAGAATGGAAGATGGGTTTATTAAAGTCAAACTGCCAACGGGAGAAAATGTTTCCTGCCTGTTTGATACTGGGGCAAGCCAATCAGTTATAAGACAGGAAGAAGTACCAGCACACCTCATTACAGGAAAACCAGTGATAGCAAAGGGATTAAGTGGAGAAAAGATCCAGCTGAGGAAAACTAGGATCCTCAATGTACAAGTACAAGGACATCCACATGAAATCCCAGTAGAGTTCCTAGTATCTGCCACCTGCCCAGTCAACTTGCTGGGAGCAGATTTGCTGCAGAAACTACAAGCAAGTATTCTGTACAGAGGGAACAAGGTGATATTCAAGACAGCACTATCACCCACAGACTATGATCAAGTGCAAGCCGCTATATAGATATTTCTAGCAACCGCCGCAGAAGAGGATGAAGAAGAAACCCCAGAACAAATTAAAACCTGGCGAGGATGGGGAGTTCCAGACAAGGTATGGGCAAAAGGAAAAAAAGATGTAGGAACCATGAAGGTCCAACCTGTGAAGCTATCAAACCAGGAACTGTACCAGTAACTATAAAACAGTACCCCTTGAACAAGGAACAGACAGCAGCCATAGGAGTACAGATCAAAGATATGCTTGCACATGATGGTAAGCAATATTGCTGGACAAGACTTCCTCAAGGAGGAGCTACAAGCCCATCAGAGTTCACTGAAGCCATGGCCACAGTCTTGAAGAAATGGGCACCTGAGTATCCAAAAAAACCTCAGCTACTGCAATATGTGGATGATCTACTACTAGCAACTGCTACCAAACAGCAATGCCAAGAAGAGACAATATCATTGTTAAAGTTTCTTGTAGATAAAGACTGCTGAGTGACACAAGCCAAGCTGCAATTTGCCCAGACGAAGGTGATATTCCTAGGACACTGCATTTCTCAAGGAACATGCCACCTTACAACAGAAAGAATACAAGTTATACTGGATGCTCCAAATCCACAGACCTTAACACAGAAAAGAGCCTTTCTAGGTTTGGTGTCTTATGTCAGAGACTGGATACCAGGAGCTTCAGCCCTTATGCAACCACTGTATAATGCCAAGAAGACTGCTACAAACTCCCAAGGAGAGCAAGAGACACAATGGGTGGCAGTTAAGCAGATGAAGGAAGCCATATGTTCAGCACCAGCCCTGGGACTCCCAGACTACACAAAGCCTTTTACCTTGTTCTGCCATGAACATAGGGGACATGTAACAGGAGTCCTGACACAGGAGGTCGCTTATTATTCAGCAGCGCTGGATGGAGTGATGCAAGGATCACCAACCTGCATAAGGTCAGTAGCAGCTGCAGCCATCCTAAAGGACAAATGTGCAGATGTTGTGATAGATCACCCAGTTACCATACAATTTCCACATGCAGTCACAGAAATACTGCAACAGGCATCTACAAGACATCTCAGCACAACAAGGCTGACAAAATATGAAGTAGCCCTTCTATCAGCAAACAACCTTACTATTGAGATGTACCACTCTCAGCCCTGCAACTTTACTACCTCTTAAAGATGAACCTGACGGTTCAAAAGGAGGGAAAGATGAAGAAGTACAGCCAGAGGAAAGAACAGAACCATACCCGGAACAAGAACATGACTGTATAGCCCTCATGGAGGAAGAAATACAGCCAGATTGGAAGATTGATGACAAACCAATACATAATCCAAATTTTTTCTTTTTTTACCGATGGTTCTAGCTTCTATGTTCATGGGTATAGGGTGGCGGGGTATGCAATTGTTTCTCCGCATGTAGTCTGGAAGAACAGAAGTTTCCTTACAACAGCAGGTGAACCTATAAAGAATGGGCATCTAATACAAAGACTAACAAGAGCATTGAAACTGCCCAAACAAATGGCAGTCATAAAGACCAAGGCACACACCAAGGAAACAGAAGAAAGTAGAGGAAATGCATATGCAGAAGCAAGAAAGGCAGCCCTAAAGAACAAACATGAACCAGCCATTTATGTTCAGGAAGAAGCAGAAGAAGTGAACATAAAGACTCTCATCAAGCTACAAGAACAAGCAAAAAAAAGAACACAAGACATGGGAAAAGATGGGAGCCAAAGCAACCTGTTTAGGTTTATGGAAGAATGAAGATAAATGGTGCCTGCCTAGAGCACTATACCCACCTATGCTACATGTATCCCATGGATCAGATCACAAGGGAAAAGAACAAATGACCAGGCTGGTACAGGACCATTGGATAGCACCAGGATTTTATGTGGCAGCAAAGAACTTTACAGACCAATGCTGGATATGTGCAGTGAACAATCCAGGAAGAAGAACAAGGACAAGCCTTGGACAGACACCACAAGATTATTTTCCTTTCCAGAGACTACAAATTGACTATATACACATGCCAAAGCATGGAACATATGAATATATTCTAACCTGCACAGACATTTTTAGCAGATGGCAAGAGGCGGGGCTGGTAGCAAAAGCAAATGCTATCTCTACTGCAAGGAAAATAATAGCAGAAATAGTGTGCAGATTTGGGGTTCCAGAAGTAATAGAACGTCTGAATGGGACCCTAAAGCTTAAAATACAAAAGGCCATGCAAGAGACAGGGAAAACATAGGTAGAGTGCTTGCCCTTAGAATTGTTTGCAGTTAGAACAACACCAGGCAAGGAAACGGGGTACTCACCTTATAAAATTTTATTTGGGACAAAACCCAAGACAGGGTGTTATTTGCCCTAGGAACTGCAGAATAAACATGGAAATATGACAGAGTATATAAAGCAGTTGAATGAACACCTAACTGAAATACATTCTCAAGTTTTATCCTCAGGACCTGAAAGAGCTGATCTTGGACCACACAGCATCCTGATTGGCGATTGGGTCTACTTAAAAAGACACGTGAGAGGAGCACTTGAGCCCAGATATGATGGTCCTTAACAAGTGTTGCTAGTGACCCCCACCTCAGTGAAACTCGAGGGTCGAGACTCGTGGGTACACGCATCGCACTGCAAAAAGACCAAGATCACTATTAAACCCCCAGGAAAGTAATAACTATGAATTTACTTGGACCTAAGCCTGATAGGTCCCTGTGGGGGGTTATTTGGGATCCGCAATGTTGGTTGTTGCAATTGTATTTACTGTACATTTGGTACACACGCCTGTAAGTCAAGGCCCTACTCCAGCCCCTGAGATAAGTATGGAAAAATACCCTGTAACCATGAATAAATACCCCTGAAGTGTAAGAAAGACATGCAGTGTGGCCAATACCACCGTGTGCAAAAATGGAAGGCAGGGATAAATGTTTGTGTGAGTGTGGACAGGAACCAATGGAAAAAGCAATGGAATGTCAGAAACAATGTAAATTCAATTATAGTACATGGGGAATATACTTTGCAAGGGTACAGACATGTTGGAAGTGTTACCCAGAAAACAGTTTGAAATGGTCATGTATGACTGGATGTTGGACAAGGCCCTCCCTGCATAAGAGTAACGAATGGGCATGGCTGTTAGAAGCCAGGCATAAGAGAGACAGGAGGGCAGTAAGTAAAAATGCAGGAAATAGAAGATATAAAACAGCAGTTTGTGAGAAAGGTGGAGGAATCATCATGGACATGGGGAGACTGGGATTTTGGATGGTTAAACCATGCAAATTGGTTCAAGGGGATTGGAGATGGTTAATGGGCATTGTTCTCCTAATTGCAAAAGTAGCTGGAGTATGTTTGTTGGTATATGTACTCATACGTATAATTCTGTGTTGTATTTCATGCACTTCGAAAAAAGTAAAACGCAAGATAAACAAAAAGAAACCTGCTAAACACGCAAGATTCGAGCATACAGAGGAAATGGATGAACGTGACCAAGATGAATATGATGATATCGAATCACGTAATGACAGAACACCCATCTACATAAATGAAAGCAATCAAAATAGACTGTAAAAAGGACTCTTATGCATCTATGCCTTGTGACTATTTTGTCTGTACGGGATGGTTATTACCCTCCCTTGGCAATAGGCCCAGGGAGACAGACGTACTTGACCAGGTCATCGCCTGGCCTGCTCGGCGAAGTAGGGTAGCAAGGTATAGTGTGATGTCTTTTTGAGAATCAAAAGGAGGGAAAAAGGAGGGAAAAATGAGGAAGGTAGATGGGCAAGCATTAGTGTGATTCTGCAATAAAGCCAATGTTACTCCATTTTGTTATATTCAATAGATTATAAACTTACTTTAGCATTAAAATATGATATGCTTAAATATGCTGGGGAAAAAAAGAAAAGTATAGAATGATGAAATATTCAGTTAGCAAAAAGAGGAACTTGTGGGTAAGCCATGTCTGATAGAGATAAAGAAAGGAACTTGTGGGTAAGCCATGTCTGATAGAGATAAAGAAAAGGAAAAGACCGTTATCAGGAAGAGGACACAACCCTGAGGTTAAACTGTAAACTCCTCTGAGCCTTTTCAAACAAGTATAAATATATGTATGTAAGAACATTAAACCAGAACTCAGATTGAATACACCAGGCTGAGTGTGTGATCATTTGATTTCTCCAGCTGGCTGCACGGCACTTATATTTTATTCACAGGTGATTCTGAATACAAAAGACAGGCTGTTGTTGGAGTCATCTCAGAGAAGGCTGAGGCTAAAGGAGGTCTACCTCCAACACAGATAGTGGTGAGATTCATACCAGCTCACACAACATGCAAACTCGGACAACATGCCGGAACAACTCAGCAACAGCTGAAACAGTAAATAACTCAGAACTTACCTAGGAACCAGGTAACACTGAACTATAAAAAACAACGCAGGAAAACGAAGCGCTGTGCGGGCGCCCAGCATCCTCTACGGACTACGAGAAAAGAATATACCAGTAGGTAACCAAAATCCTATTTTCTCTTAAATCCTAGAGGATGCTGGGGTCCATATTAGTAC
The DNA here is from genome assembly GCF_028390025.1 of Pseudophryne corroboree. Classification (NCBI taxonomy): domain Eukaryota; kingdom Metazoa; phylum Chordata; class Amphibia; order Anura; family Myobatrachidae; genus Pseudophryne; species Pseudophryne corroboree. The sequence continues at coordinate 82,796,289 of NC_086444.1, read as the reverse complement.
CATGGTGATGTACCAGAGCTCCCAGTACGTGAGGGAGAGTGCGGAGGCTCCTGCAACACTGCCTGACCAAACTTGAGGTTATCAAAGACCAAAGTATCGAACTTGTAAAACTTGGCAAACGTGTTCGACCCAGACCAAGTAGCTGCTCGGCAGGAGAGCTGTACCGCGGAGACAACCTGGGCAGCCGCCCAGGAAGAGCCCACTTTACGAGTAGAGTGGGCCTTGACTGATTTCGGAGTAAGCATGCTGGATAGTGAACCTGATCCAGCGTGAAATAGACTGCTTAGAAGCAGGAAATCCAATTTTCTTGGGATCATAGAGGACAAACAGTCACTTTTCCTATGACGAGTCGTCCTCTTCACGTAGATCTTCAAAGTCCTCACAACATCCAAGGCCTTTGAAGTAATTGAGGAGTCAGTAGCCACTGGCACCACAATAGGTTGGTTGATATGGAAAGCAGATACAACCTTAGGCAGGAACTGTGGACGAGTCCTAAGTTCCGCCCTATGTTCATGGAAGATCAGATAGGGGCTTTTACAACATAAAGCCCCCAATTCAGACACACGTCGGGCAGAAGCCAAGGCCAGCAAGGTGACCGCCTTCCATGTGAGAAACTTGAGATCAGCCTCCTGTAGAGGCTCAAACCAAACCGATAGCAGGAACTGCAACACCACCACCAGATCCCATGGTGCCGTAGGCGCCACAAAGGGAGGCTGGATGTGCAGAACCCCTTTCAAAAATGTCTGAACTTCAGGAAGAACAGCCAACTGTTTTTGGAAGAAGATGGACAAAGCAGAGATCTGGACCTTGATAGAGCCCAGTCTCAGTCCCATATCCACCCCTGCTTGCAGGAAAAGAAGAAAACTTCCAAGTTGAAACTCCACTGCCGGAAACTTTTTGGCCTCACACCAAGAAACGTATTTCTTCCAAATGCGATGGTAATGCTTAGACGTTACCCCCTTCCTGCCTGTATCAGGGTAGGAATGACCTCACTTGGGATACCTTTCCAAGCTAAGATCTGGCGTTCAACCACCATGCCGTCAAACGTAGCCGTGGTAAGTCTTGATAAGTGAACGGCCCCTGCAGAAGCAGCTCCTCTCGAAGAAGTAAAGGCCGTGGATCCTCTAACAGAAGAATCAGCAGATCCGCGTACCAAGCCCTCCTTGGCAGTCCGGAGCAATGAGGATTGCCAGAACCTTTGTTCTTCTGACGAGCCTTTGGTATCAGAGGAAGAGGAGGGAACACATACACCGACTTGAACACCCACGGTGTTACCAGTGCGTCCACCGCCACTGCCTGTGGGCCTCTTGACCTGGAACAGTACCTCTGTAGCTTCTTGTTGAGGCGTGAGGCCATCAAGTCTATGTGGGGAACCCACACCAACCGGTTACCTCCTCGAACACCTCCGGATGGAGGCCCCACTCCCCTGGATGGAGATCGTGTCTGCTGAGGAAGTCTGCCTCCCAGTTGTCTACGCCCGAAGTGAAGATTGCTTACATTACCACCGCGTGCCTTTCTGCCCACGTGAGGATCTTTGACACCTCTGCCATGGCAGCCCTGCTCTTCGTTCCACCTTGTTGATTTATGTAGGCCACTGTGGTCACATTGTCCGACTGCACCTGAACAGCCCGATATTGTAGAAGGTGTGCTGCCTGCAGAAGGGTGTTGTACACTGCCCTGAGCTCCAGAACGTTTATTGGGAGGAGAGACTCTTGGTCCGACCAACGTCCCTGAAAGGTTTCCCCCAGAACGACTGCTCCCCAACCTCTTAGACTTGCTTCTGTGGTTAAAAGGATCCAGTCTTGAATTCCGAACCTTCGCCCTTTCAGAAGGTGTGGAAGCTGCAGATACCAGAGGAGTGAAATCCTGGCTTACGGAGACAGGCGTATCCTCTTGTGCATGTGTAGGTGAGAGCCCGACCACTGGTCCAAAAGGTCCAGTTGAAAAGGCCGAGCATGAAACTTGCCGTACTGTAGAGCCTCGTAGGCGGCAACCATCTTCCCCAGAATGCGTATGCATTGAGGAACCGATACCCGGGTAGGTTGTAGGACATCCAGGACCATTGTTTGAATCACCGTTTTATCCACCGGGAGAAATACCCTCTGCACTTCCGTGTCGAGGATCATTCCCAGGAAAGACAGCCACCTCGTCGGCTCCAGGTAAGACTTTGGAAGGTTTAGGATCCAACCGTGTTTCCTGAGCAGCTGTGTCGTGAGCGCGATGGATCGCAACAGCCTCTCCCTGGACGACGCCTTGATCAGGAGATCGTCCAGATATGGAATTATGTTCACCCTGTTTGCGGAGGAGAACCATCATCTCCGCCATCACCTTGGTGAAGATCCTTGGTGCTGTGGAGAGGCCAAACGGCAGCGCCTGGAACTGATCGTGATCGTCCAACAGTGCAAACCTGAGGTATGCCTGATGCAGCGACCAAATGGGAATGTGGAGGTAAGCATCTTTGATGTCCAGAGACACCAGGAACTCCCCCTCCGTCAGTCCTGAGATGACAGCCCTCAGAAATTCCATCTTGAATTTGAACTCAATGCGGTAAGGGTTGAAAGATTAAGTTTAGAATAGGCCGTACCGAACCATCCGGTTTCGGTACCACAAAAAGGTTCGAATAATAACCCTTGTTCCACTGCTGAGGTGGAACCGGAACAATGACCTCCGACACCACAAATTTCTTGAGGGCCTCCAGAAGAATTGTCATGTCTGCCAGCAGGGCTGGCAAGCCTGACTTGAAGAAACGGTGAGGCGGGGGATCTTGAAACTCCAGTCTGTACCCTCTGGACATTATATCCAGAACCCAGGGTCCAGACCCGACGACACCCAGACGTGGCTGAACTGCCGGAGTCTTGCCCCCACCTGACCTTCCTCCAGGCCTAGCTGTCCACCGTCATGCGGAGGACTTAGGGGTATCAGAAGCGGGCTTCTGGTTCTGGGAACCTGCGGGAACAGGTTTCTTTCCTTTGCCACGACCACCTCTGAAGAAGGTGTTCGAAGTCTTATTCTTTCTAGGCCTTGCGGGCCGAAAGGACTGTAACGTGGAAGATGGAAAAGGCTTCTTCGTAGCCGAGGCAGCTGAGGGGAGAAAAGGAGACTTACCCGCGGTAGCCGTGGCAATCCACGCATCCAGCACCTCCCCAAAGAGAGCCTGACATTTGTATGCTAGGCCCTCCACACACTTCCTGGATTCCGCGTCCGCATACCAGTTGTGCAGCCAGAGACCCCTGCGAGCTGAGAGAGACATGGAGGAGATACCCGCAGCCATGGAACCCAGGTCTTTCATGGAATCCACCAGGAACCCTGCAGAATCCGGAATATTACGTAAAAATAAACCGTCACCTTTGTCCATCGTAGACGATTCCTCCTGTAGAGTGATCGACCACCTGGCAATAGCTTTAGCAATCCAAGCACAGGCTATAGTAGGCCGTAATAAAGCCCCCAAAGCCGTGTAAATGAATTTCAGCGTAGAATCTACCTTGCGATCTGCCGGGTCCTTTAACGCGGTAGACCCTGGGACCGGTAATACCACCTGTTTGGACAGCCTGGAGATAGAGGCGTCTACGATTGGCGGGGACTCCCATCTTGTCCTATCATCCTCTGGGAAGGGAAAAGCCACCAAGACCCTCTTGGGAATCTGGAATTTCTTTTCCGGAGTTTCCCATGCCTTTTCAAAGATAGCATTCAATTCTTTGGATGCCGGGAAAGTGAGGGGGGGGCTTCTTATGATCTGTGAAGAAGTCCTCCTCCACCTGTTCCGGAGCTGTGTCAGAAATGTGTAAAACATCCCTAACAGCCTCAATCATCAACTGCACCCCCTTGGCAAGTGATGCTGTCCCCGTCACCGTCTGCAGCATCAGAGTCGGTGTCCGTGTCATCCTGCATAATTGCAAGTGCACGTTTGTGAGAATGTTCCGCAGGGGACCCCGAGGAGGCAGTATCAGACCATACAACCATAGAGGACTGGAGGACTTGAGTGGCATGCTCAGTCCTAGCAACTCTATCAGAAATCTGAGAAATAGTCCCCCTCCGAGAGACTAACCATTCTGGCTCTCTAGCTGGGATCGGTGCTAAAACAGTGCAATCCTGATTACATGGAATGGAGTCTTCCTGGGAAGACAAATCCTCTGCAGCATATGAAACAGTGTCCCTAGACATGTTACAGACACTCAAACAACCCGCAAAACACAGGGTATTATGAAGACAGAGTTTCCCCCCCAAGAATGGCAGAGAGACACAAAGATTGGAGCCAACCCACACTCAGCGCTATCAAAGGTATAGGGAGTCCCTTACCAGTGCTGGCTGTGTCCAATAGGTGACACAGCCTCTATACAGCCTCCCCCCTCTACAACCCCCTTGGTACCGTACAGGCAGCTGGAGTTCGCTCTGGAGGAACATGGTTCCACTTGTAGTAAGTGCAGGCAGGAGAAATATACGTTATGGTAAGAACTTACCGTTGATAACATGATTTCTCTTATGTCCACAGGTATGGGTGGGATCCCTGTGGACATAAGAGAAATCACGTTATCAACGGTAAGTTCTTACCATAACGTATATTTCTCTGGCTGGGTCCACAGGATTATCCACAGGATAACATTGGGATTCCCAAAGCCATTTTAGTGGTGGGGACGCTCCTGATTGCACAGGAGGACCTTTCGCCCGAAGTCTGCGTCATGAGAGGCAAAAGTATCCAAGGCATAATGTCTAATGAATGTGTTTATGGAAGACCATGTGGCTGCCCTACATATCTGTTCTGCTGAAGCACCCTGTTGTGCTGCCCAAGAAGGACCTACCTTACGTGTAGAGGGTGCAGAGACATTAGCCGGAATAGGGTGATCTGCATGAGAATAAGCTTCTGATATTACCATTCTGAGCCATCTCGCCATCGTCTGTTTACTAGCAGGCCATCCTCCTCTATGGAATCCGTAGAGGATGAAGAGAGAATCTGTTTTTCTGATGGCACTAGTACGGTCTATGTAGATTCTTAAAGCCCAGACTACGTCCAGCGACGCTTCTCCTGCAGAAAGTCCACATACCTGAAAAGCGGGGACTACAATCTCTTCATTCAGGTGAAACTTTGATACCACCTTTGGAAGATAACTAGATCTCGTTCTGAGAACTGCTCTGTCTGGAAAACAAACTTAGGAAAGGAGACTTACATGATAATGCTCCTAAGTCTGATACTCTTCTGGCTGACGCCATTGCCAGTAAAAAAAGAACTTTAGCCGTTAACCACTTAAGATCTGCTCTCTTAAGTGGTTCAAACAGAGGACCCTGGAGAAATTTAAGAACTAAATTCAAATCCCAGGGAGTTGCAGGAGGAACAAATGGAGGTTGAATATGTACTCCTTGAAAAAAGGTACGTACATCCAGTAAATCAGCAATCTTTCGCTGAAACCATACAGTTAACGCTGAAACTTGAACCCTCAAGGAAGCAACTTTCAACCCTTTATCCAACCCTGCTTGAAGGAAATCCAAAATCCTGGACACTTTAAAAGATCTCGGATTTAAATTTTTTCCAGTACACCAATGAATATAGGCTTGCCATATTCTATGATACACACAGGCCGAAGAAGGCTTTCTTGCTCTAAGCATAGTTTGGATTACTTGTTTCGAAAATCCTTTAGCCTCCAAGATAGAGGTTTCAACAGCCACGCCGTCAAAGACAGGCGATCCAGATGACTGTGACAACAAAGACCCTGCATTAGTAGATCTGGACGTTGAGGAAGCAGTATCGGCGCTTCCATGGACATTCTCAACGGATCTGTGTACCAATGCCTTCTTGGCCAAGCTGGAGCTATTAGAATCATTGCTCCTTTTGCTTGTTTTATCTTTCTCACTACTCTGGGTAACAGAGATATTGGAGGGAACAGATACACCAGCTGAAACCTCCACTCTACTGACAGTGCGTCTACAAGGACCGCTCGTGGGTCCTTTGTTTTCGATCCGTACCTTGGAACTTTGTTGTTTAGCCGAGACGCCATAAGGTCTATCTCTGGTAGACCCCATCTGTTCACCAGTGTCTGAAACACTTCTGGGTGTAGTGCCCATTTGGTTTCCTGAATGGTGTGTCGACTGAGAAAATCCGCTTCCCAGTTTAGTACACCCGGGACAAATACTGCTGACAATGCTGGGAGATGGAGTTCTGCCCATCTTAGAATGGGAGTTACTTCCTCCATCAGTCTCATGCTGCGAGTACCTCCCTGATGATTGAGGTATGCTACCGCCGTCGCATTGTCTGAGCGAATCTGGACTGGTCTTCCCTGCAGACTGTCCTTTGCCTGAACTAGAGCCAAGCAAATGGCCCTTATTTCTAACAGATTTATCGGCAGGCGACTTTCCTTTGCGGTCCATTTCCCCTGGAACCATAGGCTTCCGAGTACCGCACCCCAGCCCTGCAGGCTGGCATCTGTTGTCAGGACTTGCCACTCTTTTATCCAAAAGGGTCTCCCCTTGTTTAAATGGTCTGTCTGTAGCCACCACGCTAGAGACCTTTTTACGCTTACTGGAAACTTTATCATCTGCTTTTTTATCGTCTGATGATTACCGTTCCATTTGGTAAGAATAAGGTGCTGCAATGGTCTGGAATGGAATTGCGCATATTCCACCATGTTGAAGGTTGATACAATCAGACCCAACAGTCGCATTGCTGCATGGACTGACATTGTCTGGGCGTGCAACACTTCCTGAGCCATGACCTGCACCTTGACTATCTTTTTCTCTGATAGGAGAACTTTCTGTAGGTCTGAATCCAATATGGCCCCCAAATGAACCATTCGCTGTGACGGATTCAGGGACGACTATTCCCAATTTATGAGCCACCCGTGTCTCTGTAAACCAACTATCGTCTGTTGAAGATGGCTCAACAGTAAATCTTGTGACTGTGCTAAGATTAACAGGTCGCCCAGGTATGGGAATATTCTTATCCCCTGTTTGCGCAGACAAGCTGCCATAACCACCATGATCTTGGTAAACACCCTGGGTGCTGTAGCTAGCCCAAAGGGCAGAGCTTGGAACTGAAAATGTTCTTGGAGGATGGCAAACCTGAGGTAACACTGATGCGACAGTGCTATAGGCACATGTAGGTAAGCATCCTGTACATCCAGAGATACCATGTAGTCTCCCGGTTCCATAGCCAACATTATGGAGCGAAACGTCTCCATGTGGAACTTTGGGATCCATATGTATTTGTTCAACATTTTCAGATTGAGAATTGGTCGATATGACCCATTTGGTTTCTGGATTAGAAACAGATTGGAGTAATACCCCTGTCCCTTTTGTGATGGAGGTACTGGGACAATCACATCTGACTGCAGTAATTTTTGGACTGCTTCTTGCAGGGCATTGGCCTTCGACTCTATACGAGACGGGCTGGTGCAAAAAAAATCTTTGAGGAGGCTGCCTCCTGAATGGGAACCCATACCCCTGAGATACTACCTTCTGCACCCAAGCATCTGCTGTTGACTGTTGCCATATGTGTGCAAAATGAAGGAATCGGCCACCAACCCTGGAATCCTCCAGGCGGAGGCCCGTCTCTTCAGGCTGACGGTTTCTGTTCAGGCTTGGAAGCTGGCTTTTTGCTAGCCCACTGCTTCATACCCCTGGATTTAAACTGAGGTTGCTTAGACTCCTCTTTAGCTTTCGCTTTACTTTGCCAACGAAATGAGCGAAATTTTAAACCCTTGGACTTAGGGTTATAGGTAGCCGGAAATCTGACCTTCTTCGATTCAGCCTCTGATTCTAGGATATCCGATAAAGGTTTTCCAAATAATATATTACCGACAAAAGGCAATGCTTCCAATTCTTACTTGGATTCTGCATCTGCCTTCCAGGTCCGTAGCCAAACTGCTCTGCGAGTGACTACTGTCAAGGCTGAAGCTTTAGAAGCAACTGTACCTACATCAATTGCTGCTTCTTCTAAATACTGGCAGATTGTCTTCAACGGCAAAAACGATCCTCTTGCTCCCTAGTAGGAGACGGGATGTCATTCTCTAGTTCCTCTATCCATTCGACCATTGCCTTTGCTACCCAGGCCGAAGCCATAGCAGGTCTTACCACTGCTCCTACTAGAGAAAATATAATTTTCAAAAGGCTCTCTACCCTTCTGTCTGTGACATCATTTAGTGAGGTAGATGACAGTGGTAAAGCAGATTTATGCACGAGTCGCAGAACATGTGCACCTACTTTTGGAGGAACTTCTCTTTTCGAACAATCCACAGCTGAAAATGGATAATAAGAATCCCATCTTTTAGGAATCTTGTACTTTTTACTAGGCGCCGCCCAAGACTCATCCATCATTTCCGTCAGCTCATCTGACGCTGGGAATTCAGCTTTCACTGATTTTGTACGTTTAAATACAGGTGCTTTAGCTTTTAACACTATCTTGGCTGGCTCTTCCAACGAGAGAACAGCCTTCACAGCATTAATAAGTTCAGCTACATCTTCTGAACTAAAACTCTGCGACTGATCATCATATGGAGTATTCCAATCTATTGTATCATCATCCGATGTATCATCTTGTGTAGTCTGCCACACAGACGTATCTGTCTTAGTCTTACCTGTCCCTTGGTTGCTTGTAGAGGCTACTGGAACCAAACCATAGGAAGGGAGCTGCATGTATGGGTTCATAGTGTAACCTAACCCTTGAGGTGGTGCTTAACAAGATAAGCATGTTAGGGCTGTAGGAGTGCTTGATAAATTCTCCTCATCACTTTTGCCGCTCACAGACATGGTAATAATCTGTTATTGACTACACAATTTGTGACTGAAAATCACCCTATATGTCAGTATATAGAGGTGAGATCAATCTGACCACAGTGCACCTGATTTGAGGGTCAGAACAGGACTGACATTACACAGAAAAGTCAGCACACATACTAGCAGTCAGTCACACGTTAAAGCATTAGACATTGCCATATGAGAATACAACCTCCATAAGAACTTATACATAAGTAGGAAAATTGTACTTCTGTTTTTTAACTGGTTCTTTTTTTCAACATAACATGCAGAAAACACAGTAATAATAAGATTTTACTCACCGGTAAATCTATTTCTCGTAGTCCGTAGTGGATGCTGGGGACTCTGTAAGGACCATGGGGAATAGACGGGCTCCGCAGGAGACTGGGCACTCTATAAGAAAGATTTGGTACTATCTGGTGTGCACTGGCTCCTCCCTCTATGCCCCTCCTCCAGACCTCAGTTAGGATACTGTGCCCGGAAGAGCTGACACAATAAGGAAGGATTTTGAATCCCGGGTAAGACTCATACCAGCCACACCAATCACACCGTATAACTCGTGATACTATACCCAGTTAACAGTATGAAATATAACGGAGTCTCTCAACAGATGGCTCAACAATAACCCTTTAGTTAGGCAATAACTATATACAAGTATTGCAGACAATCCGCACTTGGGATGGGCGCCCAGCATCCACTACGGACTACGAGAAAATAAGAATTTACTTACCGATAATTCTATTTCTCGGAGTCCGTAGTGGATGCTGGGGTTCCTGAAAGGACCATGGGGAATAGCGGCTCCGCAGGAGACAGGGCACAAAAGTAAAGCTTTTACAGGTCAGGTGGTGTGTACTGGCTCCTCCCCCTATGACCCTCCTCCAGACTCCAGTTAGGTACTGTGCCCGGACGAGCGTACACAATAAGGGAGGATTTTGAATCCCGGGTAAGACTCATACCAGCCACACCAATCACACCGTACAACTTGTGATCTAAACCCAGTTAACAGTATGATAACAGAGGAGCCTCTGAAAGATGGCTTCCTAAACAATAACCCGAATTAGTTAACAATAACTATGTACAAGTATTGCAGATAATCCGCACTTGGGATGGGCGCCCAGCATCCACTACGGACTCCGAGAAATAGAATTATCGGTAAGTAAATTCTTATTTTCTCTATCGTCCTAAGTGGATGCTGGGGTTCCTGAAAGGACCATGGGGATTATACCAAAGCTCCCAAACGGGCGGGAGAGTGCGGATGACTCTGCAGCACCGAATGAGAGAACTCCAGGTCCTCCTTTGCCAGGGTATCAAATTTGTAAAAATTTACAAACGTGTTCTCCCCTGACCACGTAGCTGCTCGGCAGAGTAGTAATGCCGAGACCCCTCGGGCAGCCGCCCAAGATGAGCCCACCTTCCTTGCGGAATGGGCCTTAACAGATTTAGGCTGTGGCAGGCCTGCCACAGAATGTACAAGTTGAATTTTGTTACAAATCCAACGAGCAATCGACTGCTTAGAAGCAGGTGCACCCAACTTGTTGGGTGCATACAGTATAAACAGCGAGTCAGATTTTCTGACTCCAGCCGTCCTTTAAATGTATATTTTTAAGGCTCTGACAACGTCCAACAACTTGGAGTCCTTCAAGTCGTCTGTAGCCGCAGGCACTACAATAGGCTGGTTCAGGTGAAACGCTGATACCACCTTAGGGAGAAAATGCGGACGCGTCCGCAGCTCTGCCCTATGTCGAATGGAAAATTAAATAAGGGCTTTTATAAAACAAAGCTGCCAGTTCAGATACTCTCCCGGCCGAAGCCAGGGCCAGTAACATAGTCACTTTCCATGTGAGATATTTCAAATCCACCTTCTTTAGTGGTTCAAACCAATTTGATTTGAGGAAATCTAAAACTACATTTAGATCCCACGGTGCCACCTTAGGCACCACAGGAGGCTGTATATGCAGTACTCCTGTGATAAAAAACTGGACCTCAGGGACTGAGGCCAATTCTTTTTGGAAGAATATTGATAGGGCCGAAATTTGAACCTTAATAGATCCCAATTTGAGACCCATAGACAATCCTGATTGCAGGAAATGTAGGAAAACGACCCAGTTGAAATTCCTCCATCGGAGCACTCCGCTGCTCGCACCACGCAACATATTTTCGCCAAATACGGCGATAAAGCTTCGCGGTGACTTCCTTCCTTGCCTTTATCAAGGTAGGAATGACTTCTTCTGGAATGCCTTTTCCTTTTAGGATCTGGCATTCAAACGCCATGCCGTCAAACGCAGCCGCGGTAAGTCTTGAAAAAGACAAGTACCCTGCTGAAGCAGGTCCCTTCTCAGAAGTAGAGGCCACGGATCGTCCGTGACCATCTCTTGAAGTTCCGGGTACCAAGTCCTTCTTGGCCAATCCGGAGCCACTAGTCTTACTCCACTTTGCCGTATAATCCTCAATACCTTTGGTATGAGAGGCAGAGGAGGAAACACATATACCGACTGGTACACCCAAGGTGTTACCAGCGCGTCCACAGCTATTGCCTGCGGATCTCTTGACCTGGCGCAATACCTGTCCAGTGTTTTGTTGAGGCGAGACGCCATCATGTCCACCATTGGTTTTACCCAACGGTTTAATAGCATGTGGAAAACTTCTGGATGAAGTCTCCACTCTCCCGGGTGAAGGTCGTGTCTGCTGAGGAAGTCTGCTTCCCAGTTGTCCACGCCCGGGATGAATACTGCTGACAGTGCTATCACGTGATTCTCCGCCCAGCGAAGGATCCTGGCAGCTTCTGCCATTGCCCTCCTGCTTCTTGTGCCGCCCTGTCTGTTTACATGGGCGACTGCCGTGATGTTGTCCGACTGGATCAACACCGGTCTTCCTTGAAGCAGAGGTTCCGCCTGGCTTAGAGCATTGTAGATTGCTCTTAGTTCCAGAATGCTTATGTGAAGAGACTTTTTCAGGCTCGACCACACTCCCTGGAAATTTCTTCCCTGTGTGACTGCTCCCCAGCCTCTCTGGCTGGCACCCGTGGTCACCAGGATCCAATCCTGCATGCCGATTCTGCGGCCCTCCAATAGATGAGCCTCCTGCAACCACCACAGAAGGGATACCCTTGTCCTCGGCGACAGGGTTATCCGCAGGTGCATCTGAAGATGCGACCCTGACCATTTGTCCAACAGATCCCTTTGGAAAATTCTTGCGTGGAATCTGCCGAATGGAATTGCTTCGTAAGAAGCCACCATTTTTCCCAGGACTCTTGTGCATTGATGTACAGACACCTTTCCTGGTTTTAGGAGGTTCCTGACAAGCTCGGATAACTCCTTGGCTTTTTCCTCCGGGAGAAAAACCTTTTTCTGAACCGTGTCCAGAATCATCCCTAGGAACAGCAGACGAGTTGTCGGCATTAACTGGGATTTTGGAATATTCAGAATCCACCCGTGCTGTTTTAGCACTTCTTGAGACAGTGCTAATCCCATCTCTAGCTGTTCTCTGGACCTTGCCCTTATTAGGAGATCGTCCAAGTATGGGATAATTAATACGCCTTTTCTTCGAAGAAGAAATATTATCTCGGCCATTACCTTTGTAAAGACCCGAGGTGCCGTGGACAAACCAAACGGCAGCGTCTGAAACTGATAGTGACAGTTTTGTACAACGAACCTGAGGTACCCCTGGTGTGAGGGGTAATTGGAACGTGGAGATACGCATCCTTGATGTCCAAGGATACCATAAAGTCCCCTTCTTCCAGGTTCGCTATCACTGCTCTGAGTGACTCCATCTTGAACTTGAACTTCTTTATGTACAGGTTCAAGGACTTCAGATTTAGAATAGGCCTTACCGAGCCATCCGGCTTCGGTACCACAAAAAGAGTGGAATAATACCCCTTCCCTTGTTGTAGAAGAGGTACCTTGACTATCACCTGCTGAGAATACAGCTTGTGAATGGCTTCCAAAACCGTCTCCCTTTCTGAGGGGGACGTTGGTAAAGCAGACTTCAGGAAACGGCGAGGTGGCTCTGTCTCTAATTTCAACCTGTACCCCTGAGATATTATCTGCAGGATCCAGGGATTTACCTGCGAGTGAGCCCACTGCGCGCTGTAATTCTTGAGACGACCGCCTACCGCCCCCGAGTCCGCTTGCGAAGCCCCAGCGTCATGCTGAGGCTTTTGTAGAAGCCGGGGAGGGCTTCTGTTCCTGGGAAGGAGCTGCCTGTTGCTGTCTCTTCCCTCGTCCTCTGCCTCGTGGCAGATATGAATAGCCCTTTGCTCTCTTATTTTTAAAGGAACGAAAAGGCTGCGGTTGAAAGGTCGGTGCCTTTTTCTGTTGGGGAGTGACTTGAGGTAGAAAGGTGGATTTCCCGGCCGTAGCCGTGGCCACCAAATCCGATAGACCGACCCCAAATAACTCCTCTACGCATCGCCTGTCCACTGTCGTGTCCATAAAGCTCTTCTGGCCGAAATGGACATAGCACTTACCCGTGATGCCAGTGTGCAGATATCTCTCTGTGCATCACGCATATAAAGAAATGCATCCTTTATTTGTTCTAACGACAGTAAAATATTGTCCCTGTCCAGGGTATCAATATTTTCGATCAGGGACTCTGACCAAACTACCCCAGCACTGCACATCCAGGCAGTCGCAATAGCTGGTCGTAGTATAACACCTGCATGTGTGTATATACCTTTTTGGATATTTTCCATCCTCCTATCTGATGGATCTTTAAGTGCGGCCGTCTCAGGAGAGGGTAACGCCACTTGTTTTGGTAAGCGTGTTAGCGCTTTGTCCACCCTAGGAGGTGTTTCCCAGCGCTCCCTAACCTCTGGCGGGAAAGGGTATAAAGCCAATAACTTCTTTGAAATTAGCAGTTTTTTATCGGGGCACCCCACGCTTCATCACACACGTCATTTAATTCTTCTGATTCGGTAAAAACTACTGGTAGTTTTTTCACACCCCACATAATACCCTGTTTAGTGGTACCTGTAGTATCAGCTAAATGTAACATCTCCTTTATTGCCAAAATCATATAACGTGTGGCCCTTTTGGAAAATACGGTTGATTCGTCACCTTCACTACCGGAATCAGTGCCTGTGTCTGGGTCTGTGTCGACCGACTGAGGCAAGGGGCGTTTTACAGCCCCTGACGGTGTTTGAGGCGCCTGGACAGGCACTAAGTGAGTGTCCGGCCGCCTCATGTCGGCAAACGACTGCTTAAGCGAGTTGACGCTATCCCGTAATTCCACAAATAAGGCATCCATTCTGGTGTCGACCCCCTAGAAGGTGACATCCTCATATTTGGCAATTGCTCCGCCTCCACACCAATAACGTCCTCATACATGTCGACACACACGTACCGACACACAGCAGACACACAGGGAATGCTCTATACGAAGACAGGACCCACTAGCCCTTTGGGGAGACAGAGGGAGAGTCTGCCAGCACACACCAAAAAGCGCTATATATGACAGGGATAGCCTTATGATTAAGTGCTCCCTTATAGCTGCTTTTATATTAATATATTGCCATTTATTTTGCCCCCCCTCTCTGTTATACCCTGTTTCTGTAGTGCAGTGCAGGGGAGAGACCTGGGAGCCTTCCTGACCAGCGGAGCTGTGACAGAAAATGGCGCCGTGTGCTGAGGAGATAGGCCCCGCCCCTTTTCCGGCGGGCTCGTCTCCCGCTATTTAGTACATTTAGGCAGGGGTAAATATCTCCATATAGCCTCTGGGGCTATATGTGAGGTATTTTTAGCCTTTTTAAAGGTTTACATTTGCCTCCCAGGGCGCCCCCCCCCAGCGCCCTGCACCCTCAGTGACTGCCGTGTGAAGTGTGCTGAGAGGAAAATGGCGCACAGCTGCAGTGCTGTGCGCTACCTTAAGAAGACTGCAGGAGTCTTCAGCCGCCGATTCTGGACCTCTTCTTGCTTCAGCATCTGTGAGGGGGCCGGCGGCGTGGCTCCGGTGACCATCCAGGCTGTACCTGTGATCGTCCCTCTGGAGCTTCATGTCCAGTAGCCAAGAAGCCAATCCATCCTGCACGCAGGTGAGTTCACTTCTTCTCCCCTCTGTCCCTCGTTGCAGTGATCCTGTTGCCAGCAGGAATCACTGTAAAATAAAAAACCTAAGCTAAACTCTCTAAGCAGCTCTTTATGAGAGCCACCTAGAATTGCACCCTTCTCGGCCGGGCACAAAAATCTAACTGGAGTCTGGAGGAGGGTCATAGGGGGAGGAGCCAGTACACACCACCTGACCTGTAAAAGCTTTACTTTTGTGCCCTGTCTCCTGCGGAGCCGCTATTCCCCATGGTCCTTTCAGGAACCCCAGCATCCACTTAGGACGATAGAGAAATAGATTTACCGGTGAGTAAAATCTTATTTTCTCTGACGTCCTAGTGGATGCTGGGGACTCCGTAAGGACCATGGGGATTATACCAAAGCTCCCAAACGGGCGGGAGAGTGCGGATGACTCTGCAGCACCGAATGAGAGAACTCAAGGTCCTCCTCAGCCAGGGTATCAAATTTGTAGAATTTAGCAAACGTGTTTGCCCCTGACCAAGTTGCAGCTCGGCAAAGTTGTAAAGCCGAGACCCCTCGGGCAGCCGCCCAAGATGAGCCCACTTTCCTCGTGGAATGGGCTTTCACTGATTTAGGATGCGGCAATCCAGCCGCAGAATGTGCAAGCTGAAGTGTGCTACAAATCCAGCGAGCAATAGTCTGCTTAGAAACAGGAGCACCTATCTTGTTGGGTGCATACAGGACAAAAAGCGAGTCAGTCTTCCTGACTCCAGCCGTCCTGGAAACATAAAGTTTTAAGGCCCTGACTACATCCAGTAACTTGGAATCCTCCAAGTCCCTAGTAGCCGCAGGCACCACAATAGGTTGGTTCAAGTGAAAAGCAGATACCACCTTAGGGAGAAACTGGGGACGAGTCCTCAATTCTGCCCTATCCATATGAAAAATCAGATAAGGGCTTTTACAAGACAAAGCCGCCAATTCTGACACACGCCTGGCCGAAGCCAAGGCCAATAACATGACCACTTTCCACGTAAGATATTTCAGATCCACAGTTTTAAGTGGTTCAAACCAATGTGATTTTAGGAAACTCAACACCACATTGAGATCCCAAGGTGCCACAGGAGGCACAAAAGGGGGCCGAATATGAAGCACTCCCTTTACAAAAGTCTGAACTTCAGGCAGTGAAGCCAGTTCTTTCTGGAAGAAAATCGACAGGGCCGAAATCTGGACCTTAATGGAACCCAATTTTAGGCCCATAGTCACTCCCGACTGTAGGAAGTGTAGAAAGCGACCAAGCTGAAATTCCTCTGTTGGGGCCTTCCTGGCCTCACACCACGCAACATATTTTCGCCAAATACGGTGATAATGGTTCGCGGTT
Organism: Pseudophryne corroboree; assembly: GCF_028390025.1. Classification (NCBI taxonomy): domain Eukaryota; kingdom Metazoa; phylum Chordata; class Amphibia; order Anura; family Myobatrachidae; genus Pseudophryne; species Pseudophryne corroboree. The sequence goes on along the minus strand of NC_086444.1, from coordinate 82,780,173 downwards.
ACGTCTTTCTTGGCTTTTATCAGCGTAGGAATGACTTCCTCCGGAATGCCCTTTTCCTTTAGGATCCGGAATTCAACCGCCATGCCGTCAAACGCAGCCGCGGTAAGTCTTGGAACAGACAGGGCCCCTGCTGCAGCAGATCCTGTCTGAGCGGTAGAGGCCATGGGTCCTCTGATATCATTTCTTGAAGTTCTGGATACCAAGCCCTTCTTGGCCAATCCGGAACCACGAGTATCGTTCTTACTCCTCGCCTTCTTATTATTCTCAGTACCTTTGGTAAGAGAGGCAGAGGAGGGAACACATAAACCGACTGGTACACCCACGGTGTCACTAGAGCGTCCACAGCTATCGCCTGAGGGTCCCTTGACCTGGCGCAATATCTCTTTAGCTTTTTGTTGAGGCGGGACGCCATCATGTCCACCTGTGGCCTTTCCCAACGGTTTACCAACAGTAGGAAGACTTCTGGATGAAGTCCCCACTCTCCCGGGTGTAGGTCGTGTCTGCTGAGGAAGTCTGCTTCCCAGTTGTCCACTCCCGGAATGAACACTGCTGACAGTGCTAGTACGTGATTTTCCGCCCATCGGAGAATCCTTGTGGCTTCTGCCATTGCCATCCTGCTTCTTGTGCCGCCCTGTCGGTTCACATGGGCGACTGCCGTGATGTTGTCTGACTGGATCAGTACCGGCTGGTTTTGAAGCAGGGGTCTTGCCTGACTTAGGGCATTGTAAATGGCCCTCAGTTCCAGAATATTTGTGTAGGGAAGTCTCCTGACTTGACCATAGTCCTTGGAAGTTTCTTCCCTGTGTGACTGCTCCCCAGCCTCGAAGGCTGGCATCCGTGGTCACCAGGACCCAGTCCTGTATGCCGAATCTGCGGCCCTCTAGAAGATGAGCACTCTGCAGCCACCACAGTAGAGACACCCTGGTCCTTGGAGACAGGGTTATCAGTTGATGCATCTGAAGATGCGATCCCGACCACTTGTCCAAGAGGTCCCACTGGAAGGTCCTCGCATGGAACCTGCCGAATGGAATTGCTTCGTATGAAGCCACCATTTTTCCCAGGACTCGTGTGCAGTGATGCACCGATACCCATTTTGGTTTTAGGAGGTCTCTGACTAGAGATGACAGCTACTTGGCTTTCTCCTGCGGGAGAAACACTTTTTTCAGTTCTGTGTCCAAAATCATCCCCAGGAACAGTAAGCGAGTGGAAGGAACCAGTTGTGACTTTGGAATGTTTAGAATCCAGCCATGCTGTTGTAGCACTTCCCGAGATAGTGCTACTCCGACCAGTAACTGCTCCCTGGACCTCGCCTTTATAAGGAGATCGTCCAAGTACGGGATAATTAAAACTCCCTTTTTTCGAAGGAGTATCATCATTTCTGCCATTACTTTGGTAAACACCCTCGGTGCCGTGGACAGTCCAAACGGTAGTGTCTGGAATTGGTAATGGCAATCCTGTACCACAAATCTGAGGTACTCCTGGTGAGGAAGGTAAATAGGGACATGCAGGTAAGCATCCTTGATGTCCAGGGATACCATGTAATCCCCCTCGTCCAGGCTTGCAATAACCGCCCTGAGCGATTCCATCTTGAACTTGAATTTTGTTATGTAAGTGTTCAAGGATTTCAAATTTAAAATGGGTCTCACCGAACCGTCTGGTTTCGGTACCACAAACAGTGTGGAATAGTAGCCCCGGCCTTGTTGAAGTAGGGGTACCTTGACTATCACCTGCTGGGAATACAGCTTGTGAATGGCCTCTAGCAGCCTCCCTGCCCGATGGAGTCGTCTGTAAGGCTGATTTGAGGAAACGGCGGGGGGGAGGCGCCTCGAATTCCAGCTTGTACCCCTGAGATACTACTTGAAGGATCCAGGGATCCACCCGTGAGCGGCCCCCCACCGTACCTGGCTCCGCCAGTGGAGCCCCACCGTCATGCGGCGGATTTGGAAGAAGCGGGGGAGGACTTTTGGTCCTGGGAACCTGCTGTGTGTTGCAGCTTTTTCCCCCTTCCTCTGCCTCTAGACAGAAAGGACCCGCCTTTTCCCCGCCTGTTTTTCTGGGGTCGAAAGGACTGTACTTGGTAATACGGTGCTTTCTTAGGCTGTGAGGGGACATGGGGCAAAAATGCAGACTTCCCAGCTGTTGCTGTGGAAACAAGGTCTGAGAGACCGTCCCCGAATAACTCCTCACCCTTATAAGGCAAAACTTCCATGTGCCTTTTAGAATCTGCATCTCCTGTCCACTGCCGAGTCCATAAGCCTCTCCTAGCAGAAATGGACAAAGCACTTATTCTAGATGCCAGCCGGCAGATCTCCCTCTGTGCATCTCTCATGTATAAGACTGAGTCTTTTATATGCTCTATGGTTAGCAATATAGTGTCTCTGTCTAGGGTGTCAATATTTTCCGACAGGGAATCTGACCAAGCAGCAGCAGCACTGCACATCCAGGCTGAAGCAATAGCTGGTCTCAGTATAACACCAGTGTGTGTGTATATAGATTTTAGGATAGCCTCCTGCTTTCTATCAGCAGGTTCCTTTAGGGCGGCCGTATCCGGAGACGGTAGTGCCACCTTTTTAGACAAACGTGTGAGCGCTTTATCCACCCTAGGGGGAGTTTCCCAACGTGACCTATCCTCTGGCGAGAAAGGGAACGCCATTAGTAATTTTTTTGAAATCACCAATTTTTTATCGGGGAAAGCCCACGCTTCTTCACACACCTCATTCAATTCCTCAGATGGGGGAAAAACTATTGGTAGTTTTTTCTCCCCAAACATAATACCCTTTTTTGAGGTACCTGGGTTTATATCAGCAAGGTGTAACACCTCTTTCATTGCCTCAATCATGCCACAAATGGCCCTGTGAGGGAATAATGGCGCCAGTGTGCTGAGGGAGATGGCTCCGCCCCTTTTTCGGCGGCCTTTTCTCCCGCTTTTTTCTGTATTCTGGCAGGGGTAATTACCACATATATAGCCTCTGGGGCTATATATTGTGGTTATTTTGCCAGCCAAGGTGATATTATTGCTGCTCAGGGCGCCCCCCCCCCCCCAGCACCCTCAGTGACCGGAGTGTGAAGTGTGTATGAGGAACAATGGCGCACAGCTGCAGTGCTGTGCGCTACCTTGGTGAAGACTGAAGTCTTCTGCCGCCGATTTTCCGGACCATCTTCATGCTTCTGGCTCTGTAAGGGGGACGGCGGCGCGGCTCCGGGAACGAACACCAAGGACGAGTCCTGCGGTCGATCCCTCTGGAGCTAATGGTGTCCAGTAGCCTACGAAGCCCAAGCTAGCTGCAAGCAGGTAGGTTCGCTTCTTCTCCCCTTAGTCCCTCGATGCAGTGAGCCTGTTGCCAGCAGGTCTCACTGCAAAATAAAAAACCTAATTTAAACTTTCTTTCTAGAAGCTCAGGAGAGCTCCTAGTGTGCAACCAGCTCGGGCCGGGCACAGAAATCTAACTGAGGTCTGGAGGAGGGGCATAGAGGGAGGAGCCAGTGCACACCAGATAGTACCAAATCTTTCTTATAGAGTGCCCAGTCTCCTGCGGAGCCCGTCTATTCCCCATGGTCCTTACGGAGTCCCCAGCATCCACTAGGACGTCAGAGAAATACAGGTCTCGTATGCAATAGGTACTAAAAATTAACTGTTCATACTAAGAAGTAGAGAGAATTTTTAGTACTGTATACCCTGCCTCCGGAGAGCGGGATACAGGGAGACTCACCACACTTCCATATCCAAGCAAATACGCTCGTAAGACGCCGTGTGGATTCAGAAGCTACTGATGTACACTACCGCACTTGATAACTGATAAAGGACACGGTCGCTCACTGACGGACACGGACGCTGAGTGGCTTCCACGTGTATGCAGGCGCTAAGGCCTGCAACTCGGTCTGGGCGGGAACTCTAGTGTACACAACCGCAGCGTCTAAGCTGCGACCGAGTACCCTCGTGGTAGCGTCTGAGCCGGAAGTGAGGTAATTCAGTTCATGAAACGAGAGACGCACGGAAACTGGCCATGAACTCGGAGGAGGGGCGGCCAGGAGAGCGTCTGAATCCCCCTGTTGACTTTTAAACTCCCAGGATCGCGGCCTCTACCTAATCCTGGCGCCTATGTTCCCCGGAGCGTAGTGCTGTCGCACTCGAGATGTTCGGCACATCAACACACTGTTTGTAGTCTCCACCAAATCAGTGTAGCTGTGTCCTGACTTATCTAGTAAGAGGAAGTCCATAGACTCACCGTCTCCCCATGTTCCGGCCACAGCCTGGTTACGTCTGCTGGACCTGCTAGAACATCCAACAGACGCCCGTCGAGACAGCACTAATACCCGAAGGTAAGCGTTGTTGCGACCCGGTGGGGAGTTGTTGGAGCGACCCTTTCTATTATGCGTTTAAGACGCTGTTTAAGAGAAGTCGCTCAAAAATATAGTAAGTCTATAAAAATAAAATAATAAAATAGTAAAAGCTTGAGGCTGCTACTCTCAGCAACCCTGCGACCATGCGGCTTCCTGCCGCACCAAGCAAAAAACTGATTTGACTGAGTCAGTGGGCGGGACTATATGGTGAAAGCCCCAATGCATCCTGGGAGACCAGAAAGCTTGTGACCGTGTTGGTGCCATTTTCACTGTCGCTCGACAATATCCCAATGTTAACCTGTGGTCCCAGCCAGAGAAAATGGCGCTGAACGCTGCTGGGTCGCTCTGAGGAGAAGCTCCGCCCCCTCAATGGTGCTGTCTTCCCGCTCACTGATAAATTATACTGGCCGGAGGAGTTGCGCTGGCCTGGATCCGCAGACCCCCGACTTGCAGTGGACAGTGTAGGGTTCGGCACTGGCCCAGGGCGCCCCTCACAGCGCAGTACCGCTGAGCCATCATGGAGCGCGGGTGAGACCGCGCTCCTTACCCTAAGGCCGCCTGCTTCACACTGTCCCCCAGCTTGCAAGGGGGGACAGTGACTCACTCGCCACCTCTTCGCTCCCGAGGGGGTGGCGGCCGGCTGCCAGGGCGAGCGTTCCCCTGCAGCGGGGCGCGATCAGGCCCCTCTGAAGCCAAATGTTCAGTCAGCGGGAGCAGTGGCTCAAGACCATGCAGGGCGGACACTGCTCCCTCCCCTCAGTCCCTCACTGCAGGGAGGCTGTCGCCAGCAGCCGCCCTGTAAAACAAAAAACTCTGAAAAGAAAAATTAAACTTTTTCTAAAGAAGCTCAGTAGATCTTCCCTAGCTGTGACCGGCTCCTCCGGGCACATTTTCTAAACGTAGTCTGGTAGATGGGGCATAGAGGGAGGAGCCAGTCCAAACTATTGAACCCTTAAAGTGCCAATGGCTCCTGGTGGACCCATCTATACCCCATGGTACTAATATAGACCCCAGCATCCTCTAGGACGTAAGAGAAAAGTAAGCGGTTATTCCTGCTACAGGAGGTGCTACTAAGCACTGACAGGGTAACCAAATGTTTGCAAAAGTCAAATTAACTTTTAAGTCTTTTTTTTTTTTTATCTTATAAATTAAGCAAATGAAAAAAAGGTCAGAAATATGCCAACGATTATATTTGTATCCTGCAGAGGTGTGTCCACTTCTTTTCTCTGAAACTGCCCATTTTATTAGAGGAACCAAACTTTTGCATATAAATCTATACCCGCACTATAAAATACCACATACACCAAACCATAAAACCCCACACAAATCTTTCCTACACACGCGAATCCACATCCAACCCCCCACCCACAAAAACAAATCTCACAGGGTGATATGTACAGATAGTGACATATAAACAAACATAAAATACATACATATATATGCACAACACACAATGAAATAAACACACACACAATGGTTTATACACACAAAAACAATGCAAAATAAATAGAAAAATAAAAAATGAGGTAAAAATGGAGAATACGAACTGCAATATTTACTTTGCTGCTACCCTTGAAGTCTTCCTGATCAAAATCAAAATGGCGACAAAGTGCTCCAACAGTAAAAAGCGATCTTAGGAGAGCTGGTTTGTTTGTTGTTAAGACTGTGCTATTTGGGTCATCCTGATGTTCCGTTTTTAACTTTATTAGCGCACCTAAAAATAAAACAAAAAATATATTTCAATAAAATGTACAACTCCACTTTCAATTCATTAAATGACCAATGTGTTTTCTCCTGGGCCAGAGACTCATAATGGGGTTTCCCACTGTCCACAGGACGTACAGAACTTGGCAAGGAAGAAACAGTAATACTCTAATTCTTCCTTAACCCTCTCCTGCGGAGCTCAGTTTTCATAAAGGTATAAAAGGGATCAGTACGTATTACCGCCGGTCGGAATACCGACACCGGGATCCCGGCGGTCGGAATACCGACACCGGGATCCCAACCGGCACAATCCAGACAGGGGGGTGAGCGCAACGTAGCCCCTTGCGGGCTCGCTGCGTTGCGGGCATGGCATTTATTCTCCCTCTATGGGTGTCGTGGACACCCACAGAGGGAGACTATGTCGGGATTGTGCCGGTTGGGATCCCGGTGTCGGTATTCCGACCGCCGGAATTCCGTCCGGCGGGATCTTGACCGCATACCGTATAAGACTACATACAAGCAATGACTGATGAAAACAAGAAAAACTCCAAAAGAACCAAACCACCAATATTCACAGACAATTGATCATCCCAGGTGGAATAGTGTCAACCCGTCTCTATAGAACTAGGGAAAAACATTCTCCTGATTCATATAGCAGGCTGAAATTGCACCCAAGATGGGGTTTGCGCATAACACAATGGAGAATGACGACATTGGGAACCTGCAGGAGAAGCAACATTTAAACAAAGCTAGCTCACAGAAACCTCTGATACTGCTCAGATAGAGGGAAGGACCAGTATATGGACAAACTGTGAAATAGGGCGATAGGAATGGTCCCAGTTTACACGTTCACTCTCCAGGATAGCAGTCCGTTACATTTGGAAGAGTATAGACAGAGCTGCATAAGCCAGTTTCCTGCAATGGCTTCGCCTTGGAGAAAGGCAAGGAGGCAGAGTAAGTGTAAGCTGTGGAAGGTAAATTGGTAGTCTACGCTATCATTGAAATAAAATGTTTCACACTGTGTAAATCACACTTAAGCCCTGCAGCTTTGACTGTCTGGGTCACCTGGAGTCAGAAAATAGAGCCCAAGAAGTCAAATTGAACAGGAGAAGGCAAGCTGTGGAAGACTACCAAAACCCAAAGCCTGATGACTCAGTGGCCTCATTCACTGACCAGATATCCTTTCTTACAGCTGCAGGGCTTAGGGTTAACAATTATGGAAGGATTCAGAAAAGCAGCCTTAAAAATCTGGAGGAGTTTGCAGAGCTCGATTTTGAGGCAGTAAGGCCCTTACCAACAGTTGTCTGAGAAATTACACTTGTGTGGCAGATACTTTCCCCTAACAAGCGAGGGGAAATATGGACTTTTGTCTTTGAATTGGGGCCTTCTGATAAGACCTGCAGGCACAGTAACACGCCTGTATCAGGGGTGCGTTACTTAGACAACACAATGACTCAAGCTGCTCCCCAGGTCAAGCACAGAGTAAGCACTGCACCGACTTTTCTATGGCCTTTGCTAGCTGGGCATTTAAAACTGAGGGACATATGTACAAACTAAATCAAATATATATTTCAGGAGGTTATGCACAATATCTGGAGGAAGGATGGCAGACAAAGGATTTCACATAGAGAAGCAGCTTTAACGTAGACTCTGAAAAGCAACAGACACTTTACTCCATTCCACTGGCCATGACGTAGTCAACGTTCACACATCTCCTGCTTCCATGCAACCCAAGCCGTAAGTAAGCTTTTGGCTGGCTACATCCGGCAAACTTGGCCTGTCTTAGGACACAAATGTGTCTCCTCCAGGCTCTAGCTGTCCCCCACTAACTCTGGTCTGCAAGAAACAAAAACCCGTAAACTGCAACAAGCAGTAAGGTTTCACGCCCCCTATTCCAGGGCTTTTTAAAGAGGATTATTTTCCACTTGAAGATTGTCAAGGGTGTCCATCCTTAGTATGCTTGAGCATGTCAAGTGGGCAATGCGCCCACTACCCTGAACTACTTTGCTGCTTCTGGTTCCACTGAGACAGTTATTGGAGGCAGAGGGATGAATCTGAAATCCCATAGTGTAACGTAATTTATCCCCAGTCTGGTCATTGCTAGCTCTCCTGGACATATTACAACGGCTTCTCTGGTGCAGCATAATATTTTACAGATAGCCATATTTTACAAATGAAAGGAGAAAAAAATAAGAATTTACTTACCGATAATTCTATTTCTCATAGTCCGTAGTGGATGCTGGGGACTCCGTAAGGACCATGGGGAATAGCGGCTCCGCAGGAGACTGGGCACATCTAAAGAAAGCTTTAGGACTATCTGGTGTGCACTGGCTCCTCCCCCTATGACCCTCCTCCAAGCCTCAGTTAGGATACTGTGCCCGGACGAGCGTACACAATAAGGAAGGATTTTGAATCCCGGGTAAGACTCATACCAGCCACACCAATCACACCGTATAACCTGTGATCTGAACCCAGTTAACAGCATGATAACAGAGGAGCCTCTGAAAGATGGCTCACAACAATAATAACCCGATTTTTGTAACAATAACTTTGTACAAGTATTGCAGACAATCCGCACTTGGGATGGGCGCCCAGCATCCACTACGGACTATGAGAAATAGAATTATCGGTAAGTAAATTCTTATTTTCTCTAACGTCCTAAGTGGATGCTGGGGACTCCGTAAGGACCATGGGGATTATACCAAAGCTCCCAAACGGGCGGGAGAGTGCGGATGACTCTGCAGCACCAAATGAGAGAACTCCAGGTCCTCCTCAGCCAGGATATCAATTTTGTAGAATTTTAGAAACGTATTTGCTCCTGACCAAGTAGCTGCTCGGCAAAGTTGTAAAGCCGAGACCCCTCGGGCAGCCGCCCAAGATGAGCCCACCTTCCTTGTGGAGTGGGCATTTACAGATTTTTGGCTGTGGCAGGCCTGCCACAGAATGTGCAAGCTGAATTGTACTACAAATCCAACGAGCAATAGTCTGCTTAGAAGCAGGAGCACCCAGCTTGTTGGGTGCATACAGGATAAACAGCGAGTCAGATTTCCTGACTCCAGCCGTCCTGGAAACATATATTTTCAGGGCACTGACAACGTCTAGCAACTTGGAGGCCTCCAAGTCCCTAGTAGCCGCAGGCACCACCAATAGGTTGGTTCAGGTGAAACGCTGAAACCACCTTGGGGAGAAACTGAGGACGAGTCCTCAATTCCGCCCTGTCCGAATGGAAAATCAGATAAGGGCTTTTTCAGGATAAAGCCGCCCATTCTGACACGCGCCTGGCCCAGGCCAGGGCCAACAGCATGACCACTTTTCATGTGAGATATTTTAACTCCACAGATTTAAGTGGTTCAAACCAATGTGACTTTTGGAACCCAAAACTACATTGAGATCCCAAAGTGCCACTGGAGGCACAAAAGGAGGCTGTATATGCAGTACCCCTTTTACAAACGTCTGAACTTCAGGGACTGAAGCTAGTTCTTTTTTGGAAGAAAATTGACAGGGCCGAAATTTGAACCTTAATGGACCCCAATTTCAGGCCCATAGACACTCCTGTTTGCAGGAAATGTAGGAATCGACCCAGTTGAATTTCCTCCGTCGGGCCTTACTGGCCTCGCACCACGCAACATATTTTCGCCAATTGCGGTGATAATGTTTTTGCGGTTACATCCTTCCTGGCTTTGATCAGGATAGGGATGACTTCATCTGGAATGCCTTTTTTCCTTCAGGATCCAGCGTTCAACCGCCATGCCGTCAAACGCAGCCGCGGTAAGTCTTGGAACAGACAGGGTCCTTGCTGGAGCAGGTCCCTTCTTAGAGGTAGAGGCCACGGATCTTCCGTGAGCATCTCTTGAAGTTCCGGTTACCAAGTTCTTCTTGGCCAATCCGGAACCACGAATATAGAGCTTACTCCTCTCCATCTTATCAATCTCAGTACCTTGGGTATGAGAGGCAGAGGAGGGAACACATACCCTGACTGGTACACCCACGGTGTTACCAGAGCGTCTACAGCTTATTGCCTGAGGGTCCCTGGACCTGGCGCAATACCTGTCGAGTTTTTAATCATGTGGAAGACTTCTGGGTGAAGTCCCCACTCTCCCGGGTGGAGGTCGTGCTGAGGAAGTCTGCTTCCCAGTTGTCCACTCCCGGAATGAATACTGCTGACAGTGCTATCACATGATTTTCCGCCCAGCGAAGAATCCTTGCAGCTTCTGCCATTGCCCTCCTGCTTCTTGTGCCACCCTGTCTGTTTACGTGGGTGACTGCCGTGATGTTGTCCGACTGGATCAACACAGGCTGACCTTGAAGCAGAGGTCTTGCTAAGCTTAGAGCATTGTAAATGTCCCTTAGCTTCAGGATATTTATGTGAAGTGATGTCTCCAGGCTTGACCATAAGCCCTGGATATTCCTTCCCTGTGTGACTGCTCCCCAGCCTCGCAGGCTGGCATCCGTGGTCACCAGGACCCAGTCCTGAATGCCTAATCTGCGGCCCTCTAGAAGATGAGCACTCTGCAACCACCACAGGAGGGACACCCTTGTCCTTGGTGACAGGGTTATCCGCTGATGCATCTGAAGATGCGACCCGGACCATTTGTCCAGCAGGTCCCACTGGTGCGTGGAATCTGTCGAATGGGATTGCTTCGTAGGAAGCCACCATTTTACCCAGAACCCTTGTGCATTGATGCACTGAGACTTGGCTCGGTTTTAGGAGGTTCCTGACTAGCTCGGATAACTCCCTGGCTTTCTCCTCCGGGAGAAACACCTTTTTCTGGACTGTGTCCAGGATCATCCCTAGGAACAGAAGACACGTCGTCGGAACCAGGTGCGATTTTGGAATATTGAGAATCCAATCGTGCTGCCGCAACACTACCTGAGATAGTGCTACACCGACCTCCAACTGTTCCCTGGATCTTACCCTTATCAGGGAATTGTCCAAGTAAGGGATAACTAAAATTCACTTCCTTCGAAGGAATATCATCATTTCGGCCATTACCTTGGTAAAGACCCGGGGTGCCGTGGACCATCCATACGGCAGCGTCTGAACTGATAGTGACAGTTCTGTACCATAAACCTGAGGTACCCTTGGTGAGAAGGGTAAATTTTGACATGAAGGTAAGCATCCTTGATGTCCCGAGACATCATGTAGTCCCCTTCTTCCAGGTTCGCAATCACTGCTCTGAGTGACTCAATCTTGAATTTGAACCTCTGTATGTAAGTGTTCAAAGATTTTAGATTTAGAATCGGTCTCACCGAGCCGTCCGGCTTCGGTACCACAACAGTGTGGAATAATACCCCGTTCTCTGTTGCAGGAGGGGTATCTTGATTATCACCTGCTGGGAATACAGCTTGTGAATGGCTTCCAAAACTGTCTCCCTGTCAGAAGGAGACATCGGTAAAGCCGACTTTAGGAAACGGCGAGGGGGAGACGTCTCGAATTCTAATTTGTACCCCTGAGATATCACCTGAAGGATCCAGGGGTCTACTTGCGAGTGAGCCCACTGCGCGCTGAAATTCATTGAGACGGGCCCCCCACCGTGCCTGATTCTGCTTGTAAAGCCCCAGCGTATACTGAGGGCTTGGCAGAGGCGGGAGAGGGTTTCTGTTCCTGGGAACTGGCTGATTTCTGCAGCCTTTTTCCTCTCCCTCTGTCACGGGGCAGAAATGAGGAACCTTGTCCACGAAAAGACTGCGCCTGATAATACGGCATCTTCTCATGTTGAGAGGCGACCTGGGGTACAAACGTGGAATTCCCAGCTGTTGCCGTGGCCACCAGGTCTGAAAGACCGACCCCAAATAACTCCTCCCCTTAATAAAGCAATACTTCCAAATGCCGTTTGGAATACGCATCACCTGACCACTGACGTGTCCATAACCCTCTACTGGTAGAAATGGACAACGCGCTTAGACTTGATGCCAGTCGGCAAATATTCCGCTGTGCATCACGCATATATAGAAATGCATCTTTTAAATGCTCTATAGGCAAAAATATACTGTCCCTATCTAGGGTATCAATATTTTCAGTCAGGGAATCCGACCACGCCAACCCAGCACTGCACATCCAGGCTGAGGCGATTGCTGGTCGCAGTATAACACCAGTATGTGTGTAAATACCTTTTAGGATACCCTCCTGCTTTCTATCAGCAGGATCCTTAAGGGCGGCCATCTCAGGCGAAGGTAGAGCCCTTACAAGCGTGTGAGCGCTTTATCCACCCTAGGGGGTGTTTCCCAACGCACCCTAACCTCTGGCGGGAAAGGATATAATGCCAATAACATTTTAGAAATTATCAGTTGTTATCGGGGGAAACCCACGCATCATCACACACCTCATTTAATTTCTCAGATTCAGGAAAACTACAGGTAGTTTTTCCTCACCGAACATAATACCCCTTTTTTGGTGGTACTCGTATTATCAGAAATGTGTAAAACATTTTTCATTGCCTCAATCATGTAACGTGTGGCCCTACTGGAAGTCACATTCGTCTCTTCACCGTCGACACTGGAGTCAGTATCCGTGTCGGCGTCTATATCTGCCATCTGAGGTAACGGGCGCTTTAGAGCCCCTGACGGCCTATGAGACGTCTGGACAGGCACAAGCTGAGTAGCCGGCTGTCTCATGTCAACCACTGTCTTTTATACAGAGCTGACACTGTCACGTAATTCCTTCCAACAGTTCATCCACTCAGGTGTCGACCCCCTAGGGGGTGACATCACTATTACAGGCAATCTGCTCCGTCTCCACATCATTTTTCTCCTCATACATGTCGACACAAAAGTACAGACATACAGCACACACACAGGGAATGCTCTGATAGAGGACAGGACCCCACTAGCCCTTTGGGGAGACAGAGGGAGAGTTTGCCAGCACACACCAGAGCGCTATATATATATATACAGGGATAACCTTATATAAGTGTTTTTCCCCTTATTGCTGCTGTATAGTTAATACTGCGACTAATTAGTGCCCCCCTCTCTTTTTTAACCCTTTCTGTAGTGTAGTGACTGCAGGGGAGAGTCAGGGAGCTTCCCTCCAACGGAGCTGTGAGGGAAAATGGCGCCAGTGTGCTGAGGAGATAGGCTCCGCCCCCTTATCGGCGGCCTTATCACCCGTTTTTCTATGTATTCTGGCAGGGGTTAAATGCATCCATATAGCCCAGGAGCTATATGTGATGCATTTTTTGCCATCCAAGGTGTTTTTATTGCGTCTCAGGGCGCCCCCCCCCAGCGACCGAAGTGTGAAGTGTGCTGAGAGCAATGGCGCACAGCTGCAGTGCTGTGCGCTACCTTGTTGAAGACAGGACGTCTTCTGCCGCCGATTTTCCGGACCTCTTCTGCCTTCTGGCTCTGTAAGGGGGCCGGCGGCGCGGCTCTGGGACCCATCCAAGCTGGGCCTGTGATCGTCCCTCTGGAGCTAATGTCCAGTAGCCTAAGAAGCCCAATTCACTCTGCACGCAGGTGAGTTCGCTTCTTCTCCCCTTAGTCCCTCGATGCAGTGAGCCTGTTGCCAGCAGGTCTCACTGAAAATAAAAAACCTAATCTTAAACTTTCACTAAGAAGCTCAGGAGAGCCCCTAGTGTGCACCCTTCTCGTTCGGGCACAGAGATCTAACTGAGGCTTGGAGGAGGGTCATAGGGGGAGGAGCCAGTGCACACCAGATAGTCCTAAAGCTTTCTTTAGATGTGCCCAGTCTCCTGCGGAGCCGCTATTCCCCATGGTCCTTACGGAGTCCCCAGCATCCACTTAGGACGTTAGAGAAATAAGATTTTACTCACCGGTAAATCTATTTCTCGTAGACCGTAGTGGATGCTGGGAACTCCATAAGGACCATGGGAAATAGCGGGCTCCGAAGGAGGCTGGGCACTCTAGAAAGATTTATGACTACCTGGTGTGCACTGGCTCCTCCCACTATGACCCTCCTCCAAGCCTCAGTTAGGACACTGTGCCCGGACGAGCTGACATAATAAGGAAGGATTTTGAATCCCGGGTAAGACTCATACCAGCCACACCAATCACACCGTATAACTCGTGATACTATACCCAGTTAACAGTATGAAATATAACTGAGCCTCTCAACAGATGGCTCAACAATAACCCTTTAGTTAGGCAATAACTATATACAAGTATTGCAGACAATCCGCACTTGGGATGGGCGCCCAGCATCCACTACGGACTACGAGAAATAGATTTACCGGTGAGTAAATTCTTATTTTCTCTGACGTCCTAGTGGATGCTGGGAACTCCGTAAGGACCATGGGGATTATACCAAAGCTCCCAAACGGGCGGGAGAGTGCGGATGACTCTGCAGCACCGAATGAGAGAACTCCAGGTCCTCCTCAGCCAGGGTATCAATTTTGTAGAATTTTGCAAACGTGTTTGCCCCTGACCAAGTAACAGCTCGGCAAAGTTGTAAAGCCGAGACCCCTCGGGCAGCCGCCCAAGATAAGCCCACCTTCCCTGTGGAATGGGCTTTCACTGATTTAAGATGCGGCAGTCCAGCCGCAGAATGCGCCTGCTGAATCGTGTCACAGATCCAGCGAGCGATAGTCTGCTTAGAAGCAGGAGCACCCAGCCTGTTGGGTGCATACAGGATAAATAGCGAGTCAATTTTTCTGACTCTAGCCGTCCTGGAAACATAATTTTTCAAGGCCCTGACTACGTCCAGTAACTTGGAATCCTCCAAGTCCCTAGTAGCCGCAGGCACCACAATAGGTTGGTTCAAGTGAAAAGCTGATACCACCTTAGGGAGAAACTGGGGACGAGTCCTCAATTCTGCCCTATCCATATGGAAAATCAGATAAGGACTTTTATATGACAAAGCCGCCAATTCTGATACACGCCTGGCCGAAACCAAGGCCAATAACATGACCACTTTCAACGTGAGATATTTTAGATCCACGGTTTTTAGTGGTTCAAACCAATGTGATTTTAAGAAACTCAACACCACGTTGAGATCCCAAGGTGCCACTGGAGGCACAACCGGGGGCTGAATATGCAGCACTCCTTTTACAATGTCTGAACTTCAGGTACTGAAGCTAATGCTTTCTGGAAGAAAATCGACAGAGCCGAGATCTGTATCTTAATGGAGCCTAATTTTAGGCCCATAGACACTCCTGCTTGTAGGAAATGCAGAAATCGACCTAGTTGAAATTCCTCTGTTGGGGCCTTTTTTGGCCTCACACCAAGCAACATATTTCCGCCATATGCGGTGATAATGTTTTGCAGTTACATCTTTCCTGGCTTGAATCAGCGTAGGAATGACTTCCTCCGGAATGCCCTTTTCCTTTAGGATCCGGCGTTCAACCGCCATGCCATCAAAACGTAGCCGCGGTAAGTCTTGGAACAGACAGGGCCCCTGCTGCAGCAGGTCCTGTCTGAGCGGCAGAGGCCATGGGTCCTCTGATACATTTTTTTGAAGTTCTGGGTACCAGGCTCTTCTTGGCCAATCCGGAACCACGAGTATCGTTCTTACTCCTCGCCTTCTTATTATTCTCAGTACCTTTGGTATGAGAGGCAGAGGGGGGAACACAGAAAACGACTGGTACACCCACGGTGTTACCAGAGCGTCCACAGCTATCGCCTGAAGGTCCCTTGACCTGGCGCAATATCTTTTATAGCTTTTTGTTGAGGCGGGACGCCTTCATGTCCACCTGTGGCCTTTCCCAATGGTGTACAATTCTTTGGAAGACTTCTGGATGAAGTCCCCACACTCTCGGGTGGAAGTCGTGTCTGCTGAGAAGATCTGCTTCCCAGTTGTCCACTCCGGGAATGAACACTGCTGACAGTGCTAACACATGATTTTCCGCCCATCGGAGAATCCTTGTGGCTTCTGCCATCGCCATCCTGCTTCCTGTGCCGCCCTGTTGGTTTACATGGGCGACTGCCGTGATGTTGCCTGATTGGATCAGGACCGGCTGGTTTTGAAGCAGAGGCCTTGCCTGACTCAGGGCATTGTAAATGGCCCTCTGTTCCAGAATATTTATGTAGGGAAGTCACCTGACTTGACCAAAGTCCCTGGAAGTTTCTTCCCTGTGTGACTGCCCCCCAGCCTCAAAGGCTGGCATCCATGGTCACTAGGACCTAGTCCTGTATGTCGAACCTGCGGCCCTCTTGAAGATGGGCACTCTGCAGCCACTACAGTAGAGATACCCTGGTCCTTGGAGACAGGGTTATCAGCCTAATGCATCTGAAGATGCGACCCGGACCACTTGTCCAACAGGTCCCCCTGAAAAGTTCTTGCATGGAACCTGCCGAATGGGATTGCTTCGTAGGAAGCTAACATTTTTCCCAGGACTCACGTGCAATGATGCACCGATAACTGTTTTGGCTTCAGGAGGTCTCTGACTAGAGATGACAGCTCCTTGGCTTTCTCCACCGGGAGAAACACTTATTTCTGGTCTGTGTCCAGAACCATCCCCAGGAACAGTAGACGTGTCGTAGGAACCAGCTGTGACTCTGGACTGTTTAGAATCCAACCGTGCTGTTGTAGCACTTTCCAAAATAGTGCTACCCCGACTAGCAACTGCTCCTTGGACCTCGCCCTTATAAGGAGATTGTCCAAGTACGAGATAATTAAAACTCCCCTTTTTCAAAGGAGTATCATCATTCCGGCCATTACCTTGGTAACACCCTCGGTGCCATGTACAGTCCAAACGGCAGAGTCTGGACTTGGTAATGGTAATCCTGTACCACAAATCTGAGGTACTCCTGACGAGGATAGTAAATAGGGACATGCAGGTAAGCATCCTTGATGTCCCGGGATACCATGTAATCCCCCTCGTCCAGGCTTGCAATAACCGCCCTGAGCGATTCCATCTTGAACTTGAATTTTTTATGCATGTGTTCAAGGATTTTAAATATAACGAAGGGTCACACCGAACCATGCGGTTTCGGTACCCCAACCGTGTGGAATAGTAACCCCGTCCTTGTTGAAGTAGGGGCACCTTAAGTATTACCTGCTGGGAATACAGCTTATTAATTGCCTCTAGCACAGCCTCCCTGCCTGAGGGAGTTGTCGGCAAGGCATATTTGAGGAAACGGCGGGGGGAAGACATCTCGAATTCCAGCTTGTACCCCTGAAATACTACTTGAATGAAACAGGGATCCACCTGTGAGCGAGCCCACTGATCGCTGAAACTTTTGAGACGGCCCCCCACCGTACCTGGCTACACCTGTGGAGCCCCCGCGTCATGCTGTGGACTCAGAGGAAGCGAGAGAAGAATTATGATTCTGGGAACAGGCTGACTGGTGCAGCTTTTTCCCTCTTCCCTTGTCTCTGTACAGAAAGGAAACGCCTTTGACCCGCTTGCTTTTCTGAAGCCGAAAGGACTGTACCTGATAATACAGTGCTTTCTTAGTCTGTGAGGAAAACTGAGGTAAAAATATTTCTTCCCAGCTGTTGCTGCGGATACGAGGTCCCAGAGACCATCCCCAAATAATTCCTCACTCTTATAAGGCAGAATCTCTATGCGCCTTTTAAGGTCAGCATCACCTGTCCAGTGACAGGTCTCTAATACCCTCCTGACAGAATGGACATTACATTCATTTTGGATGCCAGCCGGCAAAATATCCCTCTGTGCATCCCTCATATATAAGACGACGTCTTTAATATGTTCTCATGTTAGCAAACTAGCATGTTTGACAGGGTCACCGACCACGCTGCAGCAGCACGCTCTGAAGGTTTCAGTCTAGTACCTGAGTGTGTAAATACAGACTTCAGGATAGCCTCCTGCTTTTTATCAACAGGTACCTTCAAAGTGGCCGTTCCTAAAACGGCAGTGCCACCTATTTTGACAACCGTGTGAGCGCCTTATCCACCCTAGGGGATATCTCCCAGCGTAACTTATCCTCTGGCGGGAAAAGGTACGCCATCAGTAACTTTTTAGAAATTACCAGTTTCTTATCAGGGGGAACCCACGCTTTTCACACACTTCATTCATTCATCTGATGGGGGAACAAAACACTGCCTGCTTTTTCTCCCCAAACATAAAAACCCCATTTTTAGAGGTTAATGTCAGAAATGTGTAACACATTATTTTTATTGCCGGGATCAAGTCACGGATGTTCCTAGTGGATTGTGTATATGTCTCAACCTTGTCGACACTGGAGTCAGACTCCGTGTCGACATCTGTGTCTGCCATCTGAATGAGCGGGCGTTTTTGAGCCCCTGATGGCTTTTGAGACGCCTGGGCAGGCACGGGCTGAGAAGCCGGCTGTCCCACAGCTGTTACGTCATCCACCCTTTTATGTAAGGAGTTGACACTGTCGGTTAATACCTTTTACCTAACCATCCACTCTGGTGTCGGCCCCACAGGGGGCGACATCACATTTATCGGCATCTGCTCCGTCACTATATAAGCCTCCTCCTCAAACATGTCGACACAGCTGTACCGACACACCGCACTCACACAGGGAATGCTCTGACTGAGGACAGGACCCACAAAGCCCTTTGGGGAGACAGAGAGAGAGTATGCCAGCACACACCAGAGCGCTATATAATGAGATTAACACTATAACTGAGTGAATTTTCCCCCATAGCTGCTTGTATATACAATATTGCGCCTAAATTTAGTGCCCCCCCTCTCTTTTTTACCCTTTGAGCCTGAAAACTACAGGGGAGAGCCTGGGGAGCTTTCTTCCAGTTGCACTGTGAAGAGAAAATGGCGCCAGTGTGTCTGAGGGAGATAGCTCCGCCCCTTTTCCGCGGCCTATTCTCCTGCTTTTTTCTGGATTCTGGCAGGGGTATTTACCACATATATAGCCTCTGGGGCTATATATTGTGGTATTTTTGCCAGCCAAGGTGTTTTTATTGCTGCTCAGGGCGCCCCCCCCCAAGCGCCCTGCACCCTCAGTGACCGGAGTGTGAAGTGTGTATGAGGAGCAATGGCGCACAGCTGCAGTGCTGTGCGCTACCTTGGTGAAGACTGATGTCTTCTGCCGCCGTTTTTCCGGACCTCTTCTTGCTTCTGGCTCTGTAAGGGGGACGGCGGCGCGGCTCCGGGACCGAACACCAAGGACTGGGCCTGCGGTCGATCCATCTGGAGCTAATGGTGTCCAGTAGCCTAAGAAGCCCAATCCGGCTGCAAGCAGGCGAGTTCGCTTCTTCTCCCCTTAGTCCCTCGCTGCAGTGAGCCTGTTGCCAGCAGGTCTCACTGAAAATAAAAAACCTAAATCTATACTTTCTTTCTAAGGGCTCAGGAGAGCCCCTAGTGTGCATCCAACCTCGGCCGGGCACAAGATCTAACTGAGGCTTGGAGGAGGGTCATAGTGGGAGGAGCCAGTGCACACCAGGTAGTCATAAATCTTTCTAGAGTGCCCAGCCTCCTTCGGAGCCCGCTATTCCCCATGGTCCTTACGGAGTTCCCAGCATCCACTAGGACGTCAGAGAAATAGAAGTTCGGGTGTGACTGACCTATGTAATGGGTGACCAGTGCTCATGAAACATCCAAAAAAAGAAAAAAACTGTATGGCCCTGAAATCAGAGGGAGGCCCAACCATGATGTCATCACTTGCTTTGGACCGCTACGTTATGTCAATGCACGATCAACCCTCTAGCCAGTGCTCCATCATTCAAAAAGAGTGACATTCAAACACCAAGTCCCAAGAGTAGACAGCAACAAGCCTTAAGAAACAAGGACACAAAATCCCTTCTCTCTTATCGATGGGGAACATTGTGGAAAACTGTGGTATGTCCCTGTGCTGTGCTCAATACTGTAAACCTGGACCCAGCATCAAAGTAGACAAAGGTATCGAAGCAGTAGAATTTGATTTAAGTGTGGCAGAAGACTACGTGGCTGCTCTACAAAGTTGCTCAGCAGAGGCACCACGTCAAACTGTCCATGAAATCCTCACTGGTGGAATGAGCCTGCACCAGGACCAGTTTTGCCAAAAGGTAGACCTGGCGGATAGTGAAGTGAAGCCAGTGAGCTAAGGTCTGTTTAGAGGCCGGCCAGCTATGTTTGTGAAGTTCAGAGAACAAAATAGATCCCACGTCCTAGCAATGTAAATACAGAGGGCCCAAACCACATCAAGGGTCGCCAACTCCGGAGACGAATTAAAGACAGAAAGGGAAGTTATTACAATTTCCTGATTAATGTAGATACTGGACAAAACTTTTGGAAGGAAGCCAAGGCACATTCTCAGAACTGCTCGATCTGGATGGAAAAGAAAAGGAGAGCGAAGGGACAGCATACTCAAAATCTGATACCCGCCAGGCCGAGGCAATAGCACGAAAAAAGAGAGAGTCTTCAAACCAAGCCAGTGAAGTTCCACTGTGTACAAGTTTTCAAAGAAGGAAACCTGAAGCGCTTTCAACACAAAAATCAGGGGCCACCGGTGGAACAACTGGTGGTTGAAGGTGGAGCACTTCCTGCTGGAAGGTTTGGACATACGGCACGGCAACAAGGATATCTTTTTCTGGAAAAGAACCAAGATCGTGGAGACGTAGGGAAAAAAAGCTAAAGGCCAAAATGCAAAACTGCATGAAAAAAAAACAACCACCAAGACCCAGGAAAAAACAAAAACAAGAGCCGGGATAAACAAAAAACTCGATTCAGACTGCGGACCTAACACCAATTGTAGTAGGCCTGCCAAACCCAGTGATAATGTCTGGCAGATAAATGTTTTAGTGCATTCTGCAAACTGCAGATGACAGAGGCTGAAAAGCCTTTTTCCATTAAGATGGTTGGCTCAAGAGCGACCCCTTTATGGCGAGTCGTTTCAGCAGAAAGTTCGGACGAAGAGGTAGATGCAAAGGGGGGGGAATTGTGGCCTGTCGAAGGACAGGCCAAGAAGATCTGCATACCAAGCTCGCCGGGTCAAATCAGGAGCGACCAGAAAAACGGTGCCTCCCTCCAACTTCAGCTTACAGAGAAGCCGCTGAATTAGGGAGATTGAAGGAAAGACGTAAAAAAGCAGCTAGGTGCACCGGACCACAAAAGTGTCCACCAGAAAAGCTCCCGGTTGCTTGATGCTGGGGCACAATCATGGAAGCTTGCTGTTTTGTTGATGTCCGGCTGCGCCAAACGATTCACCAACATCTGGAACACGGCTAGGTGAAGTAACTACTCGCCTTGGTGGATGCCTTGGCTGCTTAGAAAGTCCACCTACCAATTTTGAACTCCTGGGATGTGGACGGCCGACAGAGTTGAAAGGCTCCTAAACTGTGAGTTCCGCCTTGATGGTTTATGTACACAATGGCCGACGCTTTGTCGGACTGGACTTTGCCTGGCTTGTGATGTAGAAGAAACTTTGCCTGGCACAAGGCCATATACACCGCCCAAAGCTCTAAAACGTTGATTGGGTATTAACACTACCTGCGACGTCCACTGACTCTAAAAAGTGCAAAATGGATGACCTGTGTCCAAATGAGAAGCATGGAGACAACACATCAAGGAGTGGCGCATCTTCCAAGACAGGATAATTGTCTGGGATCAAAAATGAAGATGGGATCAGTTCCATCTGGACAGAAGATCTTAAAAAAGGTCTTGAGTGGTACTGAGCGTACTCCACCAACTCTAAACAGAACATGCCAGAATCGCAATTAAATTGAACCATTCAAAATGTCTGCAAGACATTAATTTAGATACATGGCCTGTACAAACATGTAAGAAATTTCAAACTTAACATATAATATCATCCTCCTTATTGCTTTGAATTGTTGAACCTTGGATTGCCTGTCACACGGTGCAATAGGGTTTTAGATTTCTTAATAAATAGACCACAAGAAGTTAGACTGGGACATTTGAAGTAATCTATTACTGGTACCCCACAGGTGTGTGTTTTAAGCCCACTTTTATTTTCATTATCCACTTATGATTGTGTTTCATCATCTGAGTCAAACTAGATCATAAAATTTGCTTATGACACAACAATTGTGCGGCTCATATGAGATGGAGATAAGATGTTGTACTGAGAAGAGGTGGAAAGGTTGGTTAGCTGGAATGAATCCAATTGCTTACTTCTAAATTTAAAAAAGACAAATCGGAAGACAAATAAGTCTAAATTATTACCGGTACTTATTGCAAACTTAGAAGTCGAAAGTGTAAAAGGAGAGTTATGGTAGACTTACCATTGTTAACTCTTTATTCAAAGTTCATAGGGTCCACAGGAAACATCAGGTTTGTAGTGGTGGATGGAGAGTCCAGACACAGTTAAAGCTTTCAGCATATCCCAGTCTCTTTCCCCCTATAACCCTGCCTCCATGCACAGGACATCAGTTTTGGTAACTAGCTCAGAGCAAAAAGCAGACAAAGGAGAAAAGAAAGATGTTAGGCTCATAAAAACACATTCTCACAACCAGAGGCCAATGACGTAAAACCCCAGAGAGGCCAGGTGCGTCAGGGTGGTCGCCCTGTGGACCCTATGAACAAGGGTAAGTCTACCATAACTCTCCTTTTCTTCATCAGGGTTCATAGGTTCCACAGGGAACATCAGTGATGTTCTAATGCAGTAGTTCAAGGGAGGGGACGCGCCTGAGAGGATAAAAGAAAACGTCCAAAGGAAGCATCCTGGGAGGCGAAGGTATCAAAGGCATAAAACATAAGAAACGTGTGGACTGAAGACCACGTAGCCGCCTTACACAATTGTTTGGCAGACACTTCATGGTGTGCCGCCCATGAAGGTCCAACAGACCGAGTAGAATGGGCAGAGATCGAAGCTGGGACAGGTAGTTCAGCTTGCTGGTAGGCATGTGCAATGACCATTCTAATCCATCTGCGAGCATTTGCTTATTAGCAGGCCAACCACGCTTGTGAAACCCAAAAAGAATGAACAGAGCATCAGACCGTCTGATGGAGCTAGAACGGCCTACATAGACACGCAGACCACGAACCACATCCAAAGAACGTTCCGTTGGTGAGAGGTCTGTGGACATAATGACCGGAACCACAATCTCTTGATTTAGATGTCATCATTAGACGTGTGACATGAGAATCCACAGGGGCGTGAAGTTTCCAATATGTACATATTGCGTCAGGGAGAGGATAGCGAGCTAATGTGCATTTAGACAAAAGGAATTTCTTGGCAGGAGAATTCCAGGGTTCCTGTCTTATTTTGATTAGATGATCAGAGTGTGGAAACTCTGCTCTGAATATCTTTTGTTTCTTAAACATATCAGCTTTCTTGGAATAAGTTTAATAGCATCAACCAATACAGGTACATCAACCATAATGGAAACATCGTCCTCAGCTGCACAAGAATCTGTGACAGAGGGAGCAGTATCCTCACCCTATTCCTCAGATGACCTATTAGAATCTGAAAGGACAGTGGATTGAGAAGATGATGTAGCTTGTCTGGAGGAACCAGTGGCATGTTTATTCCCAATCAGGTTCTTTTGTTTAGACAGAATCTATATTAACTGCTGAACCTGATGAGAAAGCGTATATACCCAGGGTGGATTTGCAATTGGTACCAAATTGGGTGGTATCGACATAGGAGGGCCCACAGCCGGAGTAAGTCGGTCCACTAAAGTACCTAACATTTGTGAAAAGGCAGCCCAGGGAGGATCTTGTGTGGAAGCAGTAGTAGTGTACTGACCAGGTGGTGTAACACAGTTAACACAAAGGCCATACTGATTAAAATGCTCTGCAGATAGCCCCGCAGGACAAACTCTACAGGGAATAGCAGCGGGTAATCTGCTTGTTTGCAACACTTTTTGTTAAGACATTTTATGCAGAAACAAGTAGTGTGCCTTTACACTGCTGCAGAGTGGTATGTGACGAGACAAAGCCAATTAGAAGTGCTGCATACAATGTCCCTGAAAGCACCTGTGCCCAGGGGTACAGAAATAAAAGTGATCGTATATACCGTAAAGATGAAAAGAAAAGCAGGCAGAACAAGCACACAGTCACATACAATGCAGAGAAATGTACAATTACACTGCAATGAGCACTTGAATCAACTACTCAGCTTGCATATGAAGCAGGTAGGATGTGTTTGTAAAAACCTGGCGTGCGGCAGACGTTTTTACAATGAGACTTAGAACCCAGCGTTCCCGGAGACCTGCTTGCTGCCTTTCTGAAATGGCTGCCCGGTTCTCATGAGGGAAGGAGGGAGAGTGAAGACGCTCAAGGGCGGGAAATCTCTTATAGACTGGCGCCCAGATTTGAGGGAGGGGCTACAGGTTAAGTGCAACCTCCCCTGTGCTGATCTTCCACCTGGAGGTAAAATGCGGGCCTTTTAAATAGGTATAATGTACACCATAACCTGTGACCCTAAACGCCCTGGTGGTCTAATGGAGGTCATGATCTGAGACCGTGTCCACACCAGTGCTGCGCATCCGTCCTCCTGGACGCGCTGCGGGCTACGATTTCAATGTGGGTCCCGCGAGGAGACCCTCTTACCTTCCCTCCAATGCAGGCCACGCAGTCCCGGGGTCCCATTAGCAAGCGGTGCTAGTTGCTGTGTGTGGTGTCCCCTGATGCAAGTTCTCATCCGAGGCACAGGCCAAGCAGGAGTTTCAGAACCAGCAGGGAAGGGAGGGGTGATGGACCTGCAGCGCTGAAGTCTCAGACTTACAGCGCAGTCAGCCCAGAGGAAAAATAGTAAAAATGAAAAAGTTTTGGGGCAGCAGCCCCCTGTAAACGGTGCACCTGCTTTCTACAGGCACAAACAAAAATATTGATGGCAAGAGCATGGAGGCGGGGTCATAGGGGGGGGGGGGGGGGGGTCGAGAGAGCCAGGCATCCTTGGATATGCTGAACGCTTTAACTGTTTGGTGCCCAGACTCTCCATCCACCACTACAACCCTGATGTTCCCTGTGGAACCTATGAACCCAGATGAAGAAAAGATTTTCAATTGTTAGGACACATCATCTCGGAGGATCTGTCTTGGAGTTCCAATGTTTTAACTATGGTTAAGAAGGCGTAACAACATCTGCATTTTTTGAGGAAATTGAGAGCAGTAAGCTTGTCCAAGAAACACCTAATGAATTTTCATCGTTGTGTTATTAAAAGTATCTTAACTTATTGTTTTTCAGTTTGGTACAGAAACTGCACCAAATTAAACCGTAAATTGTTAGAGCGGGTGGTCAAGACAGCTGGGAATATCATTGGCACTGAATTGCCCACCACTGAAGAAGTGCGTATTAGCAACAGCCTACGGAAAGGAAATAGTATTTTAAAGGATTGTGATCATTCGAACCACAGTAGGTTCTCTCTCTTACTTTCAAAAGGTGTTTTCGCTGAATCAAATCTAAAACCTCACAGTTTAGAAACAGTTTATTTCCATCCATTATTATAAGAATGAAACCATCTGAGGAGTTCTAATATATATACTGTTTCTAGATTGTTATGTGGTTGATCCGGAGTAAAAATAAGAATTTACTTACCGATAATTCTATTTCTCGTAGTCCGTAGTGGATGCTGGGGACTCCGTCAGGACCATGGGGAATAGCGGCTCCGCAGGAGACAGGGCACAAAAATAAAGCTTTAGGATTAGGTGGTGTGTACTGGCTCCTCCCCCTATGACCCTCCTCCAAGCCTCAGTTAGGATACTGTGCCCGGACGAGCGTACACAATAAGGAAGGATATTGAATCCCGGGTAAGACTCATACCAGCCACACCAATCACACCGTATAACTTGTGATCTGAACCCAGTTAACAGTATGACAAACGTAGGAGCTTCTGAACAGACGGCTCACAACAATAACAACCCGAATTTGTTTGTAACAATAACTATGTACAAGTATTGCAGACAATCCGCACTTGGGATGGGCGCCCAGCATCCACTACGGACTACGAGAAATAGAATTATCGGTAAGTAAATTCTTATTTTCTCTAACGTCCTAAGTGGATGCTGGGGACTCCGTCAGGACCATGGGGATTATACCAAAGCTCCCAAACGGGCGGGAGAGTGCGGATGACTCTGCAGCACCGAATGAGAGAACTCAAGGTCCTCCTCAGCCAGGGTATCAAATTTGTAGAATTTTGCAAACGTGTTTGCCCCTGACCAAGTAGCAGCTCGGCAGAGTTGTAATGCCGAGACCCCCCGGGCAGCCGCCCAGGATGAGCCCACTTTCCTTGTGGAATGGGCCTTGACAGATTTAGGTTGTGGCAAGCCTGCCACAGAATGTGCAAGTTGAATTGTGCTACAAATCCAACGAGCAATCGTCTGCTTAGAAGCAGGAGCACCCATCTTGTTGGGTGCATACAATATAAACAGTGAGTCAGACTTTCTGACTCCCGCCGTTCTTGAAATATATATTTTCAATGCCCGGACCACGTCCAACAACTTGGAATCCTCCAAATCGTTAGTAGCCGCAGGCACCACAATAGGCTGGTTCAGGTGAAACGCTGACACCACCTTAGGCAGAAAATGAGGACGCGTCCGCAGTTCTGCCCTGTCCGTATGGAAAATCAGATATGGGCTCTTATATGATAAAGCCGCCAATTCTGATACTCTCCTGGCTGAAGCCAGGGCCAGTAGCATGGTTACTTTCCATGTAAGATACTTCAACTCCACCGATTTGAGCGGCTCAAACCAATGGGATTTGAGAAAATCCAAGACTACATTAAGATCCCACGGTGCCACTGGGGGCACAACCGGGGGCTGTATATGTAGTACTCCTTTTACAAAAGTCTGGACTTCAGGAACTGAAGCCAATTCTTTCTGGAAGAAAATCGACAGGGCCGAAATTTGAACCTTAATGGACCCCAATTTTGAGGCCCATAGACAATCCTGTTTGCAGGAAATGTAGGAATCGACCCAGTTGAAATTCCTCCGTGGGGGCCTTCGTGGCCTCACACCACGCAACATATTTTCTCCAAATGCGGTGATAATGTTGTGCAGTCACCTCCTTCCTGGCTTTTACCAGTGTAGGAATGACCTCTTCCGGAATGCCTTTTTCCCTTAGAATTCGGCGTTCAACCGCCATGCCGTCAAACGCAGCCGCGGTAAGTCTTGGAATAGACACGGTCCCTGCTGAAGCAGGTCCCGTCTTAGAGGTAGAGGCCACGGATCCTCCGTGAGCATCTCTTGAAGTTCCGGGTACCAAGTTCTTCTTGGCCAATCCGGAGCCACTAGTATCGTTCTTACTCCCTTTTGCCGTATAATTCTCAGTACTTTTGGTATGAGAGGCAGAGGAGGGAACACATACACTGACTGGAACACCCACGGTGTTACCAGAGCGTCCACAGCTATTGCCTGAGGGTCTCTTGACCTGGCGCAATACCTGTCCAGTTTTTTGTTGAGGCGGGACGCCATCATATCCACCATTGGTTTTTCCCAACGGTTCACAATCATGTGGAAGACTTCTGGATGAAGTCCCCACTCTCCCGGGTGTAGATCGTGTCTGCTGAGGAAGTCTGCTTCCCAGTTGTCCACTCCCGGAATGAATACTGCTGACAGTGCTATCACATGATCTTCCGCCCAGCGAAGAATCCTTGCAGCTTCTGCCATTGCTGTCCTGCTTCTTGTGCCGCCCTGTCTGTTTACGTGGGCGACTGCCGTGATGTTGTCCGACTGGATCAACACCGGCTGACCCTGAAGCAGGGGTTTTGCCAGACTTAGAGCATTGTAAATCGCTCTTAGCTCCAGTATATTTATGTGAAGAGACATCTCCAGGCTTGACCATACTCCCTGGAAGTTTCTTCCCTGTGTGACCGCTCCCCAGCCTCTCAGACTGGCATCCGTGGTCACCAGGACCCAGTCCTGTATGCCGAATCTGCGGCCCTCTAACAGATGAGCACTCTGCAACCACCACAGAAGAGACACCCTTGTCCGTGGCGATAAGGTTATCCGCTGATGCATCTGCAGATGCGATCCGGACCATTTGTCCAGCAGATCCCACTGAAAAGTTCGTGCGTGGAATCTGCCGAATGGAATCGCTTCGTAAGAAGCCACCATCTTTCCCAGGACTCTTGTGCATTGATGCACAGACACTGTCCCTGGTTTTAGGAGGTTCCTGACAAGTTCGGATAACTCCCTGGCTTTCTCCTCCGGAAGAAACACCTTTTTCTGAACCGTGTCCAGAATCATTCCCAGGAACAGCAGACGTGTCGTCGGGGTCAACTGAGATTTTGGAAAATTCAGAATCCACCCGTGTTGTTGCAGCACTAGTTGGGTTAGTGCTACTCCGTCCTCCAGCTGTTCTCTGGACCTTGCCCTTATCAGGAGATCGTCCAAGTAAGGGATAATTAATACGCCTCTTCTTCGCAGAAGAATCATCATTTCGGCCATTACCTTGGTAAAGACCCGAGGTGCCGTGGACAATCCAAACGGCAGCGTCTGAAACTGATAATGACAGTTTTGCACCACGAACCTGAGGTACCCTTGATGTGAAGGGCAAATTGGGACATGCAGGTAAGCATCCTTTATGTCCAGGGACACCATAAAGTCCCCTTCTTCCAGATTCGCTATCACTGCTCTGAGTGACTCCATCTTGAACTTGAATTTTTGTATGTACAGGTTCAAAGATTTCAGATTTAGAATAGGTCTTACCGAGCCGTCCGGCTTCGGTACCACAAATAGCGTGGAGTAATACCCCTTTCCCTGTTGTAGGAGGGGTACCTTGACTATCACCTGCTGAGAAAACAGCTTGTGAATGGCTTCCAATACCGTCGCCCTGTCTGAGGGAGACGTTGGCAAAGCAGACTTTAGGAACCGGCGAGGGGGAGACTTCTCGAATTCCAACCTGTAACCCTGAGATACTACCTGCAGAATCCAGGGGTCCACCTGTGAGCAAGCCCACTGTGCGCTGAAATTCTTGAGTCGACCCCCCACCGCTCGTGAGTCCGCTTGTAAGGCCCCAGCGTCATGCTGAGGGCTTTGCAGAACCCTGGGAGGGCTTCTGTTCCTGGGCAGGGGCTGCTTGCTGCCCTCTCTTACCCCTTCCTCTGCCCCGAGGCAGATATGACTGTCCTTTTGTCCGCTTGTTCTTATAGGACCGAAAGGACTGCGGCTGAAAAGACGGTGTCTTTTTCTGTTGGGAGGGGGTCTGAGGTAAAAAAGTGGATTTTCCGGCAGTTGCCGTGGCCACCAGATCCGATAGACCGACGCCAAATAATTCCTCCCCTTTATACGGCAATACTTCCATATGTCGTTTGGAATCCGCATCACCTGACCACTGTCGCGTCCATAAACTCCTTCTGGCAGATATGGACATCGCATTTACTCTCGATGCCATAGTGCAAATATCTCTCTGCGCATCTCGCATATAAAGGAAAGCATCCTTTAATTGCTCTATAGTCAATAAAATACTGTCCCTATCCAGGGTATCAATATTTTCAGTCAGGGAATCCAACCAGACGACCCCAGCACTGCACATCCAGGCTGAGGCGATGGCTGGTCGCAGTATAACACCAGTATGTGTGTATATACTTTTTAGGGTAGTTTCCAGTCTCCTATCCGCTGGATCCCTGAGGGCGGCCGTATCAGGAGACGGTAACGCCACTTGTTTTGATAAGCGTGTGAGCGCCTTATCCACCCTAGGGGGTGTTTCCCAGCGCGCCCTAACCTCTGGCGGGAAAGGGTATAATGCTAATAACTTTTTTTGAAATTAGCATTTTTCTATCTGGGTTAACCCACGCTTCATCACATACATCATTTAATTCCTCTGATTCAGGAAAAAATACAGGTAGTTTTTTCACCCCCCACATAATACCCCTTTTTGTGGTACTTGCAGTATCAGAGATATGCAAAGCCTCCTTCATTGCCGTGATCATATAACGTGTGGCCCTACTTGAAAATACGTTTGTTTCATCATCGTCGACACTAGATTCAGTGTCTGTGTCTGGGTCTGTGTCGACCGACTGAGGTAAAGGGCGCTTTACAGCCCCTGACGGTGTCTGAGACGCCTGGGCAGGTACTACTTGGTTTGCCGGCCGTCTCATGTCGTCAACTGATTTTTGTAATGTGCTGACATTATCACGTAATTCCATAAACAAAGCCATCCATTCCGGTGTCGACTCCCTGGGGGGTGACATCACCATTATCGGCAATTGCTCTGCCTCCACACCAACATCGTCCTCATACATGTCGACACACACGTACCGACACACAGCAGACACACAGGGAATGCTCTTATCGAAGACAGGACCCCACTAGCCCTTTGGGGAGACAGAGGGAGAGTTTGCCAGCACACACCCAAGCGCTATAATATATATGGGAACAACCTTATATAAGTGTTGTTCCTTATAGCAGCTTAAATATATCCAATATATCGCCAAAAAATGCCCCCCCTCTCTGTTTTACCCTGTTTCTGTAGTGCAGTGCAGGGGAGAGTCCTGGGAGTCTTCCTCACAGCGGAGCTGAGCAGGAAAATGGCGCTGTGTGCTGAGGAGAATAAGCCCCGCCCCCTATTTCGGCGGGCTTTCCTCCCGTAGTTTTAGATAACTGGCATGGGTTAAATACATACATATAGCCTCAATGGCTATATGTGATGTATTCTTTTGCCATAAGGTATTAAAATATTGCTGCCCAGGGCGCCCCCAGCAGCGCCCTGCACCCTCCGTGACCGCTTGGTGTGAAGTGTGTGACAACAATGGCGCACAGCTGCAGTGCTGTGCGCTACCTTCATGAAGACTGAAGAGCCTTCTGCCGCCTGTTTCCGGACCTTCAATCTTCAGCATCTGTAAGGGGGGTCGGCGGCGCGGCTCCGGGACGAACCCCAGGGTGAGACCTGTGTTCCGACTCCCTCTGGAGCTAATGGTGTCCAGTAGCCTAAGAATCCAATCCATCCTGCACGCAAGTGAGTTGAAATTCTCTCCCCTAAGTCCCTCGATGCAGTGAGCCTGTTGCCAGCAGGACTCACTGAAAATAAAAAACCTAAAAAACTTTTTCTAAGCAGCTCTTTAGGAGAGCCACCTAGATTGCACCCTGCTCGGACGGGCACAAAAACCTAACTGAGGCTTGGAGGAGGGTCATAGGGGGAGGAGCCAGTACACACCACCTAATCCTAAAGCTTTATTTTTGTGCTCTGTCTCCTGCGGAGCCGCTATTCCCCATGGTCCTGACGGAGTCCCCAGCATCCACTTAGGACGTTAGAGAAATGTTGTTGTGTACAATTTTTTATTGGTTTTGCACAATGACAAATAAAGTATATATCTACTAAAACAAATCTCCAAAATAAACAAAACAGATTGTAACCACCCAAAACAAAATTATTAGGCATCAGAAAGCACATACAAATTAGTAGTAATTAACTGTAACCCCCATAGCCAACCTACCTAACCCTACCTCCAACCTTAGTGAGTCTGTGCAAACCACATCACCATTAATAGTAAACTCAGATCTGAAAGTCAGCCCTTCCCCACACATTCTTAACTGTAATATAATAGGATTTGAATTACCCACTGGTAAATCCTTTTCTCGTAGTCCATAAGGGATATTGGGGAGATTTAGTACGATGGGGTATAGATGGGGTCCAAAGGAGACGGTGCACTTTAAATTTCTTCCCTGGGTGTGCTGGCTCCACCCATCTATGCCCCCTCCCAAAGGCAGTTATAGGTAAAACAGTGCCCGAAGGAGAAAGGACATATATGAGAGAAGGAACATGAAAACAAAGAGTGGTGAGATTTATATACCAGCACACCACTAACATAAAACAACCAGCAACTGCTGGTAACAACAGCAGCAACAGCTGAACAGATAAACACATAAAAGAGAACCTGCAGTAAAGTCAACGCACTGAGGCGGGCGCCCAATATCCCTTATGGACTACGAGAAAAGGATTTACTGGTAGGTAATTAAAATCCTATTTTCTCTAGCATCCATAAGGGATATTGGGGAGACTTAGTACGATGGGGACATCCCAAAGCTTCCAGAATGGGCTGGAATGTGCGGAGACTTCTGCAGCACCACCTGCCCAAACTCGGTATCCTCTTTGGCCAAGGTATCAAACTAAGGCCGTGACTCCACGGGCAGCTGCCCAGGAAGAACCCACCGATCTTGTAGAGTGGGCCTTCAGAGACTAAGGAACAGGTAAGGCTGCAGACAGGCCTGTTGGATAGTAAATCTAAGCCAACAAGCAATAGACTGCTTCGAAGCAGGACAACCCTTTTTCTGCGCATCATAGAGCACAAACTAAGAAACAGTCTTTCTGATCCGAGCTGTTCGCTTGACATAGATCCTCAAGGCTCGCACAGCAACTAATGCCTCCGGAGGAGCACAAGAGTCAGAACTGGACGGAACCACAATAGGTTGATTCAGGTGAAATGCAGATACAACCTTCGGCAGCTACTGCTGTCTAGACCAGTGCTCCGCTCTGTCCTCGTAAAAGACCAAGTATGGGCTTTTACACAATAAGGCCCCCAATTCTGAGACACGATGAGCAGAAGCCAGGGCCAGTAACATCACCGTCTTCCACGAGGTACTTGTCTTCCACAGTCATAAGAGGTTCAAACCAGGAGGACTGTAGAAATCCCAATACCACATTCAAATCCCAGGGCGCCATAAGCGGCACACAAGGAGGTTATATGTGGAGTACCCCGCTTGCAAGAAGGTCTGCACTTCTGGACAAAGCCAATTTTTTTCTCTGGAAGAAAATAGAAAGAGCTGAAATCTGGACCTTAATAGAAACCAGACGTAAGCCCTTATCCACACCAGCCTGCAGGAAACGTAAAAAACGTCCCAAGTGGAACTCTGCAGGCAGATACGTGCGTCCCTCGCACCAAGAGACATATCTCCTCCAGATATGATGATAGTTATTTGACGTCACAGGTTTCTTGGCCTGAACCATGGTAGCAATAAGCTTTCTGGAATGGTCCTTGTGAGCTAGGATGTTCAGTTCAACCTCCATGCCGTCAAACGAAGCCGCAGTAAGTCTGGGTAGACGAACGGTCCTTGTGGTAGAACTCTTCTGAGTGGTAGAGGCCAAGGGTCTTCGACGGACATGTCCAGAAGATCTGCATACCACGCCTCCGAGGCCAATCCGGGGCAACCAGAATTGCCTGGACTCTTTTATTCCTGATTCGCTTATGCACCCTTGGGAGCAATGGAATCGGAGGAAACATGTAGACCAGCTGGTAAGGCCAAGGCGACGTCAGTGCATCCACTGCCCTCGCCTGAGGGTCCCTGGTTCGTGATCAATACCAGTGAAGCTTCTTGTTGAGTCGAGAAGCCATCATGTCTTTTTGTGGGCAGCCCCACTGGCTGATGATCTGCTGAAACACCTGATGGTGGAGTCCCCACTCCCCCGGGTGGAGATCGTGAAGACTCAGCAAGTCCACTTCCCAGTTGTCCACACCCGGAATGAAGATTGCTGACATGGCTCTTGCATTTCTTTCCGCCAAGAGGAGTATCTTGGACACCTCTCACATGCAGGCTGATTTTTGTCCCTCCTTGTCGATTGATATACGCCACTGCTGTGGCGTTGTCCGACTGAACTTGGATCGCGTGATCCTTCAGCAGAGGAGAGGCCTGAAACAGAGCATTGTAGATCGCCCGAAGTTCCAGAATATTTATAGAAAGGAGGCTTTCGTGGGCTGACCACCTGCCTTGGAACTGCGCCCCTTGGATGACAGCTCCCCAACCTCTCAGACTCGCGTCAGTTGTGAGGCGGGTCCAATCCTGAATCCCGAAACTCTGGCCTTCCAGTAGATTGGAGGACTGTAGCCACCACAGGAGGGAAATCCTGGCCTGAGGTGACAGTCGGATTAGCCGGTGCATCTGTAGATGCGAGCCGGATCACTTGCTCAGGAGAAACAAAGAAATACCTAGGTATAATGTCGGGCGCTAGAATGGGGTGCTCTTCTAGCTGCTGTATAATGGGAGATAGTCTCCCCACAAGTAAAATATAGAAAGAGAATAACAGGGCTAGCAATTCATAAAATTGAACACATTTTGTAATATAATAAATAAAAAATATATGTATATAATAAGAATTTACTTACCGATAATTCTATTTCTCATAGTCCGTAGTGGATGCTGGGACTTCCGTAAGGACCATGGGGAATAGCGGCTCCGCAGGAGACTGGGCACAAAAGTAAAAGCTTTAGACTAGCTGGTGTGCACTGGCTCCTCCCCCTATGACCCTCCTCCAAGCCTCAGTTAGGATACTGTGCCCGGACGAGCGTACATAATAAGGAAGGATTTTGAATCCCGGGTAAGACTCATACCAGCCACACCAATCACACTGTACAACCTGTGATCTGAACCCAGTTAACAGTATGATAAACGTAGGAGCCTCTGAAAAGATGGCTCACAACAATAAACAACCCGATTTTTTTGTAACAATAACTATATACAAGTATTGCAGACAATCCGCACTTGGGATGGGCGCCCAGCATCCACTACAGACTATGAGAAATAGAATTATCG
The DNA here is from genome assembly GCF_028390025.1 of Pseudophryne corroboree. Lineage (NCBI taxonomy): Eukaryota > Metazoa > Chordata > Amphibia > Anura > Myobatrachidae > Pseudophryne > Pseudophryne corroboree. Next base: position 82,745,879 of record NC_086444.1, on the reverse strand, counting down.
GTAAGTAAATTCTTATTTTCTCTGACGTCCTAGTGGATGCTGGGACTTCCGTAAGGACCATGGGGATTATACCAAAGCTCCCAAACGGGCGGGAGAGTGCGGATGACTCTGCAGCACCGAATGAGAGAACTCCAGGTCCTCCTCAGCCAGGGTATCGAATTTGTAAAATTTTGCAAACGTGTTTGCCCCTGACCAAGTAGCTGCTCGGCAAAGTTGTAAAGCCGAGACCCCTCGGGCAGCCGCCCAAGATGAGCCCACTTTCCTTGTGGAATGGGCTTTAACAGATTTTGGCTGTGGCAGTCCTGCCACAGAATGTGCAAGCTGAATTGTACTACAAATCCAACGAGCAATCGTCTGCTTAGAAGCAGGAGCACCCAGCTTGTTGGGTGCATACAGGATAAACAGCGAGTCAGATTTTCTGACTCCAGCCGTCCTGGAAACATATATTTTCAGGGCCCTGACTACGTCCAACAACTTGGAGTCCTCCAAGTCCCTAGTAGCCGCAGGCACCACAATAGGTTGGTTCATGTGAAACGCTGAAACCACCTAAGGGAGAAATTGAGGACGAGTCCTCAATTCTGCCCTGTCTGAATGAAAAATTAGGTAAGGGCTTTTATATGACAAAGCCGCCAATTCTGAGACACGCCTGGCTGACGCCAGAGCTAACAGCATGACCACCTTCCATGTGAGATATTTTAATTCCACAGTGGTGAGTGGTTCAAACCAATGTGATTTTAGGAACCCTAAAACTACATTGAGATCCCAAGGTGCCACTGGTGGCACAAAAGGAGGCTGTATATGCAGTACCCCCTTGACAAACGTCTGAACTTCAGGCACTGAAGCCAGTTCTTTCTGGAAGAAGATCGACAGGGCCGAAATTTGAACCTTAATGGATCCTAATTTTAGGCCCATAGACAGTCCTGCTTGCAGGAAATGCAGGAAACGACCCAGTTGAAATTCCTCTGTGGGGGCCTTCTTGGCCTCACACCACGCAACATATTTTCGCCAAATGCGGTGATAATGTTTCGCGGTTACATCCTTCCTGGCTTTGATCAGGGTAGGGATGACTTCATCTGGAATGCCTTTTTCCATCAGGATCCGGCGTTCAACCGCCATGCCGTCAAACGCAGCCACGGTAAGTCTTGGAACAGACAAGGTCCCTGCTGGAGCAGGTCCTTTCTGAGAGGTAGAGGCCACGGGTCCTCCGTGAGCATCTCTTGCAGTTCCGGGTACCAAGTTCTTCTTGGCCAATCCGGAGCCACGAGTATAGTCTTTACTCCTCTCCTTCTTATGATTCTCAGTACTTTTGGTATGAGAGGCAGAGGAGGGAACACATACACCGACTGGTACACCCACGGTGTTACCAGAGCGTCCACCGCTATTGCCTGAGGGTCCCTTGACCTGGCGCAATATCTGTCTAGTTTTTTGTTGAGACGGGACGCCATCATGTCCACCTTTGGTTTTTCCCAACGGTTTACAATCACTTGAAAGACTTCTGGGTGAAGTCCCCACTCCCCCGGGTGGAGGTCGTGTCTGCTGAGGAAGTCTGCTTCCCAGTTGTCCACTCCCGGAATGAACACTGCTGACAGTGCCACCACATGATTTTCCGCCCAGCGAAGAATCCTTGCAGCTTCTGCCATTGCCCTCCTGCTTCTTGTGCCGCCCTGTCTGTTGACGTAGGAGACTGCCGTGATGTTGTCCGATTGGATCAATACCGACTGACCCTGAAGCAGAGGCCTTGCTTGACTTAGGGCATTGTAAATGGCCCTTAGTTCCAGGATATTTATGTGAAGAGACGTTTCCATGCTTGACCACAAGCCCTGGAAATTTCTTCCCTGTGTGACTGCTCCCCAGCCTCTCAGGCTGGCATCGGTGGTCACCAGCATCCAATCCTGAATGCCGAATCTGCGGCCCTCTAGAAGATGAGCACTCTGTAACCACCACAGGAGAGACACCCTTGTCCTTGGAGATAGGGTTATCCGCTGATGCATCTGAAGATGCGATCCGGACCATTTGTCCAGCAGATCCCACTGAAAAGTTCTTGCATGGAATCTTCCGAATGGAATCGCTTCGTAAGAAGCCACCATTTTTCCCAGGACTCTCGTGCATTGATGCACTGACACTTGGCCTGGTTTTAGGAGTTTCCTGACTAGCTCGGATAACTCCCTGGCCTTCTCCTCCGGGAGAAACACCTTTTTCTGGACTGTGTCCAGAATCATCCCCAGGAACAGTAGACGTGTTGTTGGAATCAGCTGTGATTTTGGGATATTTAGGATCCACCCGTGCTGACGTAGCACTACCTGAGATAGTGCTACTCCGACCTCTAACTGTTCCCTGGACCTTGCCCTTATCAGGAGATCGTCCAAGTAAGGGATAATTAAGACGCCTTTTCTTCGAAGAAGAATCATCATTTCGGCCATTACCTTGGTAAAGACCCGTGGTGCCGTGGACAATCCAAACGGCAGCGTCTGAAACTGATAATGACAGTTTTGTACCACAAACCTGAGGTACCCTTGGTGAGAAGGGTAGATTGGGACATGGAGATAAGCATCTTTGATGTCTAGAGATACCATATAGTCCCCTTCTTCCAGGTTCGCTATCACTGCTCTGAGTGACTCCATCTTGAATTTGAACCTTTTTATGTAAGTGTTCAAGGATTTTAGATTTAAAATTGGTCTCACCGAGCCGTCCGGCTTCGGTACCACAAACAGCGTGGAATAATACCCCTTTCCCTGTTGTAGGAGGGGTACCTTGATTATCACCTGCTGGGAATACAGCTTGTGAATAGCTTCCACTACCGCCTCCCTGTCGGAGGGAGACGTTGGTAGAGCAGACTTCAGGAACCGGCGAGGGGGAGACGTCTCGAATTCCAATTTGTACCCCTGTGATACTACCTGCAGGATCCAGGGGTCCACTTGCGAGTGAGCCCACTGCGCGCTGAAATTCTTGAGACGGCCCCCCACCGTGCCTGAGTCCGCTTGTAGAGCCCCAGCGTCATGCTGAAGACTTGGCAGAAGCGGGGGAGGGCTTCTGCTCCTGGGAAGAGGCTGCCTGGTGCAGTCTTTTTCCCCTTCCTCTGCCCCGGGGCAGAAATGAGTGGCCTTTTGCCCGCTTGCCCTTATGGGAACGAAAGGACTGAGTTTGAAAAGACGGTGTCTTTTTCTGCTGAGAGGTGACCTGGGGTAAAAAGGTGGATTTTCCAGCCGTTGCCGTGGCCACCAGGTCAGATAGACCGACCCCAAATAACTCCTCCCCTTTATACGGCAATACTTCCATATGTCGTTTGGAATCCGCATCACCTGACCACTGTCGCGTCCATAACGCTCTTCTGGCAGAAATGGACATCGCACTCACTCTAGATGCCAGGGTGCAAATATCCCTCTGTGCATCTCGCATATATAGTAATGCATCCTTTAAATGCTCTATAGTTAATAATATACTGTCCCTATCCAGGGTATCAATATTTTCAGTCAGGGAATCCGACCAAGCCACTCCAGCGCTGCACATCCAGGCTGAGGCGATTGCTGGTCGCAGTATAACACCAGTATGTGTGTATATACCTTTTAGGATATTTTCCAGCCTTCTAACAGCTGGTTCCTTAAGGGCGGCCGTATCGGGAGACGGTAACGCCACTTGTTTTGATAAGCGTGTGAGCGCCTTATCTACCCTAGGAGGTGTTTCCCAACGTGCCCTAACCTCTGGCGGGAAAGGGTATACTGCCAATAATTTATTAGAAATCAGCAGTTTTTTATCGGGGGAAAACCACGCTTTATCACACACCTCATTTAATTCATCTGATTCAGGAAAAACTACTGGTAGTTTTTTCACACCCCACATAATACCCTTTTTTGTGGTACTTGTAGTGTCAGAAATATTCAATGCCTCCTTCATTGCCGTGATCATGTAACGTGTGGCCCTACTGGACATTACGTTTGTCTCCTCACCGTCGACACTGGATTCAGTATCCGTGTCTGGGTCTGTGTCGACCATCTGAGGTAACGGGCGTTTTAGCGCCCCCGACGGTGTCTGAGACGCCTGAACAGGCACTAATTGATTTGCCGGCTGTCTCATGTCGTCAACAGTTTTTTGCAAAGTGCTGACACTGTCACATAATTCTTTAAATACGACCATCCAGTCAGGTGTCGACTCCCTAGGGGGTGACATCACTAACACAGGCAATTGCTCTGCTTCCACATCATTTTCCTCCTCATACATGTCGACACAATCGTACCGACATCCAGCACACACACAGGGAATGCTCTGAAAGAGGACAGGACCCCACGAGCCCTTTGGGGAGACAGAGGGAGAGTTTGCCAGCACACACCAGAGCGCTATATATATATACAGGGATAACCTTATGTAAGTGTTTCTCCCTTTATAGCTGCTGTTTTATATTAGCTGCCAATAGTGCCCCCCCTCTCTTGTTTTACCCTGATTCTTGTAGCAGGACTGCAGGGGAGAGTCAGGGAGCCGTCCTTCCAGCGGAGCTGTGAAAGAAAATGGCGCTTGTGTGCTGAGGAGAAAGGCTCCGCCCCCTTCACGGCGGCCTTTTCTCCCGCTTTTTTCAGGAAAACTGGCAGGGGTTAAATGCATCCATATAGCCCAGGAGCTATATGTGATGCATTTCTTTAGCCATATAAGGTTTTTATAGTGTTTTATTGCGTCTCAGGGCGCTCCCCCCAGCGCCCTGCACCCTCAGTGACCGGAGTGTGAAGTGTGCTGAGAGCAGTGGCGCACAGCTGCAGTGCTGTGCGCTACCTTATCTGAAGACAGGAACGTCTTCTGCCGCCGATTTCTCCGGACCTCTTCGCTCTTCTGGCTCTGTAAGGGGGCCGGCGGCGCGGCTCCGGGACCCATCCAGGCTGAACCTGTGATCGTCCCTCTGGAGCTAATGTCCAGTAGCCAAGAAGCCCAATCCACTCTGCACGCAGGTGAGTTCGCTTCTTCTCCCCTTAGTCCCACGATGCAGTGAGCCTGTTGCCAGCAGGACTCACTGAAAATAAAAAACCTATTTAAACTTTTACTTCTAAGCAGCTCAGGAGAGCCACCTAGCATGCACCCTTCTCGTTCGGGCACAAAAATCTAACTGAGGCTTGGAGGAGGGTCATAGGGGGAGGAGCCAGTGCACAACAGCTAGTCTAAAGCTTTTACTTTTGTGCCCAGTCTCCTGCGGAGCCGCTATTCCCCATGGTCCTAACGGAAGTCCCAGCATCCACTAGGACGTCAGAGAAAAAATTATATAGAGGACATTACATATAATAAGAATTTACTCACCGGTAATTCTATTTCTCGTAGTCCGTAGTGGGACTCCGTAAGGACCATGGGGAATAGCGGCTCCGCAGGAGACTGGGCACAACTATAAAGAAAGCTTTAGGTCTAACTGGTGTGCACTGGCTCCTCCCACTATGACCCTCCTCCAGACTTCAGTTAGGATACTGTGCCCGGAAGAGCTGACACAATAAGGAAGGATTTTGAATCCCGGGTAAGACTCATACCAGCCACACCAATCACACCATATAACTCGTGATACAATACCCAGTTAACAGTATGATAACAACTGAGCCTCTCAACAGATGGCTCAACAATAACCCTTTAGTTAAGCAATAACTATGTACAAGTATTGCAGACAATCCGCACTTGGGATGGGCGCCCAGCATCCACTACGGACTACGAGAAATAGAATTACCGGTGAGTAAATTCTTATTTTCTCTGACGTCCTAAGTGGATGCTGGGACTCCGTAAGGACCATGGGGATTATACCAAAGCTCCCAAACGGGCGGGAGAGTGCGGATGACTCTGCAGCACCGAATGAGCAAACTCTAGGTCCTCCTCAGCCAGGGTGTCAAACTTGTAGAATTTAGCAAACGTGTTTGACCCCGACCAAGTAGCTGCTCGGCAAAGTTGAAGAGCCGAGACCCCTCGGGCAGCCGCCCAAGAAGAGCCCACCTTCCTCGTGGAATGGGCTTTCACTGATTTAGGATGCGGCAGTCCAGCCGCAGAATGTGCAAGCTGAATCGTACCACAGATCCAGCGAGCAATAGTCTGCTTTGAAGCAGGTGCACCCAACTTATTGGGCGCATACAGGATAAAGAGCGAGTCAGTCTTTCTGACTCCAGCTGTCCTGAAAACATAGATTTTCAGTGCCCTGACTACGTCCAACAACTTGGAAGCCTCCAAGTCTTTTGTAGCCGCAGGCACCACGATAGGTTGGTTCAGATGAAAAGCTGATACCACTTTAGGGAGAAACTGGGGACGAGTCCTGAATTCTGCCCTATCCATATGGAAAATCAGATAAGGGCTTTTACATGACAAAGCCGCCAATTCTGATACACGCCTGGCCGAAGCCAAGGCCAACAACATGACCACTTTCCACGTGAGATATTTCAAATCCAAGGTTTTCAGTGGCTCAAACCAATGTGACTTTAGGAAATCCAACACCACGTTGAGATCCCAAGGTGCCACTGGAGGCACAAAAGGGGGCTGAATATGCAGCACTCCCTTAACAAAAGTTTGAACTTCAGGTAGTGAAGCCAGTTCTCTCTGGAAGAAAATCGATAGAGCCGAAATCTGGACCTTAATGGAACCCAATTTAAGGCCCATAGTCACCCCTGACTGTAGAAAGTGCAGGAAACGGCCCAGTTGAAATTCCTCCGTTGGGGCCTTCCTGGCCTCACACCACGCAACATATTTTCGCCATATGCGGTGATAATGGTTTGCGGTTACTTCTTTCCTAGCTTTAATCAGCGTAGGAATGACTTCCTCCGGAATGCCCTTTTCCTTCAGGATCCGGTGTTCAACCACCATGCCGTCAAACGCAGCATCGGTAAGTCTTGGAACAGACAGGGCCCCTGCTGCAGCAGGTCTTGTCTGAGCGGTAGAGGCCATGGGTCCTCTGAGATCATTTCTTGAAGTTCCGGATACCAAGCTCTTCTTGGCCAATCCGGAACAATGAGTATAGTTCTTACTCCTCTTCTCCGTATTATCCTCAGTACCTTTGGTATGAGAGGAAGAGGAGGGAACACATAAACCGACCGGTACACCCACGGTGTCACTAGAGCGTCCACAGCTATCGCCTGCGGGTCTCTTGACCTGGCGCAATACTTTTCTTTTTGTTTAGGCGGGACGCCATCATGTCCACCTGTGGCCTTTCCCAACGGTTTACATTCATCTGAAAGACTTCTGGATGAAGTCCCCACTCTCCCGGGTGGAGGTCGTGCCTGCTGAGGAAGTCTGCTTCCCAGTTGTCCACTCCCGGAATGAACACTGCTGACAGTGCTAACACGTGATTTTCCGCCCATCGGAGAATCCTTGTGGCTTCTGCCATCGCCGTCCTGCTTCTCGTGCCGCCCTGTCGGTTTACATGGGCGACCGCCATGATGTTGTCTGACTGGATCAGTACCGGCTGGTTTTGAAGCAGGGGTTTTGCCTGACTTAGGGCATTGTAAATGGCCCTTAGTTCCAGAATATTTATGTGCAGGGAAGTCTCCTGACTTGACCATAGTCCTTGGAAGTTTCTTCCCTGTGTGACTGCCCCCCAGCCTCGAAGGCTGGCATCCGTGGTCACCAGGACCCAGTCCTGTATGCCGAATCTGCGGCCTTCTCGAAGATGAGCACTCTGCAGCCACCACAGCAGAGACACCCTTGTCCTTGGAGACAGGGTTATCAGCCGATGCATCTGAAGATGCGATCCGGACCACTTGTCCAACAGGTCCCACTGAAAGGTTCTTGCATGAAACCTGCCGAATGGAATCGCTTCGTAGGAAGCTACCATCTTTCCCAGGATCCGCGTGCAGTGATGCACCGACACCTGTTTTGGTTTTAGGAGGCCTCTGACTAGAGATGACAGCTCCTTGGCCTTCTCCTCTGGGAGAAACACTTTTTTCTGTTCTGTGTCCAGAACCATCCCCAGGAACAGTAGACGTGTCGTAGGGACCAGCTGCGACTTTGGAATGTTTAGAATCCAGCCGTGCTGTTGTAGCACCTCCCGAGATAGTGCTACCCCGACCAACAACTGCTCTCTGGACCTCGCCTTTATCAGAAGATCGTCCAAGTACGGGATAATTAAACTCCCTTCTTTCGAAGGAGTATCATCATTTCGGCCATTACCTTGGTAAAGACCCTCGGAGCCGTGGACAGACCAAACGGCAACGTCTGGAATTGGTAATGACAATCCTGTACCACAAATCTGAGGTACTCCTGGTGAGGATGGTAAATGGGGACATGCAGGTAAGCATCCTTGATGTCCAGTGATACCATGTAATGCCCCTTGTCCAGGCTTGCAATAACCGCCCTGAGCGATTCCATCTTGAACTTGAATTTTTTTATATATGTGTTCAAGGATTTCAAATTTAAAATGGGTCTCACCGAACCGTCCGGTTTCGGTACCACAAACATTGTGGAATAGTAACCCCGTCCTTGTTGAAGTAGGGGTACCTTTACTATCACCTGTTGTGAATACAGCTTGTGAATTGCCGTTAACACTGCCTCCCTGCCTGAGGGAGTGGTTGGCAAGGCAGATTTGAGGAAACGGCGGGGGGGGGGGGGGGGGGGAGACGTCTCGAATTCCAGCTTGTACCCCTGAGATACTATCTGAAAAATCCAGGGATCCACCCGTGAGCGAGCCCACTGATTGCTGAAATATTTGAGACGGGCCCCCACCGTACCTGGCTCCGCCTGTGGAGCCCCAGCGTCATGCTGTGGACTTAGAGGAAGCGGGGGAGGACTTTTGCTCCTGGGAACTGGCTGTATGCTGCAGCTTTTTTCCCCTACCTCTGCCTCTGGGCAGAAAGGACGCGCCTTTAACCCGCTTGCCCCTATTGGGCCGAAAGGACTGTACCTGATAATACGGTGCTTTCTTTGGCTGTGAGGGAACATGGGGTAAAAATGTAGACTTCCCAGCTGTTGCTGTGGAAACGAGGTCCGAGAGACCATCCCCGAACATGCATCTCCTGTCCACTGCCGAGTCCATAACCCTCTCCTGGCAGAAATGGACATTGCACTTATTTTGGATGCCAGCCGGCAAATATCCCTCTGTGCATCCCTCATGTATAAAAGTGCGTCTTTTATATGCTCTACGGTTAGCAATATAGTGTCCCTGTCTAGGGTATCTATATTTTCTGACAGGGAATCTGACCATGCAGCTGCAGCACTGCACATCCATGCTGAAGCAATAGCTGGTCTCAGTATAACACCTGTGTGTGTATATATAGATTTCAGGATAGCCTCCTGCTTTCTATCAGCAGATTCCTTCAGGGCGGCCGTATCCGGAGACGGTAGTGCCACCTTCTTTGACAAGCGTGTGAGCGCTTTATCCACTCTAGGGGATGTTTCCCAACGTGACCTATCCTCTGGCGGGAAAGGGTACGCCATTAGTAACCTCTTAGAAATTACCAGCTTCTTATCAGGGGAAGCCCACGCTTCTTCACACACTTCATTTAACTCCTCAGATGGAGGAAAAGCTACTGGTAGTTTTTTCTCTCCAAACATAATACCCTTTTTTGTGGTACCGGGGGTAACATCAGAAATGTGCAACACATTTTTCATTGCGTCAATCATGTAACGTGTGACCCTACTGGAAGTTACATTAGTCTCATCGTCGTCGACACTGGAGTCAGTATCCGTGTCGACATCTGTGTCTGCCATCTGAGGTAGCGGGCGTTTTAGAGCCCCTGATGGCTTTTGAGACGCCTGGGCAGGCACAGGCTGAGAAGCCGGCTGTCCCACATTAGGTATGTCGTCAAACCTTTTATGCAAGGAGTCGACACTGTCGCGTAATTCCTTCCACAGCACCATCCACTCAGGTGTCGACCCCGCAGGGGGTGACATCACATTTACAGGCATCTGCTCCGCCTCCACATAAGCCTCCTCATCAAACATGTCGACACAGCCGTACCGACACACCGCAAACACACAGGGAATGCTCTGACAGAGGACAGGACCCCACAAAGCCCTTTGGGGAGACAGAGAGAGAGTATGCCAGCACACACCAGAGCGCTATATAACACAGGGATCCCACTATAAATGAGTGTTTTCCCTTATAGCTGCTTTTTATATATCTATATATATATATCTATATATATATATATATATCTATATATATATATATATATATATATATATATATATATATCCTGCGCCTAAATTTAGTGGCCCCCCCCCCCTCTCTTTTTTTACCCTTCTGTAGGTTTCAGACTGCAGGGGAGAGCCAGGGAGCTTCCTTCCAGTGGAGCTGTGAGGGAAAAATGGCGCCAGTGTGCTACCTTGGTGAAGACCGAAGTCTTCTGCCGATTTTCCGGACCTCTTCATGCTTCTGGCTCTGTAAGGGGGACGGCGGCGCGGCTCCGGGAACGAACACCAAGGTCGGGTCCTGCGGTCGATCCCTCTGGAGCTAATGGTGTCCAGTAGCCTAAGAAGCCCAAACTACCACCCGTTAGGTAGGTTCGCTTCTTCTCCCCTTAGTCCCTCGCTGCAGTGAGTCTGTTGCCAGCAGATCTCACTGTAAAATAAAAAACCTAAATAAACTTTCTTTCTAGGAGCTCAGGAGAGCCCTAGTGTGCATCCAGCTCAGCCGGGCACAAGATTCTAACTGAAGTCTGGACGAGGGTCATAGTGGGAGGAGCCAGTGCACACCAGTTAGACCTAAAGCTTTCTTTATAGTTGTGCCCAGTCTCCTGCGGAGCCGCTATTCCCCCATGGTCCTTACGGAGTCCCAGCATCCACTTAGGACGTCAGAGAAATATAGAAATTTGTCAATTGACAGAAATTTAGAGTAAAAAGTTAAATTTGATACTTTTTATCTGCTGAATAGCACCTTAAGACCGTGTTCCTTAATTAGGATAGTTAGTTCACAATTGTGAGCAGGTAAATGTGTGAGTGTCCATGGTAGTGGAATTACCAGCCTTGTGTTCCTGATGAAGGGATCCGTAGCAATGGCTCCTGATGGAAACGGAACTCCATGCAATATTGATGGTATCCTGGTCCACAATAGGACCTTTGACAAAGGTGCCTGGAGCAGCGAAATGCGTCAGCTGATACTATATACGCTGCACCTAAAAAGACCTGTGTGACCCTTGTGCATTTGACAAGAGTGTGGAGAACTCTGCTGGTCATTCATCAATCCAGTGTTTGCTTACAAGCCATTACATATTGTACTGACTCGGAGGAGGCGACCATCTTTTCCAGCTAACGTATGCAAAGATGGATGGACACTCGAGTAGGTCGGAGCACCATTCGAAACATCTCCTAAAGTTTTCTCGCCTTGTCCTCTGGTAGGAACGCCTTCTGTTCCACAGTATCCAGCAACATCCCCAGGAACAGGAGCCGCTGAGTTGGCTCCACGTGGGACTTCTGTAAATTGAGAATCCACCCATGGTGTAACAGGAGTTGGATAGTGTGGTCGATATGGAGCAATAAAAGCTCCCTGGATCTTGCTTTTATCAGAAGGTCGTACAGGTAAGGGACTACATTGACCCCCTGGAACCAGCCCTGGAACATCATCTCAGTCATCACCTTCGTGAATACCCTCTGAGCTGTGGACAGGCCAAAGGGAAGGGCCTGGAACTGGTAGTGATTGTCCAGCAGGGCAAACTTCAGGTACACCTGATGAGGTGGCAAAATCGGAATATGAAGGTAGGCATCCTTGATATCCAAAGAAACCATGAATTCCTGTTCATCCAAGCCCGCAATCACTGCTCTCAAGGATTCCATTTTGAACTTGAAAACCTTCAGGTAAGGGTTCAAGGACTCTAGATTCATAATGGGCCTTACCGAACAGTCCGGCTTCAGTACCACTAACAGGTTGGAGTAATAACCCTTGCCGCGTTGTGGTATTGGTACTGGAACAATGACACTGGACCAACTTTAGGATGGCCTGTCGCAGCATAACCTGCGTATCCTCCAAAACTGGTAAGCTTGATTTGAAAATCGTTGGAGATGAGCACCGTCGAACTCCAGCTTGTAGCCCTGAGAAATAAGATCCCTGACACAAGTATCCTGGAAGTAATCTTCCCAGATGCAGCTGAAGTGATGCAGTCGAGCTCCCACCTCGAGATCTTCTCGGGGTGGGTGGGCACCGTCATGCTGAGGCCTTAGTGGAAGCAGAACTGCTTGACTGTTTCTGAGAACCGGTGTTTGCAGGTTTTCTTGTCTTACCTCTGGTGCATCTAGCCTCATTGGAGGCACTTCTGGCCCTAGAGCGAAATCTGTTAAACTGAAAGGACTGAATAGACGACCCCTGGTAGGAGCGTCTCGTCGGCGGGGAGAAACGTAGATTTCCCAGCAGTGACTTTGGAAATCCACGTGTCCAACTCAACCCCAAAGAGCCATTCCCCAGAAAAAGGGAGGGATTCCACATTGCGCTTTGATTCTGCGTCCGCTATCCACTGACGCAACCACAAAGCTCCTCGCGCCAACCCTGCCATGGAAGAAGTCCTAGCATTAATATTCCCCATCTCCTTGAGCGAGTCACACAGGACCCGTGTAGTGTCCTGAATGTGCTTGAGGAGAGTCACCATAGTAACCAGAGGCATAGCTCCAGAGAGGCCCTCCTGAATTTGAGTAGCCCACGTATGAATGGCATGGGTCATCCAGCAACCTGCTATGACCGGCCTTTGCGATACACCTGCTGCCATGTAAATAGATTTCAGAGTAGTCTATCTTTCTGTCCCCAGGATCCTTCATGGTAAAGGAGCCCGGGGCAGGCAGCACCGCCTTTTTGGACAGTCGAAAGACTGATACGTCAACCCCCGGGGGTTCTTCCCAGAATTTCCTACCTTCAGGAGCAAACGGGACAGTGCGAAAAAACTTTTATGGCACTTGATATTTTTTGTCTGGATTTTTCCAGGCTAATATAAATAGGTCATCTAACTGGAGAATCAGGGAAAGTGACATTAGACTTCTTTTGTGTAAAGAAAAACTACTGCTGTGACGCAGCGTCCTCTAGAGGGAGCTTTAACACGTCCCGTATAGCCAAAATGAGGGGTTCAATACCCTGAGCAGAATCGGAATCCCCACTAATGGGATCCCAAGTCCTCCCCATCCTCCTGTATATCCTCATCTGAATCGGAGAGTAGGGCAGGTAAACCACGCTTCTGTGGACCTACATGAGAGATGGCGGGCTGTGTAACATCTGCCCTAGCAACTAAGTCTGCAACAGCCTGTTGTAGTAGCTGAGTTTTCTGAACATTAGCAGTGAGTTGTGACGACATATCAGACATCATAGTTTTAAGAGCCCCTAGCCAGGAGGGCTCTGGACCCTCTCCCCCAGCCCCTTCACTGATTTGTGAAGATTGGCATGAAACAGAATCAGTAGATAAGGGAGAGAATCTGGTGTGGAATACACTACAGAGTTTGTGTTTACCCATGTTTACAGTAAACACAATGACATACACACAGACAGTAATACTTATTAAGCCTGCCCTTACTGTATGTGAGAGGAGACACACAGAGAAAGACACCAGAACACCCCTAGCTGCACAGCCCCAGTGAGGATGTCAGCTTATTGTATCACAGTGAAACACAAGTAATTTCTGTCCTGCAGATGACACAGATTGTGTACAATAGCGGCTCTCCCCCTTTGCAACACCCCGTACCAGTTTTCTTGGGAGACAGGAAGAGCTGAGTGTGCTTGTTACAGCTGTATTAAGCACAGGAAGGCGCCAAAATGCGTCTGGTCCTGCTCCGATGTAGCTCGGCCCCCCCAATGGCGCTGGAGCTACAGTGATTTTTATACTGGCAATGTCTCATGCTTAAAAACATCACACAAGTGCTAGCTTAAGCTATCTTGAGCCAGTTCACACGGGGGTATCTAGCGAGTCCCCCCCAGGAGGGTCCCGTATGCCACGCCTGCGCTCAGCCGCACTTTGAACCCCCCCACACACCTCCAGCGGTGCCCCCGGTTTGTACTCACCACAGACGACCTTCAGACACATGTTAGGGGTGTGCAGCGTGCTGCGAAGGCGCAGTGCCCCGCTGAACAAACAACCTCTTAGGACGGTGGTCCTGCAGCAGGGAAGCGGCTCTGACACCTTGCAAGGCCGGTGAGCGGATCCCCCCCCCCCCCTTACTCCCACGGTGCTGGTATGCTGTTGGCCAAACAGCATACCGAAAAGAATAAAAGTTTAAAAGAAATTGAAGAAAACTCTCTGGAGCTGCAGAGATGTGCATCCTCTCCTGAGGGCACTTTTTTCTAAACTGCCTGTGGGAGGGGGCATAGAGGGGAGGAGCCAGTACACCCAGGGACGAAATTTAAAGTACACCGGCTCCTTTGGACCCCGTCTATACCCCATCATACCAAGTCTCCCCAATATCCCTTATGGATGCTAGAGAAAAAAAAATGTTTCACCTTCTACTAAGTTATCCCTATGCTGCATAAATGAACCAATCCCTCACCTCTAGATATATGTGGCTCCTTTAATTTCTGTGTGCGGCTGGAGCCACACCAGTGTTTTAGAAGCAGCTTACATCTGTTATTTAAACACTCAAAACAAATGTATTCCCTAGGGAAAATGCTGCTTTGATACTTTAATAGCTTCTTTTGTGATAACCTAGAGCAGCGGTGACCAACCCGCGGCTCTTTATTCCACCCTATGCAACTTGGTCGGGTGCCGCGATCCGCCACGCTGCCCTGTTACTGCCATGGTACACTTCTTAGTGTTTGCTTCTAATGGCGCCGGCCCGTGAGCCAATCAGACCTCACGGACTGGCAGCCAAGGCTCCTGATCGGCTGCCGGACTGCGAACTTTGATTGGCTCACGGACCGGCGCCTAATTGGAGATGGACATCACCGCCGGAGCCTGAGGGGTAGGAGAGGCGCATGCTGTGCTCTCATCCCTGCCTGGTAGCAGGGGGAGGTGGAACATGTGTATCTGGCACTGGTGGGGGCGTGTACGTGTATCTGGCACTGGTGGGGGCGTGTACGTGTATCTGGCACTGGTGGGGGCGTGTACGTGTATCTGGCACTGGTGGGGGCGTGTACGTGTATCTGGCACTGGTGGGGGGTGTACGTGTATCTGGCACTGGTGGGGCGTGTACGTGTATCTGGCACTGGTGGGGGCGTGTACGTGTATCTGGCACTGGTGGGGCGTGTACGTGTATCTGGCACTGGTGGGGGCGTGTACGTGTATCTGGCACTGGTGGGGGCGTGTACGTGTATCTGGCACTGGTGGGGCGTGTAAGTGTATCTGGCACTGGTGGGGCGTGTAAGTGTATCTGGCACTGGTGGGGCGTGTACGTATATCTGGCACTGGTGGGGGCGTGTACGTGTATCTGGCACTGGTGGGGGCGTGTACGTGTATCTGGCACTGGTGGGGGCGTGTACGTGTATCTGGCACTGGTGGGGGCGTGTACGTGTATCTGGCACTGGTGGGGGCGTGTACGTGTATCTGGCACTGGTGGGGGCGTGTACGTGTATCTGGCACTGGTGGGGGCGTGTACGTGTATCTGGCACTGGTGGGGGCGTGTACGTGTATCTGGCACTGGTGGGGCGTGTACGTGTATCTGGCACTGGTGGGGCGTGTACGTGTATCTGGCACTGGTGGGGCGTGTACGTGTATCTGGCACTGGTGGGGCGTGTACGTGTATCTGGCACTGGTGGGGCGTGTACGTGTATCTGGCACTGGTGGGGCGTGTACGTGTATCTGGCACTGGTGGGGGCGTGTACGTGTATCTGGCACTGGTGGGGGCGTGTACGTGTATCTGGCACTGGTGGGGGCGTGTACGTGTATCTGGCACTGGTGGGGGCGTGTACGTGTATCTGGCACTGGTGGGGGCGTGTACGTGTATCTGGCACTGGTGGGGGCGTGTACGTGTATCTGGCACTGGTGGGCGCGTGTACGTGTATCTGGCACTGGTGGGCGCGTGTACGTGTATCTGGCACTGGTGGGCGCGTGTACGTGTATCTGGCACTGGTGGGCGCGTGTACGTGTATCTGGCACTGGTGGGCGCGTGTACGTGTATCTGGCACTGTGGGGGCGTATACGTGTATCTGGCACTGTGGGGGCGTATACGTGTATCTGGCACTGTGGGGGCGTATACGTGTATCTGGCACTGTGGGGGGCGTATACGTGTATCTGGCACTGTGGGGGCGTATACGTGTATCTGGCACTGGTGGGGACGTGTACGTGTATCTGGCACTGGTGGGGGCATATACGTGTATCTGGCACTGGTGGGGGCATATACGTGTATCTGGCACTGGTGGGGGCATATACGTGTATCTGGCACTGGTGGGGGCATATACGTGTATCTGGCACTGGTGGGGGCATATACGTGTATCTGGCACTGTGGGGGCGTGTACGTGTATCTGGCACTGTGGGGGCGTGTACGTGTATCTGGCACTGTGGGGGCGTGTACGTGTATCTGGCACTGTGGGGGCGTGTACGTGTATCTGGCACTGTGGGGGCGTGTACGTGTATCTGGCACTGTGGGGGCGTGTACGTGTATCTGGCACTGTGGGGGCGTGTACGTGTATCTGGCACTGTGGGGGCGTGTACGTGTATCTGGCACTGTGGGGACGTATACGTGTATCTGGCACTGGTGGGGGAGTGTACGTGTATCTGGCACTGTGGGGACGTATACGTGTATCTGGCACTGTGGGGGCATACGTGTATCTGGTACTATAGGGGCATACGTGTATCTGGTACTATGGGGGCATACGTGTATCTGGCACTGGCGGATATGTGTATGGCACTGTGGCGTTTTTATATGTATCTGGCACTGTACTGGGGCATTATATGTATGTGGCATTGTACAACATGACTAGAAACGGGGTTATGACTAAAGGCCATACTCCTACAAACATCATACAGAAAGGTGTGCACACAAAAATGGGGTGTGGCTTTGGAACAACTAGGCCACGCCCCATTTTGTGCGCGCGCCTTTGTCACACGCATGATAGTGGCTCTTACCCTGGACTACAGATCTTTTCTAGCTCTTTGCCTCTGACTGGCTGGCCACCCCTGACCTAGAGCCTCTGTGGCAGCAGACTGGCTTCATTCCATTCGCTGTGATTCTACAGTGATCCTTACTATAACAGATTTATGATGAATTTGTACCGATTCATTAACCTCTAGAATTCATCTGAACCTATTAGCCCACTGCTACCAATCACACATATGTATTCTTACATTATTTTATTGCACCCATTTCCATTACATGTGAATGCACCAGCTCTACAAGTGCTGCAAAATGTAATATCTGATGGGGGGAGTGAAGCGCATCATTTTGTCTCATTTATAAATACTGCATGCAGTGTCTGTTAGCATTTTGGAAACCAATGCTGTTAAGCGGGCGCACAAAACGCTGCTTTCAAATACAGGTGTGACAGCAGTTTATGTATTGTTCTTTACCACTACATTAAACTGTGATTTGAGCATAACAGGCTGACGTATGCTGTCTGCCGGTATGAAGTTCTGCTAGGGATACAACATGCTGTAAATTGAGAAATCTTGGGGACACACAATGAAATAAGCAGAAGAGTTACTTTACAGTGCGGCGGGTTGATTCTCGGTAGTTTAGGGCGAAGCAGAGGCCAGTTTGGGACAACAATGGTAGTTGCGGTGCTAGTGTGATACACTAGAACCGAGAATAGCAGATTAGTGCTTTGTGTGGCGGGGTGGGCTAGTACAATAGTTTAAGTGTGGTGTATCTGGATGATAACTTGTAGCCTGTGAACAGAAGCAATGAAAACATCAAGAGATAAGATTAGCTTCAGGTCCCATCACAATGTTTGCCCCCCTGATAGGCTTCTTGACCTGCTTATACTGTAAATTAGCCATTGGACTTTCATTATATACGTCCTTCCTTAGCAGAATACTTTTACAAATGTGTAAGTGGAGCAAGTTTAATATGTAAATATGGCAGATGCCAGTTGTGGCCTTTGTCGTGACACATCTGTAATGAGACTTGGGTACATGAACGGTGTTTGGTGCTGGATAAGACAAGCCACATATGGAACATCAAGCATAAAGAATGTAATGTTTGGGCCTAATGTAACATCCTGCAGAGGACCCTAAAGGCTGACAAGCTAACCATCATTAACTTTTAACAAATAAAATAAACAGCCCAACCCCAAAAACCACATGTGGAAAAAAACCTAAACATACATATAAAATAATCTTACCATAATATCTATTAAAACAGGCCCAGACAAACTTATAATTTTGTGTTGCTTTGTTTACAACGGCCCCTAGACAGCTCACACAATGTTGTACTACCTGAAAGGAAGAAAGACAAAAAGATTAGAGAAATATGAAGAGTAAAAAAAAAAAAAAGTCCAAATAGAGAATAATTAACATCTAGGTCTGCATGGACACTAATGCTACAACTTAGGAAAAGAGAACAAATTTGTTCTGTTAGTGTGTACGTAACTGTGCAACTGCCAGACACATAAATGTCCAATGAGACACAGAAGATGCAAGCAGGAGAGCGGTTCCTTACCGTCATGCCATATTTGATGATGAGCTTCATGAGATCCTCCTCCATAGTGGCCAGGAAGGTCTCACTGGGGTGCTCCATTAGTGGCACAACCAGCTCCAAGATCTTGGCAACGTTGCATATTACCATGAAATCATTCTGAGTCTAAAGAAAATAAATAAAACACGTTAATGGATTGCAACTCCAAAGCCAGTAAAGTAGTGCAATAAGCAGGTCCGCAGACCCTTTACCGCTTACTGACTGGGTACTTTGTAGTTCTGTGACCAGACATCTTACAATTATATGGTGTGTTTAAATATATTTTTTAGTTATGTTAATTTTTCCCCCATAACAGACCGGACTATCGTGACATCATAGCTGCCAGTGTGCAGCAGTCATTGCTTTGTGCTATGACAATACAGCGTATAGAATTAAAAACCCAGACTAACCCTATGTACAAAATATCACACCGTGTGGCATTGTCACGACATGTACTTCTGATACAGGTAGTACATCGGGTTGAGCCTACGACACTAGTGCTTCAAGCAGCCAGTAGGCCTGAAAGCTGGAGGTAGGGGGGATGGGCAATCAGACTCACTCTGCAACATGGCTGCTTGTTCGTCATCACTATCATGTATTTGAAAGGTTCCACAAAACCCTGCAGCGCTGGACAGTCAAAGTAACAACTTGCACAAACTATAATCGCACAGAAAAAATAGAACCAGTACATACAAAGCTGACAAAAGTGGTACAGACACGAGACAAAGGGTAGCTAATGCTCTGCTCGCAAGAGCGTACCATCTAGAGATCTTTGTGAAGGAGCCAGGGAGCTACTTCTCCAAGACAGTATGGCAAGTCACCAGCTGTTTGTATTGGTTTTCTTATAACCGCACAGCCATAACAAAATCTGGTGCAGAACATTCACACTGTACATAAAATATTCGGGTACAGTGTTACCACTCCCAATGCACACTGGGTACGATTTTAAAACCTCCTTTCATGTCTCCTCTAATAGAGGCAACTTAATGGAGAGGCAGTCAACCACTGACTTCCACGCAGCGAGATGCGAGACACGGAATACTTACACTACATTTAGTGGTAAGGTACGGCTGCATGGTCATTGCGTGTTTCACCATCAGCTGAGGCCTGATCTTGCTGAATAAGAACAGAGTGGTAATGCAAGCCACCAAGCGACCCGAGTTCACACCTTTGTTGTCGGAATCTGCAAAAAAAAAAAAAAAATATATCAAAAATGTAGATGGATTACAAGGGCTTGAACTACTAA
The DNA here is from genome assembly GCF_028390025.1 of Pseudophryne corroboree. Taxonomy (NCBI): domain Eukaryota; kingdom Metazoa; phylum Chordata; class Amphibia; order Anura; family Myobatrachidae; genus Pseudophryne; species Pseudophryne corroboree. Next base: position 82,726,186 of record NC_086444.1, on the reverse strand, counting down.
TCTAAGTTAAGCACTAGAGGATGAATAACTTGTATACAAAGCAAGTCAACACACCAGCCATAGACTCCTCATACTTGAGAATGTGTTCTACCAGGTTGTCAACCAACTGAGTACAGGCTTTCTTCACAGGCTTGTATGAGGCATCTTCTTCTGATTTTAAAAGCTGGCGATGAAAACAAAATGACAACATGATTGTTATTAAAAGCAGGTGAGGTTTACAGCAATTATGTCCTGAACAGCTCTCTCATGTACTCACATTCTGAAGAAGTTGTTCAAACCAGTCATAGCCCGTGTCCCTGCACGCTGCAACCTAGAAACAGCACAGCCAATGTCAGGATAATGCAGCATATATACATGTATTTATCTACTGATCTACAACGCAAATCGCTCACCACATCTGTTATGTTCAGGATCTTCCTGGTCATTGCAACTTTATCATTCTGGGGGGTTGGTGAGAACCAGAGTTTCTGGAATGTTTCATTAACTAGTTTCTAAAGTAGAGAAATTATATGAAATGTTTAAACAATTATTGACTCGTATAACCAGGAGCATTGTTCAGCACATGACTAGAACCGTACTTTTTGCTAAAAATGTACACAATTTTGCTTAAAGTCTGGTATCACAGCAATAAAGTGTGATCGGCATTTTGGGCAGAGCACTGCATGAGTGGCCAGAGCTCGGCACTAAGGGCAGGGCACTGCTCGGGTGGCCAGAGCTCGGCACTAAGGGCAGGGCACTGCTCGGGTGGCCAGAGCTCGGCACTGCTCGGGTGGCCAGAGCTCGGCACTAAGGGCAGGGCACTGCTCGGCTGGCCAGAGCTCGACACAAAATTTGAAAAACATCTTGCGTCATTTATAATGATAACAGTGGAGACTGGGGAGCATGAAGTTTTTTTTTGTAACCAGCAAAAAGCTGATCACCCTTCAAACTTGCACATCCCACTTACGCACAATACTAAGCTCTTGCCAAGAGGTGACAGAAAAGGTAATGAGGAACCAGCATCAAGAATAAAAGGGAGTAAAAACGTAACTTTGCACATTTCCTAAATTCAAGCAAGTCTGGAGCTACAGTTTATGCCAATGTATACACAGGAACAGACATTAAAATGGGTCATCCAGATCATGCCTGTCCTACCTTAATGCCCTCTTCATCGTTGACTCTGCGGATCATCTTGACACACATCTCCGTGATTTTTGGAAACGTTGGTTGCTCTAAGCAGATATCTCGCAAGATCTTTATTACCCTCTTCCTTACACTAATACCAGTGTCCTGTATAAAAAGGCAAATGCATATAAATGCCAAATTCTGTTTTGGCCTTAACAATAAAACACACAAAAACTCCCCAACTAAAAGCATATTTATGGGCAGTGTGGCTGTATGGAAATCACTGAAGGTAAATGCACAGGAGTTTTGTACTCCTACTTCCGTTAAATACTTTGTGGAACTTCGGAACTTGCGGATATAGAGCTCAACCAGGTGTACGACATTTAATCTAAACAATATCATCTGCATGGGGAAGTTGGAAACCCCTCCAACTTCTATATTCCAACTCTGTGGAGAATTTTACAGAACTACAAAATAAAAGGCGAGTGTGAATTGTCCTCCAATAGTTTCAGAGAACCCCATTGCGTATGGTGGGTACACTATAAAGTTGCAGTGCACACCACCTTCCATCCAAAACCTGTCTCTGCACACAAAAATATAAAACTTGCAAAAACTTAATAAACATAATCACAGAGGACCAAATGGCTTCTAACACAGCTGTGTAATTGTAGCTCCATGACGTAAGGCCAGAAGACTCTTCACCGATGTGGTAGAGATGGTGCCTAACCCATAAATAAGACTGTCGAAGCAATAATCATTCTACCAATCGCTTGCTTCAAAGCAGACCAACCACAATGTGGACATTATAAAGAACCTCAAAAATACTATAAACACAGTCTTCAACTTTCTGACATCCAACTAGCAAAATAATTTCTTCTCCAGAAAGCAGGGAACAAGCCATATCGGAGAATTCAATTGTTGTTGCGCTCCCTCTCCACCATCTAAAAGGACAGGCCGATATTCAAACGTTTTGCCGATCAGGTGCAAGTAACTACACAGCCATTATTTTTCGCTCATGTTACACCTAATGCACCAGGATTAGACGCATAGAGCAGAATTCAAATGTTTTTCCGCCGGCAGCCAGCACATAGCATCCAAACGGAGTTATTCAATTCAATTGTAGCTCCGTTCAGGCGCGATTGCTGCCAGTGTCTGCATTTCAGCTCACAACCTCCAGGGCCGCTGAGCTGAAATGCACATAAAGTGACCAATTTGGGCACCCAAACTGCACTTTTCACGATCGCACCCAGCACTTTGGTCAGGTTTAACTACTTTACATGGCTATACCCGACCACTATGGGCGCGACCAGGGCATTCAAAAATATCAATTGAATATCGCCCCCCTTGATCTCCCGTCACTTTAGATGGGAAATTGGGCGCTATAATCTATTGAATATAGCCCATACTGGGGGGATTGTTTGAAATGTTGGTTGGGTGTCTGTTTTTCCCTATTTTCCTATTAGATAGGAAAAAACAGACAGCAAACTGACTTTTCAAGCAATTGAATACCCCCACTGAATTTAATGTTTTCAGGTGTCTAGACCTTAAATACCACCTCATGCTGAAGCATGGTTTTTTTTGGGGTACAACAAGCGTAATTAACAATACAGTTGCATTCGATTGGCAAAACAACTGAATACCTCTGCTGAGCGCCCATTACTTACTGGTGCACCCTTCTCTTTTTGCAATAAAACCGAAATTGCATCTAACATAACTAGTCCTTGAAGAATCACTCAACCTTGTGGTTCAGCAGAGACACCATCATGAGAACATCTAGCTGACCCCCACTTCTATACAACCTGCTGAAAAACGTCTCTAGGATGCCGGGGATGTATGTGGAGAAAACCAGTCTACCAGTATTCCGATCTGGTATGAATGCAGCAAATATCGCCAAAATTTTTGTTCCAGCAATCGCATGATCTTGTTGGCTTCCTTCATTGCAAGTGAGCTCTTGATGCTTCCATGATTACTGATGTATACTACAGCCAAGGCACGGTCTTACTCTTCGAGAGTCATACAGCATGGAACGGAACAGTAAAGTAAGCTTCAACTGGTGTCAACCACAATGCCGTCCCTATCCGTGGTCGTATTGAGCAGCAACTACTGTGATTAGTAATGGGTAAGGGTTGCATCATGGAACTCTACGTCACCTTTACGTCGGCCTTCTTCAGGCATTATAAAGCCACCAAAGATGTATAAATGCAGCTGAACTGCCATAGGCAGCCAGTGTAGACAACACCCATCCTGACAAACAAGGGGGCATAGTGAGGGAGGAGTTACAGAATGTGTGCAAACACTACTGGTTGAGTTGCTGTAACCCAGGGTTACTAATGCCCCACAAATTGTATGAACAGAGAATTCAATGAATCTCATATGCACTGTACTTAGAAGAAAGTGGTCGCACAGTTATCCTGTGAAGTTCAGTTGGGTCACATTAGTAAAATAAGGTAAATGAAGAAAAGCAAATGTTTGTGTCATAACTGGAGACTCACCAGAATCCTCTCAACCAGCATTTCGTAATACTGCTCGGCAAGCTGAGGCCTACACAGCACAAATCGTCCCAATAACTCCACCGCTGCTTCTCGCACACTGGTCGAGTTGTCCATCAGCCTGCCATGAACGCCTCTCTGCATATCCAACTGTAGGGGGACCACAGGAGTTACACACAGCAATAGAGAGCGAGGGGGTAAGTTCTGAGTAAAACAATTACTGGACATACCCTGGCAAGTATGCTTGGATCTACAGCTACCACTTCAGACAAACACTTCATGGCTTTCGTTCGGACTGCAATTGCATTCTCCCCTAGTACCCGCAGAATCTGGAACAGGACAAAATAGGTGCAGCACTCAGATAAAAGGAAGGAAGCAAGCAAGACACAGGACAAAACATTTTACATAGAAACACAGATGTTGGAGCAGATGAGAATCTCTTTAGCCCATCTAGTCTGCCCTTCCAGGAACTCAACTACAGAAGACAGCTACATTGATAAAGTTATAGTATTTCGATAGCGGAATTGTCATACAATTGAGGATATGAAAGGAAGAAAACATAGAAAAGCTTTATAAAACGGATTCTTGTGCATATGCTACTAATTTATAAACCCAGATTAGAAAACCAAGCCAAACAGACTCTCAAGAGGCCGATTCAACTGCTTTTCCCACGGCTGCCACTAGAGGGCGCCCAATGGCAGCAATTACATCTTTCTGCCGTTTAGGCGTCCAGCAGCCGCAGAGGACACCCCATCGTACTAGATTCCCCAATATCCCTTATGGATGCTAGAGAAGTGTGTGGAAACTCTGCACTACCGTTTGGACGCCCAAAGCAGGGTGTTCAGACAGGTTTAGCCATTTTAGGCGGCTAGACGCGTTCTGTTTGGGAGCACCAAGCACATGGGCTACCTAACACAAGTGAATTGTAACAATTGTTTAGCAGTTTAGACTGGATATTTAGACGCCCAAAACAAGTGAATCGGTTCCTTAATATTTGATGGCATTTCAGTTAGGTGAATTTGACAAGGGCCAGGTCACCTGAAGTGGGTGAGGCTCGACCCTAGCAAACAGGACTAGACTACGAGATGAGTGTGTTGATTCTGTGGGAAACCGTGACCTGTCCACCTGTGTATTTATGTTAGCGAGGACAGGACTCAATGTGAGGAAGACAGACAAGATGGATTTCCCCTCTACTGCCTTTCAATGCCTAGATATTTGTTTGCCATTTTTTTCCATATTGAATTTCTATATAAAAGCACTATTAATATGGCAGCAGCTACACAACTTAAATCAAATCCTTATCACCAACCCACTGAGGGACACTGGACCAATGCTTTGTGCTCCACCCTGTAATATATTGCCCACCCAGCAGGGACTGTTATTTTACTATACTAGAACCACAGGACACTGCCAGAGAGAGAACAATTGCGAAAAGCATTGTTTCTCTTCCGTCCACTTGGGGGGCACTGGACCATGGAGATGACCCAGAACTGTCCCTTTATTTTACTGCAACACCCCTATACCGACATCAAGTCTGCAAAAATGTGTAAAAACTCCCAAATAATGGCTCCATTACACTCTGCTTAAGTACATATACGAGAAGGGGAGAAACAAAGGGATCTATAGTCAAATGCGAGGGGAACATATGTTCACCTAGGTATCTAGGGCTACTCAGGTAGGATGGAAGAGGGAGAATGCTACTGGTGGGCAAGAGAGAATATAAGGGTGATTAGAATATGCCACAGGGATGGGGGAACAATGTCTGGGATCACCAACATTATTGGGTGGGGGGGGAGAATGCTAAATTATAGGAAGGGGATGACGATACAAAGAACATTTAAATCTGCCCACAGGGTGGCGCTAGACATCCATTAGCCGAAATGCTTGCATAATATTATTTAAAACGCTTATAGGTATTTAATTCATTTTTGGAAAAAAAACAATTGTGAAAGAAAAAAAAAAAGTACCAGTAAGAAAACTTCCATTTAAATTCGGCCAGAAAAATAGTTTTTTTTTTTTTTTTTATAAATGAGACCTCCAAACAATTATATAACGCGTTGTTGAAATCTGCCCTAATATTTACCTGGGTCAAATAAATATCAAAGCTCTGGGCAAACGGCCTCATGGAGGCCAAGTATCGCACAATCAAACATGCATCATCGTAGTCGACGGTGTCAGAACTTGACCTATGGTAAAACATTGAAAATAAAACAGTTACGATACTGTAATAAACTGAAACTAGTGACATGAAAACTACTTCTGAGCCTTACTTCAAAGTGCTAAACTGTGATGGCGCTGCTCTAATGATGCCACGAAGGAACTTTTTGCGCTTTTCTGCTCGCCGCATAATGTCTCCCGTGGACTCAACCTCTTTTGCGTGGTGCGTTCCTTCTGAGTCTTCATCCTTCTGGGATTTCATGGCTTTCTCCGTCTCCATTGTAGTGTCACGGAACCACTGAGCTATATAAAACTTCCGAGAAAACTGAAGCAAAGGAGACAGCAAGTTATGTTTTACTGCATAACATACATCTAACCGAAGGTTACATTATTACACTATTATTCTACTAGAGGCCAGACACGTCCCTGTTAAGTAACAGAACTGGTCAAACAACACTTACCACTAAAGATGGGTCCGTCTCTGTGTTCTCCTCCAGATAGTCTAATAAAGCCTTCTGCAGCTGCTGAATCTCATCATCACCCTCAGATGACTGCAGTGATGGAAGCCGGAGAATACACATATTAAAGACCTTACACAGACTAGAATATAAACAGAACAACGCTGTCTCTAGGTAACATTCGTTCTGGGAGCCCAACTCTTCTAGGACTGAAGGGAAACGGATAGTAGAATGCAACACCAAGGTAGTACAGCTAACAATTTTACTTACGGACTAGTCCAGGCATTGCCAACCTGTACCTCTCCAGTTGTTGTGAAACTACAAGTCCCAGCATGCCCTGTCACGGTTTTGCTATAAGGGAAAGCTAAAACTGTGGCAGGGTATGCTGGGATGTGCAGCTGGAGAGACTCAAGGGCCCCATACACTACTGCGACATGTCCGACCGTCATGTCGCAGCCGCTCTCCCCGGCGGCAGGATCGCCCAAGATACATCGTATGCTGTCCTTCTGCATACGATATATCTTGGGCGCGGGAACGCGCATCGGATCGGAAACACCTCCAAAATGCCCGATTTCACCCAATATATCCGAACGAATGCCAAAAATCGGATGAAATCGGGCATTATCGTTCTAGTGTATGGGGCCCTTTAGGTTGACCAGGCCTGCACTAGTCCATTTCAGTATAATAAAGACACAAAGACGTGCCCAGCCGAAAGCTGCTTTCGGATAGAATTAACACAGAACCCATAACTGCCTGGTAAAACCTCCAAACCAAATAAATCTTCACAATGCACTATGAAGAGCGCAGACCTCTGGCCAGTCTCTCACACACCAAAATGAAGAGAAGGGTATGAGAATTTACGGTTAACAAATGGCCACTTCAAATTGCAAGTTTATGACTCCAAACGTAACTCCAATCATGGAAAGATCAAATCTATTTCCGAGGGCAGGCTGCTTTATTCAAATACCACAGGTGAGAAAATATACACAATGTGTGTAGGAAAAAGTAGAGAAGAAAACGCATCGGTAACATGGCCATGGCTTGGAGAGATGCTCTAGGTGTCATGATCTCTCTTCCTATAGGGTATATAAAGCTTTGGTTTCCTGCCGACCCTGTGAGGGACATAAGATTACAGTATACAGCAATCTAAAATCACTGTACCGATGAGTACAAGATAATGCAGTGTCCGTAAGGTTCCTGATCGCACGCAAAGACGCATTTCATTGAAGAAACAGACCCGAGTCTCCTACCTGTTTTAAGATTCTGTTTATTGATCCTTGGTCCATCTTGCTGGTAACGGCATCCTTCCTGAGCCGCGCAGCCACCGTACCCAAGTAATCCAGTGAGGCTACACGTAGCGCCATCTCTGTTGACTTGTTACTGAATTGATGGACCTAGAAGTAATAACATCAGCATAAATGTGTCTGGTAATTCTGCATAAAGAAATAACATATGGACCCCAGCACATCGACCGTCACTAACATCAATTATTTTTCACCAAAGAGAATTAACACAAAATATGCCCTAAGAAAGAAAACAAACATTTAAAAGCATTACCAAGAGTCGCCCCAACAAGCTCAGCAAGAGCTCGGCTGCTGGCCACTCAGGCTTGTTCACAGTAGATAGAAGGTCCTGTACAAAGTTCTCAAACAGTGGCCGGTAGTCCTCCTCCCCCTGCTTGCTCCCACACCTAAGATAAATAAATACCGCACATGAAAAAAGACGCACAATGATGCCCAATGACCACTGACAACAATGAAGTGTCCTGCTTACTTTTTGAGAAAAATGGACAGAAAATTCTGTGCGGTCCTCATGGCGGTTTCATACGAGTTGGTGATGAAAACATCCTGATCAATCTGAAAGCACAAGGACAGGTTGCTGAACGTGCGAAGAGCGTTTTGAAACGCACAGTATTTCAGGAAAATCTGCATCATCTTACTTTCTTGTTGGACTCTTCTTCTGGATTATCCCTATCTGATGGTAGGTGCACCACACACTGTATTAGCTGAAGAACCAGCGCAGTTACCATCTGGATGTACATAGCTTCCCCATCATCATCGCTGCTGTTTAACCTGTTGGCGCATACAAGCAATCAGAAGTGCATGCAAACAGACACACGATGGCACATATAGGAATTCACTTGTTGAAACTTACGACTGGTACATCAGCTTTCCATGAATACAGTAATCTCTGATCAGATGACAATATGCAAAGTTCAGAACAAAAGACGTGACCCATTACCTTGGTGTAACTGCCAGAAAGCAATGGCACAGTTCACTACAAAGAAACGTAGAATTTGATGGCAGGGAAGAACCACTTGGCCCATCTAGTCTGCCACTTTTTCAACCTTATTGATACCTCAAACCCTATTAGAGCCTTAGGGGTATATGCAATAGCGGGCGAAATCGCGGCAATTATCGCCGTTTTTTCAATTCGACCAAATTCGCCAGGTGAATTCCGGAAGGTGGCTTCCGGAATTCACCATATGCAATGAAAAACGGATTTGCCAGGGTCGCGGGCGAAAATCGGCCGATTTGGCGGATTTTGCCCTGATTTTTAAAAACGGGAAAAAACGGGGAATAAACAGAAAAAAAAATGGCGTGGGGTCCCCCCTCCAAAGCATAACCAGCCTCGGGCTCATCGAGCTGGTCCTGGTTCTAAAAATGCAGGGGAAAAATCGGGCAGGGATCCCCCGTATTTTTAAAACCAGCACCGGGCTCTGCGCCTGATGCTGGTGCCAAAAATACGGGGGACAAAACGAGTAGGGGTCCCCCGTATTTTTAACACCAGCATCGGGCTCCACTAGCTGGACAGATAATGCCACAGCCGGGGGTCACTTTTATGCCGTGCCCTGCGGCCGTGGCATCAAATATCCAACTAGTCACCCCTGGCCGGGGTACCCTGGGGGAGTGGGGACCCCTTCAATCAAGGGGTCCCCCCCCCCCAGCCACCCAAGGGCCAGGGGTGAAGCCCGAGGCTGTCCCCCCCCATCCAATGGGCTGCGGATGGGGGGGCTGATAGCCTTTGTGATAATAAAAAGATATTGTTTTTTCCATTAGTACTACAAGTCCCAGCAAGCCTCCCCCGCAAGCTGGTACTTGGAGAACCACAAGTACCAGCATGCGGGAGAAAAACGGGCCCGCTGGTACCTGTAGTACTACTGGGAAAAAAATACCCAAATAAAAACAGGACACACACACCTTGATAGTAAAACTTTATTTCATACGCCGACACACACATACTTACCTGTGTTGACACGCCGACTGCAACGATCTCCGACGATCCGAGGGTACCTGTCAAAAAATTATACTCACCTTCCAGCGTCCAGAGGTCCAGGTCCAGAGGTAAATCCACGTACTTTGTAAAAAAACAAACCGAACACCGAGCCATACCGGACTGAAAGGGGTCCAATGTTTTCACATCAAACCCCTTCCCCCGAATGCCGGGACATCACGTGACTCCTGTCACTGATGTCCCTTCAGCCAATCAGGAAGCGCTACTGCCGTGGCGCTCACCTGATTGGCTGGACGCCGTCTGTACTCTGACAGCGCCTCGCAAAGCCGCTCCATTACTTTCAATGGTGGGAACTTAGCGGCTAGCGGTGGGGTCACCCGCCGGTCAGCCGCTGACCGGCGGGTGACCTCACCGCTAGCCGCTAAGTTCCCACCATTGAATATAATGGAGGGAGCTGTGCGATGCGCTGTCACAGCGATCAGCCAATCAGGTGAGCGCAACGAAGTTGCGCTTCCTGATTGGCTTAGAGACCTGTCAGTGACAGCTGTCACTGACAGATCTTAATCGTGGAAAGGTGTCCCATGTGTCAGCATGGGACCCCTTTCAGTCCGTTTTTGGTGCGGGTAAATGCGTTTTCTTTTTTTGCCAAGTACGTGGATTTATCTCTGGACCCTGGTTAAGGTGAGTATATTGAACTTTGCTTTTCAGGTATCCGTGGATTCTACATGGAGAAGAGGACCGATGTCGGCGTGTGAACATAGGTAAGTATGTGTGTGTCGGTAGTGTGAAATAAAGTTTTACTGTCGACGGTGTGTGTCCCCTGTTTTTATTTGGGTATTTTTTTTCCAGTAGTACTACAGGTACCAGCGGGCCCGTTTTTCTCCCGCATGCTGGTACTTGTGGTTCTCCAAGTACCAGCTTGCGGGGGAGGCTTGCTGGGACTTGTAGTACTAATGGAAAAAACAATATCTTTTTATTATCACAAAGGCTATCAGCCCCCCCATCCGCAGCCCATTGGATGGGGGGGGGACAGCCTCGGGCTTCACCCCTGGCCCTTGGGTGGCTGGGGGGGGGGACCCCTTGATTGAAGGGGTCCCCACTCCCCCAGGGTACCCCGGCCAGGGGTGACTAGTTGGATATTTGATGCCACGGCCGCAGGGCACGGCATAAAAGTGACCCCCGGCTGTGGCATTATCTGTCCAGCTAGTGGAGCCCGATGCTGGTGTTAAAAATACGGGGGACCCCTACTTGTTTTGTCCCCCGTATTTTTGGCACCAGCATCAGGCGCAGAGCCCGGTGCTGGTTTTAAAAATACGGGGGATCCCCTGTCAATTTTTCCCCCGCATTTTTAGAACCAGGACCAGCTCAATGAGCCCGAGGCTGGTTATGCTTTGGAGGGGGGACCCCACGCCATTTTTTTTTCAGATTTTACCGTTCCAGCAATAAAAAAAAAAAAAAAAAAAGAATAATATTTTAAAAAATATATAAATAATATTTGTGCCTCCCCCCAAAAAAAAAAAACAACCTAATCCCTTCTAATATAAATAGATCTGCTATTCCCAAAAAAAAAAAACCCCAAAAAAACATGTTTAAAATTTTTTTGTTTTCACCCTCCAAAGTGCGGCGGATTGAAAATCGCAAATTTGCTGTCTAAAAGCACTGCAGGCGAATTTCCAAACTTGAATTGAATATGCTGGAGGCGAATTGCAGCATCTGTACCATTGCAGAAAAGGCGAATGCGGAAAAAGGCGAATTGAGAAAAGGCGAATTTTGACGGTCCGTTTTTTTGCGAAAAAGTACTGCACTGCATAGGCGAATTGATTTTTTGAGGCGAAAACGTTCCGGAATTCGCCTTTTTCTGAAATTCGCCCGCTATTGCATATACCCCTTAGTTCTTTGCAAGGATATCCTAATGTCTATCTCAAGCATGTGTAAATTGTTCTACTGTCTTTTAGGCCCTACACACTGGGCGATATGAGTGAAAGATAGGAACGATCTCGTTCATTATTGAACGAGATACCGTTCATATCTTTCAGTGTGGAGTCACCAGCGATGAACGATGCGCGGCCCCGCGCTCAGTCATCGCTGGTGCCCCGTCGGCTGTGCATGCAGGCCAATATGGACGATCCCGTCCATATTTGCCTGCACTGCTATGGAGCCGGGTGACGGGGAGAGTGAAGAAACTTCACTACCCCCGTCACTGCTCCCCCTTCCCGCCGCTGGGTCACCCATATCTGCCGTTGGGCTGCTCTGCGGCGGATCTGCCAGTGTGTAGGTCCCATTAGCCTCTACCATCTCTGTGTGTACTAGGAAAACTCTGTAGCGTACCATTTCATATTCAAATACAGCTGTGGTCGCATACAGAATACAAGCATGCTGCATTTAATTGTAATCAACATAAGCTGCCTGTGCGTCCTATTCACATAGCAATGCAAAGAGAAAAAAAAAAAGGCATTTTAATGGAAAAAGTCGCACAAAAAGGTGCTTGGCGCTACCAAGTTACGTCGCGGCATGGTGTGACTCGAAGGGCTGTTTAACATACCAGGAGACTAGATGTACGTGGATACATCTGTATCTCGCTCCAGTCTCAGTACATGTCCTCGTGTTCTAATACTTCTCTTCCCGTGAAGACTGTTTCCCTCCTGGAATTTGTTAAAACCCTTAATATATATTTTAAAGTTTCTATCATGTCCCCTCTTTCCCTTCTCTGCTCCAAACTATACATGTCCAGATCTTTTAGTCTTTCCTGACTAAAAGGGCAGCAAACACACGGTGGAAAGAAACGAGCAATAAATAACTCTTAGGTGGAGATTTTCTTTACTCAGTGAATAGGTGAAAACTCTGAAGTCTCTGGAAATTAGAGACACTTGGCAATTTATACAAGGGCACAATGTCTCCGCTCAGCCGATGTACAATATAGTCCCCAGGATATCTTCAACCAGAGAAAGTGTATAACAGGATATAAAACAAAGTAAAAACACAAGATAGATTACCTAAAATTTCGCAGGCTTCTTTTACTTGTTGGCAGCCTTGCAAGTGAGGTGAAGAGCTCCTCCAGAATCAGCTGTCTGTGCTTTTCGTACCTGGAAAATACCTGAGAGAAATACGTAGTGTAAGAAGCCTGTGGATCCCTTTGTGCTTGCATGGGGAACACATGCACGGTGTCATCATTGGTCAGAAAACAAAAATCATAAACAGGCAATAGAATAAAAAAAAGAAAAGTACTACATATTGTCATTTATCAGGCACAACGTGCCCTCAGTACCTGGGAAATATTAAAAGGCTGTCCTGGAAAGCAGTGGGAAGGATCAGCCCACCTGTAAAGTGATGGCGACAGCATCATTTGCCACCAAGATCAGAGAGCCAGCCACACTAAGGTGGTCCACAGGGAGGGCAGGATTGTAAGAGACACAAGTGCTGGTGAGAAGAGACTGAAATAATGAGGGAAGTCTAGCCAGTGGGAGTGGAAATGAGAACCTTCCTGGCCCATAGAGGAACGTGTGACCGAGAGCTTGTCACAAATGACAGAACAATTTCTATGCATAGAGTACAAACTGTAGGAGAGGGGGGGGAAGCAATCATGCAGCTTCATACCGCAGTAACCAGCTTGATGGTGCACAGCTGCAACTCACTGACACTTTCCACAAAGAATGGTGTAATTCCCATTGAAGAAACCTGTAGACAACAATAAGAGCCGTTACAATAACATGACACTGTATTTAGAGTCCAGGGATAAACTGCTGCTAGGGCACTTACAGGTGGATGATGTAAAGGGACGACTGCTAAAAGCATAAACAGCCCTGACCAACAGACTGCTAGTAGATGCGTGCTGTCAGTCACCTTACACCAGTGTGCTATGTACTTGGTAAATATTTCCGTAGAAAGCAGTATTATTGTACAGGGAATGCATTCAATATCCCGGCTGTCGGGATTCTGGCGCTTAGCATACCGTCACCTATTCTCCCACTTGGGGTGTTCACAACACCCCTGGAGGGAGAATAAATAGCATAGCACACCACTGTGCCCACAAGGGGCTCTTTTGCACTCGCCCCGCTGCCGGCATCCCGCGGCCGGGATTCTGACCGCTAGGAATGGCGGGCCTGGGATATCGATACCAACCTATTGTACAGATCATCAAAGCCAATCACAATGGGGGAATGGACATGACGCACAGCATTTGTCAGGAAGTCTGCGCGTCTGCCTATTCTCCTATATAACTTACATACATGTTTGCGCTCTCAGCACAGAAGTGTAACACGCATTAAGAACATGTAGTGACGGACAACATTGTAGAAACAAGGCAGAACCAATGTGTATAGGTAGAGGAGGGCTTACACACTTACCTGCAGGATCGTGGTGTCAGTAAGTAGCTGAATCTCTAGCAACTCCGACAAACTGGCCACAATGTCGCACACTTTGTTGTACAGCATCACAATGACCCTCTGCTTATGGGTTGAACACTTGGCGCGTTTTGCTTTTGAACTCATTAATCCGCCTAAAGAGAAGCAGACCACAATGAGTAGGGGTTAGCACTTAAAAACCACTGGTCTAGTTGTTGAATGCAGCTGCTTCCATGTTTGTGTTTCTGCTTATGCTATGCACAATTAAAATCATTTAGCAAAAAATAAAAAATAAATAAACTGCTTCAAACAGATATTTAGATGAAAAAACTAAACTTCAACAAATTCACTTAAAAAAATATGTTTGGTTTAAATTAACACTTACTGTTAATAGACAAACATGCAGCAAACATCCAACAGGGGCACAGTAGAACCGTGTGTTTCTGTTGCTGCTAGAGTGGGTGCACTGGCATTAGACACAGTCTGCTCGGAACAGGGAGCAGGTGATGTTCCGCACCTCAATCAGCCACTGTCCCTATTCTCTGGGTGTCTGGACCAATCAGCTCAGGGCTTAATGAAGGTCGCTTCCTTGGAGAGGAACTTAAGACTCTAGTTTGTCAGTAAAACCAAGTAAGTGCTGCAGAGATCTAATATTGGGAGGGATTAGACTCTCAGGAGGAAGGAGAACTGGCTGAATACTTTGATATGAAGGATTCATTCTACTTGGACAGGTACTTCTGTATACAAAACTATGTAGTAAACTTCATGTCTATGCAGAAGACTGTCAACATTCAGGCCAGTGAAAAGTCGGTATCCCCTGACTCAATGCTAACCAAATAAAAAAAAAATATATAACATGACTATTCCAGATTCTAATTCAGCCAATCACACAGAACACACAGATTTTAAAACATTTATACTGTGGCTTCCAGAGGTACTGTAGCCATGCAAAACATACTTGAATTGATGACTTTGGTTGACCACATCATCAGAGTATATTGGAAACGTGCTCTTCATGCGAGACTTATTTGGGCCAAAATTTCATCTCTAGTGGTCAGGGCACAATGTACCCTCTAACTTAAGGTTTGGGAGACAGATGCAGCTGCTAAGAGGACATGAGTCACTTTAATTTTCATGTAATGTCCTTACTGGCCCTGAAGCCTAGAGATAAGATTTCAGACCTTTTGTTTTTTAGGCCCAAGTTGAGCGTAGCATAAGGGTTGCCAGGCGGAATCAGCTGAAACACCAACCTGCAAACTTTCACATAAACCATCTCGGTGCCAGCAAAGAATTACACTACCTTTCAGTCCGGGTGGTATTCACAAAGACCATGGCGATTAGTGCTTCAAAGATCCAAGCGAGTGACCATCATAACTTGTTTGTAAGGCTTCCTGATCAAAAAAATTATTTGCCAATTTTCCCTACGCTCATATATTCAGATGACTACACAGCCCTAGAGTCTCATGGGTAGATGATCAGAAATCCAGGCTGGTATCTGGCCTAGCTTTCTAGGGCTGCTGGTTGACACCAAACAGAATATTCTTGCCAGAACACACAAGACTCTCTCTTGGCAGAAGTTTCTACTAAGACTCAGTCAGACAGTTTTGTTTATTTTTTGTATGAAGATTTTGGGGAAAAAGACCCCAAGCTTTGATCTGATGCAATTTGCTTAAGTTGACTCGAGGGAGTTCCAAATCCTCGAAATCTCATTACCAACTGTCCAGTCATCAATCTGTTCCAAAGTACGAATCCTCTGGTTGTATGATGGGCAAACACAAAAGTCGCTCCTTCACTATTTGGGACAAGACAATAGTGACAATAGATGTCATTTATCAGGGCTTGGGGGCTGTGCCTCTTCAGTATGGTCTCCAAGTGCTGTGGTCTACCTTGGAGTCAAAGCTCCTAATCGGATTGTCGTTTTAGTGTGTACACTGAGTAATTTCTAGCACGGTGGGTACTTTGCTCAAATCTCTTCACTGGGATTAGGAGATCCTGTTGAAGGTGCATTTGAAGCCATATACCATCTAACACTCCCCCATACACACTATACAATTCGAAGAATCAGTCTGATACCTGTATCATGTGTACTCATCTTTAGTTGCAGCACATACTCTCTTATGAAGAAAAGTGTTAAAGATTCATCCAGATAATGCCATTGTGTACATCAATCAGGGAGACGCCAAAAGATCCCTTATACGCTGGGTAGAAACACACGGTACAATAATTTCAGTACTCATTAGTACAGGTTGTAATGAGCTTGGAGGCAAACTCATGTCCTCCACCCCAGAGGATGGCTACTTAATCCAGAAGTATTTCTACAGATTGAAGGAATACGTCTGCCTAATGTCATCTTGCTGAACCACTAAATGGGAGCATAAATGCTCAAGGAAAAAGAATCAGGAAAAGGTATTTGGTGGACCACACGCTGGTCCTCTCAAGATATCAACTTTACTTGTTCCGTCCAGTAAGCGTGCTTCCAAGTGTCTAAGACAAAAAAAAAAAACTGTTCATAGGATATTTGTGGCGGATAGGCCAAGAAGACTGTAGTACACACATTCTCAGAACAGCAACAGATCCATCTTGCTGTATTACTCTAAGAAAGTACCTGTGAAGTCAGGGCCACTTTATTGTCAGAATTTAGCTTGGCTAGCATTTCAGAAGTAGCTAGTGAAGCCATGATTCTTAAAGCCAAAAGTTTTCCTGAATGCACAGTGAAGACCATGCCTAAAGCAAGAAAACTGGCCTAATATTAATGTTCCACAGCATATGGGAGATTTATATCTCTGGGTGTGAGGACAAAGGGTTCCCTCATACTTGACATGAGTCTAATCTTTCTTAACGTCCAGATTTCAGAACTGTGTCTTTTTTCAGAGGAACCTCGTTCTGTTTCCTGTATACACTTTTGCTACATATACTGTATCAGCCGATATACATCGCTCCTATACAAAAACCTACTTTTAAAAAGACAGATTTGGCAGAGCTGAAATTCATTACTTGGAAACAAATTTTCTGTTAGCAATCTCAATGGCAACGAGAGTCACTCCGACTTTAGTATGTGGCCAGTCTTCTGTAGAAGGATCCATATTTTGTTTGTTGGATGTCACCAGGCAGTGAGAACATACTTTAATTAGACTTCAGAGCTTTTGATGACCTTTTGGTCTTAACAATAATGCATTGAAAAAAAAATAAAAAAATGAATTGCTAGATAACTTACGTAGTAGCAGAGACCCTCCAAAATATGTGAGGGCACATGCTACTAAGCTGGGGAGTGCCTCTTCCCATGATTTCATTGTCCACAAAAAGGCTACTTAAGAAAATAGGATTTTGGTACTCATCGATAAATCAGTTCCTCTGATTCCACAGGGGACCCTGGAGATACATTACACTGGGGTATAGAAGGTGGTCAGTGGGAGCTGGCACTTTAAGAAGTTTAGAAATATGAAGGCTCCTCTCCCTCTATGCCCCATCAACCCTTTCAGTTAAAAATGAGCCGAGAAGACGGAAACAGGAAGAACAGAGAACACACAACAAACAAGAACACAACAGGCAGGTGAAGCAGCGCTGGGAGGGCCGTCCAGTGTCCCCTGTCTAATCAGAGAAACGGATTTATCAGTGGCTACCAAAATTCTATTTTCTCTTTCATCCACCAGGGGGACACTGGAGATACATTACACTGAGGATGCCACAAAGGGGTGCCGGCGGCCGAGATCCCGGCGATCACCATACCGGCGCCGGCATACCGACATCTTTTCTCCCTCTTGGGGGTCCACGACTTCCCTGGAGAATAGATAGCGTGCCACCGTGCCCAGCTGTCGTATGCCAGCTGTCGGCATCACATACTACACCCCCACAAAGTTACCCCCCACCCCCACCCCACCCCCAGGAGGGAAAGCTCTGAGGAACTTAAACAACCAAGGCGAGCAAAACTGGAAGCATAAAGCACAGAATTGTCAAACTTACGCACAATGGACCAAGGGGCCGCGTGGAGGCCCCACGACGCGCAGCACAGACTATCCCACCGAACAGGGGGAAACCGCCTGAATAGAAGGGTTTTGGAGGCTGCTGAGCATTGCTCAAGTAAGCCTGACGGAGGACTAGCCAAAGCCACCTAGTCAAAGTCTGCTTGAAAGCTGGACAGCCTCTCCGAACCGCATCGGACAAAACGAACAATGCTTCAGATTAACGCAATGGCGGCGGCCAGGCCACTTAAATACATAGAGTCCGAACAACATCCAAGGAAGAATTCCAGAATGTACAGGGTGGACTGTAGGTTTGAGAAATCCACTTCTCCAATTCCAGACTAAAGAGGATGCTACTGGTAAACGGTAGGTTTCAATCGTCCGTTTGGACTCCGTGTTCGTCTGCCCGAATCAAAGCCAGAGCGCCCTACGGGCTGCTATTGATGAGGCTGAAATCTGGGAACTGACCTGTCGGTTAACGAGAACTACTGTTTACCAATTTGTCAGCCTAGAACTCTGCCACCTTAGTAACAATCGTCCGTGGCAGTACGCACAGACGTAAGAGTAGTATCCAATGTACGTTCCGACAGATCCTTGAGAGATGTAACTCCTGGAAATGGCAATGTGGATTTATTTGGCAGTTTGGAACCCAAAAACTCGCAGGAGGAGAAGTTTCCCACCGTTGCGTTAAAAAATTTGGAAAAAGAATAAACAGACAATAGCATTTAGTATTAGAAAATGCTTATTTAGATGCCTCCAAGGTGCCAATAGTTGTTGTCTAGCTGTTGAGAAACCGTTGATTTTTACTGGACCAATAAGAGTCCTAGCAGTTCGGTACGTCCGTATCAGGAATCTGAATACCTGACAGAACTAAAGATTTAGTATTCACTCATCTCACCTTCCTCCTCCTAATCTCAGGACAGGACAAGATTGCTGCATCGTAGTCAGGCATGTAGGAGTCTATGGAAAACTGCAGACATAGACTTCGTTGAAGATCTCATAACCTTCACAAGTCCTTCCTCTGAATTGGTCTTCTGTTACCCAGGCTGGGTCTGTAAAAAGGAGAGGACACGGGACCAGAGGACAGGCCCTCGATAATTCCCGTTCCCTTATGGGAATCTGTTTCTAGCACCCTGTGAGGGAAGAAAGAGAGCTAGCAGCAGGCAGTGCAGGATCGCGAGACAATGTGTGTGCAAGTGCACTCACCGATAGCAAACCTCAGGAGACGCAGTAGGCGGTGAGAGCGCTGGCAGCACCTCTTTAGTTAGGCGCTGACAGGCCTAACCCTGCTAGTTAGGTCGCTGGAGACCCAGACCCCACTCCTCCTGGGGATAATATTAAAAGAAAAAAATAAAATAAAAGTAAAATAAAGATTAAAAAACAAAGAACTGGCTGGAGCCCAGCCAGATGTGACCGGCTCCCTCTACAATTTTAAAACTGACGGGGCTGATTGGGCAAAGAGAGGGAGGAGCCTTCACAGTTCTAAATTTCTTAAAGTTCCAGCTCCCATTGACCACTGTCTATACCCCAGTGTAATGTATCTCCAGTGTCCCCTGGTGGATGAAAGAGAAAACTTAACTTAGAAAAATAAGAATTTACTTACCGATAATTCTATTTCTCGTAGTCCGTAGTGGATGCTGGGGACTCCGTCAGGACCATGGGGATTAGCGGCTCCGCAGGAGACAGGGCACAAAAGTAAAAGCTTTAGGATCAGGTGGTGTGCACTGGCTCCTCCCCCTATGACCCTCCTCCAAGCCTCAGTTAGGATACTGTGCCCGGACGAGCGTACACAATAAGGAAGGATTTTGAATCCCGGGTAAGACTCATACCAGCCACACCAATCACACTGTACAACCTGTGATCTGAACCCAGTTAACAGCATGATAACAGCGGAGCATCTGAAAAGATGGCTCACAACAATAATAACCCGATTTTTGTAACAATAACTATGTACAAGTATTGCAGACAATCCGCACTTGGGATGGGCGCCCAGCATCCACTACGGACTACGAGAAATAGAATTATCGGTAAGTAAATTCTTATTTTCTCTGACGTCCTAAGTGGATGCTGGGGACTCCGTCAGGACCATGGGGATTATACCAAAGCTCCCAAACGGGCGGGAGAGTGCGGATGACTCTGCAGCACCGAATGAGAGAACTCCAGGTCCTCCTCAGTCAGGGTGTGCCCCTGACCAAGTATCAGCTCGGCAAAGTTGTAAAGCAGAGACCCCTCGGGCAGCCGCCCAAGATGAGCCCACCTTCCTTGTGGAATGGGCATTTACATATTTTGGCTGTGGCAGGCCTGCCACAGAATGTGCAAGCTGAATTGTACTACACATCCAACTAGCAATCGTCTGCTTAGAAGCAAGAGCACCCAGTTTGTTGGGTGCATACAGGATAACAGCAAGTCAGTTTTCCTGACTCCAGCCGTCCTGGAAACTATATTTTCAGGGCCCTGACAACATCTAGCAACTTGGAGTCCTCCAAGTCCCTAGTAGCCGCAGGTACCACAATAAGCTGGTTCGGGTGAAACACTGACACCACCTTAGGGAGAAACTGGGGATGAGTCCGCAGCTCTGCCCTGTCCGAATGGACAATCAGATATGGGCTTTTTTTAAGACAAACGCCGCCAATTCTGACACTCGCCTGGCCGAGGCCAGGGCCAACAGCATGGTCACTTTCCCTGTGAGATATTTCAAATCCACAGATTTAAGCGGTTTAAACCAATGTGATTTTAGGAATCCAGAACTACGTTGAGATCCCACAGTGCCACTGGAGGCACAAAAGGGGGTTGTATATGCAGTACTCCCTTGACAAACTTCTGGACTTCAGGAACTGAAGCCAATTCTTTCTGGAAGAAAATCGACAGGGCCGAAATTTGAACCTTAATGGACCCCAATTTGAGGCCCATAGACACTCCTGTTTGCAGGAAATGCAGGAAACGACCGAGTTGAAATTTCTTCATGGGGCCTTCCTGGCCTCACACCACGCAACATATTTTCGCCACATGTGGTGATAATGTTGTGCGGTCACCTCCTTCCTGGCTTTGACCAGGGTAGGAATGACCTCTTCCGGAATGCCTTTTTCCCTTAGGATCCGGCGTTCAACCGCCATGCCGTCAAACGCAGCCGCGGTAAGTCTTGGAACAGACATGGTACTTGCTGAAGCAAGTCCCTTCTTAGCGGCAGAGGCCATGAGTCCTCTGTGAGCATCTCTTGAAGTTCCGGGTACCAAGTCCTTCTTGGCCAATCCGGAGCCACGAGTATAGTTCTTACTCCTCTACGTCTTATAATTCTCAATACCTTGGGTATGAGAAGCAGAGGAGGGAAGACATACACCGACTGGTACACCCACGGTGTTACCAGAACGTCCACAGCTATTGCCTGAGGGTCTTTTGACCTGGCGCAATACTTGTCCAGTTTTTTGTTCAGGCGGGACGCCATCATGTCCACCTTTGGTCTTTTCCAACGGTTCACAATCATGTGGAAGACTTCCCGATGAAGTCCCCACTCACCCGGGTGGAGGTTGTGCCTGCTGAGGAAGTCTGCTTCCCAGTTGTCCACTCCCGGAATGAACACTGCTGACAGTGCTATCACATGATTTTCCGCCCAGCGAAAAATCCTTTCAGTTTCTGCCATTGCCCTCCTGCTTCTTGTGCCGCCCTTCTGTTTACGTGGGCGACTGCCGTGATGTTGTCCCACTGGATCAATACCGGCTGACCTTGAAGCAGAGGTCTTGCTAAGCTTAGAGCATTGTAAATTGCCCTTAGCTCCAGTATATTTATGTGGAGAAAAATCTCCAGACTTGATCACACTCCCTGGAAATTTTTTCCCTGTGTGACTGCTCCCCAGCCTCTCAGGCTGGCCTCCGTGGTCACCAGCATCCAATCCTGAATGCCGAATCTGCAGCCCTCTAGAAGATGAGCACTCTGTAACCACCACAGGAGAGACACCCTTGTCCTTGGAGATAGGGTTATCCGCTGATGCATCTGAAAATGCGATCCGGACCATTTGTCCAGCAGATCCCACTGAAAAGTTCTTGCGTGGAATCTGCCGAATGGAATCGCTTCGTAATAAGCCACCATTTTTCCCAGGACTCTTGTGCAATGATGCACTGACACTTTTCCTGGTTTTAGGAGGTTCCTGACTAGCTCGGATAACTCCCTGGCTTTCTCCTCCGGGAGAAACACCTTTTTCTGGACTGTGTCCAGAACCATCCCTAGGAACAGCAGATGTGTCGTCGGAAACGACTGCGATTTTGGATATTTAGAATCCACCCGTGCTGTCGTAGAACTACTTGAGATAGTGCTACTCCGACTTCCAACTGTTCTCTGGACCTTGCCCTTATCAGGAGATCGTCCAAGTAAGGGATAATTAAGACGCCTTTTCTTTGAAGAAGAATCATCATTTCGGCCATTACTTTGGTAAAGACCCGGGGTGCCGTGGACAATCCAAACGGCAGCGTCTGAAACTGATAGTGACAGTTCCGTACCACGAACCTGAGGTACCCTTGGTGAGAAGGGCAATTTGGGACATGGAGGTAAGCATCCTTGATGTCCAGGGACACCATATAGTCCCCTTCTTCCTGGTTCGCTATCACTGCTCTGAGTGACTACATCTTGATTTGAACCTTTGTATGTAAGTGTTCAAAGATTTCCCATTTAGAATAGGTCTCACCGAGCCGTCTGGCTTCAGTACCACAATATAGTGTGGAATAATACCCCTTTCCTTGTTGTAGGAGGGGTACTTTGATTATCACCTGCTGGGAATACAGCTTGTGAATTGTTTCCAATACTGCCTCCCTGTCGGAGGAAGACGTTGGTAAAGCAGACATCAGGAGCCTGCGAGGGGGAGACGTCTCGAATCTCCAGTCTGTACCCCTGGGATACTACTTGTAGGATCCAGGGGTCCACTTGCGAGTGAGCCCACTACGCGCTGAAACTCTTGAGACGACCCCCCACCGCACTTGAGTCCGCTTGTACGGCCCCAGCGTCATGCTGAGGACTTGGCAGAAGCTGTGGAGGGCTTCTGTTCCTGGGAATGGGCTGCCTGCTGCAGTCTTCTTCCCTTTCCTCTATCCCTGGGCAGATATGACTGGCCTTTTGCCCGCTTGCCCTTATGGGGACGAAAGGACTGAGGCTGAAAAGACGGTGTCTTTTTCTGCTGAGATGTGATTTGGGGTAAAAAAGGTGGATTTTCCAGCTGTTGCCGAGGCCACCAGGTCCGATGGACCGACCCCAAATAACTCCTCCCCTTTATACGGCAATACTTCCATGTGCCGTTTGGAATCTGCATCACCTGACCACTGTCGTGTCCATAAACATCTTCTGGCAGATATGGACATCGCACTTACTCTTGATGCCAGAGTGCAAATATCCCTCTGTGCATCTCGCATATATAGAAATGCATCCTTTAAATGCTCTATAGTCAATAAAATACTGTCCCTGTCAAGGGTATCAATATTTTCAGTCAGGGAATCCGACCAAGCCACCCCAGCGCTGCACATCCAGGCTGAGGCGATCGCTGGTCGCAGTATAACACCAGTATGTGTGTATATACCTTTTTAGGATATATTCCAGCCTCTCAGCTGGCTCCTTGAGGGCGGCCCTATCTGGAGACGGTACCGCCACTTGTTTTGATAAGCGTGTGAGCGCCTTATCCACCCTAAAGGGTGTTTCCCAACGCGCCCTAACTTCTGGCGGGAAAGGGTATACCGCCAATAATTTTCTATCGGGGGAAACCCACGCATCATCACACACTTCATTTAATTTATCTGATTCAGGAAAAACTACAGGTAGTTTTTTCACACCCCACATAATACCCTTCTTGTGGTACTTGTAGTATCAGAAATATGTAACACCTCCTTCATTGCCCTTAACATGTAACGTGTGGCCCTAAAGGAAAATACGTTTGTTTCTTCACCGTCGACACTGGAGTTAGTGTCCGTGTCTGTGTCGACCGACTGAGGTAAATGAGCGTTTTACAGCCCCTGACGGTGTTTGAGACGCCTGGACAGGTACTAATTTGTTTGCCGGCCGTCTCATGTCGTCAACCGACCTTGCAGCGTGTTGACATTATCACGTAATTCCTTAAATAAGCCATCCATTCCGGTGTCGACTCCCTAGAGAGTGACATCACCATTTCAGGCAATTTCTCCGCCTCCTCACCAACATCGTCCTCATACATGTCGACACACACGTACCGACACAGCACACACACAGGGAATGCTCTGATAGAGGACAGGACCCCACTAGCCCTTTGGGGAGACAGAGGGAGAGTTTGCCAGCACACACCAAAAACGCTATAATTATACAGGGACAACCTTTATATAAGTGTTTTTCCCTTATAGCATTTTAATATATATATACATATCGCCAAATAAGTGCCCCCCCTCTCTGTTTTAACCCTGTTTCTGTAGTGCAGTGCAGGGGAGAGCCTGGGAGCCTTCCCACCAGCATTTCTGTGAGGGGAAAATGGCGCTGTGTGCTGAGGAGAATAGGCCCCGCACCCTTTTCGGCGGGCTTCTTCTCCCGTTTTTCTGAGACCTGGCAGGGGTTAAATACATCCATATAGCCCCCAGGGGCTATATGTGATGTATTTTTAGCCAGAATAAGGTACTATCGTTGCTGCCCAGGGCGCCCCCCCCCCAGCGCCCTGCACCCTCAGTGACCGCTGCTATGAAGTGTGCTGACAACAATGGCGCACAGCTGCAGTGCTGTGCGCTACCTTATGAAGACTGAAGAGTCTTCTGCCGCCGTTTCTGGACCTTCACTTTTCGGCATCTGCAAGGGGGGTCGGCGGCGCGGCTCCGGGACGAACCCCAGGGTGAGACCTGTGTTCCGATTCCCTCTGGAGCTAATGGTGTCCAGTAGCCTAAGAAGCCAATCCATCCTGCACGCAGGTGAGTTCACTTCTCTCCCCTAAGTCCCTCGTAGCAGTGAGCCTGTTGCCAGCAGGACTCACTGAAAATAAAAAACCTAACAAACTTTTACTCTAAGCAGCTCTTTAGGAGAGCCACCTAGATTGCACCCTTCTCGGCCGGGCACAAAAATCTAACTGAGGCTTGGAGGAGGGTCATAGGGGGAGGAGCCAGTGCACACCACCTGATCCTAAAGCTTTTACTTTTGTGCCCTGTCTCCTGCGGAGCCGCTAATCCCCATGGTCCTGACGGAGTCCCCAGCATCCACTTAGGACGTCAGAGAAAAAAGGGAAAATCCACAGCGTTAAGGGTAGGTGCCCAGCGTCTCCCAATGAATTCTTTCTCCCCTCCCGTGGGGTTTGGTTAAACAAATAACAGAGGTGCACCACAGGACAGAAGAGAACCTGAGGCTTCTGTGGGGTCTCCTAAAGTGCCCTCACTCCTTGCTGCACCTCTATACTGCTGTGCTTCCAGGGTCTCCCCAATGGATATTGAAAAAATAATTTGATTTCCCTTAAATCCCTTTTAGTTCAGTCTATTTCTGCTCTATGGGCATTATAGTGTGGTATGTTTAAGTGACTGTAGCGTAGCAAAATTACTTATCTCCACATTTAAAAAAAAACTTCCCTTTAATTTTAAACAAGCTTCCTGTTTTGCAGGGATGCACTTCAGTTTGCTGCTCAAGATGATGGCAGGGGATTTACAATTCTCTGTATATATCATGACAGACACTTTAGTGATGAAGCCATTTCACTGTCTGTATTGAATACTTGCAGGTGATGCAGCAAATAGCCAATCCGCTGGTAAAAAGGTCCCATGTAGGACAAAATAGCGGTGACCCATGAAAATAATGTACCACCTGCATACATGGGCTTACCATACTATCGCTTTAAACCGGACACTCATGAATTACACAGGTTCTGTGGCTGCCTGACTTGAAGCCTGAATTTCACCTGGTTTTTAATCAGCCACAGAACCTGTGTAATTCATATGTCCCCCAGGTTAAAGGGAAGATACAGTAAGCCTATGCATACAAGAATTAAGCTAATAGTTTCAAGTGAGACTTTTTCCCAACCTGCAATTGGGATGTGGTCGTGTAACAATTCTCTGCAGAGCTACCTGAATGTGTAGAGGGAATAACCAGATATATTATCAAGATTTGAATATCTACAAAAATCTTTGTGAAGTGCTACCAAATTCCAAGAACTCAGAAACAGCAGAGACCAGAAGGCTGTAAATGAATATGGGTTAAAACTCGACATGTGCACATTGTCCAGGACAAAACACTGACTCACCTCCATGTGGATCCACCCTATAGACAGGATCATACTGTGGGTAAAGTGTGTTCTGTAAGTGAAATTTAGTGTATTGAAGAACACGCTCTATCACATCCTCGATATAAACTGCCTTGGGCATACTCGGTGACGTCATTATGTTGATCGCTGTCAAACAGGCATCGGCTGACTTTGTGACTCGCTCCATTATCAGATCCCGCCACAGTTTTTCCTCATCTTCTGTGTCATTGTTCTATCATGCCAAAATTAAATACAGAAAATTAAACAAAAATAAAAAAAAAACAGACAGAAGATTACATGCTTCCCCTGAGATGAATAAAAAAAATAAAAAACAGTATATATTCAGTTTAAGCTTTTTCCCTCCAAAACCACAATTTAAGTAATTCAGTGTTTTACCACTAGGGGGAAACATTTATGAAATATCACTTTAAAAAAACCAAAATACAAATACTGTATAGTGCAAAATGTATTACTCTTTTAATATTTTTTTTTTTTAATGGGTAAACAGATATACTTAAAAGTAGCAAAACTAGGGCCTTATTGTGACCAAAGTCAACATTTTACAGGCAAACAAGTCGTGTTTATATAATACAATTTCCCTGGCAGAAAGCAACTTACATGTCATTCTAATGTTCTTCCAATAGAAAATAAAATAAAACTTAGATATGTTCAACAAATTGGCAACTAACAAGACCCAAGAAAAGTACAGGTAGATGAAATGTGATAATTATAGATGCTTTCTACTTTATTGATAATCAGCTTTTATGACCACATCTTGGATGTAGGATTTTCAAGGGCTCCGCAGAAAGAAGCTACTCACATGGTTCAACATAGAGGAAAGCTTGGAGCCGTCTTGGATGTTCTTCTCAAGAATCCCAAGTAACTTAACCATTTTTTCAGAAGAGATCTAAGATAGAGAAAAAGATGTAGCTGTAGTAAAAAGGCGACTAGTAAGGACGATATACATTGTAGGAGAACGGAGAGAGTTCTTTCTTACTTTATTCATAATACCCATAGCTTTGATTTTAGCAGACTCGCTGCCCAGCTCCGTCAACTGATGTTTCCCCAGCAGAAGGTCTTGAGGGATTTCCTCATCGTCACCTGAAACAACAGACAAGTAAAGAGTGAGACCTGGGAGAACATTATTTAGAGTTGGCACACTACCGAAAAGGAAGTACTGAAATGCCCATTAATACAAACGTCACACTCATTAAGTGCCAGGCATATAACTAATGAAAGTGGCCATGCCGTGTATACCTGTTGCAGCAATATGAAACGGTCTGATCATGGACTTGAATGGAATAGATAAACCTGCAGAACTTTATGGTAACTGCACTGAAATTCATCTTTACAGGAACTGGTTCAGCAGCTCCCGAACGGATTGTCCATGTGACCATCTTACCAAATGTCGTGAAGTCCATGTCTTCCAAATTCTCCAAAATATTTTCTACCGCTGAAGAAAATCTCTTAAATGTTGAGGAATCCATCAATTCTGGAAGAGAGCAAAAAGCTTGCAATTCATACGTCATCTTCAATAAGTGGTTATATTTAATCAGAGTATTTTGGAATGGTACCTTTCATATTACTATATGTCAGGCCCATATTCCACCTTGCTGCTAGCTCTGAATATTTACCTTCGGGTGTTAGTTTAGGCTCATAAGCTTTCCTCTTCTTCTGCTTCTCCTTCTTCTTCATTTTCCGAGCCACTGGTGGGAAAACATCCAATTATGTTGCAGACTGATAATGCAGTAAATCAAAGTTGAGATGTGCAATGGAATTCCTAATACAGATGCATCATTTTCACTGCAGGTGTAGGTAAGACTGGCAAACAGTACAGCACTAGCTTCAGTACATTTAATATGGTAGCGTAACATCAACTATAGCAATAACAAAGTATATTTTTTGTCTGCAAAAATTATGGCAATGCAATATCACTCATTTTACAAACGGCGATTCAAATTTTTTGGGGCACCCTGCATCCGATGGAGTAACTTAATTGTTGTCCTGATAGGGTGTGCATGTCACGGGCTCCCATTATTTCTGCTCGCCCCCTCCTATAGGATATTGCATACCGTGGCTTCTACTGTGGTGTTACAAAGTTTGCTTAAAGAACTCATTCACCGCAGAGGCTACAGTTTGACAACAATTCTCCATAATTATTTGATCTCCTCCAGACTGCTCTCATGTCAATTACCATGAACATTCTGTCAACAGAACAGTTCCTACGGGTAAGGCCTAAACCATACCAATGCACAGCCAGTATTACAGGTACATGGAGCTCCCTATTTAAACAAGAAATAAATGAACAAGTAGTTTTATAGCCATATTTAGTATGGTGCAATCACTTATGCTGGCGGTGTTGGTTTACAGAGGGGGTGTGGTGTTTATACTTTTATCATAGCCTGTCCAGGGGGGCAACAAACCATATCATGTCAGTGGTAGGCAACACAGGGCTCATCAGCTGCTGTGGAACTACAGATCCCAGTAAACAATGATATAATCTTGCCTTCACTGAGGCTCGGAGGTGGCGACTCTTCCATGTCGGAGTCTTCTGGACTACGCTCTCTGTAGCGACTGCTCCGCCTATTGTCATTTCCACTGCGCCTGTGATCCCCGGAACTGCGTCTTTCCCGCTCTTCACATTTCCACTCCTCATCGGCCCGATTTTTTTTGTGTCTTTTTTTGGAAGCTGAAGTAAACAGAAGCGATACACACGTTATGTACAGATAATAAGTGCGACCTGGTGCTGCCAATTACTCACAAAGTTGCGCTGTATTACAAAACTATGCCCGACAAGACCAAGTCTTTTCAAATCCAGATCTCATGCATCCCCAACAGCTCATGTTTTCAGGATTTCTTTAATGCTGCACAGGAGACTTAGCCTACTAAGGGGTCAATTCTATTTAGCGACAGTCGAATAGCGCCGGGAATTAGCTCCAGTCGCTATTCAATTCAGCTCATGTTAAGTCGGCACAGGCCCGTTCTCACCGACTTAACAGGTTGAACTGTCGGGAGAACGGGCATTCACCGACTTAACTCCCTGGCGCGATGCTGATTCGCGACAGAATTGGCACTTTTGTCGGTTTTCTTCTCTCATCCCCCGGGGGTGAGAGAAGAATTCCCGACAATTTGTGTCACTTGGCGCTGTATTGAATAGTGCCGGGAGCTAACTCCTGGCGCTATTCAAATGTCGCTGAATAGAATTGACCCCTTAGCTGGGTTAGTAATTGTCTTACCTGCTCCAGGACAAAAAAATACTGAAAACATGAACTGTTGGAGGTGTGTAAGTACCATATTTGAGAAACAGTAACCTTAAATTCACAGTGGGGGAAATCCTATTGTTTTTCCCCATGGCTGCCACTAGATGGAGCAACTAATTTTTGTTTTTTTTGGATGCGAATAGCAGAGACCGCCGAGATTTCCACTTGCAGCCTCCTGCTATGCTCCTAAAAAAGCATTTGAATATTGCCCCAAAATCTCCTGTCACTTTAGACGCTAGATCAGGCGCAAAAAAAAAAAAAACAACTGAATCACACTCATAATGTTTTCATATTTTGTAAATAACATGAACGATCAATCAGATGTCTACAGAGGCAAGTACAGACAGTAGAGGGGATACTCACGCTCAAAATCTTCTTCACTTTCGCGGTCATCATCAGAGCTAATCTCTGCGTATTTGGGCTTCTCGTTTACAGTGCTGCGCTTGCGTTTGTTCATCTTCACGCGTTCACACAGTGGCATGGATGACTCGATTTCAGCCACCAACTCGGGAGGAAGCTCCTTCAGGACAGACTGATCAATGCCTCCTGTGCAATCACAGATACAGAATGTAAGAACACAGCCACTGAATATACATACTATGTAGAACATACATAAGAGGATCATTTCTGTAAAAGAACATAACCAACCATGACCCTGATAAAATCAAAGTAAGCAATATATGTAACGGGTGACTCAATTTAATGCAAATGTTTGGTATTTTCCTCGTGCAGTATTTTCCCCACACAAAACTATTGCAGGCACTTTAAAGATATTAAATTCCAAAACCTATGAAAATCATCACTGGTGATAGACAGCATGATCCGGCTGTTTGTGCTTCCACCTCCAAAACTGGTGGATATACTAAAAACATGGACCAAGCCATGGATATACTACACACATGGATCCTTAGTGCTCCTTGAGGACAGAGTTTGGGAACCAGTGGGTTAGGTAATCGGCTGTGTGGACTTGTTGACTAAATTCTACAGTTAGAACAAGCCTGCAATATAGTACAACATGCTCCCATGTCCTGCGCCAACATTTGCAGCCAGGGTTAATAATGGAGTTAGGAATATGTGATAAGTGGTATAAATCTATACACGTACAGAACCAAGTAAGCGACAAAGCAACATCTTTCACGTGACAATCCAACAACGCACACTCTTCTAAGAAAAATAAATACATTGCCATTTATTTCATATCCTAAATAATGGGGATATTTAATTATTTTATCGCAGCCGCAGCTCCCGTCTACAGAGAACGGAGCTATTCAATTGTATGTGCCACTGGGAATGCATGTCGCAGACACCCATCACTTTTTGTGGATGTAGCTCCCAAAATGCACGGTATTAGCCGCATCCACCGTGACAGTTAAGACACCCAAAATCCCTACTCTGGGTGGATTCCTGCTCGCACCTCATGAGGGCGTGAGCAAAAATCCACAATAAGTGATGGGCGTCTGCAGCACAAACACTTGAGGGGCTCAGTGGAAAAGAGGCACATGCCACTTTTCAACTAGATATGTCTTTAAATATAAAACCAGGGATTTATATTTTGCTGCTGGTGAGAATTAGGCGGGTATGGGTCATTAGGTCGACCCCTATTGGTCAACATGCATTTGGTCGACATAAGTGTTTTTTATTTATTTTTTCATATTTTTTTGTTTATTTTTCTTCATAAAATGACGGGGAACCCCAATTAGTGCTACCGCTGCGCTCGGCACAGGTTACTATTCCCAATCGTAGTCCACGTGGATTGTAAAGTATGAAAAAGTTCAAAAAAATGGAAAAAAAGTGTGAAAACTCATGTCGACCTTAGTACATGTCGACCTAGTGGCCATGTTGACCTAATGCATGTTGACCAATAGTGGTTAACCTAACTGTTGTCGACCTAATGACCGTATCCCGATTTAAACACACGTCACTATGGGACCGATTCAAGTCACCGACAGTTGAATAGCGCCTGGAATTAGCTCCCGATGCTATTCAATTCAGCTCATGTTAAGTCGGCAAATGCCCGTTCTCCCGGACTTAACAGGTTGATTTGTCGGGAGAACGGGCATTCTCCGACTTAACTCCCCGCCGTGATGCTGATTCCCGACAGAATCAGCCTTGCGCCGGCCGCACTTTTGTCGGATTTCCTCTCATATTCCCCAGGGGTGAGAGAAGAATTCCTGACAATTGAGAGTCACTTGGCGCTGTATTGAATAGCACTGGGAGCTTATTCCCGGCGCTATTCAACTGTCGGTGAATTGAACTTGACCCCTATATGTTTGAAGACAGTGGAGCAGGCGCAAGATGCCAGAATCTGCTTGATTGCAGCGAAAACGCTAGATGTGGCATTTGCCTCTTCTCCACTGAGCCCCTCAAAAGAACAGCTCCCATCACTTTATACACAGGAGCTGTGGCCACAATGAAAGTTGAATTCCCCCCAAATGTCAATCATCAAACTGGACAGATCAGCAACTGAAACTACTATTTCCCGTGTCCTTCATACACCAAACATTTTGCAGAATGCAGTTTAACCAGCAAGGTGAGATCTTTATCTGAATTGCGGCTCTGAGCGTTGACTTATTACTAGAACATGGACAAACCATATCTCAGAACCAGGATTTTCACTTCACAGCACAAACATTTTTAAAACTTAAAGTAATATATGTTACATTATGTCACAACAGCTTCCATTTTATTTTATATTCATTAATCATAATCAGTATTACCACACAAAACTCACCGATAATCTCCAGGTGATCAGTTACTGCAATCACTTCAGTAGCCACGCTGAACAGATATATATATATATATATATATACACACACACACACTTTGATGTGAAATACACACTTTCAGTGAAAGTCTCTGAGTGCCGCTGTCTTGTATTGTATGAAATATATATATATATATATATATATATTTTTTTTTTATTGTTTTTTTAAGGAAAATGAAAAACAACAATAAAGCTCATATCTCAAAGCTTAAGATGGGTACACAGAGATAGATATATCTGCAGATCAATTGATCTGCAGATATATCTATGGACGGATCGGGCAGTGTGCTGTGCATACACACTGCCCGATCCGTCGGGGACTGACGTCATGAACTGGGCGGGCGTGTACACCCGCCCGCCCAGTTCAGCTGTCAATCACCGCCGCCCGCCGCAGCATGTGTACGGGCAGTCGGCCGGCCGACCGCCCCGTACACACACAGCGACGCGCCAATATATCGGTAGATATATTGGTCGTCGGCTGTGCAGCGGGGCCGACGCGATACGTCTGTGAACGACGGAGTTCACAGACTTATCGGCCGTACACACTGGCTGATGGTCCCACGATATATCGGCCGTTCAACAGAACGGCCGATATATCGGCCAGTGTGTACGGGCCTTAAGTGTTCACCAGGTCGCCCTCCAACACGATCGCTTCCATCAGGTACAAAAAAATCTGCTCCTGGGCTTCCCTCTTAATTGATGACTGCCGTCACCTGTGCCAACACCCTTCTTCTCAATTAACTAGTTCAACACAGGTGACGGCAGTACGGAATTAAGCAGAAAGCTCAGGAGCAGAGCATATTGCATTGAAGGGTCTCTATACTGCTGCTACAGTACAAAGCACAGGGCTTTCTTCCGTTATGATGGAAATGTCGCTGTTCCGGTGATTAATACAACGGTCACAATTACAGAAACAGTAAGAAAGTGAAGTAATTACAAAGTTACAGGAATCTTCTAACAAGCTGATTTGTGAATTTAAATTTTAACTGTAAAAAAATAAATGCATTTAGGAAGTTTTCTGAAATTCTTCCTATTTCATATATAAATGTAAAAATAAGATTTTAAACCTACCGGTAAATCTATTTCTCCTAGTCCGTAGAGGATGCTGGGGACTCCGTAAGGACCATGGGGTATAGACGGGCTCCGCAGGAGATAGGCCACCTAAAAAGAACTTTGAATATGGGTGTGCACTGGCTCCTCCCTCTATGCCCCTCCTCCAGATCTCAGTTAGAGAACTGTGCCCAGAGGAGATGGACAATACAAGGCAGGATTTAGCAAGATCATACCAGCCCACACCAATCATACCATGTAACCTGGAACATACATAACCAGTTAACAGTATGAACAAACGACAGTAACGGTCCAAGACCGACGTCAACTGTAACATAACCCTTATGTAAGCAACAACTATATACAAGTCTTGCAGAGTTTCCGCACTGGGACGGGCGCCCAGCATCCCCTACGGACTTGGAGAAAAAGATTTACCGGTAGGTTTAAAATCTTATTTTCTCTTACGTCCTAGAGGATGCTGGGGACTCCGTAAGGACCATGGGGTTTATACCAAAGCATCCAACGGGCGGGAGAGTGCGTATGACTCTGCAACACCGACTGAGTGAACGCTAGGTCCTCATCAGCCAGGGTATCAAACTTTTAGAATTTAGCAAAAGTGTTTGACCCGACCAAGTCGCCGCTCGGCAAAGTTGTAATGCGCCTCGGGCAGCCGCGCAAGAAGAGCCCACCTTCCTAGTGGAATGGGCCTTAACCGAATTTGGTACCGCCAATCCAGCCGTAGAGTGAGTCTGCTGAAACGTATTACAGATCCAGCGAGCAATAGTCTGCTTCGAAGCAGGAGCGCCAATCTTATTGGCCGCATACAGGACAAACAGAGCCTCTGTTTTCCTAATTCTAGCCGTCCTGGCTACATAAATTTTTAAGGCCCTGACTACGTCCAGGGATCTGGAATCCTCCAGGTCACTTGTAGCCACAGGCACCACAATAGGTTGATTCATATGGAACGAAGAAACCACTTTAGGCAAAAATTGCGGACGTATCCTCAATTCAGCTCGACCCACATGAAAAATCAAGTAGGGACTCTTGTGTGACAAAGCCGCCAATTCTGACACTCGCCTTGCTGATGCTAAGGCCAACAACATGACCACCTTCCAAGTAAGAAATTTCAACTCAACCTTGTTAAGCGGTTCAAACCAGTGTGATTTTAGGAACTGCAACACCACGTTCAGGTCCCATGGTGCCACTGGAGGCACAAAAGGGGGGTGGATGTGCAGCACTCCCTTTACAAATGTCTGAACTTCTGGAAGAGAAGCCAATTCCTTCTGAAAGAAAATCGAGAGGGCCTGAAATCTGTACCTTAACAGAGCCTAATTTCAGGCCCATATCCACTCCTGTCTGTAGGAAGTGGAGAAAATTACCCAGATGAAAATCTTCCGTAGGTGCATTCTTGGTTTCACACCAAGACCCATACTTTCGCCAGATACGGTGATAATGCTTAACCGTCACCTCCTTCCTAGCCTTTATTCAAGTAGGGATGACCTCATCCGGAATCCCCTTTTTCGCTAGGATTCGGCGTTCAACCGCCATGCCGTCAAACGTAACCGCGGTAAGTCTTGAAATACACAGGGCCCCTGCTGCAACAGGTCTTCCCTCAGAGGAAGAGGCCAGGGATCTCCTGTGAGCATCTCTTGTAGATCCGAGTACCAGGCCCTTCGAGGCCAGTCTGGGACAACGAGTATCGTTCGTACTCTTCTCCGTCTTATGATCCTCAACACTTTTGTGATGAGAGGAAGAGGAGGAAACACGTAGACCGATTTGAACACCCACGGTGTTACCAGAGCGTCTACTGCTATTGCCTGAGGGTCCCGAGACCTGGCGCAGTACCTCCGAAGTTTTTGTTGAGGCGTGACGCCATCATGTCTATTTGAGGAGTTCCCCAAAGACGTGTTACGTCTGCAAAGACTTCTTGATGAAGTCCCCACTCTCCTGGATGGAGATCGTGTCTGCTGAGGAAGTCTGCTTCCCAGTTGTCCACTCCCGGAATGAAGACAGCTGACAGAGCGCTTACATGATTTTCCGCCCAGCGAAGGATCCTTGTGGCTTCCGCCATCGCGACTCTGCTTTTTGTCCCGCCTTGGCGATTCACATGAGCCACTGCTGTGACATTGTCTGATTGAATCAGAACCGGTAGGTTTCGAAGAAAACTCTCCGCTTGTCGAAGGCCGTTGTAAATGGACCTGAGTTCCAACACATTGATGTGTAGACAGGACTCCTGGTCTGACCAAAGACCCTGAAAAATTTTTCCCTGTGTGACCGCTCCCCATCCTCGGAGGCTCGCGTCTGTGGTAACCAGGATCCAATCCTGAATTCCGAACCTGCGACCCTCCAGGAGTTGAGCACTTTGCAACCACCACAGGAGGGACACTCTGGTCCCTGGGGACAGAGTTATTTTCCAATGTAAGTGCAGATGGGACCCGGACCACTTGTCCAGAAGGTCCCATTGAAAAGTCCTTGCATGGAACCTTCCGAAGGGAATGGCCTCGTAGGCCGCCACCATTTTCCCCAGAACTCGAGTGCATTGGTGAACTGACACCCTTTTCGGTTTTAGCAGGTCTCTGACCATGTTCTGTATGTCTTGGGCTTTCTCTATTGGGAGGAAGACCTTCATTTGCTCCGTATCCAGTATCATACCTAGGAACGGTAGTCGAGTTGTCGGAATCAACTGTGACTTCGGTAGATTTAGAATCCAACCGTGTTGCTGGAGCACTCTCAGCGAGAGCGCCACACTGCTCAGCAATTTCTCCCCTGATCTCGCTTTTATCAGGAGATCGTCCAAGTATGGGATAATTGTGACTCCATGCTTGCGCAGGACCACCATCATTTCCGCCATTATCTTGGTGAAAATCCTCGGGGCCGTGGAGAGTCCAAACGGCAACGTCTGAAATTGGTAATGACAATCCTGTACAGCGAATCTCAGGTTTTCCTGATGGGGGGCATATATGGGGACATGAAGGTACGCATCCTTTATGTCCAGAGACACCATAAACTCCCCTTCCTCCATGTTGGCTATTATCGCTCTGAGTGATTCCATTTTGAATTTGAATCTTTTTATGTACAGGTGTAGGGATTTCAGATTCAAAATAGGTCTGACCGAACCGTCCGGTTTCGGGACCACAAATAGGGTTGAGTAGTAACCACCTTGATTATCACTTGCTGTATACACAGCGTTTGAATTGCAGCTAACACTATATCCCTTTCCGATGTGGAAGCTGGTAGAGCCGATTTGAAAAATCGGCGCGGGGGCACCTCCTCGAATTCCAATTTGTAACCCTGGGAAACTATTTCCAACACCCAGGGATTCAGGTCCGAACTGACCCAGGCCTGACTGAAAAGTCGAAGACGTGCCCCCACCGGTGCGGACTCCCTCAGGGGAGCCCCAGCGTCATGCTGTGGGTTTTGAAGCAGCCGGGGAGGACTTTTTGTTCCTGGGCACCTGCCGAAGCAGGTGCTCTCTTGCTTCTGCCCTTACCTCTGGCGAGGAAAGAGGAGCCCCGACCTCTTTTGGACTTGTGCGACCGAAAGGACTGCATCTGATAGGGTGTTACTTTCTTTTGCTGTTGGGGAATATATGGTAAAAAATTTGATTTACCTGCTGTAGCTGTGGAAACCAGGTCCGTCAGCCCATCCCCAAACAATACATCACCCTTATGGGGTAGTACTTCCATATAGTATCCTTATCTATATTATCAAATTGATCTGTCAGCTCATCTGTCCAAGTTGCAATTGCGCTACACACCCATGCCGACGCAATTGTCGGTGTTAGCACAGCACCCGTATGAGAATAAATACACTTTAAGGTAGTTTCTTGCCTGCGATCTGCAGGGTCCTTAAGGGCTGCTGTGTCAGGAGACGGTAGCGCCACTTTCTTGGACAAGCGCGTCTGGGCCTTATCCACAGTGGGGGGTGATTCCCAAATCTCCCTGTCCTGCTTAGGGAAGGGGTATGCCATATAAATTCTTTTGGGGATCTGCGGTCTCTTATCCGGAGTCTCCCAAGCTTTTCCAAAGAATTAATTTAATTCATGAGATGTGGGAAAGTTAATAATCTGTTTCTTTTCCTTAAACATGTGTACCCTTGTGTCGGGGACCGAGGGTTCATCCACAATATGCAACACATCCCTTATTGCCACAATCATACACTGAATGGTTTTAGTCACCCTAGGGTGCAATTTTACTTCGTCATAGTCGACACTGGAATCAAAATCCGTGTCGGTAGTAGTGTCTTGTGTTAAGGGACGCTTCTGAGACCCTGACGGGCCCTGTGAGTCGGTCCAATCCGAGGATTGACCCCCTGATGTCCCCCCTAAATCAGCCTTATCAAGCCTTTTATGTAAAGATGCCACACTTGCATTCAACATATGCCACATGTCCATCCAATCTGGAGTCGGCACAACCGACGGGGACACACCACTCATTTGCTCCACCTCCTCCTTGGAGAAGCCTTCCGCCTCAGACATGTCGACACACACGTACCGACACCCCACACACACAGGGATTAACCTATAAGGGGACAAAACCCCAACCAGGTCCTAAGGAGAGACAGAGAGAGAGAGAGTATGCCAGCACACACCAGCGCTTAAAAACACTGGAAAAAATATGTCCAGATAGCGCTTTTTTATATATAATATACCAATTCCCACTCACTGCGTCGCTAATGTGCCCCCCTCTCTTTTTTCCAGCCTGTGAAGTTCAGCAGGGGAGAAACCAGGGAGCCAGCGTTTTCCTCATGCAGCTTCTGTGGAGAAAATGGCGCTGGTTAGTGCTGAGGATCAAGCCCCGCCCACCCGACGGCGGGCTTCGGTCCCAGTGATTTTTCAATAAAATGGCGGGGGATCATAGATTTACTGCCTCCGCAGCCTAATCAAACTGTATTTGGCCAAAATGTGAGGTTTATTGCTGCCCAGGGCGCCCCCCCCTGCGCCC
This sequence comes from Pseudophryne corroboree, assembly GCF_028390025.1. Taxonomy (NCBI): domain Eukaryota; kingdom Metazoa; phylum Chordata; class Amphibia; order Anura; family Myobatrachidae; genus Pseudophryne; species Pseudophryne corroboree. Next base: position 82,688,216 of record NC_086444.1, on the reverse strand, counting down.
TGCACCCTTCAGTGCTGCTCTGTGTGTGTGACTGGGAGCAATGGCGCGCAGCGCCTTACCTCATGAAGATCTGATGTCTTCTGCCGCCTAAGATGTCTTCTGCCTTCTCTATCCGGCTTTTATCTTCGGCATCTGTGAGGAGGACGGCGGCGCGGCTCCGGGACGAACCCCAGGTGAGACCTGTGTTTTGACTCCCTCTGGAGCTAATGGTGTCCAGTAGCCTTAGAAGCAGTGCCCAACTTGACAAACCAGCTCTGCTTCTCTCTCCTCGGTCCCACGATGCAGGGAGCCTGTTGCCAACAGGACTCCCTGAAAATAAAAAACCTAACAAAATTCTTTTTCCACAGAAAACTCTGGAGAGCTCTCTGCAGTGCACCCATTCTCCTCTGGGCACAAGATCTAACTGAGGTCTGGAGGAGGGGCATAGAGGGAGGAGCCAGTGCACACCCATAGTCAAAGTTCTTTTTAGGTGCCCTATCTCCTGCGGAGCCCGTCTATACCCCATGGTCCTTACGGAGTCCCCAGCATCCTCTAGGACGTAAGAGAAATGGAACAATGTTACATTGGCGCTTGGTTCACACTCTTGAGAATGGAATACTTTGATCCAATAAAACCGCCCATTCAAAAGATAGTGTCGAGTCTCCCAAACTCCGCCATTACACTCCAGGTTTTAAGGTTATCCATGCTAGAGCAAATGACTTAATTAGTACCTCAGTAAATTTGATTTAGACATCTGGGCTCAAGCATGGATATCCTTAAAACCTGGACTGTAATGGCGGAGTTTGAGAAACTAGTGTAGAGGGTTATGCACCTTAAACACCCCTGTGCAGACATATGGGGGACGCTTAAAATGTTCTGTGTGCCTCCTGCTGGGTGCATATAGGACTTGGCATCTATCGGAGCAATTCAATTGTTGCTGTGATCAGTCGACCATTAGTAGTTAATACGCCTGAAAGCTCCTGGTTTAGCAGCGTAAAGCATCTTAGTTCATCTAAGTTCTTGATTTGGGCGCAAAAACTACTGACTTTTCTCGCTCTCGCAGCTACGGAGTTTGTAAGGGAAAAAAATGCGTCTACTGCTGCTAATGGGCATCTGATCGGAGCAGCAACTGAATTGCTCAGAGAGACGCCCATTCATATAGATGTCCAGCAGGGGGGGGCAAACAGAATATTTTAATCGTTCCACATGGAGAGCAAAGTATTTGTTCAATTAAGATTGAAGCAACATTTATTTTCTACATGCAGGGTTAATGTCTGCTTAACAGACAGAACATGACCTGTTTTCTGGTTATTCTCAGAGTTTTATAGCTGTTTACAGGCCCACTGTGGCCGCACCAGAGATTGTTCTGTAACAGTCAGATCTCATAACTATCAAATCACCTAGCCCAGGATCAGGCTGCACAATGGGCTCTTGTATCAATCCTCAATTCAGGCCACACACCACAGTCATCCCACAGTAGCCACATGTAAGAGCTACTGTCATTCATAATCTAATCTATTCACCTGCAACCCACAAACACAGGCATGTGTGAGCGTGTTACTATATAGATAATACGGTCAGCTAATTAATGTTGATTCATTAATTGATTGCACTGCAGGACTGACCAACAGAGGGAGAGGGGGGAGATGACGCAGCGGAGATGGATGCGCTATACTGATTACAAGCTCCACTATAGAGGTTTAGCAATAAGTCTAATGTACTTATCACAACTTCTATCTGTACATTACAGAAGCTAGGAAGAGATGCAGACTTTTAGGGGGAGTTTCAATTTTTTTTCACGCCTATCGTAGCAAGTCAATTGTTGCTCTGACCAGGAGCCCATTACTTTAAGAATGTTGGCTACTCCCATCTAAAGTCGGTATTACAGATGTGTCTTCATATCTTTGCTCCGTGTGCTACAAGTTGCGTTACACATAAAGCATGAGTGCCGTGTGACTCAGTAGCACAAAGTCTCTATTTGCTGTGCAAATGTGTATTAGACGCAATGTTATCTAAAGGGGACGCATGAGCAACTTCTGCTGATTAATAGGATATGCAGCGTGCCTGTATTGTGTGTGTGACTGCGACTGTATTTGCATACAAAATGCTATGCAAGTGTTTTCTTGGAAATCACTGTAATGTGGCTTTTCCCATGCAGATAGAGCTGCAATTACACACAGAATATAGGCATGCTGCATATCATTTTAATGGGATCCGGTCTCTAGGTCGACAGTAACTAGGCCGACATGAGTACTTCAATTTTTCTTTTTTTGATCCTTTTCATACTTAATGATCCACGTGGACTACAATTGGGAACGGTAACTTGTGCCGAGCGCAGCGAGGCACCTTGCCCGAAGCATGGCGAGCGAAGGAAGCCATGCGAGGGGACACGGTGCACTAATTGGTGTTCCCGGTCACTCTACAAAGAAAACGACACGAAAAACGCATACAAAAAACTCATGTCGACCTTTTGACTTGTCGACCTAAAGACCCTGTCAACCTATAGACCCCGTCGACCAATAGTGGTCGACCTAGACACTATCTACCTTCCATACCACACCCCATTTTAATCAGCAGAAGTTGCTCGTATGTGCATTTCCATGAAGAAAAAAAAAAAAAGACACTCTGCGCTTTCCACGGCATGGCGCGACTTCAAGGGCTGTTTAGCGTGACTGCAGAAACAAGGATGTAAGAGAACACATCTGTAGTATGACCAATTTACCTTTTGGGCGCCTAACCCACAGACTTCCTAACATTTCTTCTCACCACCTCAAGACACAGTCACCGTGGCGGCTAATGGGTGCCCGAACAGAGCAACAATTTAATTGCTCTGTTGTACGCCCCCTAGTGGTAGTCATGGGGTAAAATAAATGAAATCGCCCCCTTAGAGGCCCTAATAAAACTATTAAAAGGTCTACTATTTATTGTATAAAACATTTTATAGCACAACAATGCAATGGCTTCTACGTGTATCCATCACTCTACTACAATGTAGCCCTATTCCGTACAATCATACAACACCGCTGTATGTATGAACAGGCAGCAAAGACTGGACATTAGGTCCATCCAGGATCACCGCCAAGCGGAACGTTTACAGTTAGGTGACCACATGGAGAAAACTAAATCTAATGCGGATTTCTTCTCTCTCAGAAGCTGCACCTTACATTTCCTCCCTTTACCTCACAAAATCCAGGGGGCAGCAACACAAGGCACACACAAGACTTGGAAGACTCACCAGCTAGGACTAATAAGTTGAAGAATTAAATGGAGACTGCAATATGTCAGTCAAAATAACAATTTCTTTATTTAATCTGTTACTGGCTTTAAACCATACCAACAGCTTTACCTACAGATGTGTCCTCCGTGATTGTTGCTGCAGTCACGTTAAAAAGCCCTTCTAGTCGCACCTAGCCGTGAGAGCATTTTTTACTGCCAAGTATCTGTGCACATCTTCCCCCAAAAATGCCCTTTACTCACATTGTCCAGTCGCTAGTGATGCTGCGCTAGTCGTGGCAGACAGGGCGCATGAGAGCCGCCAGCTAGACTCGTTGCCCCCTCCCCATCGCTATGCAATAAGACGCACAAGCAGACGGCTGGTCACAATGATATACGGCATTACTATACTCTGTGTGTGAAATGCTGCATTTACAGTGTTTTTCTGTAAAAAGACGCTTGGTGCTAGCCGAGTCGTCCCCTGAATGCCGCGACTCATTGGGGTCGATTCAATTCGGCAACTTATGAATAGCGCCAGGAATTAGCTCCCAACGCTATTCAATTCAGCTGCTAGTTACCCGCAATTGTCGGGAATTCTTCTCTCATCCCCGGGGGGTGAGAGAAGAAAACCAACAAAAGTGCTGCCTCGGGGCCAGCGCGAGGCTGATTCTGTCGGGAATCAGCCTTGCGCCGGGGAGTTAAGTCGGAGAATGCCGTTCTCCCGACAATTCAACCTGTTTAGTCGGCGAGAACGGGCCATCGCCGACTTAACTGGAGCTGAATTGAATAGCGTCGGGAGCTAATTCCCGGCGCTATTCATAAGTTGCCAAATTGAATCGACCCCATTGGGTACAGAGACTATATTAGGGATACCTCTGTATAAGGCTGACCATGGTATTGGCCTCGCTGGCAGACAACACTCTGGTTATACGTACCTCACTGCTGCGCAATCTTCAAACTACTTTTTGTTTTGTTTTGTAAAACATCCATACAGTTTTAAGACTGTAGCCCCCAGATGTATCAAAGCTACCTGCCATTATTATACAACATGCATAGGGATAATCCAGAATAGCTGGCCTGTGTAATTTACACAGCAGCCTGTCAACTTCCAAGACGCCTTCACTTTTGTCTCTATCATCAAAGTGCATGTACAAAGGTTCCAGCTCGTGATGCTGCGAACGGGCTGGGTCCCTTCCCCAATATGAACAGCTTTCCCTTTACTAATGTGGCAGCACACTGCTTGTGTATTGATAGAACAAAGCATGGAGCAGCAACAAAGGTAAGGGGGCAGGGAACCGCATGAAAGATGATCTTGAGGCAGTCTTACTGGTCTAGCACAACTTTTTAACACATTTAATACATTGCCTGGGTGTGACCTTGGTTACCCTATCATTGGTATAGAACATGAATGGATATGTATCGGTCTTTACTCCACTGCAAGGTGATGCGCCAAGTTAATCGATCTGGAAAGCATATCTAAGATTAATCAATTGCTTTCCTCAGTGGATACCACTAGGGGGCGCAAAACAGAGCAATTCCTTTTGTTTTCTCGCAGCCACTGGAGATGTGAAAAGAAATTCAGTTTTACGCAGCTAAACCATGTCTGCTTGGGCACCCAGACACATTTCAATCCTGACAATAGTTTGGGCATCTATACTTTCCCATTTAGACGGAAAAAATAGACGCTGAAAACAACTAAATCGGCCCCTTAATACACACAGATGAAAGTTAACATTACCATCTACTTTAGTGTTTTCCAAACTCTGTCCTGGAAGCACCTTAACAGTTCAGGTTTTAATGAATACGATCCATGGATAAGTCAGTTTGGGAGGTGGGGGAGGGGGGGAGAATTCAATAAGAAATGAGGGGGTGTAGCTCCCAGGTTAAGGGACTGGAGGTATTCAACTGAGTGCATGGCTTTGGAGATGTAGCTTACAGCACCTACTGTCCGGTGCTTAGTAGTGGTAAACACCATTTTTTCAACTTAAGTTCCGGTCGCCATGCTGTTACTGCCCCAGGCACCAGTTAGTGCAGATTTCTGCTCACACCTCAGTCTACTCGCGGGCAATTGAATAGCTTTGGCCACTTATCCCCTCGCCTCTAACTGAATCCCCCCTTTCATTTAACCATCTGTGATTAAGCATGGATATCCTTCAAACTATAAATGTTAGGGTGCCTTGAGGAAAGAGTTTGGGAAACTCTGACCTGCTTAATTATGTTCTGCCTTCCACAGCTAGATCACCAGGGAGATGCATTACGTGTGCACCAGGGGGCCAGGGTGCAGTGTTTTTCCTAGGTGTACCCACTTCTGTAATACAGAACTGGCATATCAATTCAGCTCGCTACGTACGAATAGCTGTGCAGTATGACGACCGATCGCTAGCCACCATCTCTTGTACATGGTCTATGAATTCATTTGTGATATGCCAGTACTTGTACAGAGACAACTCCAAGCAAGCAATGAAAAGAGGTGTTTACACAGATGTGGACAAAGCCACGCAGAATTCAAAATCTGGTCAGTCAAATCTAGGAAACTTTTGTTGGTTTTCTTCTCTCACCCCCCCGGGGGTGAGAGAAGAATTCCCGACAATTGCGGGTAACTAGTAGCTGAATTGAATAGCGTCGGGAGCTAATTCCCGGCGCTATTCACCTGTTGCCGAATTGAATCGATCCCAATATAAAACATCCATAGTCTTGTTGCGCATGCTCTGTACAGCTAAATTACTGTAATTCCGCACATTGCGCTGACAGGCTTCTCTGCGCACATACTGTATCAGTCACTTACAGTAGGGAACAGAAGGTGGAAAACGTTGTGATGGCGCCAGGACGTGATGTGCATTCCGCAACAGCAGATCATGCTGATATCAGGAACTGAATTTCCCTTTTCAGATGAAACTCTCGTGACTGCATACAAGTGGTCTACATAGCAAAACTGGCTCCATTTTAGTTTATGGCTATTTAAAATGTGTCTTGTGCCAAATAAGCAGCACGGCAGGTCACTTACTAAGTAAACTACTTTTCCTAAAATTATCTATACTATATAAGTATAAGCATGTCCTAATGAAGACATCACTTGTCGGAAAACAATTGCTTCTTCCGTGTAACTAGATAATAAATTGCGAAAGTCTGGAACAAAGTATATCTATAGAATCTCCACTGGACACTGGCCTCAGCCACCAGACTCCATAGATTGGGATAGCTGAACGATAAAGCACTTATAAGGAAGATAGCTTTCATCCATACATAATTATCAAATAATGCTTGGGACTTGTGGATTTTTGTATCATGGGTTAATGACAATTTGCTGCATCATGCCTAAAATATACTAAAACCCCCCCCCCCCCCCCCCCTCAAAATTTACCCCACACTGTCCCAGATATTGCCACCATTCTACATTTTAAGGGACAGATTCACATAGCTGCAAGTTCTGTGATGTGTGCTCCTGCACTAGTAATCTGTGCGCTTCAAGGGATATTTAATCATTTACTTGTGCAGCTAAACCCGTCAAAGTTCCCATTTGGGTATCTTAAAGTCCGGGGTTGAGCCTCTGGAAGCTGCAAGAAAAAGTGTGTGCCATGGCTAATGGGTGTTTGATTGGAGTAACAATTGAATAGCTCAGATAGATGCCCAGTCATTTATATGGATAGCAGGGTGCCCAAACCACAATTTAATCTACCCCTGTGGTTTTTGCTGAAACCTAGCTACAACTGAACTGCCCAATAATGACTGTGAGGCAAAAATCGCGGTAAAAGTCTGGTTTTATTGGTCCAATTTTTTCCATGTGAATACCCCTCCCCCCCACCCCATTGCGTGTTAACTTTAACAATATCAGAACCAGTCAAACAATTCCATTCATTCTGCCATGTGCAAACTAAGCTAAGTGCATGAAAAAACACAAGATTACTAGCAGCCATAAGGACAGCAGAGGTGGCTGCTAGTAGCCATAAGGACAACAGAGGTGGCTGCTGGTAACCATAAGGACAGCACAGGTGGCTGTTAGTAGCCATGAGGACAGCACAGGTGGCTGCTAGTAGCCATGAGGACAGCAGAGGTGGCTGCTAGTAGCCATAAGGACAGCACAGGTGGCTGTTAGTAGCCATGAGGACAGCAGAGGTGGCTGCTAGTAGCCATAAGGACAGCAGAGGTGGCTGCTAGTAGCCATAAGGACAGCACAGGTGGCTGTTAGTAGCCATGAGGACAGCACAGGTGGCTGCTAGTAGCCATGAGGACAGTAGAGGTGGCTGCTAGTAGCCATGAGGACAGCACAGGTGGCTGCTAGTAGCCATGAGGACAGCACAGGCGGCTGCTAGTAGCCATGAGGACAGCACAGGCGGCTGCTAGTAGCCATAAGGACAGCACAGGCGGCTGCTAGTAGCCATAAGGACAGCAGAGGTGGCTGCTGGTAGCCATAAGGACAGCACAGGCGGCTGCTAGTAGCCATAAGGACAGCAGAGGTGGCTGCTGGTAACCATAAGGACAGCAGAGGTGGCTGCTAGTAGCCATAAGGACAACAGAGGTGGCTGCTGGTAACCATAAGGACAGCAGAGGTGGCTGCTAGTAGCCATAAGGACAGCAGAGGTGGCTGCTAGTAGCCATAAGGACAGCACAGGTGGCTGTTAGTAGCCATGAGGACAGCAGAGGTGGCTGCTAGTAGCCATAAGGACAGCAGAGGTGGCTGCTAGTAGCCATAAGGACAGCACAGGTGGCTGTTAGTAGCCATGAGGACAGCACAGGTGGCTGCTAGTAGCCATGAGGACAGTAGAGGTGGCTGCTAGTAGCCATGAGGACAGCACAGGTGGCTGCTAGTAGCCATGAGGACAGCACAGGCGGCTGCTAGTAGCCATGAGGACAGCACAGGCGGCTGCTAGTAGCCATAAGGACAGCACAGGCGGCTGCTAGTAGCCATAAGGACAGCACAGGCGGCTGCTAGTAGCCATAAGGACAGCACAGGCGGCTGCTAGTAGCCATAAGGACAGCACAGGCGGCTGCTAGTAGCCATAAGGACTGCAGGGGCGGCTGCTAGTAGCCATAAGGACAGCAGAGGCGGCTGCTAGTAGCCATAAGTACAGCAGAGGTGGCTGCTAGTAGCCATAAGTACAGCAGAGGTGGCTGCTAGTAGCCATAAGGATAGCATAGGGGGCTGCTAGTAGCCATAAGGACAGCATAGGTGGCTGCTAGTAGCCATAAGGACAGCAGAGGTGGCTGCTAGTAGCCATAAAGACAGCAGAGGTGGCTGCTAGTAGCCATAAGAACAGCAGAGGTGGCTGCTAGTAGCCATAAGGACAGCAGAGGCGGCTGCTAGTAGCCATAAGGACAGCAGAGGTGGCTGCTAGTAGCCATAAGGACAGCAGAGGCGGCTGCTAGTAGCCATAAGGACAGCAGAGGCGGCTGCTAGTAGCCATAAGGACAGCAGAGGCGGCTGCTAGTAGCCATAAGGACAGCAGAGGCAACTGCTAGTAGCCATAAGGACAGCAGAGGTGGCTGCTAGTAGCCATAAGGTGCTAGTAGCCATGAGGACAGCAGAGGCGGCTGCTAGTAGCCATAAGGACAGCATAGGTGGCTGCTAGTAGCCATAAGGATAGCATAGGTGGCTGCTAGTAGCCATAAGGACAGCATAGGTGGCTGCTAGTAGCCATAAGGATAGCATAGGTGGCTGCTAGTAGCCATAAGGACAGCAGAGGTGGCTGCTAGTAGCCATAAGGACAGCAGAGGTGGCTGCTAGTAGCCATAAGGACAGCAGAGGTGGCTGTTAGTAGCCATAAGGACAGCAGAGGCGGCTGTTAGTAGCCATGAGCACAGCAGAGGCGGCTGTTAGTAGCCATGAGCACAGCATAGGTGGCTGCTAGTAGCCATAAGAGGCTGCTCTAAGGTCTCATTGGCTTGAATATTCCAACTTTTGGATATTAATGAGATGCAAACTAAAAGCTGCAATTAATCCCTAATTCAAAGACACATTAGCCTAGTGCAAATCTATACTTAAATACAAAAAAGTCATGGGCACTGGTTTTTGCCACGGTCTGACCTACCTGAAATCCGTTGGTAACGGAATCTGCCCGGGTTCTGCAGATAATGTCTATGTATGTGGACATTGGCTTGCTATAATATCCCTTTAATCTGGGACACCTATAATATGTACAGGTTCTGTGGCTGATTAAAACCAGGTGAAATGCAGAGTCTCATTTAGCTAGCTGTGACTGACTGAAACCAGGTGAAACGCAGACTTGAAGTCAGCATGTCGCAGAACCTAATCATAGGTGTCCTGGATAAAGGGATAGTATGACAAGCCTACGTATACAGCATATCAATATAAATGGGCAATAAAAAAATTCTCTCATCATGCCGGTGCGTGCAAGTAGGACCTTAAGTGCACAGCACGCATCAGTCGCAAATTTTTATTTTATTTTTTGTTTAAAGAGACTTCTTACACACTGACATGTGCGCACGCTTTAGGTGGACCGAACTGGCCCCTACACCCACTTATCAC